>NC_138377.1:24474552-24489782 GCF_054177405.1 Leptonychotes weddellii | reverse complement strand
GGCGGGTGAGGGTGGAGCCATAGCGGGCTCCCAGAGGCCCTGGTCCCGCTCACTGAGCTGCGGAACCCGGAGGAAAGAGGGCCTTGCCAGTCTCAGTCTCTCTCTCTGTAAGACGGGGACAGGAGCGCCATGGCGCTGTGCCCTGAAGGTGATCCGTCTCCACAGCCTGCCCCTGCTGCTTCACTCCGGGCTCAGCCCACCGCTGTACCTGTGTCTCCTGTCCCCTCCGTCCCCTTCCTGGCCGCCGCTCCAGCACCCTGCGCTCTGGCAATTTCTTTCTTATTTCCTCACGGAGCTAGAAGTGGCTTTGAAGCCTGCCTGGCTCTTTAGAGGGAGAGAGGGAAAAGCAGTTCAAGGGATGTAGGTTGGAAATGCAGATGGGCCGCAGGAGCGCCTTTTTTTTTTTTTTTTTTTGCTCAGAACATCTGAGTGTCTCTGTGGGGCACCCCCGCCCCCGAGAGTATTGCCTCCCCTGGTTGCAGAGAGGATGTGAGAGCACCCGCCAGAGGGGGTGTCTGCTGTGAGCTTGGGGCAGGCAGGGCGAGGCGAGACTGTCATCCTCCCGCCCCACCCCTGCCATTCCCCCAAAATAGAAGGACCCAAGTGTCAGCCCCGGGGAGGGAAGCCTTTGAAGCAGGAAACAGCCCCGGGGTGGGGGGGGGAAGGCTGAGAGAAGCAGGCGTGTTAATATTCACGGGGCCACAGCGGCCATCCCTGGGTTTTCTGTGTTTTCTCGGCAGGCGGACAATCACCAGCCTAGCTTAGCAATTGCACAGCCTGGGAGGCATGACCTGGGCTTGGCTTACAAATTGCTGGGTGACCTTGGGCAACTCACCTCCCTCTCTGGGCCTCGGTTGTCTCATTTGTAGCACGAGGGACTGTGACTGGGTCCCTTCCTGCTGTGACATTCAGGATTCGCATCCTTGACAACTTGGCCACCGACCCGTGTCTCAGCACACCCCGTCCCATCATCTGGGGGGCCTGGGAGATGTGCTGAGACGCTGGAGAGCAGGAGGGCCGGGAGTGGAATGCTGAGGAGGGGCGGGTTTGCCTCAAGCCCCTTCCTGGGAGGCGGGCAGGGCCACAGTCAGAGGCATCTAACGGTCAGGGCAGCCCAGGCGTGGACCAGTGCATTCGGGGTAGGGGACTGCTGGGTCAGCTGTCAACCCTCTATTCTGGGGGAGCCAGCTGGGGGGTTCTGGAGGAGGGCTTGGGGGGTCAGGAAAGGGAAACCTTTGGGGGGCTTGGGGCAGGGCCTATTTAACGACTGCTATGGACACGTTTTGACAGTTTGACGAGCCGTGGGAGTGTATGGGAGACCTGCTGACTGCCGGCCTGTGCTGTGGAGGGGGGATGGGAAAGGCTGCCTGGGGGCAGCTTTCTTGCCATTTCCACCACCAGAAAAATTCCTTTCACTCGGAGCGGGTGGCAGGTCACTGTTTCCGCTTGGCCCAGCCTCCCAAGGCCCGTGGCCACTACAAGGGAGGCTTCCTCCTCCCCCCGCTCCTGTCCACACAGCACCGTGGCTCCATGGCCTGGCCGGGGCTGGAGCTTGGGCTGGGCAGCCTCCGCTCTGGGTCCTCTGCGGCCACCTCTCTCAGCCGTCTTCCCTCCCCCGTGGGGGCCTGCTTGGCACCCCCCTCCCTCCTAGCCCCCAGCCCACAGACGAGGACTTTCCCCTATGCTCTGCCTGTCTAGCGGAGGAGACAGTTGGGGTGGAGTTGCGGGGCGGGGGCGGTAGGAGCAGGTGCAGTTGAAGGGCAGCTGGAGGGGGTGGGGGGGGGACCCCAGATTCTTGGTGCAGGGCCCCTTCTCTGCCTGCTGTCCCAACTTCCCTGTGCAGCAATTTCGCTTTCTATTTTAAAGATTTTATTTATTTATTTGAGAGAGAGAGAATGAGAGAGAGAGAGCACATGAGAGGGGGGAGGGTCAGAGGGGGAAGCAGGCTCCCCGCCGAGCAGGGAGCCCGATGCGGGACTCGATCCCGGGACTCCAGGATCACGACCTGAGCCGAAGGCAGTCGCTCAACCAACTGAGCCACCCAGGCGCCCTCGCTTTCTATTTTAAACAGTTTGGGTTGGTTGCCTCCCTGCCTTCCTGCTGGGTGTTTATAGTGAGGAAAATAATTGGCAATATTTGCACAGATGTGCTGGCACTGTGGCTCATCACGGGCACCTTTACCCAGGGGACCCTCCCTGCCCCCAGCCTCTCTCTGCCAGCCCGAGGAGCCAGCCTGAAGGGGGGTACCAGCAAGCTCCCCCTCCTTCCAGGAGCCTCAGGCAGAGCTGGGAAGCAGGAGGCCGAAAATGCCCCAGGCGCACCCAGAGGCAGGCCTCAGCAGGACCAGGAAGCAACCCCCCTCCGGCCCTCCAGCCCTCCTGCCCCTGCTGCGGGGACGGATCAGGAGGAGGAGGAGCCCGGGCTCCCCAGGATGGGCCCTTCCTAGGGGGCTGTGTAGGAGGGAAGCCCCTGGGGGCTCTGTTTCTGATTTCATTTCCTCCTGCAGAGCCTGCATTTGCTCCTGGGGTAAAGGAGGGGGGTACAAAGGTGGGGGAGTGGGACCGGGGTGAACATAGGAAATCATCTGGCTTCTTCTCCCCTGTCTCGAGGCCTGGGAGCAGCATTCTGGAGGGTGGGGAAGGAGGCGGGTATCATGAGGGCTGTGCGGTGGCCTGCCCGCCCGAGCGGGGCCTGGACTGCTGTGTGTGCTGCCCACTGCCCATTCTGTGGCCCAGCCAGGCTGGCCATGGGGTGAGACCGCACAGTGGGCAGGGCCAGGGAACGCTCCTCAGCCCCTGTGTCTCCTTCACCCCTTACACATGTGTGTGCCGCATGTGTGGGTGCGTCTGTGAGTGTGGGTCTGCAGCATTGGGGCGCCTGTGGGCCGTACCTGTGTGTGTGCGTGGCTGCCTGCCTGGGCCTGCAGGGACGTGTGTGCACGTGTGTGGGTGCATGGGCTCGCACACGTGTGCTACATATGTGTACCGTGTACGGGCATGCATGTGCCTTGGTTTGGGTGCCCCCAGAAGTCCACCCGGAGAGAAGGATTCAGTTGCAGGTAGAGGACCCCGGAGAGCACAGTAGGGGGGGTGAGGAAGAAGGTGGGGGAAGGCAGGCAGCCAGGGAGGGCCATGATCTCCAGCAAACCACCTCTGTGGGCAGCTGAAGGTCAGTCCCACTGGGCAGTCCCGGGAGCCAGAGGTCTCCCATCCAGAGGGCAGAGAGCCCACCAACTCCCATCTGTCTCTTGTTAACGCCTCCTGATAGGACCGTTGGCTCTCTGGCACTTTGGCTTGTCTTTGGCCTAGTGTCACAGAGTTGCCCGGGAGCAGCCTTCTGGGTGTGGAGCTAAGTGCTGAGGGTCTGCGCTGTGTGGTGGGTGTGGCAGGTGCGGTGACGGGCCCCTCGGGGCCCCTGCAGGAATGATGGGCTTGCTCCCTTCCCCAAACAATATCCTAGGAGCAGCACCTAACACACCTCTGGTGCTAATCTCTGTCTCAGGAGCATCCAGCCCACACAGCACGCGTGTGTGCGAGCAAGCAAAGCTCCCTCTTGCCAGGAGGCACGTACGGGGGTGGGGGTGCTTCTCCTACTTCCCCCAGGGCCCTCCATGCACAGTCATCTAGAAGCCGAGCTGGTCCCTGGGCTGGTCCAGTAAGGCTCCTGGGGGCCTAGAAGTGAGAGGATACTGGAGATTTGGTGCCGAGCCTGGGGCCTGAGGCAGAGATGGCTTCTTCCCCGCACTGCCCTGGAACAGTGCTCAGGAGGGAGGTACGAAGGACTCAAGAATGGGCAGATCACGCTGGGGCGCCTGGGTGGCTCAGTCATTAAGAGTCTGTCTTCGGCTCAGGTCATGATCCCAGGGTCTCTATCTATCTGTCAAATAAATAAAATCTTTCAAGATTTTATTTATTTATTTGACAGAGAGAGACACAGTGAGAGAAGGAACACAAGCAGGGGGAGAGGGAGAGGGAGAAGCAGGCTTCCCGCTGAGCAGGGAGCCCGACACGGGGCTCGATCCCAGGACCCTGGGATCATGACCTGAGCCGAAGACAGACGCTTAACGACTGAGCCAACCAGGCGCCCCAAATAAATAAAATCTTAAAAAAAAAAAAAAGAATGGGCACCAGGGGAGTGGGGCTCCTTGGGGCCCCCCAGGCCCTGCATCCACTCCTGATAGCTGCAGACAGCTCAGTGAAGCCTCACCCTTCCCCCTGACCTGCACGCTCTCGAGCCTAGAAGGGATTTTTGTTCAGCCATGGGCGTTATCTTGTCTTGCATGGAATCCGGCGCACACTACCACTCTGCATCCAGGCTACCCTGAGCAGAGAAGTCCTGGGATAGGGGGGGTCCCCTGACCACCCCTCCTCCTATGGCCTTCTTGAGAAGACTGCTGAGGGCCCAGAGCAACAGCCGTGGGGCTGGAGGTCAGTCTCGGAGGTCAGTGGGCGGCGGGCAAAGGTGGAGGCAGACGAGGACACTAAGAGGCCCAGGGGGAACCCAGTGTTACAGAAATGTTTATTACAAGGATAAATATATACAATAATGGGATATTAAAACTGCTGATCCTGGGCCTGTGGGACTTCAGGGGATGCAGGGAGTGGGTCAGGAGGACGGTGGGACAAGGTGGGTCAGTGGAGGATCCACAGCCCTGGGCTCTGGATGCGGTCTGGGAATGACCAGGTCCCCAGATCCTGCACAGTGGGGTCCTTTGCTTGAGCTTGGGCAGACCTGCCCTCCCAATGTACTGCCCTCCTGGCTGCCTGGATGCCTCTAAAATTCTGGATGTTGCCTAGTGGCCGGGGGTGTTGAGAGCAGCTCTGGGTAGGGACATCAGTGAAGGAGGCTGAGCAGGGGCCCACCATTGACCCCCAGCATTCAGAGGTGGGAAAACATCACTGGTCTTTGAGAGACATGCTGCCCAACCTCCTTCTCTGAGTTGGTAGAGCCCTCTGTAGTTTAGATGCTTGAGGCAAAATCCAAATAGCTTGGGAGACTCCTGCCATGTCCCTGTTCCTGAATACTAAGGATTATGGGAAAACGAATCCCCTAGATAAATTTTCCTCGTCCCTCTAGACCTTGCTCAAGGGACACCTCTTCCAGGAAGCCTTCCGAGCACTGCTGGCTGCTCAGCAGCGATGCTCGTCCTGTATCCCTCCCCTCATATATCCTCACTATGTCCCAGGGTCTCTCCTCACTGCTTTCCCACAGGGCTGGATCCGGGGCCCTATGCTTCATGGCTGGTGGGCTGATGACACTCTCTGCCTGGGATGGCATTAGCTCAGGGCCACCCAGGGGGAGCCCAGAAAAGGAAGATGGGGTGGGGACCAGGGGTGGAGTGGGGAGGCCCATGTGGCTTGGCAATGTTTCAGGACTCTGTCCTGACATCTGCCTTTTGTTCCTACACAAGGAAGCTCAAAGAACCTGCCTTGGCTGCACTTTACATGCCTGAGAGGCTTCTCTATCTAGAATCTACGATGTCTTACAAACCCACAGGAGAGGGCCAGAAAGAGCTAGGGGGCCCCTGTCTCTGTGTATTTCCCTCCTGGTTGGCTGGGGTGTTGGCCTCATGGGGCCAGAGAGTGGAGTTGGGGACGCTCAGATTGTCCCCAGAGTGGAGATGTCTATTAGAGGAAGGAATTGGGTCAGACCCCCCGCCCCTGGGGTGTCCTTTTCTCTTCCGGTAGCCTCCTGCTTTTTCTCGGCAGAGAGGCTGGCAGAGCTGGGGAGCTGGCTGCTGGCAGGGCAGGCGACCCCCTTGGGGGTGGGCAGAAGAGGCTGAGCTCCCAGCCAGCCTCAAGCCAGAGGTAGGTCCTGCCTGGATGGCTCGGTGGGCAGCCCCACCCTCTCCTGCTTCCTGACGTAGCCTGGGCTAGAGGGTGGGGCCCCTGGCTCTGCTCTGGGGCGGGGGGGGGCCAGGGACCAGAAGAAGGGAGGGTAGAGCCCTGCAGGCTGCAGCCTGGGAGGCCTCCCCCAAACAAGCTGGGCTGGCAGGTTGTCTTGAGGGGCCCGTGCTCTCCCGAAGGTCTGCAACCCCAAGCCCCAGTGCCTCCTCAGGTGCAGCGGGGGCGTCAGGATGCCAGGCCCTGCTGGCCGCTAGCCATGGCCATTCTGGGACATGTAAGCTGCCAGAGTCACCACCACGGCCACATAGAGACCGGCGCCCACGGCGATGGAGAGTGTGGCCAGGAAGAGGGCCCTGCGGGAGGTGGTGCTGGCCAGGCGGAAGTCTCCCTTGGAGATGGCCTTGCTGGTCTAGGGAGAGAGAAGTGCTGGTGAAAGGGATATCCCCGAAGCGGACAGCACAGCCCCAGCCCGCTGGGCTCCAACCCCCTCCTGCACACGCCCCACCCCCCATCTTTGGTCAAGCCCTCGGGGGGGGGGGGGTGGGAGGGGGCTGGAGCGGATGCCCTGCGCCCCTCCTGCTCTTACCCCCTGGGAGAAGTAGAAGGCAGCGATGCCCAGGGGCCAGAAGCAGCAGAGCATGGAGAAGATAGTAAGGCCCAGGTGGTCCCTGGGGGGCAGCGCCACGAAGTTGTCTTCACTTTCACTGTCTGTGGAGGTCACATCACTCTGCAAAACACAAGTGGGCTTTTGTGACCAGACCCAGGATCCCCGGCGGCAAGGATGTGGGGCCTCAGGTAGTGTCCTCTGCTGCGGGTGGGCGTGCAGGGTGGGCTCTGCACTCTCTACCCAAAGCCTTGGCTGTGACCGCTGATTCCCTCCTTCGGAATTAGCACAAGCATACAGAGAAAGAGTGTGAGTATCTGTGTACAGGTGTGCACATCATCGGATGGTACTTGTGAAAGAAGAGGAAGAGTCTCATTGCCCAGTGACCAGGAGATTGAGTTATAAGTGATGGGAGAAGGTACAACGGGATACCATGGAGCCCTTAAAGATCGCCTTGTAGACAAACGTTAAATGATGTGGAGCCATACTGAAGTACGTTGCTTAGAGAGAAAAATCTGGTGATAAAATGGTGTACAGCGAGATCTTTTGGGGGGAGTAGGGTGGGAGAAAAACATTGAATGAAAAAAGACTAGAACCTCATCTACTAAAATAATAATATTCTCTTCCAGTGGTTTTCTGTATTTTAAAATTACTTATATAATTAAGAAAACAAGAACAATAAATGCTTTTAAAAAATTAAGTCGTCGGGGCGCCTGGGTGGCTCAGTCGGTTAAGCGACTGCCTTCAGCTTGGGTCGTGGTCCCAGGGTCCTGGGATCGAGCCCCGCATCGGGCTCCTTGCTCGGCGGGAAGCCTGCTTCTCCCTCTCCCACTCCCCCTGGGATCATGACCTGAGCTGAAGGCAGACGCTTAATGACTGAGCTTCCCAGGCGCCCCTTGGGACTCTGCATTTTCAATACATGCACTCACCTCCTCCTCCTCCTGGTCGTTCTCCTGGCCCTGCAGCTCCTCTTGAACCCCGTAGGACACGGTCTGGATGGTGATATCCTCTTCTACTTGGCCAGGTTCTGTGGACTGCTCCGCGGGCCCAGCCTGGAGCTCCCTGTTCTCTGTGAAGCTGGTCTCACAGCTGCTTGCCCTGGGCTCCTTGACCTTGTCCCTCCCCAGGAGGCAGCTGGGCCTGTACCAGGCCTCCACGGCCAGCTGCAGGGACCCCGGGTCCAGGAGCTGGTGGGTGCGAGCAGAGCCAGCACCACCCAGGAGGTAGGAGTAGAGCTTCTCCTGGCATGACCAGCTGGGCGAAGCCTCGGGGTAGGGGTAGCGGCCATGCAGCGGGGCGGGGCTCCGAGGCAGCAGAGGGTTCTGAAGTTCACTCAGACTCTCCATGGTTCCGGGGGGCAGCTCCAGGGAGGGGAGCCTGGGCCAGCCGAGCGTCCTCAGAGAGCCTGCTGGGCGAGCAAGACAGACAGACGCTGAGTCCCAGGTGCCAGATGCAGGGCTGGAAGCATTTAAGAGCACGGGCCCTCAGACCCTGCCTTTGCCACCAGGCAGCTGTGGGGCTTCCAGCTGGCTACTTCTCTTCTGAGTGTCCTTTTCTTGGTCTACACAGTGGGCACAGCAGCAGGACTTACCTCACAGAGTTGGCTCATTCATCTATCCTGCGAACACATAATGGCTGAGCGTCAGCTCCCTGCCGGGCACCATGCAGGGGCTGGGGACACGGAGGCGGGAAAGGCAGGGAGCAGGGAGGGGGAGGAGGATGCACACTGTCTTCACGGAGCTCACAGAGGTGAAGGACAGAGAGGGGTGTAAGAACGAGCAAGGGACAAAACGGACACGAAGGTACAGGGAAGGCTTGGCGCCGAGAGCCGAAGGAAGAAACCCAGTTGGCAAGGCAGGGGGAGGGAGAACACGTTTCATGCAGAGGCCAGATCAAGGATGCTCGCTCCGAGAGCCTGGGAGAAGGCTGGTGCTTCTAGGGGTAGAGAGGGAGGGGTGAGCTGGGGTGTGGGGCCAGAGCGTGCAGCCCTGTTTAGACCTAAGAGGGCTTCAGGGGTCTTGGCAGGAGTGATAGGATGCAATCTGGGTCCAGGAGTCATCCCGGGGCTGTGTGCGGGGAGTGGCTTGGAGAGGGATGGGCTCACTGCGACACCCATAGGGGGCTTTGCCACGGCTTCAGGTCAGCTGAGGACAACTGGAACTCAATAGTGGGGAGATGCTGACAGGACATGGCAGCAGGTGGGATACTGGGCTGAGGGAGGATTTGTTCAAGGGTTGGATGGGACTGTGCTTAGCTCAGAGCTCAGCACAGGCCACAGGCTCACAGCTGTCCATTCTTCCCAGGGGAAGATGCTTCTCCCCAGTTATGGTCTTAGGGGGATGCACCTTAGACTAATCTCCCCTCTAAGGCAGATTGTGGTTTTGGGAAATCCTGTGGGGTCTAAGGCAGGGCCTCCTGAGCATTAAAGTCTAGACTTGTACATCCCAGCTAGAAGTGTAGATATGCTCATAGGCTAGTGTGTGGACATCCTGGAGGGCTACCTCTTCCTCCTTCAGCCAGCCCTGAGCCCCTGGGAAGGGTGCATAGTAGGTGCTCGGGGCTGGCTGAAGGAGGGAAAGGCAGCCTGTGAATGTGGCTACCACAAACCTACACATACTCTGGGGTGTGGCAGGTAGAAACGGGATATGGAGAGAGAAGAGGGGCAGGCCTGGTGGCCCCAGGGACCCTGCGCTCTCCCTCCCAGGCCCATAGTAGTTGAAGGGTGACAGGATCATGTCTTGCCCTGGATTGATAATCTGACGAAAGCAGAGTTGGTCCTACCCTTGGTACTTTGGGCAAATAATCATGCCCTTCTGGGTTTCCCCAGCTGTAAAGTGCAGATGATAATTCCAGCCCAACCCACAAGGTTGTTCTGAGGATCCAGAGATGGCCGAGATGTCATTGCAGATTATAAGTAGGAGGGGCTGCTGTGCTTCCTTCTGGGCTCCAGTCTTTACCCACCCAGGGTCATTTCTGGCCTGATGGTAAAGGGAAAAGTGTGGGGAGGGATTTCAGCCCCCAGGGATGGGTTTGTCTAGGCCCCCTCCCCAGTCCCACTCCCCATCAAGAATCCACAGCCAGAGGCTGGCCATTTCTCTTTCTGGCCCAAGAAAAGTGGCTGGATTCTAGAAAGCTGGTTTTTTGGGAAACCTGCAGACGGATCAGGGCCCCAGGAATAACAGGGAGTGGGACAGAGTGAGGGGCGGGGGAGGGCCTGGCAAGACTGGAGGGGCATTGAGGGTGAGTCCATGGGCGGGGCGGGGGGGGGGCAGCATCCCCTGGGTGGCCTGCTAGGAGGGAGGAGGGAGGAGGCTGCTTGCCTGGGGGCAAAGAAGCAAGAGGAGGCTGCCCATGCCTCAGAGGCTCTGAGCCCTGACAAACGTGGCCTCTGGGGCTGGGGATCCAAGAATGTCGAACAGAATCATGGAGGGACCTAAAGAAGGGTGTGTGGCCCAAGTGTCCAACTCCTCCCCCAGGGAGGGCACAGATGGTGTGGGAGACGCTGGGCTGTGCTGCCCCTGGGGGCTCTGTGGGTGCACGAAGCAGTTACAAGTCCTACCTGGGTTGTCACCCAGCTGGGGCAGAAGTTTCTGCAGAGACAAGACAGCGGTTCTTGGGAGGAGTGGAGCTCACACGGGCAGGGCCTTCACTACTTCTCCCCCATCCTGCCTCTCTGGGGTCAAACATGCAGGGAGCCATGGGGACTATAGTGAATGTGCCCGCCCTCCTCTGGGCAGATTCCCAGCAGGCCTGGTCTCTTCTGACCCCCGAGGGCAGCTTTTGAGTCCCTGTTCCAGCCTCCCCCACCCCCACCAGTGGATGTGACTCACAGATATGCAGTCCAAGGGCCTGTGACCCTAAGGCTCATTGGTTTGGGAGTCAGGTACACTGGGCCTCCATCTCTGACCCACCCCCATTAGCTCTCTGATCTGGCACCTCGGTTTCCCTATCAGTAGTAAGGGGGGTGGGATTAAATGGTCACTGATGTCGATGGTGGCACCAGGGCTCCATGATCCCGTAGCCTCAAGGGGCCCTGCAGAAGTGAACTCCCCCACTGCCTGCCCCGTCAAGACTCAGGGATTCACGAGCCCGCTCAGAACCCAGTGACGTGCCACCTTCCCTATCGTGGCCCCTCGAGCACCCCGAGGGAGGCAAAGGGAAGGCAAGGCATCTCCTTGTCCCATGGACAGTGGAGTTACAGCATCATCCCCTGGCTTCCCAACGCCCCCTGGGCTGCCACAGTCCGCTCCCTGCCCTCCATCTCGCCCACCCTGTGGGATTCTAGGACATGGCTCCCGAAGGTTCCCTAGCCTCTCCTCCAACTGGTCTTAATTAATGCCCCCTCTGCTTACAGCTCCAAGGGTCCCTGTCACCATCTGTGTGAGCAGAAGTATGTAGGGGCATTTCGGTGGGGTTGGGTGGGAAGGATCAGCCCCAGGCCCTCCAAGCAGACTAATGCATCAATGTCACCCTGCCCTATGCCCTGAAGGAGGGATAGGAGCCCTTGCCTTGGCCAGTCACCTGTCTAATTCCCCAGAAGGAAAAGAAGGATACTTGTGGCCAGGAATCAGGCCCTGGAGCTCTGGAGACTTGTAGGTGCATTTGCAGGGCATTTGTCCAGGGCAGGGCAGGGGCAGCTGGGTCCCCACTCATCCCCCTGCTCTTGCCAGCCATCCCCTCTTAGTCAAAGTATACCCCACCGAGCTACTGAAACCCAGCCATGCAGCCTTTCCTGGATTACACTCCCCTCCACCGCACTCCGATTGTGCCTTTGGGCAGAGCGTCTCAGCTTCGTGTACAAAGACGTATGATCCCAGGTTTCCCCAATAGGGACAAACTAAAAGCCACCTGAATGCCCAACAATGAGGGACAAGTTAAATAAATTACGGTACAGCCCGATGGTACAAGGCCTTCAAACGGGTTTACAAAGAGGAATGACATGAGAAAAATACTGCAGCTTGAGGGAGAAGGAAGAAAAGAAAGTGGTTTGCGCATGTAATCTAACTCCACCAAAACGTCCACAGTGATTATCTCCAGCGGTGGTTGCACAGGTTTTCATTTTCATTTTTACACCGTGTTTTTTTCCGTTTCCTGTATTTATTTTTACATTGAGCATGTACTTCTTTTTTTTTTTTTTTTTAAGATTTTATTTTATTTATTTGAGAGAGAGAGAATGAGAGACAGAGGGCATGAGAGGGAGGAGGGTCAGAGGGAGAAGCAGACTCCCTGCCGAGCAGGGAGCCCGATGCGGGACTCGATCCCGGGACTCCAGGATCATGACCTGAGCCGAAGGCAGTCGCTTAACCAACTGAGCCACCCAGGCGCCCCGAGCATGTACTTCTTTTAAACCAGAAAAAAATTAAGTGCATAGATTTCTTCTGAGCCAAGTTATCTAAAATCGGTTTTAAGCCTCTCTAGGCTTGGGGGTTCTTCTGGGTTTAAAGGCTGAGCACAGCATCGCAGCCCGCCCTGACATAGATGGGTAGACACACACACACATGCACACACGCCCCCACTTCCATGTCAGCCAAGTTATGGGCGACAGCCCCTCCTCACAGTCCAGCCAAGGGTCACAGTTCTCGAGCAGGTCATGTTCGCCCCATAAGCTGCTAAGGCCACGCAAGAGTCCACCAAACTGATCCCGGGGACCCAGCACCGAGTCCTGGCCAGAAGGAGGGGGTGGGCAGGTCCCCAGGCCCAGGCCTCTCTGCCCTTAGCCTGGCCTGACATTTTGGCCTGTTGCTTAGGGCTGCCTCTCCCTGTTCCCGGGAGACCTGTGTTCAAAGCAGAGTCATTTTCATCTTCACTGCTGCCTGGTCTCACCTGGGCTGTGTGTGCCTGCTGTCCGCGCTCTACTGGGCGCCTGCCTACTTGCTGGTGAGCATGCCCGTGTCTGTGTGCATGTGTCCGTGTGCAGACATGTGTGCGCGCTGCTCCAGAGGGAACACAGGAGATGTCTGGGTTTCTGAAGCTCAGGAGATTGCTCCAGATTGTGCAGTTGGGGCTAGAGGTCTGGGCCCCACAAGAGAAGAGGGAGGGGCGCCTGGGTGGCTCAGTCAGTTAAGCGTCTGTCTTACGGCTCAGGTCATGATCTCAGGGTCCTGGGATCGAGTCCCTGCATCGGGCTCCCTGCTTGGCCCGGAGCCTGCTTCTCCCTCTCCCTCTGCCGCTCCGCCTGCTTGTGCTCTCTCTGTCTGTCAAATAAATAAATAAAATCTTAAAAAAAAAAAGGAGAGGGAGAAGTGGATCTGGGAGGCCACAGCCCCTGGCTTGTTTCCTTTGGAGCTGAGAACCGAGCTGGGCCCTAAGGTTTTCCACTCCCTGATTTAGAGATGGAGAGCACACTGCCACCTCCAGAGCAGGGACCGGAAGCCCTCCAGGAATCCACTGGGGTCCAATTATAGCCTCCCACTGGAGTCTGACTGTTCCGGAGTCCAATCGCACAGTGTCATATCAGTTTGCTTATCTAGAAAATGTGTGGAAGGGTAGAAGGGGTTGATTTTTAACAGCTCAGCTTTGTATGACCCTGGAATTCTCCTGGGAGAAGAAGAACAATAACTTAACATTTATTGAGCTTTTTACCACGTGCCAAGAGCGGAACTGCTCTAACTGCTCATCTGACCCTGTAGTTTCTCGTGGGAGAGTCACAGAGGATAGGGGCTTCCTCTGCTAGCTGTGGCAGACTAACCCGTGACTCACCAAACCGCCTAGAACAGCTAGAAAAACTAGGGAATGATAGGAAGTCATTGAAGAATCACCACAGAAGCAAAATCCCGGAGGAAAGAGAAACACCAAGAGGTGAGTCCGACCCTTGGCATCACCCTGCCCTTCCAGCAGTATCAGAGGCTGGGGAGAAAAATGGGAGTTCAGGGCCTATTAAGGAGGGACCCCAGGAAACACCCCTGGTTTTCAATTGGGACTTCTTTAGGGGTATCCCCGAGGAGCAGGAGCAAACCAGAAACAGCCCAGTCCTCACAGGCACAGAAACCAGGCTTTGAATCAGCTCCAACCTAATCGGATTAAGGTGATCTACATGTAGCCTCACTGCGGGCCAGAAGCAGAAGTTGTCCCGGGCCGGCGGTTCTCGGTCGTTAGTGTGCGCTAACATGACCTGCATCATTAGACCACACTGCTGGGTTCCATCCTCACAGCTGATGGTTCTGAAATGACCCTGAGAATTTACATCTCTAATAAGTTCCCGGGTGGTGTTGATGCTGCTGGTCCAGAGACCACACTTCAAGAACCCTGCTTTAATAATCACTGAAAGAACAGTTAAAAAAAAAAAAAAAGTAACCAGTGAACTAACAGATGCAGAATATGAAATAATAATACTTGATTTATCCAAAATGGGGCAAGATTAAAAAAGGAATCTAGAACAGGCGAGACAAATAAAAAACAAATAGTAGGATGTTAGACTTATACCCAACTATATCAGTAATCACATTGAATGTAAATGGAATAAAATTGCCATAAAAAACAAAGATAGTCCACTGTGTATTATTCTATTTATATGAAATTCTAGAAGACTCAGTGGCTGCTAAGGGCCAGGAGTAGGGGTAGGGGGTTGACTGCTAAGGGCCCTGAGGACTTTCTGGAAAGACAGAGCAGTTCCATATCTTGATTGTGTTAGTGGTTTACATGACTGCGTGCATTTCACAAAACTCACTGAATGGTGTACTTAAAATTAATGACTTTTGTTATATGTCAAAGCTGATTTTTTAAAAAACAAAGACTGGGTCTTTAAAACCACAAAAGCCAACTACAAGCTGCTTATAAGCAAATGCACCTTAATTATAAAAATACACAAAAGTTCAAAGTAAATGAATGAGGGGCACCTGGCGGGCTCAGTTGGTAGAGCATGCAACTCTCGATCTCAGGGTTGTGAGTTTGAGCCCCACGTTGGGTGTGGAAATTACTTAATATCTTAAAAAAAAAACCAACCCCAAAATATTCTTATCACTTAAAAAAAAAAACCCAAACAAAGTAAAAGAATGAAATAATAATAGCGTCTCACATGAATTAATTCTTACTGTGCTCCAGGCATGATTCTACATGTGATGAATTCTCTCATTTGATTCTTTTTTTTTTTTTAAGGATTTTTATTTATTTATTTGCCAGAGAGCGAGAGAGAGGGAGAGTACAAGCAGGGGGAGTGGCAGGCAGAGGGAGAAGCAGGCCTCCCGCTGAGCGGAGAGCCCGATGCGGAACTCCATCCCAGGACCTCGGGATCATGACCTGAGCCGAAGGCAGACGCTTAATGACTGAGTCACCCAGGCGCCCCTCTCATTTGATTCTTATAGTAGCCTACAGTAACCCTCTGAAGTCTATGTCCCCATTTTACAGATAAAGACACTGGGGCCTGAGAAAGTTACAAGTGCCCAAAGGCACCCAGCTGGTGAGTGGTGAGCTGGACACACACCCTGGAAGCCTGACTCCCAAGTCACTGGGAGCTAGTGTCCCTATGTGTCTGCTTCCATTTATTTTTTATTTATTTATTTATTTTATTTTTTAAAGATTTTATTTATTTATTTGAGAGAGAGAATGAGAGAGAGAGAGAGCATGAGAAGGGGGAGGGTCAGAGGGAGAAGCAGACCCCCCGCTGAGCAGGGAGCCCGATGCGGGACTCGATCCCGGGACTCCAGGATCATGACCTGAGCTGAAGGCAGTCGCTTAACCAACTGGCGCCCTGTCTGCTTCCATTTATTGAGTGCTTGCTTTGTCCTGAACGCTGTGCCAAGTGCTTCAAATGCCTTATCTCACTCAAGCCATCCTCTTGCACA
>NC_138377.1:24467024-24474452 GCF_054177405.1 Leptonychotes weddellii | reverse complement strand
GCTCTGAAGTGCTTGGGAAGATGCCTTGCAAACCCTTAAAAGAAGGCCAAAGGCTGGGGTGCCTGGGTGGCTCAGATGGTTAAGCATCTGCCTTTGGCTCAGGTCATGATTCCAGGGTCCTGGGATCGAGCCCCACATCGAGCCCCACATCGGGCTCCTGGCTCAGCAGGGAGCCTGCTTCTCCTTCCTCTGCCTCTCTCCCTGCTCATGCTCTCTCTCTCTGTATCTCTGTGTCTCAAATGAATAAATAAAATCTTAAAAAAAAAAAAAGGAGGCCAAAGGGAGGGACAGTGTGATGATGTGTGCCCTGGAGTTCGAGCACATCCTTGGGATGGGGCCCTGTGGAATAATAACTATGATTTACTGCAGCCCCACATGAATGAGCCAGGTGTTTCATATGCTTCATCTCAAAACTGTGCAATGACCAGTGGAACTGCTATTGTTATTTCCCATTTTTCAGATGAAGAAACAGGCTCAGAAAGGTCAAGTAACTTGCCCAAGATTAAACAGTAATGGGGACAAGAATTGAACCCAAGTTTAATTGAATTCATAGCCTGGGCTCACACTACACATTTCAGAGCCTACCTGCATGCAGAGGGGCTGTGATAAGCCGTGTGGGTGTGATAGTGTGGAGGACCTAGTCTTGAGTAGGTTAAAATTGAGGCCTCAGTGAAGGGAATGGGAAATGGGAGCTTTACGAAAAGATAAAGAGATTTGGGGTGATTTAGCAGCCCAGGGTGCCTGCCTAGAAAACCTCAAGGTCTGGATTCATAGAAATACAGAGCCATTGCACGGATGCTCAGCTCCGGACCACTATCTCTCAGTGAACAAGAAGATGACTTCTAAACCGAAAAGATGAAAGCAAGATCTCCTTGGTAAGGCAGAGGATTAAATATAAATGATTAAAAGCCAGGGAAAAGGTGAAATCTTTAAGACTAGGCGCTAGGTCATCCCCTCGTCAGATAAAGGTAAACCATTGTGCAAACTGTGGGGGGCTGTGACTGTGGGGGTTGTTTGTAGACAGCTTGAGGCTGGATTTGATGATCTCTGGCCTAGTGTCATGGCTACAGCTTACTGCATCTGACAGTAAAGAGCGAAAGCCAGGGGTCAGGGGAGGGGAGGGGGGAGAGGCCGGCAGAGTCAGAGTCGAGGGGAAAAATGAGAACTTAGCTTTCTTTGCTTCAGTTTGCCTCTTCAGGAAGCTAACACAATTGATTACCCTTTCTCCTCTGCCTTCATCTGCTCCTAACCCCTGATCCTTCCTAATGGCACTTAAACATATTGTAGTCTTTCTCACTTAAAAAAGAAATCAATTGTGATGATTGTAAAACCCGGCTCTAAATACTTTGATACTCCTCCCTTCGAGAGGTTGGGGGGGGGGTCTATGTCCCTCCTCTCTAATCTGAGTGGACTTGTGACAGTCGCTTCAACCACCGAGCACAGCAGAAGTGATGCGGTGTGACTTCAGAGACCAGGTTATAAAAGGCCATGCATCTTTCACCTTTTCACTCAAACACTCACTCTCCAAACCCCAAGCCACCCTGTACGTAGCTGGACTACTCTGAGGTTGTCACGCTGGAGAGGCCACATGCATAGGAGCTCTGGATGATGGAACCTGCTGAGCCCAGCCTTCCAGTCCTGGCAAGATGTCAGACATAAGAGTGAAGCCATCTTGGGCTCTTCAAACCAGCCCATCTGTTAATTAAATACCACCGGGGGACTTCTGTCCATGCCGCACGGAGTGGAATAATCACACCACTCAACCCTGGATGAATTTCTGACCCTCCAGGTCATGAGGTATAATAAAATGTCTTTAGTAAAAAAAAAAAAAAACTTCCTTAGTTTTAGCTACTAAGTTTTGTGGGGTAGTTAGGCAGCAAAAGATACCTGGAACATCTTTCCTCGGTGCCATTTCCCTCCTACAGCTCTTGTCCTCTCTCTCCTTCACCTCACAGCTGTACAGTTTCTCAGAAGCATCATCTCCACTCACATCAGAATCCTTTGGCTCTCAGCTCACAAGTCACTTCCTCAGGGAGCTGGCCCTACATCCTCAGGCTAGATTCAGGCTCCTCGGTTATCTGCTCTCAAAGCTCCAGCTCATTTCAAAGAGCTTATTACAGTCTCTGTTTCTATATGTGTGATTTGATTAGCGTCTTTCTCCCTCACCAGATTGTGAGCTTCAAGAAGGTGGGGACTGGGTCTTCCTCATCCCTGCAGCCCCTTACCTGGTATATAGTAGGCACTCAGGAAACAGTTGATCTCAGGAATAAATGAGTGAATTAGTGAATGAGGGGGCTAGGTGTGCTAAGGCTCCCCCATAAGAAAATACTTTGCAGGGTCTGGGATGGATGGAGCCCATCTGCACAATTTCTTGAGCAGTAACTTCAAACCAGCTTGTTGCTCAGTCGGAAGAGCATGTGACTCTTGATCTTGGGGCCGTGAGTTCGAGCCCCATGTTGAGTGTAGAGATTACTTAAATAAATACAACTTAAAAAAATTTAATGGAGAGACTGGATAACAGAACGGACACAGTTAAAGACTAACTTTTTCATGTGAAAGAAAAAGTTAATGAAATTCCCCAAGACACAGAGCAAAAAGACAGAAAGATGGAGCATATGGAAGAAAGGTGAGAGACAGGGAGGAGAATCTCAGAGGCCCAACATCCATCTAATAGGAATTTCAGAAAGACACAACAGAAGGACTGGACAGGAATAATAATGAAAGGAATAGAAACAGGAAGTGTTTCCTGAGCTGGAAAAAAAAAAAAGAATATTTAGATTGAAAAGGTCCACCAAGTACCAACCTAGTAAAATGAAACACACACCCTCCACAAGGAAGAGCAGGATGGGAAGGAGAAATGGAGGAGTTGGGTCTTAAAGTGCCTATGGGATGCTAGGGCAGAAACTCCAGCTCGCAATTAGATGTATGCAGTTGAAACCCTGGGTCATGGTCAAGACTGGAGGGAGACTTGAGAATTGTCAAAGGACCTATGAAGAAAAACAGGAGAGGAGAGGGTGAAAGAGGGAACCCAGGAAAGAGAGATAATACAGCTGGAACACTTCTCAGCTCCTAGGGGAGGCTTCCTAGGCACTTCCTGGGAACATCAGTCTGCCTTTTCTAGTATCTGCTGCCACCCTGGCCTCCCATGGGCTAAACCGGCCTCTCCCTCAGAGCGTAATCCATTGGCCTGGGGATGGGTTTGTAGCTGACAAAGGTGAAAATTGCTGGGAGGATTGGGAGAGTGGCACCACTCCTCAAATTAGTCCATTTTCAGGCAGAAACCAAATCTTTATTCTTGCTGAAACAACCTGTCTCTTCACGGAAGCAGCTCGTTCCCAACCACTTAGAAGCAAACAGTGTATCTAATGGCGGAAGATAACACACGTAATGGAGAGGTAGAGCATCAGATCCTCACTCCCTGCTCGGGTTTGCTTGGGGGAGGGGGTGGTAGGTGCTGGTGGCCACCGCAGGCAGGAGGGAGAGGAGAGAATAAGGGAGGAGTAAAGAGAAGAGAGAAGCTGAGTACAAAGAGCGGGGATGAGATCAGTCTTTATTGTCCCCCACCTTGTGGCAGAGGGTACCTTGCTCCAGGCAGGATGCCCACCAAGCCCCTGAGAAGAAAAAGGGGTTAGAAAATGCCAACGGTTTAGAGAACTGGGATGTTTCTTCTACTTTCTCCCTGGAATGGTGTCACTTTAGGACTGCAAGTCTCTCTAGGATACAAAGATGAATTGGCCTTTGAACTTGAAGGTAATTAATACTGTGCAAATGTCTCTAGATATTACCTTATTCTCTGCCTCTGTCATTTTGTGTGTGAAGGGGAAGGGACTTGCATATGTGTATTTCAATGTTTCAGTCTCGCATGAGGGCGTGCGCGCGCGCACACACACACGACATTTCTTAATGACCATGTGACAGTTATCTCTTCCTCTTCCTTAGATCCCCCCCTTGCCCCTAGCCTCTAGCCCAGATAACCAAGATCACCTAATCACGGCCAGAGTTGACTTTCTTCTTCCCTTTGAGGCATTGCGGAGGGGGTCAGAGTAGAGCCTCCCCAGGGAGCCGACAGGAGGGGAACACAAGGAGTAGCCAGTGGGTAGTTTTCCCTGATGTGTCTGCCTGGGTTACCAGAGACTTCCTGCACTCTGAAAACTCAGGGGGTGGGGTATCTACCCAGATAGCTGCAGAAGGTGGGGTGGTGCATTGTTCTAGCCCCAGTAGGAGGCCAGCACCCCCACAGACCAGTCTTGCAGAAAATAAAGCCCCTTTCTATGCTTGCTGCGCTGTGGCTGCCATCACTTTGTTATGAGGGTTAGTGATTGTCCATTAACTCTGGAGAGCTGATTTTGTCAGTGCTGCACCAACAGCTGGGAGCCAGAAAGTGCTGACATGGGGGGGCACTTGGCGGTTGATCCCCCACCCTGGTTGGGCGCTTGCAGGGTAAGTCAGGGAGGTCATTGGCATGGCTTACTCAGCTCTAACCAAGTGCCAATTAGCTAAGGTTTTTCTGAACATTGGCCGGGCCTGCCACAGTTGAGGAAAATTATTGTCAGGGAAGCTCATTTTGTTTTTCTATTAAAAAAAGCTCTCCCCAGAGATGGATCTTTCCTGACTGTCCCTTCCTCCAGTCTTCTTAGGAGAGGGGATCCAGCCAGGCAGGGTACCTGGGAGGAGATGGCCAAGAGTTGGGTCCCTGGCCTTTGGCTAATCACAAGGGATGCTAAGGGGGAGTGCTTTCCTGGCCTCCTGGGCTGGAGGCAAGGGCCTCTGGCTCAGCAACTCTATACACACTTGTGGCTTTCTCAGGAAAATAAGAGAGAGGGGGGATCTTAAGGAAGCATCAGAAATAGAAATGGCTTTTTCAGATTCCTATTGCTCCCTTCCACTCCATTCATAAAATCCAGTTCTTTGCTGAAAAGACCTTAACTTACTCTGAAAACCAGGTTAATGAAGCTGGTATGCTGTGTTCAAGAACTGAGGGATTTGTGGTCTCAGGATGGCCCTCAAAGAGCCTCACGGAACATCAGGAATGTTAGAACTCATCTAGCCCAACCCTCTTTTACAGATGAGAAAACTGAAGCCTATAGAGGGGAAGGGGCCTGCCTGAGTCAGTGGCGGATCTGGGGCCAGAATATGGGGCTCCCGACTTCCAGTCAAATGCTTTTATTCAGAAATATTTTAACACTCTATTCTCTTATTTTACACCCAATTACTGAGTCCTTACTATCTTCCAAGTGCTATGGGGGAGGGGAGGTGTGCAGGGAGGCAAAGAGATGAAAACAACACAATCCTTGCCTTCCAGGAGCTGTTTCCCTAGATCTAAGATTCTTGGGGAAAAAAAACAAAACAAAACACCAAAACTGTGCGTCAGACTCTCACCCTATATTATCTTCTATAGGTGATGATGAAAGAGAAGCGGGGAGGGAACCCTTTTGGCTCCTCAAGGTTTATAAGTTGGGTTTCACTGACTGCGACCCCAGGGAGGCCAAGGACAAAGGAAGCCATGGCTTGGCTGGGAGAAAGGGGGTAGGGGTAACAATGATCAGGTCACTGCCAGCAGGCCTGGCTGGTGATGGGAACAGTGATAGCAGCTCACACTGGCATGGCGACCTACAGATGACAAGCCTTCAGTCAGGTACATTGCTTCATTGAGTGCCAAGGCAGTTCCCTGAGGTGAGAGCAGCAGCTACCTTAACCCCACTTTATAGATGAGGAAACCGAGGCTCAAAGGCTCAGAGAGTTCAGGTAACTGGCCTCAAGCTGCTACATGCCAGCGCCCAGCCAAGAATTCCTAGTCCAGTGCTCTTTCTATCGCTGGGGGGTGGGGGTGGGGTGGGGAAGTTGTGCTGGGTTGAAAAGATGGGGAGAAAGCAGTGGTCAGCCACAGTGATAGGCCGATCTTCCTCTACGCAGTTTTATTTTGATCACTACGTTCTGCCACTCAGAGAACTCTGCTCTGAAGAATTGGAAGCACTTTGCAGGCCTGAATGAGCTCATTCAGGACACTCTTGCCAGAAAGAGGGAGGACTCCAAATGGAGGCTCTGTCTAGGGTGACCAGCATTTAGGCACATAATTGAAAACAAGGCTCAGGTTTCCCCACTCTTTGCCCTCATGCACCAAGCAGTATAATGCAAAACCAGCCTCCTTCCATTAGAGTCAAGAGGGCCACGGGAAAAAATAAAGGTATTTTCTGGTACCTCCTTCCTTCCCTGGAGAAATGGGCTAATCGGTCCTAAGGGGCCTGGCTCATCCTTGGCCCAAGGGCCATTTCCAGGGCAAAGAAATCTTGAGGGTGGAGCAGGGGTGGGAGGAGGACCACAGCCACTCCAGTCACCCTGATGAGCAGGCTTGGGGAAGAGAAGGATGCTTAGGGAAGCTGGCTCAGATTTCCCTAGTGAGCAAAACCATGGTGGGGACTGGAGCACAGGAGTCCCGGATACTCTCCTTATCGTTCTTTGTGGGCAGAGTGTCTTAAGAGCTGCCTCAGCTTGGGGTCAGGCCTGGTGGTGTGGGGTCAGGGTGCCCAGGTGCCTACGTGGGCCCCAGTCCCTCAGGCCCCTCCCAGCATCCCCAGCGTGTAGGGTGAGGGGTAGGGATAGACTTGGCGCGATCTCTGGCGGAGCGCAAGGTGCAGTCAGCAGGGAGGCTGAACCCGAACCCCCTTCCCTGAGAGGGGTCCCACTACCCTCCCCAGCTCGATCCAGCCTTGGCGCCTAGCTCTGGGTTCCCGCTGCGCCCCCAGACGGCCCCTTACCTGTCCCGCCGAGGACGGTCCCGCCTCCTCCGCGGGGCTCGGGGGCCCAGCATGGGCCGGTGAACGACGGCGCCCCCGCCTTGCGGCCGCGGTGGATATCCCAGGAGGGTGCTGCTGCTCCCGGCCCCGGGTCCCTGCCGCCGCCGCCGCCGCCGCCGCCGCCGCCGCTTCAGCACCGCGGACAGCTCCCGCCCGCCGCCCGCCGCCGCCGCCTGCCCCGCCCGGCGCGGTCCCGGGAGCCCCGCATCCTGGCCCGGCCCCGCCGCCGCCACGCAGCCCTCAGCCCGGCCCGAGGCGGCTCCGCGCCGACTTGGGAGAGCAGCGAGGAGGATCCCGCTCCTCCCTGCCTCCCGCCGCCGCCGCCTCTTTCTCCCCTCCGTGCTCCCTTCCACGCTCCGGAATCAGCCCACCAGGCACTCCGGACCCAGCTCCGGGGCGGGGCGGGGCGGGGCGGGGCGGGAAGTCAGGGGAACCCAGAGGAGGCGGCGGAGCGAGGGGCGCGCAGCTGGAAAGGGCTCTCTGTTTCCTGGAGCCGAGCTCCCTTTCCCAGCCCTTCTCCTTACCCTACTTCCCCTTTCCCCCAGAAGCGATGGGCCCTCGGGCTTCTTGAAGTATTTTGAAGCCCCTAGGTGCCCAAGCCCTGAGTTTTAATATTAAGCTAAAAAGAAAAAAA
>NC_138377.1:24455670-24466924 GCF_054177405.1 Leptonychotes weddellii | reverse complement strand
GCAAAATGGGGGAGCTGTATCCACTTCATAGGGGTCATATGAGGACAAAGTGAGATGACATATGTGACACATTGGTCCCAAATAGGCCCTCAAGTTGGTATGCATTCTCCTCAGTTCTCCCAGAGGGAGATCTGAGATCTGAGCCCAGGGCTTCTGTCTGCTTTGTCTCCCCCACTGTGCTGCTTTTTATCTGCCCCCCTCCACCCTGGTTTCCTTTCTTTTCTTCTTCTTCTTTTTATTCATGAGGATACCCTCATCTTGAGTGTTATGAGTGGATGAGGCTATTTTCCAAGCCCCCTATCAGGTCTTGAGTCTCATCACAGTACCAGGAGCTTGGGAGGGGAGAGTATTTTCATTTTCTGAAGGCAAATAGGGGCAAAGCAAACCCCAGAGCAGACTGAAGTGGGGGCTGGGGGTGGAAGGAGGCACTGGGGACCAGGCTCTGGCAGTGGGAGCCGTCTCTCCCCTCATCCAAGGATGTCATAGCACACTGAATGGTGAGCTCCAGGACCCCCTTGCTCATACATGACATGGGGTATCTGGAGCAGTTCCCTTTAGTGCCCAGCATGCACTGTAGGAGCTAGGAGCCCCCATCCTGGAATTTGGGTCTCCTTCTCTCCGCTGGACAGAGAACTCCCTAAACCTTGTGCTGGGTCTCAGGGCTGGGCTGATATTGGTGTTTAACCTGTTGGGTACTAAATGTATTCTTGCTCTTCGTGCCCCTGCCCCAGTAGAGTGGAGGCGCTGAGGCTAGGAAGGCTCTTGGACCCCGCATCTCGGGCCCATAAAGCATCTGCACAGACATTCTCCTTCTTCCCCCACCCAAGACGTTGTCCCTTGAGTCTGTGCACCCTCGTGCATCTTTGCCCCCTCCTGGTCCTTCTCTCACAGGGTCTCATGGCCCCCTACTTGGCCTTGGCTTCCCTCTGCTTCTTCCCTCCCTACCCTGGCTTTGCTCCATGCCTGGGCTGCATACTGAATTACTAATCAAAAGGATAATAAAAAAGCCAGTGAAGCAAAAGCAGCATATAAATTCCAAATACTAACGTTGATAATTATATGCTGTTGCCCGGAGGGAAAACTTGTGGAGTGGCCATTGGTGTTGTGTCAAGGACCCTGGGCCTGGGCACTTTCAAAGGACCTAGGTTCTAGTCTGGTTTTTGTCATGAATTGGCACAGCCCCATCTCCATGGACTTTTGCGTACTCAGGATTCTGAGCCTCCTCGGCAGCTTTGAAGACACTGCAGGGGCAGTCAGCACCACGTGAAATGTGTGACAGAGAACACGGGCTCATGCAGCAGTTAAGTGTTTCTTTTAGGGAGATGACCCTCACAAGGTATAGGGGGTGGTTCAGGAACTGAAGAATCTACAATTATACAAAGTTTTCATTCCATGTTCCACTCCCTTCTTTTCTCCCTCCCTCTTTTCTCCATCAGGCACGTCCTGCTATGTAATGAAGGTCTGCTCCCCTGCTAGACCCTGAGAATACAAAGTATAAGCTATAGTCTGGGTCCTTGAAGGACCTGCCATGAAGGGTGGTAAGGTAGATAAACATGTTAACCAGCAATGCCAGCACAGGGAAATAAATGCTATCATAGGGTGAGTGAAAGGTATACAGAGAAGGAAACAATTAACTTTCCCTGGGGAAGTCCCAGCAGGCTTCCTGGAGGCGGTGACATTTGAGCTGAGTTTTATTAAACAATGAAACATTCACCAGGAGGGCCAGGAGAGGAGGAAATTCTGGGTAGAAAGTCTGGAGAGAAGAGATGAGGCTGGAGGACTGGCAAGGAAGCTACAGCAGAGTCTAGGAAAGAGATGGTGAGAACTTGACCAAGGCAGAGTCAGTGGGATGGGGAACAGGGGATGGGTTTGAGACACTTCTGGGGGAGAACAGAGAAGAGAGATTGGTTGTGAGGAAGAGGGTGAGGCCTCAAGGGCAATATTGGGGCCTCCTGCTTCTGGGTATCTGATTCTACTCCCTAGAATTGGGCATTGGGAGGGGAGCAAACTCTGCTTACCCTGGGTAATGTCGCTGAGGGTCATAAACTCCTCAGTTTCTAAGCTTTTATTTTTACTTTTTATTTAAAAAAATTTTTTAAAAAAGATTTTATGTATTTATTTGACAGAGAGAGAGACAGAGAGAGAGAGAGGGAGAGCACAAGCAGGTGGAGCAGCAGAGGGAGAGGGAGAAGCAGGCTCCGCGAGGAGCACAGAGCCTGATGCAGGGCTCGATCCCAGGACCCTGGGATCATGACCTGAGCCGAAGGCAGACGCTTAACAGACTGAGCCACCCAGGCGCCCCAGTTTCTAGGTTTTTACACTTTCAATTCTATTCTCCCTTTAGTTCCTAGGAAATTTTCTTAAGCCAAAAAAATCTTCCATTTTATCTTGATTATCTTAGTAGGAAAGGGAATGGCCCAGGCTTAGGCCAGGAGAGCTCAATGAGACAGAACAACTCTGGAAGTCTTCTTGGAGGAGGCAGCAGGTATCCTAGTTGGAACTAAAGCAAAGTTCATAGAGAAGGGAAGGAGTAGGCATTGGATGAAAACTTGGGAGGAAATGCCTTCATGTCCTGTTCTGCTTCCACCTCTCTGACATTCCCCAAGCAGAATCCAACACAGTGGATTTATGTTGGTATCAGCTCTGGTTGCTAATTTCTTTCCACCTGGGGATTTCTCTTCATAAGCTCGTTTATGAACAGACTTAGTTCTTTATACAAGGAGTTGAGCTGCTCACAGCATTCCCTAGGGAATGTAAGTCAGCACCAAGTGTGGGGAGATCGCCTTCACTTGCTATATCAATAGGCCACATGGTGGAAGAAACTCTCCCCATAAAGGGGAAGGCGAGTCTCACTCCCAGCACAGTGGGCTCAGTATCTCTGAGTCAAACTCTTGGTCAAAGCCACATAGCTGGGACCCACAAAACCCTGGGTAATGGGGTGGGCGGGGAGACAGGCTGGTAGACTGCAGGGACAAGTGGACCTTTGGGCCCATCAGCCAAATCTTGCTCCCATGGACCTGGTTCCAGGATGACATGGCTCCAAGAAGGAGTTCATTTCTGGGTATAAGCAGGTAGTGGGAATGGATTCTTGACTCTGTACTCAAGAGAGAACCCTGGAGATCCTCACTGCTTCTGAGTCAGACCCTTTCGTTAGAGACAGACCTCCGCCCCTCCAACAATGAGGTCTGTAGTCTCTCTCTCTTTTAAAGATTTTGTTTATTTGACAGAGAGAGCACAAGCGGGAGGAGCGGCAGGCAGAGGGAGAGGGAGAAGCAGGCTCCCTGCGGAGCAGAGAGTCCAAGTGTGGGTTGTGTGTATGCGTGTGTAGGTTGGTGTGTGCTTGCCCCAGGTAATGTTCTTTTCTTTTCTTTTTTAGGTTTATTTATTTATTTATTTATTTAAGTAATGGCTATCCAATGTGGGGCTCAGAATCACGACCCGGGATCCAGAGTCGCATGCTCCTCCCACTGAGCCAGCCAGGTGCCCTGACTCCAGGGATAAATTTCTGCGCTAGGAAAGGAAGGACTTTTCTGCCTTTGTGTGTAGGAAGACATTTTCCTCATGGGTCCCTGCTGGATGTGTCTGTGTGTCCAATGTATGGATGAGAGAAATGACCCTTCACTCCTTCCTAGACCAGGGTCTAGGGAGGCAGGGAGCTGGAAGGCAAAAATGTTCCCAGAGAAGGTGGAGTACTTCTTATATTCTTCAGCTCAGGATAAGCAGGAGGGACCCATTCTGGAGGCCTACTCTGTGTCAAACACTTACTATTTAATCCTCAAAACAATTCAATTAGGTTGTTTTTAATCAAGGCTCATGGAGGTTAAGTTAATGCGCCAGATGCATACATCCAACAAATACAGATTTGAAGCCAGATCTGTCTGATGCCAAAGCTGAGTCTTTTCCATTCTCTTCTCCAGCAACTCTGCTCATCTCCATCATTGTCCAAGGGATTGGGACATTTCATGAGGGAGCAGAAAAAAAAACAAACCTGAGGAAACAACCTCACAATGTAAAAAGAGCCTCTCTGGATGTCCATTTCCCCTCAGGTGGAGTTGGAATGGCATAAGGCCCCCAATTCTCTGCTGGGTCAGGAACCTGTACTTGCCAAGTGCTAAGGCTGAGGATTTTCATGTGCTTTCTTTCTTTATTTCCCATTTATTCTTCCTTAATTTTTCTGATGTTCCTTTTGAAGGTCCTGGACTGACTCAGCTGGGCTAAGGGGACCCGAGAGTGAGTGGATATGGGGAAGGAAGGACCAGTGGTAATGCAGCTTTGGGGGCTAGCAGGGTGTGCCAGCAGAGAGGAAAATGACAAATTCCAAGGGGAGGGGAAACACCGAGTCTGCTGATTTTCTCTTACAGAACACCCCTCCCAAGAGCCCTTCTTTTCTCCTGCCTTGGAAGGGGCATGCGCATGTGTGTGTGCACGTGTGTGTGTGTGTGAGAGAGAGAGAGAGAGAGAGAGAGAGAAAGGGACAAGAGAACCATGAGAGACTATGGACTCTGAGAAACAAACTGAGGGTTCTAGAGGGGAGGAGGGGTGGGGGGATGGGCTAGTCTGGTGATGGGTATTAAAGAGGGCACGTATTGCATGGAGCACTGGGTGTTATACGCAAACAACAAATCATGGAACACTACATCAAAAACTAAAGATGTAATGTATGGTGATTAACATAACATAATAAAATTAAAAAAAAGAGATAAATCCTCAGAGGCCAGGTTACTTGCAGTTATCAGCTCCTTGATCCCTGGCCCCCATGGTCCCAGGAGCACTTGGGGCACCCACAGAAGGCCCTATCCCACAGTGAGCACACAGTTGGTTCCACTGCAGTCTATGTCCCATCTGTCATCCACATCCCGATATTCAGTCCTCTTCCTTCAGCTCCTAAGCCTGTTATTCCAAGCACAAACCTTGGGTCCTGACTCCATCAATATGGCAGGGTTCTGCTGTGTTGATGAGAATGTTGACAATGAAGGTGGTGAAGGCATCCTGTGCCAGCTTGAGCACTGGAGAGCTAGCAAGAGAGAAATACAGATGACAGAGGATGGATGCATACACGGATAATAGACTATCTGAGTGCCTACCCTGTGCCAGGAACTGGGCTAAGAGCTTTATATGCATTATCTCAATGATCATCTATTAACTATATGAAAGAGGCATTCACTCTACAATATAATTTGTATTTATTCTCAAATAACTTAATAGGTGCCAGGCATTGTGCTAGATGCTTTCTATGGTCTTAATGAGAATCCATTTCTTTTGCATCAAGAGAACAATTATTGCAGGGATTCCTAGCACTTGCCCGAAGAGGTATTGCGGAGGGACTAGTAGAAAGACCATGAGCTTTGGCATCAGTCAGGCCAGAGTTCAAATCATGGTAGGTTTGTCAATACAGGTTTGTTTGTTTGGAAAGAGATTTGGCACCATATATCAGGGGCCGAAGTAAATCCGCTACTGGCGATCTATCTTAAGGCAATACTAATAGTTAATGTTTACTGAGTAACTACTACATGTGAACTGTTCTAACTGCTTTAGATGAATCATCTTATTTCATCTAACAGCGACCCCAGGAGGAAGGCACTATTGTCATCCCTATTGTACAGATGTGAAAACCAAGATACAACCTACCCACCACTTGTAAGGGTGGGGCCCAGATTCCAATCAAGGCAGCCAGGCTCCAAAGCCTCCCACATCAACCCTCCACCACACTGTATAAACTTTGCACATAAAACTGCCCATCACAGTATATTTCCATACAGGAAATTTGGAACACCTATAAATGTCCAAAAAACAGGGCAAAGAGTAAGCAAATTTAAATAATGTTTTTAAAGGGTTTACAATACCATGAGGGAAATGCTTATGTTATAATATGGAGTAGAAAAAAGCAGGTTACAAAATTGCACATACAATAAAACCGTAAGTATGCAGAAAAGCCCAGGAAAATATCCTAAGATGAATTAAAATAAAATACTATTAAGGGTTATCTCTGGATAGAGGTAACTGTGGTTCATTTAAATATTTCTTTTTTTTTTCTTTCTAAATTCTCTATAACGTACATGCATTACCTTAAAATTATTTTCAAACTTACATAAAAACAAGTATTTACTGAATAAATGATTGGTCTGTTGGGTGCCTTTCGAAGACTCATCTCTTCTTTTAATCCCATTGCTCACAGCAGGAATAACAGTGGGGTTTTGCGGGGGGTGACCTCTACCCCTGGCCTGCGCAGTGGGAGAATTATAGTAAATGAGGTCACATTTCTAAAGGGTTATGTTCCCCTTGCAGCTGGGTGGACTGAAGCCCTAATGATCCTCATAGAAAAAGGGAAGGCAAAGAAGAGAACAGCGGGGAGGATGCAGAGAGCGGGAGATACAATGGCAGGAGAGAAGGAGGAGGTGGGGGAGACAGCTTGAGGGCCAAAGGGGAAGAGATAAAAGAAAGCTGGAGCCCAGAGAAGGGTCGGGGAGCTGGGAGGGGTGAAAGAGCCTGTGGGGGTGCGGGACAGAGACAGAGACACACACACACGCTTGCACATACACACAACGCAGCAACCGAGTAAGAGACTTAAATTCTTTTCACCCGCCAATGTTCCCACTAAATTGCAGTTGACTGCCTCGGTGTTACAGAAACCATTTTCTGCAGTTAAATGATGCTTCCATCTAGGGGAAGCCTTTCCCTGGGCTTGCAGCTTGAATCTCTTCCAGCTGCCTGGCTACTCCTCAATCCTCAAGGCTCTAGCCAAGAAGGACCTCCCTGCACTGTAGCCACTGCAATTTGCCAGGGACAACTAGACCTCTCCCTGCTGCAACCATCCAATCGATGCTGGGAGCCTTGGTACCAATGGACATGAATCATGACATAAACATGGGATTAACACCCAGAGGGTTGCCTAAGGCTTCTAGTTTATAAACTGAGGTACTAAAACAAACAAACAAACAAAAAACCCAGAAAAATCCAAACCCATGGAACAATGTGAGATCTGTGATGGTCCTCTGCAGAATCTGCCACAGAGAAAGAAATGAGGCTCAGAGAGAGAAATGGAGCTGGCCACTGCCAACAGCTGGGTGGCAGGGGAGTCCGGGCTTTCTGATTCCTTACCCAGTAGACCAAGCACTTGTGAGTGATATTTTCTGTCTGTTTTCGAAGGGCTTGCTGTGACTCTTCCCTTCTTTTACCCTCATAATATGGCCCTGAGGTAGGTAGGGGGAACCAGCTCTTGTTTTGTGGGTAGAAAATCTGTAGCTCAAAGAGGCCATGGAATTCTCACAGGATTGGGGGGTTGATTGATGATGTGCTGGGGCTCAAACTAAATCTTCTCAAGAGCATGAGTGCTAGGCCACTTTCCTGAGGAACTTTCTGCCATGGGAAGTCAGGAGCAACTTCCCATTTCTCCAGTTTGCTGGAGTCCTTGGGCCAAAGTTCCTCCTTCGGGCAGCCCACAAAGTGTTAGAGGCGGAGTGAGTGTGCCCCAGTTTTTGCTGGAGCATTCTGGTTTCCACCGTGAAATCATCTGCATGGCCACAGTTCTGATGCAAGGCCTTAAACACAGTATCACTGATAACCATCGATCGGGCACTAACTGTGTACAGGGAGCCGAGTAGGTTCTGGGGATACACAGAAATATAAGCCATGGCTCTGGTCATCAGAGACAAGATTATTTTAGCTTTGGAATAAGGCCAAATACATACAAATACAACAAGATGACAAGTCTGAAGTCTCTCACAGTGGCCTGCCTTGGCATATGCTATTCTGCTTCTTTGAAATTCCCTACTGCACCCACCTGCACAGCTCAGGTATTTTCCTAGGCTCCTCAGCCTGGATTGGATTCCCCTCTGCTGGCTTCCTATAATATCCTGTATTTCCCACTACCACAGCACTCAGCACACCGACTGTACTTTTAAATCTTACTTGTCTCTCTCTCCCACCTGACTCTAAGCTTTGGGGAAGAGGGTGGGACTTCATTTTCCATCCCTGAACCTAGTTTGTGCCTGACACGAGCAGACACTTAATAGATACTTGTTGAATAAAGAAAAGCAGGGACACCGGGTGGCTCAGTTGGTTAAGCGGCTGCCTTCGGCTCAGGTCATGATCTCAGGGTCCTGGGATTGAGCCCTGGGCTCCCTGCTCAGCGGGGAATCTGCTTCTCCCTCTGTCTGCCACCCTCCCCACTCATGCTCTCTCAAATAAATAAAAGCTTAAAAAAAAAAAAAGTAAAGCAGCCATTCTGCTTCACTGCCTCCAGCATATAAGCTCTAAGGTCCCTTACACTTGCCACTTGAAGCACTGTTTTCAGTGTCAATGGTCTCAATTTCATTCAGGCTGGATATGACTTCACTTAGTAGTGAGGAAAACCACCTTACTGTCCCCCTCTTCTCCTAAAGGACCTAATGATAATCCGAGCATGAACAACAGTGGGAACCTGTGGCTTATTTACTTCCCTTTTATTAGAATGATGGGGCCTGGCAAAGTCCACTGGGAACTTTCTGTCCACTCCTACAAAGTCTGTCTAGTTACCTGGTTGCTGGGCAGGTGAGGCTGAGAAAATCCAGTGGCTAGGCAACGCAGAGCACTCAGGAAAGGAAACCAGCCAGAAATATTTGCAGATTAGAGAGGCAAGGAAAACTTGATGGAAACAAACATTCAAAGTACCTGCCAGGCTTTTAATAATGTCAAAGGAGAAGAGCCTGGAACCGGCTGGAGGAAAAAGATAAGAAACACATTTATTTTCTGTGCCTAGACCACATCAACTGCCACCCCCCCCACCCCCATACCTTGTATTTTACTGTTAGAAAACAATGGTTGCACTTCTCAGGCAAGCTGCATTGTGCCAATCTCTATACCTAGGAAAACTGAGTCTAAGATGTTAGCAAATTTGTTTGGCAGCAACCTTGGGATGTGCTGCTGTCCGTGGTTCTGAGTTCCCCCTGGGGCCCTGAGGCATCTGAGTCTCAGGCAGGTTCTTCTGCCCCCACAGATGACCCAGCTGATGAATGACAAGAAGAGGTTGGGCTGTGGAAAAAGAAGACTTTAGAGCTTGTCTGGATATTGAGGTCCACAATGTATTATCTGAAATCCCTGGGGCAGATGTTTTTCAGAATTCTGAATTTTTCAGATTTTTAACAAGGTAATATGATGTGTCTACTTTATATTATGTAAAATCCTTAGTGAGGTCCAGGGCAGCACCACATAATCAAGCACATTGATATTTCCTCAGAAAAATGTGTGACTAGTCATCCCAAATGTGATCAATAAAGACATTAAATAGCCTCACAGCAATTCAGGGTCTTCCTCCAAATGAGTTCATTAGCATTAGACTTGTAAAAAAGCTTTGGGTCCTAGACTGTCCTGGATTCAGAATTTTGGTTAAGGGATTGTGGTCCCACAGTGGTACCAGCCCTTGGATTCCACCTTGGGTCAAACTGACCTGCAAAAATTCCTATGGTTGATCAAACTTTCTTTTTTCTTTTTTTTTAAAGATTTATTTATTTATTTGACAGAGAGAGACAGTGAGAGAAGGAACACAAGCAAGGGGAGTGGGAGAGGGAGAAGCAGGCTTCCTGCTGAGCAGGGAGCCCGATGTGGGACTCGATCCCAGGACCCTGGGACCATGACCTGAGCCGAAGTCAGACGCTTAACGGACTGAGCCACCCAGGCATTCCAAAACTTTCTAAGTTTGTAAATTTCCTGACTGGGGGTTGCAGGCAGGGGATGGATGAAGAGTGAAGAGTAGGATGAAGAGAAGGATGAAGAGTAAGCCAAGGAAAAGCAGCTTGAACCATCTAGTCCTTAAACCTCCCCACCCTCAAAGAATCACAAGCATAATTTTCTGTTCAGGAGAAATAGCTAATAACTCTTAATGTAGCTGGAGATCCTGGAAGCCTCATAGATGGCACATAGACTGGGGACAGGGGGAGGCCATTAGCCCTTTTTTCTACCCACAAGCCTGACTACTCCTTGATTCTGGGCAAGCTCACATCTCCTATCACGTAAGCATGAGCATAGTAGGCATGCCTGTGATGGGGGAAGAAGATTTTTTTATCAGTACATAATAATGGTTACTAGCCCTATGGACTGCCTACTACCTGCTAGGCTCTGTACCAACTGCTTGACATGCATTCTCTCTCTTATCCTTACTACTATCCTGTGAGGCAGGATTGTCCCCGTTTCACAGATGAAGAAACTGAGGTTCATAAAGGCTAAATAACCCACCTGAAATCACAAGCTGGAATGGTGGAATCAAGGATTTGAACCCTGACCAGATTCTCATGTGCCTGCATTGCTTTACCTCTCTTCCTTTGCCTTCATTGTCATGGGCATTGGCTTGAGTGTGAATAAGGGGCTTAAATTGCTGCTAGTATTGAATCAGTGTAGCTTGTGGTGGGCTTTTAGTTAACTATGCTGTGAAATGACATATATTTACATTTACAGTATATGTTTCAAGTTAAAAAAATCGTACAAATAATAATTGCTAGGGGCGCCTGGGTGGCTTGGTTGGTTGAGCATCCCAACTCTTGATTTCAGCTTGGGTCATGATCTCGGGGTTGTGGGATTGAGTCCCTTGTCACGCTCATGCGCTGAGTGTGGAGCCTGCTGAAGATTCTCTCCCTCTCCCTCTGCCCCCCCAACAGTGGTAATTGCTCATGAAGCAGAGGAGTGAAGTATAAAAGGCTGCTTTCTTCTTATGGTCTCCCCACGCCCACTCCCAACAAATTATGGTTTACTATGTATCCTTCCAGAAGAATATTTGCACTTTTTAGTACATATAGGAGGTACATAGTCTACCAAGGCATTTTTTTTTGCCTTAATAATATACCTTTCCACCAGTCAGAATGGCTAAAATTAACAAGTCAGGAAACAACAGATGTTGGCGAGGATGCGGAGAAAGGAGAATCCTCCTACACTGTTGGTGGGAATGCAAGCTGGTGCGGCCACTCTGGAAAACAATATGGAGGTTCCTCAGAAAGTTGAAAATAGAGCTTCCATATGACCCAGCAATTGCACTACTATTTACCCCAAAGAAACAAATGTAGTGATCCGAAGGGGTACGTGCACCCCAATGTTTATAGCAGCAATGTCCACAATAGCCAAACTATGGAAGAGCCAAGATGTCCATCAACAAATGAATGGATAAAGAAGATGTGCTATATGTACACAATGGAATACTATGCTGCCATAAAAAAAAAACAAACCCGAAATCTTGCCATTAGCAATGACGTGGATGGAACTAGAGGGTATTATGCTAAGTGAAATAAGT
>NC_138377.1:24439691-24455170 GCF_054177405.1 Leptonychotes weddellii | reverse complement strand
CCATGGCGAGTGCTGTGAATTGTGTAAGACTGTTGAATCACAGACCTGTACCTCTGAACAAATAATACATTATATGTTAAAAAAAAAAAAAAGATAGTAGGAAGGGAAAAATGAAGGGGGTGGGGAATCGGAGGGGGAGACGAACCATGAGAGACTATGGACTCTGAGAAACAAACTGAGGATTTTAGAGGGGGGGAGGGTGGGGGGATGGGTTAGCCTGGTGATGGGTATTAAGGAGGGCACATACTGCATGGAGCACTGGGTGTTATACCCAAACAATGAATCATGGAACACTATATCAAAAACTAATGATGTACTGTATGGTGACTAACATAACATAATAAAATAAAATTTAAAAAAATAATATACCTTTCCATATCTGAACATACAGAATACCTGATGTTTATTATTATTAAATTAGCTTTTTCCCCCAGAGTGTTCTGCTTGCGCCTGCTGTTTCTTTCTTTTTCAAAAAATATTTTATTTTTTAAAAGTAATATCTATACTCAACATGGGGTTCGAACTTACAACCCTAAGATCAAAAGTTGCATGCTTTACTGACTGAGCCAGCCAGGCACCCCTTATTAAACTAGTTTTTAAAATGAAATGATAAGTGTACTAGGCAAACAGTAGTGAAAGGAATGAATTTCTTTCTTTTTGAAGATTTTATTTATTTATTTGAAAGAAAGGGGGAGAGTGAGTATGAGAGAGAGAGAGAGAGCAACAGTGAGAGGAGAGGCAGAGGGAGAGGGAGAAGCGACTCCCCACTGAGCAGGGAGCCAGATGCGGGACTTGATCCCAGGACCCTGAGATCATGACCTGACCCGAAGACACTTAACCGACTGAGCCATCCAGGTGCTCTTAAGCCTCAATTTCTTTATCTGTAGAGTGGGCTTAATCGTGGTACCTCTCTCGTGGAGCTGTATATGCTAGAAGAGAAATACAGTTAATGGGTTTAGTGTTTTAATATAGCCCCTGGGGCAGAACAAGATATGTGTATAGTTCAAACCTGAAGCAGCCACATTCCTACTGCTAGATCAGAGGTATAGGGACCTCCTTATATTTGCTTGTAGGATAGCCCCTAATTGATAGTGCTGAATTATTATTATTTTTTAAGATTTTATTTATTTGACAGAGAGAGACACAGCAAGAGAGGGAAAACAAGTAGGGGGAGTGGGAGAGGGAGAAGCAGGCTTCCCGATGAGCAGGGAGCACGACGTGGGGCTTGATCCCAGGACTCCAGGATCATGACCTGAGCCAAAGGCAGACGCTTAACGACTGAGCCACCCAGGTGCCCCTGATAGCACTGAATTCTTTTATTCTGGAAAGTGAGAATAGGTAGGTCCAGGGATCTCTTGCTCTCCACTCCCCTTTCTCCTATCACAAATTGACCATAGTAAAAAAGTTTGAAGGTCACTGCTCTTGGTTGATTGAACCTTGGATGCTAAGGTCTTGCCTGGGGAAAGGAGGCAGGGTGGGTATGTGGAATTCAGCATATAAATCACTGAGTTTGGAGTTTAAACTTCTTACCCCAAATCTGCCACCACCTTTCTGTGTGACTTTGGACAGATGGCTTCTCCTTACCAGAGCATTTCCTTCTTCCTTCCTTCCTTCCTTCCTTCCTTCCTTCCTTCCTTCCTTCCTTCCTTCCTTCCTTCCTTCCTTCCTTCTTCTCTTCCTTCCCTCCTTCCTTTTAAAGATTTTCCTTCTTTCTTTCTTTTTTATTTATTTATTTGAGAACGAGAGAGAGAGCGCGCAAGAGAACATGTGAGCAGGGGGAGGGGCAGAGAATCTAAAGCAGACTCCTGGCAGGGCCCCACTTGGGGCATGGCACACCACATGTGGCACAGGGCTCCATCTCATAACCCCGAGATCACGACCCGAGCCAAAACCAAGAGTCGGACACTCAACCAACTGAGCCACCCAGGTGCCCCTCACCAGAGGATTTCTAAATCCCAGACAGCTTTAGGATTCTAGGATCCCAGGATTAAACAGATATGGCTACAGGGAACTGATGTCCTTAGAAAGCTGCTGGCTAGTCTGGTTTTGGTGCTTGGTCTGCTTGGGAAAGCAGAGTGCTGTTTGTTTGCTTGTTTGTTTGTTTGTTTGTTTGTTTATTTATTGCAGAGTGCTGTTTAAGCATTGCAGGTTCTGGAATCAGAAAAGCAGATTCAAATTTTGACTCAGCCACTTCTTAACTGGGCATATTACTTAACCTATCTGAGCCTCAATTTCCTTATTATGTAAACATGGGGTTAATAATAGTACCTATCTTAAAAATAATACTTATGCTTTTTGATCTTTTATTCTGCAAATATTTCTTGAGTGCTCACTGTGAGCCAGACGCTGTGCTAGGCACTAGAATACAATTAGGAGAAATAACAGATGGAACTTACAGTCTAGCGGGGCGCCTGGGTGGCTCAGTTGGTTAAGCGACTGCCTTCGGCTCAGGTCATGATCCTGGAGTCCCAGGATCGAGTCCCGCATCGGGCTGCCTCCTCGGCAGGGAGTCTGCTTCTCCCTCTGACCCTCCCCCCTCTCATGCTCTCTCTCTCATTCTCTCTCTCAAATAAATAAATAAAATCTTTAAAAAAAAAAAGGAACTTACAGTCTAGCATGGAACACAGACAATGACACAATAACTATACTGAGAAATATAAAATCACAGCTTGACAGTGTGGCTAAGATTTGCAAAATGGTGTTGTAAGAACCTATAACAGAGGGATCTATTGTGATAATGAATTTCAGGTAAGGTTTTCCTGGGAAAGTGATGTTTGCATTGAGCACTTAAGAGTGAAGATAGAGGGGGCGCCTGGGTGGCTCAGTTGGTTAAGCGACTGCCTTCGGCTCAGGTCATGATCCTGGAGTCCCTGGATCGAGTCCCGCATCGGGCTCCCTGCTCGGCAGGGAGCCTGCTTCTCCCTCTGACCCTCCCCCTTCTCATGTGCTCTCTCTCTCATTCTCTCTCTCTCAAATAAATAAATAAAATCTTTAAAAAAAAAAAGAGTGAAGATAGATAACTAGATAAGAGGGGAAACAGGGTGTGCAAATGTCCTGTAGTGGCAGATAATAAGGAAGAACGCCAGTGAGGCTGGAAGGAAGAGAATAAAAGGGAAGCAGGGACAAAGTGAGGGTGGAAAGATAAGTGTCTCACAAAGTTTTGTATTTATCCTAAAATTAGTGGGAGGCCATAGAGTGCTACTATTATCATGTTTGCTTTTAGAAGAGATCTCTAGCTGAGAATAGATTTGGGGGAGGGTGGTAAAATGAGTTTGGGCCCAGCAGCTATGAGGCCACTACTGTGATTTGGTGAAGTAAGATGGTAGCTTAAAATGGGTGGGAATAGAGGGAGTTAGAAGTGAACTGATTAGAGAGCTATTTAGGAGAGAAAATAAATAGGATTTGGTAATAGATTAGATGGGGTGGAGTGGGGGCTAGTGAGGGAGAGGACTTAGTCATGAATGATGCCCAGGTTTCTGGTTTGAGCAATTGGACAGCTAATGGTGCCATTCTCCAGGAGAATGAAGCAGGTGCAGGGGAAAGAGCCTGAGTGACTTTGGGCTTGTTGGCTTGTGGTGCCCTTGAGGCATCAAACTGAGTTGTCCTAAAGGTAGCTGGATATGTGGGTATGAATTGGAAATAAAAATTGGGGGAAATTAGCAGAGACTACAATTGAAGCCATGCATGTGAACGAGATGTCCCAGGAATCAAGTATAGTATTAGGAGAGCAGAGGGCCTGGGTCTCAGATCCAAGGAAACCCAACATTTAATTGTTGGTTAAAAAGAATGAACCTGGATGGAACTAGAGGGTATTATGCTAAGCGAAATAAGTCAATCAGAGAAAGAATAGTCCAGTATCATATGATCTCACTGATATGAGGAATTTGAGAAACAAGACAGAGGATCATAGGGGAAGGGAGGGAAAAATGAAACAAGATGAAACCAGAGAGGAAGACAAGCCATAAGAGACTCTTAATATCAGGAAACAAACTGAGGGTTGCTGGAGTGGAGGGGGTGGGAGGGATTGGGTGGCTGGGTGATGGACATTGGGGAGGGTATGTACTGGTATGTACTATGGTGAGCACTGTGAATTGTGTAAGACTGATGAATCACAGACCTGTACTCCTGAAACAAATAATACATTATAAGTTAATAAAAAAAAATAAAAAGAATGAACCTGAAAAGGTAACAAGGGGGCAGGGGAAGTGAAACAAAGCCTAGAAATTGTGGGTCATAGAAGTGAAGGGAAGAATGAATCATGAAAAAAGAGTGCTCAGCTATGTGGAAAGACAAAGAAAGGTTAAGTAAAATGAGGACTGAAAGATGCTCATTTCATTTAACAACACAGAAATCACTGGTGACCTTAGCCAGAGGTGTAGATATGGAGTGATGAGGTGAAAACCAAGGTTGAAAAGAGAGTGGGAAGTGAGGAAATGATCATAGTGAATATACAAAAGTGTTTCACAACTGTGGAGGGGAATAGAGAGATTGGGTAGTAAGTAACCTGATTCTTGGAAGTTGTAAATTATACGATGGGTATAAAATGCTTAGGGCAGTGCTTCACCCAGAGTAAATTGGGACTGAGGGTGTTTGCCTTGGAGAAAAATACGTGACTTCTTTGAAAGACCCAGGTATTTGACTTTAATGCTTCCACATGACATTAGTGAAGCTTACATTCTAGAACTACAAACTGGACTCAATTTTCTTGAAAGGGAGACCTGGAGGACAGCTGTAAAGGGAAGAGATTAAAGTTACTTTCTTTAGGAGTCACATGGTCCCAGGGTCAGGGGCAGGCAGAATCAGTAACTGTGGTTAGGGGTGAGGGGTGGGGAGGGATGATTTCCCCACAAAGGTCCAAACCTTCAGCATATCTCAGTCAAAATCCATGAAGCTTTCGTCAGCTACTTCAATTCACTGACTTCTCTGAACTCCTATAGCACTTAGGGCCCTATATAATTTATCAATTCCTTATTGACACTCTAATAAATCAGATAAAATAGAATTTATTAGAAGGAATTTATTTTATAAATTCAATTTTTACTTATTTTAAGATCAGTAAATGAGAAAAATGAGGCTGTTCTAATAATGGAAAGGGAAGGATGGAAGGAAGGAAGGAAAGAAAGAAAGAGAAAGAAAGAAAGAGAAAGAAAAAGAAAGGAGGGAGGGAAGAAGGGAGGGGGGAAGGGGAGAGAGGGAGGGAGGAAGGAAGGAAATCAGGAGTTCTATTGGCCTCAGAAACCAACTTGTCTCTTTAATTTGTTTTGATTATAAAAGAACTCCCAAATCCTAATTCATTCAGTAGTTGCAAATAACAACAGTTTTACCTTGCAATATCAGGATATTCTTTAATTAATTGAAGCGGAAAGAAGGGGTGTCTGGGTGGCTCAGTTGGTTGGGCATCTGACTCTTGATCTCAGCTCAGGTCTTGATCTTAGGGTAGTGAATTTGGGCCCTTGTTGGGCTCCACACTGGGCATGGAGCCAGTCTTTAAAGAGAAAAAAAAAAAAAAGAGGAAAGAAGAATATTTATTCTAGGGTCTGCACAAAAATGAGCTAGTCCAGAGAACAAGTTGGCTTCCAGTGTGTGTGTGTGTGTGTGTGTGTGTATGTGCAAATACATATACTGACTTAAACTATTTTATGAATACTGTACCATCTCCTTTAATATATTTCTTTATTTATTCCTTAAAACAATCTTATAAAGTATTTATTATTATTATCCCCATTTAATGTACAAGAAAATTAAGGCACAGAGAGATTTCATTTCTGGAAACATGAAAAGTCTAGATACACTAAAAAACCCTTTTACTGAAAACAACTAAAATTTTTGGGGAAAATAATTTTAAGGAATTAATGATCTGGCAAGAAAGTAAGGAATCTACAGAATAAAAGAAGGAATTCAAATAATTAAGCAGACTACTGAAGCTGGCTATCACCCTGAGGATGTCTTCTTATCTTAGTAAACTTAAATTTGAGATTTTACAGACTTCCAGGGCTCAGGAGACAAAGCCTAAGTGCTCCAAGCTTCTTGTATGGTTTGAGAAGAGGGTAAAAATATTAATTTAATTTAAATTTCAATCATTTTAGCATTTAGAATTTTTCTAAGATATCATTAAAAGAATGATACAGAACATATCTTCCAAACTAGTACCAGAAACAAATGGGGTGGAAAAAAAATTCAAATAATGGAAAAGAAGTCAAGAAAATGGGGGGCAGATAGAAAGCATAAGACGAATGGAGTGTACAAAACAATGCAGAAATTAATCCAAATATTGTTTATTGCAATTACAATAAATATAAATGGATTAAATGCTACAGTAAAGGATTCTCAAACTAGATTAAAAAAAACCCTTACATGCTATTTATTTATTTACTTATTTATAAAGATTTTATTTTTAAGTAATACTACACCGAAAACAGGACTCAAACTCACAATCCTGAGATCAAGAGTCACATGCTCCACTGACTGAGCCAGCCTGGCACCCTGCAGCTATATGCTATTTAAGAGACACACCCAAAACATAAAAATACAAAAACAAATGGAAAATAATATGCTAGACAAGCACTAACTAAAAGACTGTTGTAGCTATATAGATAACAGTCAAAACAAAATTTAAGGCAAAAAGAAAAAAACCCAGCATGAGCATAGATAAAGGGAGTCACTGCATAATGGTTAAAAGTTTAATTCATTAGTCAAACATTAACAGCAAAAATTCCAAACTTATATGTTCCTAATAACATAGCCTCAAAAAAACTCAAAAAAAGTTACAAGGAAAAACTAGACAAATACACTATTATAGTTCGAGGTCTTAACACTTACAAAAATTGCTAAATTAAGCAGATGAAAAGGTCAGGAGAGTATAGGAAATTTGAAAAACAAAAGTAACAAGCTTGGTTTAATGGTAAAATATAGAAGATTGCACCCAAAAGTAGAGAATACAACCATAATAAAAATATATTGTGGGGTGCCTGCATGGCTCAGTCTATTAAGCATCTGCCTTCGGCTCAGGTCACGATCCCAGGATCCTGGGATCGAGTCCCATGTCGAGCTCCTTGCTCAGCAGGGAGCCTGCTTCTCCCTTTGCCTGTGGCTCCCCCTGCTTATGCTTTCTCTCTGACAAATAAATAAATGAAATCTTAATATATATGTAGTGTGATTTATAACATATGCATAAGTAAAATGTATGACACTAATAATATAAAGGCCAAGAGTTGGGAAATACAAGTATACTGTTCTAAGGTTCTTATACTCTATGTGAAGTGGTATAATATCACTTGGAAATAGATTGCTGTAAGTTAAAAATGTAAACTATAAACCCTAAAGCAGACACTAAAGTAGCAAAGCAGAGTCACACCTAATAAGCCAACAGAGACAAAAAAGAATGATAAAAATAGGGGCACCTGGGTGGCTCAGTCGTTAAGTGTCTGCCTTTGGCTCAGGTCATGATCCCAGGGTCCTGGGATCGAGCCCTGCATCGGGCTCCCTGCTCAGCAGGAAGCCTGCTTCTCCCTCTCCCACTCCCCCTGCTTGTGTTCCCTCTCTTGCTGTGTCTCTCTCTGTCAAATAAATAAATAAAATCTTTAAAAAAAAAAAGAATCATAAAAATATTCAATTAATCCAAAACAAGAGAGGAATAAGGAAAAAGAAAACACAGAAGAGATGGAGCAAATAGAAATAAACACTAAGATAGTAGTTTAAGCCCAATTATGTTAATAATCATATTAAATGTAAATGATCTAAACACTCCAATTAAAAGGCAGAGACTGTTATATTGGCTTAAATAAAAAACAAGACTCAACTAAATGATGCTTAAAGAAACACACTTAACAGACAAATGCACACATGAATTAAAAGCAAAAGGATGGGGGCACCTGGGTGGCTCAGTCAGTTAAGTGGCTGCCTTTGGCTCAGGTCATGATCTCAGGGTCATGGGATCAAGCCCTGAGTTGGGCTCCTTACTCAGCAGGGAGCCTACTTCTCCCTCTCCCTCTGCCTGCTGCTCCCCTACTGTGCTCTCTCTCTCTCTCGCTATCTCTTTGTCAAATAAACAAAATCTTTAAAAAAATAAAGCAAAAGAATGGAAAAAGATATACTGTGCTACCATTAGTCAAGAGAAAGCTGGAGTGACTATATTAAATAGAGTTCAGAGCAAAGAATATTAACAGAGATGAAGGTTATTTCATAATAATAAAGGGATTAATTCATCAGGAGGACATAAAAATCCTAGATATTTATATACCTAAGAATAGAGCTTCAAAACACATGAAGCAAAAACTGATAGAATTGCAAGGAGAAATAGACAAACCCATAATCATAGTTGGAAATTTTAATAACCTTTTCTATATCCATTCTCTCTTTTTTTTTAAGATTTATTTATTTATTTGAGAGAGAGAGAGAGAAACAGAGAGAGTGGTAGGAGGGGCAGAGAGACAGGCAAAGAATCTCAAGCAGACTCCTTGCTAAGTGTGGAGCCTGATGTGGGGCTTGATCTCACGACCCTGAAATCATGACCTGAGCTGAAAGGAAGAGTCAGATGCTAACTGACTGAGCCACCCAGGCACCCCATATCCATTCTTTTTAAGTGCATACAGACCATTTACTATGAAAGACCAAATTCTGGGCCATAAAATGACTTTGATAAATGTAAAAGGATTCAAAACATATAAAGTATGTTTTCTGGCCATAATAGAAGTATCATTATGAAGTACAATATTGGAAATGAACAACAGAAATATCTCTGGAAAGTCACCAAATATTTGAAAACTAAACAACACACTTCTAAATAATCCATGGGTCAACAACAATACACTTCTAAATAATCCAAGATTAAAAATTATTTTGAATTGAATAAAAATGATAACACAACATGTCAAAACTTGTGGAATGCTGCTAAAGCAATACTTAGAAAAAAATTTATACCACTAAACACCTATGTTAGAAATGAACAAAGGTCTCAAAATGATGACCTCAGCTTCCCGTTAGAAAAATAAGACAAATTAAATCCAAAATAAGCAGAAGAAGGGAAATAATAAAGATTAGAGCAAAAATCATCGAAATAGAAAACAGAAAAACAAAAACAGAAAATCAATGAAACCAAACGTTGGTTTTTTTGAGAACATCAATAAAATTGATAAACCTCTGGCTAGACTGGGAAAAAAAGAGGGAAGACACAAAGTACTAACATTAGAAATGTAAAAGGTAACATCACTACAAATTCTACAGATATCAAAAGAATAGCAAGAGCTATTATGAATAAATGTTATGACATTAAATTTGACAACTTATATGAAATGTTGTGTCCTTAAAAGACACAACTACCAAAGCTAACATGAGAAAAAAAAATATGACATGAATATCCTTATATCTATTAGAGGAACTGAATTTGTAGTTAAAAATCTTCCCACAAAGAAAACTGCAGGCCCAGAAGGCTTCACTGGTGAATTTTATCAAACATTTAATGAAGAAAAAAGATTTTTTCTACACAGACTATTCCAGAACATGGAAGAGAAGGAAACACTTATCTATTCATTTTATAAGGCCAGCATTACCCTGATAACAAAATCAGACAAAGACATTATAAGAAAAGAAAACCAAAGACCAATATCCCACATGGAAATAGATGAAACGTTCTAAACAAAAGTTTAGCAAGTCAAATCGAATGGTACATAAACAGGATGATATATGATGACCAAGTAGAGTTGATCCGAGGAATGCAAAGTTGACTTAACTTTCAAGAATCAATCAGTACAATTCATCACATTAATCATATTAATAAACTAATAAAGGAAACCCATAAGATTTTCTTAATAGACGCAGAAAAAACACTGAACAAAATCTAATACCCATTCCTAAGGAAAACTCTCAACAAACTAGGAATAGAAGGGAACTCCCTCAATCTGAAAAAAAAAAAAAGCACCTATGAAAAACCTATAGAAACATCACACTGAATAGTAAAAAGACTGTTTCCCCAAAGATCAGGAATAAGAAAAATTTCTGCTGGTATCACCCCTATTCAACATTGTATTAAGGTTCTAGTCAGTGCAATAAGGCAAGAAAAAGAAATAAAAAGATGTTTATATTGGAAAAGAAGACATAAAAATGTCTTTATTTACAGGCAACATGACTGAAGAAAATCTGATAGAAGCTACAAAAAGGTACATTCAAGTCATCTTAGCAAGATACAGATACAAGATCAGTATACAAAGATCAATTGTATTTCTATATACCACTAATGAATAATCAGAAACTGAAAAAAAAAAGCACTTTAAAATAACATCATAAATATGAAGTTCTGATGGGTAAATCTGACAGAAGATGTGAAAGACCTGTACACTGTAAAACACAGGATGTTACTGAGGGAAATTAAAGAAGACCTAAATAAGTGGAAAGTTATGCTTTCTTCGTGGGTCAGAGGACTCATTGTTTAGATGTTAATTCTCCCCCAAATAGGTCTATAGGTTTACTGGGATTCTTTTTTTTTTTTTTTTAAGATTTTATTTTTATTTATTTGACAGAGAGAGAGAGAGAGCACAAGCAGGGGGAGAGGCAGAGGGAGAAGCAAGCTCCTCGCTGAGCAGGGATCCGGACTCGGGGCTTGATCCCAGGACCCTGGGATCATGACCTGAGCCAAACGCAGTTGCTTAACGAACTGAGCCACCCAGGCACCCCGGTTGACTGGGATTCTAAGGAAAATCCAGCCTGCTCTTCTGGTAAAAACTGGCAAGCTGATTCTAAAATTCATATGGAAATACAAAAGGCCTAGGATAGCCAAAACAACTTTGAAAAAGAAGAACAAAGTTGGAGAGCTAACACTATCTGATTTCAACACTTACAATGCTACAGTAATCAAGATAGTGTAGTACTGACATCAAGAAAAACAGATCAATAGGATACAGAGTTCAAAAATATATCCGGGGCACCTGGATGGCTCAGATGGTTGAGCGTCTGCCTTCGCCTCAGGTCATGATCCCAGGGCCCTGGGATGGAGTCCCGCATCGGGCTCCCTGCTGGGCGGGGAGCCTGCTTCTCCCTCTGCCTCTGCCTCTCTCTCTCTCTCTCTGACTCTCATGAATAAATAAATAAAACATTTAAAAATATATCTATCCATACATATATGGAGAGCTGATTTTTAACAAAAATGTAAAAGCAATTAAGTGGAGAAATAGCCTTTTTAAAACAAATAGTGTTGGGACAACTGGATATCTATATATAAATAAAATTTATATATATATCAGTATATTACGAACAAATTAATGCAAAGTGATCACAGGCCTAACACATAAAACCTAAAACTATAAAACTTCTAGATGAAAAAGGAAAAAACTTTGTGATATTGTGCTAGACAAACATTTCTCAAACACAACACCAAAACATGATCTATAGAACAAAATGTGATAAATTTACTTCATCAGAATGAAAATTTATTTATTTATTTATAAAGATTTTATTTATTTATTTGACAGAGAGAGACACAGGGAGAGAGAGAGCACAAGTAGGGGGAGTGGGAGAGGGAGAGGCAGGCTCCCCACTGAGCAGGGAGCCTGACTCAGGGCTCGATCCCAGGACCCTGGGATCATGACCTGAGCTGAAGGCAGACGCTTAACGACTGAGCCACCCAGCCGCCTCCAGATTGAAAATTTAAAAGGCACTTTGCAAAGAATGAAAATATAAGTCACAGACTGGGAGAAAATATTTTCAAATCCTATATCTAAGAAAGTATGATACATGGAATATGAAGAACTGTACTCAATAATAAGAACAAAGAACTCAAAAAATGGGCAAAATATTTTAATAGATATTTTATCAAAGAAGATATAGAGATGGTAAGTAAGTACATAAAAAGATACTCAACATCATTAGACATTAGGGAAACACAAATTAATACCACAGTGAGTTACTACTATACTCCCATTAGAATGGCTAAGAATGACTATAGTAAATGACGATGTGGGTGAACTGGAGCTTCATACACTGTTGGTAGTTTATAAAATGGCACACCACTTTGGAAAATACTTTGTCAGTTTCTCAAAAGTTAAATATACACCTATCATATAATACTAGCTATTTCACTCCTAGGTATTTTACCCATGAGAAAAGAAAGCATAAGTCCACACAAAGACTTGTACATTAATGTTCAAATCAGCTTTATTTGTAATAGCCCCCAACCAGAAACAACCCCAAATCTATCAACTGATGAATGGATGAATAAAATGTGGCATATCCATACCATGGAATATCATACCAGCAATAATATGTGGAATGAAGTATTGATACACATAACATGGATGAATTTCAAAATAATTATGCTAAATGGAAGAGCCAGCCCCACCCCCTGCAAAAAGTGTATACCGTATTACTCCTTTTATATAAAACTCTAGAGAATGCAAGCTAATCTATTGTGACGGAAAACAGATCAGCTGTTGCCTGAGCGGGGAGAGAAGGAAAGGGCAGGGAACAGAAAGGAAGGTTTACAAAGGGATAGGAAGAAACTTTTAGGAGTGGTGAGTATGTCCACTATTTTGAGTATGGTGATAGTTTCAAGGGTATACATCAAATATATTTATAACATATATAAAATCAAATTGTATACTTTAAATATACACAGTTTATTGTATGTCAATTAAATCTCGATAAAGCTGTTTTAAAAAGAAGTTAGAGGGGCGCCTGGGTGGCTCAGTCCATTAAAAGTGGACTCTTGACTTTGGCTCAAGTCATGATCTCAGAGTTGTGAGATCCAGCCCTGTGTGGGCTCACGTTGGGTGTGGTGCCTGCTCAAGATTCTCTCTCTCCCGTGCCCCTCCTCTCTCTCTCTCTCAAAAAAAAAAAAAAAAGAACAATTGAATAAAAACACAATAAAGAAGGAAATAGCAAACAAGTTAATGAAATAAAATAAGTAACTTATCCAAGGTCACACAGTTAGAAAGTGGCAGAACTGGTTCAAATTCAGATTTGTCTGACTCCAAAACCTGTGTTCTAAACATAAGTTAAACATTATCATTGTTTTCCACATTTCAATCACGAGGTACCACTTACTGCTGCTTACTTAATATTTTTCTTTTAACTGACTCACTTTTTTTTGGTTACATGAATGTTCCTAGAAGTCTTATTCGTAACAGCCAGAAAAAAAAAAAAAAAAAAAAAAGGAACCCTCCCCCAAAACCCAAATGCTCATCAATTAATGATTGAGTAAACTGTGGCACATCCATCCAATCAGTAATAAAACAGAATGAACTACTGATATACACAACCTCATGGATGAATCTTAATATGTATAAAATGTGTAATATGTGTAAAAGGCTATATACTGTATGATTCCGTTATGATAATGTGGAAAAAGCAAAACTATAGTGACAAAAAGCAGAGCAGTGGTTGCCAGGGGCTGGCGGGGGAGAGGGGGGTGTTGGGGAGGGGGGAGGAGTCGTGTCCAAAAGAGCACAGGAGAACTTTGTGGGGTGATGGAGATGTTCTATGACTTGATTGTGGTGGTGGTTACAGGACTGAACATATTTGTCAAAATCTATCAAATTGCGTACCTAAAAAGGGTGGATTTTCCTGAACACAGATCTCGCAGTCCTGAGACTAACACCTTGAAAATGCAGACTCTTCTTCCTCCCACAAACCCCCTCCGGCAGAATCAGTCGCCAAGCCCTTCCTGGGGCTGTTTCCGGTTTCCAGTGCACCTGCGCACTACACACGTCCCATCCCCCACCTCTGCGCTTTTCGCGGTCACTCTTCTCTCTGTTCATCCCGGCTGAATAGCTCTTATGTGTATCTTTTAGGCTTCCAGCTAACTCTCACTTCCCAAAGGGGCCTTTTCCCCCCTCTCCAATTAAAATTTGGTGTCCTGTTTTACTTGCTCTTCCTTATCGGTAGAAAGTAAGCTCCATGAGGACAGGGGCAATGTTTTATTCATCTCTGCATAATTAGCACTTAGTTTGTTTCATTAATCAATAAACATGGGGAGGATGTCCACATCTTCCTCTATAGTTCTGTATTGCACGAATTTGTTTTTTCACAAGCATGTGCCACTTTTTTCATTTTTGTGTATTTTTAAACTATTTGCTAAGAATTGAAATGATTTTTTTTTGTTTTTTTAGATTTTATTTATTTGAGAGAGAGAGTGCAAGAGAGCACAAGCAGGGAGAGTGGCAGAGGGAAGAGGAGAAGCAGACACTCCCGCTGAGCACCAAGCCCAATATGGGGCTCAACCCCAGGACCCTGAGATCATGACCCGAGCCAAAGGCAAATGCCCAACCAACTGAGCCAAGAATTTCAATTCTTAGGTGCCCCAAGAATTGAAATGATTTGAAGGTACATAGAGTACAAGGTAAAAGTTATATACACACAGATTTTTAAAAGTAAAAATAAGGCTCTGCCTTTCCCTGTTGATACATAGAAATCTCACTCATTCTTTTTAATAGTTATGTAATATTCTACAGCATAGTTATACCATTTTATGTTATTTTCTTTTAGTTAACATACAGGGCAATACTAGTTTAAGGTGTACAATATAATGATTTAACACTTCCATACATCACCTGGTGCTCATCACAACAAGTGCACTCCTTAATCCCCATCACCTATTTCACCCATCCCCCCCCCCCACCTCCCCTCTCGTAACCATCAGTTTGGTCTCTGTAGTTCAGAGTCTGTTTCTTGGTTTACCGCCCCCCTTTTCCCTTTTGCTCATTTGTTTTGTTTCTTAAATTCCACATATGAATGAAATCTTATGGTATTTGTCTTTCTCTGACTGACTTATTTCGCTTGGCATACTATCTAGCTCCATCTATGTTGTTGCAATTGGCAAGATTTCATTCCTTTTTATGGCTGAGTAATATTCCTGTGTGTGTGTGTGTGTGTGTGTGTGTGTGTGTGTGTATCACATCTTCTTTATCCATTCATCTGTCAATGGACACTTGGGCTGTTTCCATAATTTGGCTATTGTTGATAATGCTGCTAAAACATCGGGTGCATGTATCCCTCTGAATTAATATTTTTGTATTCTTTGGATAAATACCTAGTAGTGCAATTGCTGGATAGCAGGGTAGTTCTATTTTTAACTTTTTGAGGAAACTCCACACTGTTTTCCAGAGTGGCTGCACCAGTTTGCATCTCACCAACACTGCAAGAGGGTTCCCCTTTCGCCACATCCTCACCAACACCTGTTGTTTCTTGTGTTGTTGATTTTAGTCATTCTGACAGGTGTGAGGTGATACCTCATTGTAGTTTTTTTCTCATTGTAGTTTTATAAATCAATTCACTTTTTTTTTATTCTTATGTTAATCCCCATACATTACATCATTAGTTCTAGATGAAGTGTTCCATGATTCATTGTTTGTGCATAACACCCAGTGCTCCATGCAGAACGTGCCCTCCTCAATACCCACCACCAGGCCAACCCATCCTCCCACCCCCCTCCCCTCTAGAACCCCCAGCCTGTTTTTCAGAGTTCATCGTCTCTCATGGTTCGTCCACCCCTC
>NC_138377.1:24212965-24439191 GCF_054177405.1 Leptonychotes weddellii | reverse complement strand
GGTGTTGAGTTTGATGAGTTCTTTATAGATTTTGGATACTAGCCCTTTATCTGATATGTCATTTGCAAATATCTTCTCAAATCAATTCACTTTTAAAACTTAGACTTGTCCTAGGCAATAATAACTGGGAAATTAAGGTTTTGATAAAGCATTTAGAATTTTCCAAGTAGACATTAAAATAAATACATATCAATTCAAAGGGGAAAAAAATTCACCTATTGTGATAGTTTTATGTGTCAACATGGCTACGTTCTAGTACTCAGTTACTTAATCAAATACTTACCTAGGTGTAGCTGTGAAGGTATTTTATAGATGGAGTTAACACCTACAGTCAGCTGACTTTAAATAAAGGAGATTATCCTTGGTAATGTGGTGGGCCTCATTCAATCAGTAGGAAGTCCTTAAAAGCAAAACTGAGGTTCCTCTGAGGAAGAGAAATTTTGTCTCAAGACTGTAGCATCAGCTCCTGCCTGAGACTTTCCAGCTTGCTAATCTTTCCTACAGATTTCAGACTTGTCAGCTCCCACAACCACATGAGCCAATTTTTAAAAATAAGTGTTAACATATATGTATCCTTCTGTTCTGTTTCTCTAGAGGACCCTGACCGCTACCCCCGTGTATTAGCCATTTCTTCCCCTCTTATTCTTAAAGTAGGGTGAGAAGGAAACAAGTGTTTGGGGAGGAGGGGAAGGAGAGGTGGTGGGTCAGGTGGGGCCAAATGAGGAACCTCCCTCGGTGATATGAGGAATGGAGATGCAGGAAGCAGAGCAGGCAAGCCTCCCCATCTCCTGAGATTCAGCTATCAACTTGCAGGGGTGGGTACACGAAAGGGAAGCAAAGCAGTCCCCATGAGGGAGATCATTCCTTGAATCAGAGCCCAAGAGTGGTCCAAGGTCATTGGAGATCATCTCTGCCCCACCCCCCTCGGGTTCACTCCCTCTTCAAATGGATGAAGCCTAACAAACTGGTGGTTGCCAGAGGGCGGGGAGTTGGGGGGATGGATGAAATAGGTGAAGGGAATGAAGAGGTACAATCTTCTGGTTATAAAACAAAGAAGACATGGGGATGTAATGTACAGAACGGGGAATATAGTCAATACTATTGTAACAACTAACAGTTACAGATAGTAACTAGACTTGTGGTGATAGTTTTATAATGTATATAGATATCAAATCACTAAGTTGTATATCTGAAACTGATACAATATTGTATGCCAATTATTCTTCAGTAAAAATTAAAATAAATAGATGAAGCCTGAGCAATGAAGTCACCTGCCCAAGGACCCAGATAGCAAGTGAGGGGCAGAGCCACGTGAATCCCAGTCTAGCTGTGAATCAATCCATCTCCCTTGCTCTCCAGGTAGGAATATTGGAGCTGTCCACGGTGACACATTCTCACCCAATCTTGTGGTCTCTAAGGATGGCCCTACCAGGGAACGAGAGACGCAGAGCATCCATCTGTCCCCCACATCCTCCCTTAGCCGTGGTTGCACATTAGAATCCCCTGGGGAGCGTTTGTCAAAATTCCAGTATCTGAGGCCTACCCCAGACCAGTTCTCTCAGGACCTCTGGGGGCCGGGGCCTGAGCATCAGTATGGGCTGGAAGCTCCCCCAGAGGATTCTAATGTGCCGCTGGGCTGAGAGCTACTGGCTAGACTGAGCTTAGGGACTGCCCACCCACAGCTTCACGTCACATTGTCACTTCCCATTTCACTCCCCTCCTCCCTACCCCCTTCTCTGTGCTTTGCCTAGGATGAAAGAACCAGGGGCGAGGCCATCCTGGCCAAGAACACCGGCTCTGTCCCTGCACTTGCCCCGGAGTCTAGCACACCACAGCCTGTTCAATGCCTTCCCATCTGGAGTTGCCGCCCCACTGAAGCAGGAAATGCTAGTACCCTCCCTTCCCTCCAGTCTGACCTGGCCTCTAAGACTTCCTGCCCCGTCAGCCTCTCATGCCTTCTCTACACCTCCAACCCCTAGCCCCCTTCCTTTCTTGGTCTTTTTTTACCAGAAGTTCTGAGCTCTTTTCTTGGTTCCCTTCCCTGCGTGCAGTCTTCCCTCCTGCATCAGTGGCTGAACTGAGTCTCTCTGTGGTGCTTTCCTTCGGGAGGGGGACGCGACTCCTTTCGGCAGATGACCCGACTACCCCGAGACCCCAGCCCAACAGGGAGTAGCTCCCCAGATGTCCATCACTCTCAGTGTCATTGACTTCAGATGGCAGGCGGGAGGCATGACCACCTCCAACCCTACCCTACAGCCCGTGTCCCCTTTTCTCTTCCTTCTCTGCCCTGCCTGAGAAAATTCCTGAAGAGAAAACTGCAGGAAGAACCGCACAAAGGGCTGCTGCAGCGTTTTCACAGTATTTCAGAAGCCTCTCTTGAGGCCCTACTATGTGCCAGGCACTAGGATTACAAAGATGAATAAAGCAGTCCTTTCCCTCAAGGAATTTATAATCAAGTCAAGGGTAGAATGTTTTATGGGACAGGAGAGAGGAGGGTGAGAGTGTGGTATGGGAAAAGAAAATTTTTGTACCTATTATGTGCCGAGCAAATGCCATCTTCTTCTTTTTTTTTAAAGCAGGCTCCGTGCCCAATGTGAGGCTTGAACCCACAACCCTGATATCAAGAGTCGGTCGCACGCTCTACTGACTGAGCCAGTAGGCGCCCCACAAATGCGGTCTTCTATATGATCACAGAATTCCATGCAGAAGATACTATTTCCCCCATTATATAGATGAGGAAATTGCAGTAAACAAGGTTAAATAACTTGCCAAGGTTATATATCCTTGAAAGGACAAGATCAGGATTTGGACCCACATTATCAGACTTCAGTCCCAGTGCCTTCTAGAAGTTTGATGGTTATGCCCTATCTGACCCAGCACTCTTCACCGACTGAGCTGTGGGGACAGCAGAGACCCCAGAGCTGGAGGCCTGGCTTCTTGTCCTGGCTCTGTTGCTAACTAGCTGTGTGACACTGGGCAGTCATATCCCTTCTCTGGGCCTTGGGTTTCTTACGTGTAAAGTGAGGGAGGAAGACTAGGTAATTTAGAAGATCCTTTTCAACACTATGCTTTTCTTGATTCCGTTTCCTTTCCCCAGTCAGTTCTATATTCATTTTGCTTCCATCTTATAAGAAGGGTCACTGGAGCTCGGGGTATGGGGGCTGGGGGTCATGCCATCAATTTCCTGCCAAGTTGGAGCTGGAACCCACAGTCCAGTAGCCGGGTACACGGCAGTGTTCATTGGTCAGGGCTGGGTGAGTGCAATTAGACTTCTCCGGGAGGCACTGAGAGTCCTGGCTGCAGGATTCCAGGAGGCAAGGCTCTGCCCCTGCACGAGCCGCCAACCGACAGCGACCACTCAGTCCATGAAATCAGGCTGAGGGGAGGAGGGAATGGCTCAGGACGAGTCACTGTGAAGCCTCCCCAGGCATTTCACGCTTTTGAAAATGGCCGGGAGAGAGATGCTATCGGGAGGAGTATTTAATGGGTTTTGGAAATTGGCTAATTTTGTTGCAATCATCTGGATGTGGCCCGATGCATGCTAAGTATCTAGGGCCAGCGTGGGCTGGTGAGTAGGGCCAAGGTGTCCAAGGCCTTCAGAGACATGTGGCACAGGGAGGGCAGTGCAAAGTGGCTGGTTGTTCCTAGTTGCCCAAAACATCTCAAGTGACCTTGGGTCACCAAGCTGGGTGTTGGGTCGGTGCCCTCTGCTGTTCCACGAGGAGTCATCCCGATGCCTTCCGCCTCCACCCCTCCCCCTTTCCCATCGGCTCTCCCTCCCCGCCCTCCCCAGGGCCTCCTCTCCCACCCCTGCTCATAGCCCCTGCCTCCCCCACTGCCCCTCAGCCAGCCCCGAGCAGAGTCCTCCCTAGCCACCTGTCCCATGCCTTGGGTCAATAAACCATCAATACCCTGCATGGAGAAGGAACACACAGCTCTTTGCACGCCTGATTCACCAAGCACTGCTTTCCATCCCCTCCCTGGGCCTCTGGCATGCTCTCTCCATCCTCTGGGCCCGGCTTTTCCTCCTCCAGAGACATTGCCATCTATCAACTCTCTGCCTCACTGGTCACAGTTTCTTCTCTGGCTGTCTTCAGCTGCCTTGTTTATTGTCTTCCTTTCCCATCTTCCTACTCCCTCTTCCTCTCCTCATTCCTGGTTTTGGGTTTTCTGTATGCTCCTTATCAGGGCTGTCTTGCAGAATGGGGCAGAAAAGAGGCCCAAAGCAGTGTACTGATTTTCCCTCTCCGGTGATTCTTGCCCCTCTCCAAAGTTTAGGGTCATTGAGGAAAGAGGGCTACAGCCTCCTGCAGAGACACTATTTAAAGGGTCCAAGATTGGGAACCAGAAGCCTCAGTGTCAGAACTAGCTCCGGGAGAGATTTGGACAGGTTCATTACCCTCTCTACGCCTTGGTCCGCTCCTTTATAACATGGAGCTGTGATGACCAAGGAAGAAAGTAATAGCTGTCATTTACTGATTATGCTGATCTGGCTCTGTGCTAGGCACTTTCAAATATGGTTGCATTTCAGCGTGTTTGTGAAAGTGCTCTGTACATGAGAAAGTGCTGTGTGGAAGCCAGTTATAGGGAAACCAGAAAACCACAGTGCTGGCTCTCCTTTGTTCCCAGAAAACGCTGAACTGGGCACTTTTGAACAGTTCTATTAACAGAAAGATTTATACATACATCCTCTCATTGATCTTCACATGACTGCTCTGAAGTAGGTAAGCAGATATGATTAGCCCCGTTCTATGGATAAGGAGCCCAAGACTAGAACTCGGAGCCTGGAGAGGCTCTGCCTGTTTTCTCCACTTGCCCCTGAACTGGGTAGTATACCTGTTGCATCTTACCTGATGGGGGGGCGGAGCTGTGGGGTATGCACGTGGCTTTGGCAGCATCTTGAAAGCTGGAATGCAATGCCAGGTGGAGAAGTTATCTGGAAGAGTCAGGCTGGAGCTCTGAGGGCGGCAGTTTTCCCAGCTGGCCGGGGTGTCTCCCCAGGGAAGCGGACTTGGTGGGGACAGCTCTCGGGGTCAGAGTGTTGGCAAGTAGGCTGATGGCCAGAAACCGGCAGGAGATGGGGCCACCTGAGAAGAGACATGGCGTGTCACATTTGTGACACGTGACTGAGCTTCCGAACATGGGCTCTAAGCCCGAGAGCCTAGCAGGGACTCGTTCTTACTCTCTGCTAACCTCAGGCCAAACAGATCACCTCCCAAACCCAAGCACGCCTGGTATTCTCAGGCCACAGGGCCAGACTCTGCCCAGGAGGCTGTGTGGGACCCTGCGGCCCCTTCCAGGCAGCTAGTGTAATTATCCAGCCACCAAAGGCCACTGCTCATCCCTACAGGAGCTGAGTCATGGTGCCGGCCTGTGCACAGGGACAGCTCCCTCAGAAGTATGAAGAACAATAGGGGCTCTTGTTGACCCTTTAACAGGGGCCTCCGTTCCCCCAGCCCCAATAACTCACTACATGGGCAGATTCCTTTAAAAACTATAGCCAGGAAAAGCCACCCGGCCCCAGAATATAGCCCCTTCTGCCAGCCAGACTCTTGGTTACTCTTAGTCCCATTGCGCTGAGCTTCAGCTCTGACCTCCCACGGCCCCGCCTCCCTCCAAAATTTCCCTGGGGCCCCTGGGTTCCCCCACCCTCTTCCCTCCATGGCCCGATGCCCTGTGGCTCTCCCCTCAGGGGCACGGCTTCCCTTTGGGCCCTCTTAGGTGGAAACTGCCCTTCTCTCTCAGCCCTTGGGCTCAGGAGTTGGGATGGCGGCCTGAGCTGAACAAACCATCAACCCCTCCCCCTCGTGAGCTCCAGGGGGCTCCTGCCACCTGCTTGGCTCTTCTTTGATGCTGTCTTGCCTGACTGTCATCATCATCTGGGATGATATCACATTTCCATGGACCACCTCCTCAATAGCCTGGTCTCTGCATTGTAGCCCCCCCTTCTCCCAAGCCCCCCACCCCCGCCGAACCCAGTCATTTTGGAACTGCCCCTAGCTCTGTAATGTTAGATCCCAATGTCCTGTGGGCTAGCCACAATCCACAGCCTCTCCTGCCCCTGTCATGTGATATCATTGCTCCTCTGATTTCTTGGCTTTTTATTTTCTCCCTGTATCAGCCCCTTCTGCTTATCCCTCCAGCCTGGAGTCCCTCTTGTATTTCTTCTAATGGCATCACCTCCATTGCCCCCTTATCTTTTCCTGACACCCTTTTGGCAGAGCCCTAGCCCAAAGTTAATTCAATTATTCCCCTTCTCTGTTCCTCTCTCTAGGATACTGGGTGCTGTGGGGAAAAAAATCACACAGCTGCAGACTCAGGGGATCTACAGTCATAGGCTCCATCACAAGTGCACCTTCAAAGTGGCCCAGAATTTTCTTCCCTGCCTTTGTCAGCTCTTTCCCTAGGGCTCGTCATCAGCCATTTCAGACCATTCTCAAGACACCACCTTCCCCAACATCTCCGTCCACACTCTCCACAGATAACCTTAGGAGAGAGTAAGAGTCATTTGGCAGAAATCCTGTCAACATCCTGCCATCAAACAGATTTTATCCTTTCCTTTTTAGCTCTCTGGTTACAATAGAAGAGATAGGGGCCCAGATGTCTCTCCTAAGAATTTAGGCTAATCCATTACTTCAAGTGTTTTTGGACCCTCTCCCTTTCCACTTTCTTGCAAAACCTCATTTGATTGATTTTCCATGCATTTCTCCCTCAGCTGACATTTCCTCCTCTCTCCTGGCTTCTCATTAGCATTTAAACATGTTTGAGATTCACTCTTTAAAAACAAAACAGAACAACGACAACAAAAAATCCTCTCCCCTAGCCCCACACCCTTATTTCAATCCCTGTATTCATTACCTATTGCTCCTGCAACATATTTCCCCCAACATTTTGAAGCTTGAAACAACAAACATAAAGTCATAAACATTTATTTTCTCACACAGTTTCTGAGGGTCAGGAATGGGATCTGCTAAACAAGATGGCTCGTGTCTCTCATGAGGCCGTAGTCAAGATCAGGCAGCAAGTATCTGAAGGTCTGACCTGGGCTAGAGGACCAGCTTCCACCATGGTTCAGTCATATGGTTGTTGGCAGGTGCCTTCCACTCCTCCTCGGGCGGCCTCAGGACATGGCAGCTAGCTTCTCCAGAAGGAAGGAGTGCTCTGAGAGGATGTGGCTGCATGCGATGTCTTTTATGCTTGACTCTTGGAAGTGACATTCTATCACATCTGCTATATTCTATTGGTTCCAAGGACCACCCTGGTAAAATGTGGGAGGGGATGGACAAGGGTGAAAATACCAGGAGGTGGGGTCATTAGGGGCCATCCTGGAGATTGGCTACCATACCCCGCTTCACAGCCAGACCCATTCAAAGAGTTTTGCATGCTGGCTGTCTCCACATTGTGCTCTCACCTTTTCACTCAGACTGTTCTCATGGAGTCCTCAGTGACCTCCTTATTTTGAAATCTAATGGTTTCTTCTCAGTCCTCACCTTGCAGTGTTGCACCACATCAAGCCCTCCCTCCTTCACACTTTCTTGGCTCCTGCGATATCACAAGCTCCTGATTCCCTTTCCCTTTTGGCCCCTCCTTGGTTGTGTTCACACGCTTCTCTTCACCCATTTGTCCACCCCTTGGGGTTACTGCACCTCAGGGCTCTGCTGGGGTTCCCTGCTTTGAATAGCATTTGGCCTCTGCTAGCCTTATCTCCCACACTCCCTGCACCCCTGCACTCTCCAGAAAGCCCTGTGGTCCCTGCCCTCTTCCCACTGCCATCCGTTTACCGCAGCACCTCTGCGCTACTCTGTGTTCAGTCTTGGATTCCTCAACCAAAGGAGGTGGGGAGAGGCCTGTGGGAAGTAAGGATCAGGCCATAAATTAATGTGGGAGTAAGTGAAATTCATGGACCCCAGATGGAGAAGCCTGAGGGGTGATGTCATTTCTGTTTTTCAGTTTACAGAGGCCCCTTGCTTTGAGAAACATGGCCAACTGCCCTGTCTTCTCCAAGGACCAAATAAGAACAGGTTAAGTTTAGTAATAACAGAAATGACAGATCCAGGTTAGAGATGGAGAGGCGTTAAATGCCAGGAATTAGTTAGAGCAATGTGGAGTCTCATCAGCAGATTTTTAAAAGTAGGTTAGGATTTTGCACATCCGAGATGATTCCTGCGTGGACCGAGCTGAGGGTAGGCAGGTGGCGGATTGGGTAACCTGCTACATCCCAGGATCTACATGTTCCATGGCTGTATGAGGGGCAAGTCCGAGGTGGAGCTGAGCCCAGAACCTATATCCTGTCCATTTCCAGCAGTGGAGTGTGATTGTGGCAAGCCCTGGGCGGCAGAATGGGTTTGTTCTGGCCTGCAGCGTCAAGGCAGTCTAGCTACTGCTGCTTGGTCGTACCAGTCTTTGAAAGAGGCCAGAGGCTGACATTATAGGCAGGGTGCAGTGGAGTGAGGATGGGTATGGGTTGGTATTTAGAAGAAGGGCACAATCAGAGAGAGTAACCTTGGCTAAGGAACTGGTTAGAACATCACCTCCTTCAGGAAGCCCTCTCTGCTACCCCCAGGCTGGCTTAGGGCTCCTCTTCTGTGCTCCCACAATGCCCTGCGCTGCCTTGGTCCTTACACGAACCCTGTGGTATTGAGATGGCCTAAGGTTTGTCCCTCTTTTCATCAAACTGTGAGCTCCTTGATGGAGAGACTGTTTCGTTGACAGCTGTCTCTGGGACCTGGCACAGAGCAGAGACAGAGAAGTGCCGGGTAAGTCAGTCTGGACTAACCGACCTAGGAGTCAAAGCCCTTGGGGAACTTTGTACTACATCCATATGTATCTCAAAAGTGACTTCAATATAGCCCAGGAGAAAACCTGCCTTTTTTGGAACCCCGTTCCAATGGGACATTGGAATTAAAGAGATGACCCAAGGCGATCCGGGTTCTGGTTTCTGCCCAGCCCCCTATTAGCAGTATGACTGATCACCACATGACAATCCCTTCCCCATGCCTCAGTTCCCTCGTCTCTCAGATGGGGGTGATGACGGATGCACAGAGTTGACTTGAAAATCAAATGAGATCATGGGTATGCAGGCAGTAAAAACATCTAGAGAAAGGTCTTTAAGACTTATACAGAGGTAAGAAGTTATTAATAGCCTCATTATTATTCTTACCCAGAATGCCCATGGAATAGCGTCAGGTGGCACTCCCAGCCCCCGCACCCCACCCTCCCATACTATTTCTGTCCCTGGAAAGCAGGTTCTTGGAGTGGTAGTCCCCGTTTTGCTACTGTGGGGAGAAGGGGGTGAACGTCGAGCAGAGCTGTCCCCCCAGCTCCCCAGCCTTCCCCTCGTCAGGGGCTGTCACCAAACTGTCTGATTTAGGCAGCATGGCCAACACCAGCACACCGGGCATCTGCAGGGTTGCCGGCGGGGTCTTGTCTCTGGCCCTTCACTTGATGCTGTGGTGGTGTTGGTGAGATGCTGAGGTAACCCCCAGCAGACTCAGGTTCAGGGCGAGGCAGCTTTCATTCCCCTTCTGCATTTCTGGGGAAGGGTAAGCAGCTCTGGGTGGCTCACCCTCTCTCTCCTCCTGCCTTTCTCCCCATGGCTCTTCCACTGCCTACAACTCACCATGCCTGGAGGATGGAGAGCTTTGGCTGGGAGTGGGAGTAAGTCCAGCTTTCTTTCCTCCCCTGCACCACTCACTTCCTGGCCACGCAAGTGTGACGCTTGTGTGCATCAGCTGGCCTGGGACTAGGGAGCAGCACAGAAGCCGGCGGCCTGAAGACAGGAAGAGGAAATCCAGATGGATTTGGGTGGGATCTGCTGGTGACTTCGTCCTCCACAAAGTTCTGGAGGCAATATCCAGGTTCTGCCCGCCAGCAGCACCCTTCAGGATGGGAGCCCTGGGAGCTCTCAGCAACGGGCCTGACCTCCCCCATCCTGGGCCTCATCTTTCAGTTTCCCGTGGCCCTAATGCCACCCTGTGAACATTAGCAGGAGGGCAGAGCAGAGCTGTGGAAGTGGGGTCTTCACTGGCTTTGGCAATGACCAAAGCCCCAGGGTCAGCAAGGCAGTGGGTTCAGAGGAGAGAAAGCCAGGAGAACAGAGCGGAGGTCCAGGGAAGGCTGACGTCCGGGGTGAGGTATCAGACAGACTCAGGCTGCCCCTGCCCCATTCAGGGTTCAGTCCACAGGAGGAGAAAGACCAGCAACAGTTCTTGCCAGTCTCGTGGGCAGGAGCCACCGTCGGAGAAACGCAGCCCGGCTGCTCTTCGGAGGTCTCCCAATGTGGCTTGGCTACCCCTCCCCACTGGGCCAGCCAGGTCTGCTCACTGCTGACTTAAAATGCTGCCCTCAATTCTATCTTTAGCTCTGGCTGCTGGGAGCCTGAGTGACAGGCAGGGTGGGGGCTTGTGCTGGGGTGGGAAAAATGTGCAGCTACCGGGTCTGCTGAGAAGGTGGCACTGTGGCAAGGAGCAGGACCCAGGTCATACTGCTGCCTCTGGGGCCAGTCCCATGGGGGAGGGCACAGAGCTCCACTGGTGCTGGCTGAATGGGCGGGCGGGGAGGAAGCGTCCAAGCATGCCTGGAGCAGAGACCCCCACGGGAGAGGATGCGAGCAGGTCCAGTTGGTCCATGGATCAAGTCAGGGACCCTGATGGAATTCTGCCTCATCTTGGGAAATGGCACATCCCCTTCTGGCCTCAGTTTCTTCATCTGTACAAGGCGACTAGATAAGCAGTTTTCAGCCACCTCCAGGGACCCCCACTACGACCTCCACCACCGCTTTGCATCCCTCCACCCTACCCCCATAAACAAGGTGCTGCCACTGGGCTTGATTGGGAAGGAAGACAAGTGATGGGTTGATGGGGCTCTCCTACCCCTTCCATCAGGGTTGAGTCATTTTTATCAATTTTGGATATTGAGCTTCCTGGAAAGAAGACGGTTAGACAAAAGGCAGCTCTGTTCCCTGAGCACGTTCAGTCTCGAGAAGCCAGAATGAAATTGCTTCTTGCAGCAGGTGGCAAGAATAGCCCCTCAACCACCTCTCACCAGGACTGACATGAAAATCCCTTATCCGAGGAATAAAACGCCAGCGAGCTCCCATCCGGCCAATTGTCTTTTCCAATCAGAGAAAGTGAAGTGCCCAGCAGAGGGTGAGGAGGGGCTGAGGGGAGGCCCTTGCAGGGCAGGAGGAGAGTGGACTGGAAGGGGCTGACGAAGATGATCCAAACCCACAGCTGGACCTGGGGGAGGAGGCAAGCTGACGTGCAGCTGCCGAAGAACCTTGAGGCAGGGGGATCTTGGAGGAAAATACCAGGACAGGGAGGTGGAGTCACGATCCAACCCCCCTTGTCCGTCCTGAGGTAGGAGGGGATGGCAGGCCGCTGTGTGAGGTCCTAAGGGAGCTCTAGGAGCCTAGTGTCCCGGGACCTAGATGCCTGCTTGGGGTGCTCACCCAGTGGAGCCCAGGGAACAAGGTTATTGGCAAGGCAGGAAGGTCTTCTGTGGAGAGGGAAGCCTGGCCCATGGGACTTCTCATTCTTCCTCTTGGCCTGCCTTACGAGAGGAACGTTGGACAAGTTACTTTCACCTTATGTGGAGATAACATTTGACCCTGTCTATGTCACAGAGATATTCTGATCAAATCAGATTATAGATGGGAAAGTTTTCTCTTTCAATTATAAAAACCACTTTAGAGGTATTCTGCAATGGCCAGAGGGCTGGGGTCTAGCTAACAGGTCCCTGCTTCTTCTGGGCTCTTCTTTCTCCGGCTCTTGCAAACTTGCTCCAGTGAAGCCTCCTTTGAGCTTTCTTCCACCTTCCTTTCCAAAGGCATCCTCCTGAAGGCATCCTCCTCCCACCCCCTATCTTTCCCAGCCTTCACCCTGGTCCGGCCTCTGGTGCTGAGCTCCCAATAAGGTAAAGTTCCTGACTGGACTCCCTGCTTCAACCTCCCAACTCCAGCTTATCCCACACACTTGGGCTGGAGTCATCATCCTCCATGCTCGAAGCTGCTGCATGCTCAGGTGTGCATCCCACATTAAGCCTGAGTTACTCATTGAGGACTTGCACAGGCCCACTGGCTTCTCACTGACCCAACCACCCCAGCCACCAACCCTGGCAGGGCCCCTCTGTAAGCAATCAGCTTCCTACTTCCTCCTGTCTCCAAACCACCCCTTCCCCCCCAACCCCATGCCTAAGCTGTGCTCTCCTTTCTCTCTGCTAAATCAAGAAAATACCTTTTGGTTGTAGTTTTTTTTTTTTTTTTTTTTAAAGAAAATACCTTTTGAATAATTGGTCAAACATTTCCCCTCCAGTGAACCTTCCCCAAATAACTTCACTGAAATCTTGACCTCCCTTCACTTTGAACGCTTTCTAGAATAGAACAGGATTGGAATCTCTCTGTAGTGCGTGTATATGGGAGGTGTGTGTCTGTGGGTTCTGGTAAGTCCCATGAGGGGCATCCTTCCCACATGTGGTCCAGGGACCACAGCCACCGGTTCCCCCTGGTGGGACGGGTGCAGGTCACTGACTGGCTGGCAGACTCCTTCCGTAGGAACACGATCAAGTCAGCCTTGGTGTTGCGGAAGGTGGCAGGGCAACATCGGGTGCAGAGGCCACAGTGACTTGATGACCGTGAGACTTTCCAGAGCCTTTTCACAGAAATGTGGCCACGGGGTATCGTCCTCTAAAGCTACTCCGCAGCACTCGTCATCTGTGGCCCTGGCCGGGACTACAGATGGGGCGCAGGCATTACCCCTCCCCCCCTCCCCTGCTCCGTTCCCCACACGAAGGCTGGTTTGGGCCACCCGCACGTGGCTAAGGGAGGAAGGCTCAGGGGCCACAGATGCGCACAGACTCAGCTCAGCACGTGGCCCCGGCCTATTCTGTGGTCTTCAGTTCAGAGATGCCAAGCACAGTGCATTTTTGCTGCTAGCTCTGGCAATTTAACCCAGAGTCCCCTTTAGGTGCTTTCCAACCCTGCAATTTCTCTTCAAGGCTGCAATTGTTCTGGTTGGAAAATGAAAAGCCCTCTCTGCCAGCAATTAATTTACCCAAATAAACAAGAATTCTGCTTTTCGTGACAAAGACGGTCCCTGAATGCCAATCTTCGGGCTGGCAGATTGCAATTTCCGGTGGGTGCAGTCAATGTGGTTACAGTTTGCAGGTGATTTATCGTGGAGGTTATGAGAACAGGAGAAAATGCAGTCAAGAGGGAGTGGAGGAGTGTTGCCCAGTTCTTGTCCTCATCTCTAACTAACTTCTCTGGCAACAAGTCTCATGTCCTTGACTGCCCCCCCCAAACCCCCCCTTTTTTTAAACCTCAGATGATTCTTGTTTTTCCATTCTGTTCTATTTGGCTTATTTCCAGCCCTTTCCTGACAAGGTTGCAGTGTAGCTGGCTGCTTCCAAGCCGCATCACTGCCCACTGGCACCCCCTAGCATTCATCGTTTAGGACTCTTGTCTTGCTACCTTTTGCCAGTGGGTCTGGTGCCTTCATCCAATTGCTGCTTTGGGGGTGGTTGATTTAATACGTTCTAGCCACAGTATCCGGAGTGCAGAGATGCAACCTTGATCTTTCCCCCTTCCCTGAACACCGATGGAATAGGCTCAGATGCATTGGAAAGGGTGGGGGCAGGCGTGGATCTGAGCTACAGAGCAGCTGGGAGGCATTTGTTCAGGTAGGCAGAGTCGGGGTCTGGGGGTGGAGGCTCTGAGTGGCACCAGCCAGGGACCATTAGAGATGACATCGGGGGAGTTAAAAAGCAGCGATTAAGTCTGAGAACATTGTCTCCTTCATCTCAGCCCCTGCTGAGAATCAATCCCGGTAATCACCACTTGGATCACCACTTCTGCTCCCGAGGTTCAGCTCACTCCTTTGTTAGGTAGATTACAAGGGAAGAGGAAGGACCTACCAGCCTTCTTCAGACACCTACTCTAACTGACTTCCTGCTTCCTACCGCTGCCTACCTCTGAGAATTTTTCTCTTCCAGGCTTTGCAATTTGGATGGTTATCTTGGCCAAGGTTCGATCTACTCGGATCCTGGGGAATCCCTGGGCCAGACAGTGGGCAAGTATTGGCTGTGTATGGTTTCAAGGTGCCTCGTGTTAAAAATAGACACAGCCCTGTCTACAAGGTGCTCCCAGTTTCTCCTGGAGTCGAAGCAAACACAGGAGGTTGGACAATGGGAACATGCAGAGAAACTAGAGCTTAACTTCCTTATAGGCAACATGGGAAGTTGAAGTGTCTTCCTTGTGCTTTCAGTTTTCAACTCAATCTTGCTACCTCCCTATTGTCTCCCCCCCAGTTCCATCCTGGAAGAGCTTGGACACAGCACCCCATGGAGCCTCTTTACTTAGATCTTCTCCAGAGAGATACAGAAATGGCCCCAACTCTCTCTCTCGAGGTGTGGGCAGGCAGAGCAACATTGATAATAAAATCCAATTGACAATTTACAGACTGGCCCGAGAGTGAGTTGTTTCCTTTGGATTCAGTTCGGCACTTAACGGGCAACTACAGGACATGGTGCTCAGTCTTCGCGGGAGTGGGGAGCGCTACAAAAACATACGAGAAAAATCTTGCCTCCAAAGAGCATATCCTCCATACATTTCTGATATTTGATTTACAAAACTTTAATCATACAGAAGCCTTTGGAATATAGTACTTTGAGGTATTAATGCTTCTCAGACGCCTTCACAGAACTACCACTAACGTCACTAATGTCTTCAAAATCTCATGCGTTTGTGGAATCATAAGAAATTTATATTCTACTCTGTATCAGTATTGGTTTCAATATAAAATGATCCTCCTCCTCCCCAATCCCACACTTATCAAAGTCTAGTTATTGAAGCAGTAGGAAAATGGGACAGTAATTCTGTCTTTTGTACCCCAGCACGTTATATGACATCCAAGATATATAAGTACCACCTGAGAATCAAGGTGGTAGATACTCAATACCGGTTTATTAATTCTCCTTCCATCCCAGGTCACCTCCCAGGTCTGACCTTGCTAGGTGTTTCCAGCCTCCGTTTTTCCTCTGTTGGCCCCCCACTTCTAGAAGCTTGGAGCCTCCTAGTTCTGGAACATCCCATCCCTGGCTTACCTTCTTTTTGTGCCTCTCTCACGGGAGGCTCCCTGTTTGGTTCTGGTCCCTGTTCTTGTGTGTTGTATATTTGCTATTTGGTTTTTTTTTAAAATATTTTATTTATTTATTTGACAGAGAGAGAGATAGCGAGAGCAGGAACACAAGCAGGGGGAGTGGGAGAGGGAGAAGCAGGCTCCCCGCCGAGCAGGGAGCCCGATGCGGGACTTGATCCCAGGACCCTGGGATCATGATCCGAGCCGAAGGCAGACACTTAACGACTGAGCCACCCAGGCGCCCCTGCTATTTGGTTTTGGTTTTGGACACTCAACCAAATTTAGGCCCAAGGCAAAAAGTGGCTAAAAAGCCATTTATCATTCCATTAATTCATTCAAAAAATACTTATTGGCCACCTGCTCCTTGGACTGAAAGCTCTTTCAGACACTGGGAATGCAGTGATGAGCAAACTAGAAATGTTCTCTACTCCAGAGGGACAGACATTTAATCAAAGAATCAAAGAATTACAGTATGTAATTCTGAATTGTGCCATGAAGAGAGAGAGCAGGGGGCTCTGAGGATGTAGAGCAAAGCCCTTGATCTGATCTGGGGGAGGTGGTCAGGGAAGGCTTCCCTTCAGGGGAAATGTAGAGGATGAGCAGCAGTTAACTAAATGAATGCTAACCAAGTGAGAGGAGCATCTGGGGCAGAGGCACCAGCATGTGTAAGAGTCGTGTGACTGAGGGAAGGGAGGACAGCTGGTGTGAGGAACTGAAAGAAGACCAGTGTGGTTGGAGTGTGTACAGAAAGGAGAAGTGGGTCAGATAGGTTGGGGAGTGGTGACCAGAATTCATGGTCAGGACATAACCAAATGTGCTTAGTTAGTTCCAGGGTCAATGAAGTAAGAAGAACTTTAAATAAAAACAAATCAACCAGCAGTTCGGGAGGAGGTCAATTCACTACAATAAATATTCCCCCAAATCTCAGAAGATGAAGGACGGGGACATGTTTGTTGAATGAATGAGGGAAGGATAGCTGAGGGATGACCAAAGATCCAGAGTAGAGGGATAGACATCTCCGTTTCCGGCCTGGCTCCCAAAAGACGCCTGACCTGGCTCTGCCTGTCCCAGACCAAATCGCCCCCACTGTTCTTCCTTCTGGTTGCCATGGCATTCTGCACCTGTGACGGGCACTGTGCCACCATATCTGTGATGGTTTGCTGCTTGCCTCTCCCACCAGACTCTGAGCATCTTGAAGGCAGGGACCTTGCCTTACTCATTCTTTCGTCCCTAAGGCCCATCACTGTGCCAGGCACAAAACAGGGGCTCAGGAAGTGTTGGCTGGAGGAGAGCATGCTGTCTTGCCCATATAAACTCAACTAGACTGCGTGGTGATCAGGGTGACGGAGTGAGAGGCTGCCTAAGCCTTCTGTGCCCTCAGGACTAAGCAAACATTATGCGAGAGCCAGCTGCATTAAACATCTGTTTGGTGGTCAAATCTTAAACTTGTTTTTGTAGCGATCAAATCCAGGACCTTGTGTTTCTTGTGGGTTTTTCTGTGGGTGTGTCCAGCTCATCAAGTCAGTAAGAATGAGGCAGGGAAATCTGAAGGATAAATTGCTAGTCCTCCCCACTAGCCTATGATATTATTCTGAGCATGAGTAACTTTTGTATTTCCAAGCTACCCCGTGCACACCCATCATTTCCTTTTGTTCCTGCACCACCTCTATGAGATATTCAACTAAAAAAGGCTAAATGATTCATCCAAGGTCACATGGCAAAGAGGCTTTTCTCCTACATTCATTCCGCTGCCTTATTCCCTACCCCAGCACTTTGCTTTACCCACCTTGTGAGGAGATGGTTCTCAGTCTCAGCCACAGTCTGGGAGATGCTCTGATAGCTCTTTGGGCCTTGTTCCTGCTGAGCAAGCATGGGCAAGCTCTGGTGGGAAGCCAAGGGAGGGAGTGGGGGGTTCTGCCAAAGGCTGCAGGGATTTAGCCTCTACCAGAGAAGGGAGAGAGGTGGATAAGCCAGATCCGCTTTCTCTCGCCCTTCCAGAGGCAAGCTGATACAAGGTGCAGCTACAGAGCCATGATCATGACCCAGACAGGAGAGCCAGGAGCAGTCAGGAGGCTTGCTGAATGGAACTGAAGACAGACAGAAGCCAGACGGGGAGGGGAGCCACTTCCTCCTGAGCCCAGGTCCAGGGAGCCTGCAGGCTGGAGACAAGCTAGTGTTGCCAATGAGTCTTGGGCGTACATGACAGCTGGCTTCTACGAGATGTGAGCCCGAGTCCTGCTCTGCAGCGACCCACCCAGGATAGGGCACTTTTGTGCCTTCTTCAGGAGAATGCAACCAAATCAACCGTTACTCTTCCCGCCCCTTTGGAGACCAAAGCTACGATAGAACTAAATGGTCAGATTCAAAACCTAAAAAATCAGGACATTTTCCTGTATTAAAAAAATTCACTAAATAACTGCTGAGTGCTGCGTTTTGGGCATTTACTTAAATGTGAAAGGGCAGTCTCTGTTCTCAAGATGTTTACAGTCTAGTTAGGAAGGTAAGCTGACAGACGAAAATTATACATAAAAAAGAATGTGGTTAAGCGTCCTAAAGAGAGAGGATTAGAATCTGCCTTAATGAAGGCAAACCACAGGGAGGACCAGTGGAGGGAACATTAGTCTTGAATGGCACCTGGAATTAAATTTGGAAGACAAATCCATGGCAAATGCCTATGATTCTGGCCATTGAGCAGTTTCCATGGCTGCAAACTTCTTTTCTTATCTGGGAGGATAACAATAATCAGGTACTTATTAGAGATGGGCACTGCACTGAGCCCTTCCCAGACACCACCTCAGGTCATCGGCAGAACTGCCCCGAGGTGGGTATTCTTATCCTATCTTACAGCTGTGGAAATGGAGGCCTTCAGAGGTTAAATAACTTACCAAAGTCAATCAACGGGGACAAGTTGGAGGGGGGATATAAACTCAGCTTGTATTTACAATTTTAAATGTTATAGAAATCTATAGACAACTATGTTCCAAATGTGAAAATCTCCTCACGGATCCTGGGGAAATTGTTCAGTTATCCCTTGGAGCAGTGCACATGCTGGGTGGCCTCTCTCTCTTCCTCTCTCTCTCTCTGGTGCCAGGCTCCTAGACTCTAAAGCTCCCTGGGAGGGACTGAGACCAACAGCTCCAGGCAGAGGGCAAGATTAGGAGAAAAAAAATAATCAAGACCACGCATTTCGGAATTCTGGAGAAGCAGGTTTAAGTCCCCTGGGCCAAACATGTCTGAGACAGATTCTAAATCAAATGTCTTGGTCTTAGTCTTAGTCCTGAGCCTCTCTGGACTTCAGGGAGGTTCCTCGCTCTCACGGGTGTGATTAGGCTGCATCTGCTTGCCTGTGGTGCCAAAACTTCCCTTCAGTGTCTCCATGGATCATAAACTGTTGGTCTGACAGAGACTTTAGAGATTAACTAGCCCAATCTCTTCAATTTATACACCCCACGTTACCAGTAGTTATTGGCAGAGCCCCTACGATGTTTTCTCTTTGTCTCAGAACCAGTCATCTTGGCGCCAAACACCAATGTCAGTTATTTCCCTTGATTGCAAAACTCGAAAAGGAATCTTACGACCGTTGCGCGCATCCACGGAGACTCTGTCAATCCTCGTCTTTCCTATTTTGTTCCATCTGCAGTACCTTCTGTGGTAGAGGTATGCTGGGGGTGGGTAGGGGGCAGAGAGCAGAGCGGCGAATTTCTCCAGTGCTGACAGCAGACCCTGCTCTTGCTGCCCAGCCTTCTGCTTCCTCAGCGGAACCCCCAGCACCTCTGCCACATTCAAGGCCAGCAGCCATCCATTTTGTCTGTCAGGCTCCTTATCGGCCTGATCCACCCGCAGCCAGAGCTCAGCTCCTTTTGCCTGCTGGCTGCTTCCCTGGGACATAGGATGCGTGGAGAACGGCCTGCCATGCAGACAGGAGCCAAGACTTTCCCTCGCAGAGCCCCTGCAGATGAAGGTCATGGCCCTGGCATGCTAGGTCTGCCCCAAGGTCTCATGCCCTTCCTCTCCACTCGGGATAGGGAGCGCCCGTGCTCTGTGGCTACCAGGGGGCGGCACACAGAGAACAGGTGGGGATGCCTGCAGAAAGTGTGCGAAGTCACTGCTTTTCTGTCCCAGTGGCAAGGAGCTAGCCAGCCTCACCCACTTTGCTCATCCTCTTCCAGGACCCTCAAGCGCCTCTGCAGCCCATCCCCTAGGCTCCACCCTGCACCCTGCCCTCCACTCCTTTTTAGGAACCAAACCCCTGGTTTGGAGAGCATGGTAGGTTCCCATAGCAATGGGCCTTTTAGCTGTTTCCATGGCAACCAACACCCAGACCATTTAGTTGCTAGTCAACTGACAGCTGTAAGTGAATAGGCTTCAGTTTGGAATCTGAGGGATGGGCCAGGGGATTGTCTTCATAGAAAAAGACACAACCACCCAAAATGACTCAACTCTTTTTTTTTCTTTTTAAGATTTTATTTATTTATTTGAGAGAGAGAGAATGAGAGACAGAGAGCACGAGAGGGAGGAGGGTCAGAGGGAGAAGCAGACTCCCTGCGGAGCAGGGAGCCCGATGCGGGACTCGATCCCGGGACTCCAGGATCGTGACCTGAGCCGCAGGCAGTCGCTTAACCAACTGAGCCACCCAGGCGCCCCGACTCAACTCTTTTAAGGATGATATTAGGCAGTATCTGTGGAGAGTCAGTGCCACCTTCTACCTCAGGTCACACAACAATGCCCCTCCCATTCCCAACACACACACACACACACACACACACACTCAACTGAGTACCCCACGCTTTTAAATCTTCCAAGCTGTTTCCAGTTCTGTCTCCTTCCAAAGGGCCCTTGGGAGAGACACTTGTTCAAGATGACTATCACCTCAGTGACATTTCTCACACATAACCCTTTCCTCTGTATCAGTGTTCTTCCTATGAACCGTGACCTTGTCCTCATACCAACCATTTCCCTCCCCAGCTCCAACTGTATTGTTTATTAAATAATTATCCTCAGTAAGCAACCCAGTCATTTAAGCAGTATTTGCTTTTTGGATTATCAGACCTGAATGGCTAATCGTAGATCAGCTTCCCTTGGCCTGGCCCTCATCTATGTCAAGTCACTTCCCCTACGTCTGTGGGTTTTCTCGCAGAACAGACTTTTATCAACCTTTGCAAAGCATAATTAAGATCAATCTTAACTGTTTCTTCTAAAAAATCAACTAAGATTTCAAAACCAAATGTACAGGCTTGGAAATTACTCCATGCTTATTGCTTTTCATTAACCCGAAGACCTGACTAAATGTCAGCCCTCCCACCTACCCCTCTCCCAAACTGGAGATGCTGGATATCGGGTTCCTTTTATTCTGTAAGCAGGGGTGCTCCTCATGCTTTTTTAATGACCGGAGTCTGGGATTGTTCTGCCCTGGAATTCATGCAAGAGAGGAGCTGTGTCTGAGCCTCCACGGCTTGCTCAGTGGACTAGAAAAGTATGAGACTGTCATTGGAAAGAGCATGACCTTTTTTATGTAGCCTAAGGTTCAGTGCTTCTCAATGCTTTAATGACTCAGGGGGCGCCTATGAACTGTCTGTACGGAAGGCGACCTTTCAAACTAATCCCCCCATGGGGGCACTACCTGGCTCACACGGCGGGCTCTGTGTAGCCTCACAGTGGCTGGTAAACAGTTTTAAGCTGTTGCATTACCTTTCTGCTCTGACTGAAGGGTAGGTGCTAGCTGCACTACTTTTTCTTCTTCTTTTAACATATGAGGGCACAAGTATGGAATGCAGGGCAGGCCGCCGTGAGCCTCGAATGCGCTCCGTGACGGGAGCAGTCTTCTGGGAGCGGGGAGAAAGCCGGCACACAGGAGAACTGAGCGTTTCCAGGCATCTCAAAAGTTCCATGCAGAGGATGAGCTCATTTTTCTGAGGTGACATATCATCACACATCCGATTGAACCTTCTGATTTTCCTGCTATTTCTAGATGAGGAACAAGGTCTACCTCCTAGAATAATAGCTACCATCTACCAACTGTGTACTATGGGCCGGGGGGCATTCTAAGTGTTTTACACACATCAACCTGTTTAGGCCCCGCAGCCCTGCTGTTTATTATCCCTATTTAACAGATAAGGAAACAGAAGCAGAGAGGTTAAGGGATTTGCAGACTGCACTGGTAGTCCTATGAATTGGTGAAGACAGGATCCAACTACCAGCAGTCTGAAGCCAGAAACCACAGTAGTTACCCTCCTCTGGAGCCATCCAAGTCTGATAGACCTAGGGCCCATCATGGCGAGACCCATGAATGGGCTGACCCTCTAGATACAACGTGAGAGGATACACAAAGTATCTCAGCTAAAGAGGACAGTGGTTGAATGGCTCTAGGAATTAACTAGTAAGCCTTGGCTGCTGCTAACTTTATTCCTGATCTATGGCTGTCCCCTGGTGGTTTTCCTGGGAAACTCACAAGCCAAGGAACTCCAAGGCTCTAGTGGAGTTAGTGGGATGAAATGAACTGGACCAAATGACTTACTTGCTGCATAAGCACCCCAATCTAAAAGGGATGGCCTTTCAAAGTCCACATTCCCCAACTCACTCATGAATAGGGCCGTAATACTTGTGACTGCTAAAAGCTGATTGACAGTACACTGATAAAAACAAGCAGCAAAATACATGCCCCATGATTGTATTTGCACTTCAAAAGCAGTAAACTCCAAGATTTAATTAACTTGGCTAGCCATTATTTGCCATAACTTCACATTTCATTTTTAAGCTTCTGGGCTTTCCTCATGGTTAAGGCTCCCAAAAGACTACTATGCTTCATGCCAACTTGCAACCTCTTACTCTCTGCGCCTCCCCATCCCCTGCCCCCAATTTAGTTCCCTTGACCTTTCAGATGTTATCATTCAACTAGGTGGTATTTGCTTTCACTGCTTCTCTCAAGCACACCTGCTGGTGGTAAGAGTGTGCAAAATAGAGCAAAATGATAATGTCATTTTGTATAAAACAGATAGGTAAAGTCTAATTGGGCGAAGAAGGCAGAAAGGGCAGAGTCTTGAAAGAGTCATGTCTTTCCTGCACTCCAGGACCATGGGACCGGGTGTCTGCCTTCCACAGATCTGGGGGAAAACACTCTGAAAGAAGCAGGTGACCACCACCAACATGCAGAAGACAAGACTGCCAAGTTTTATTTATTTCAAAAGGACATTTCCAGGTGCATAAAGAGGCCACAAGTTAGTGTTGTTAAAAAAAAAAAAATCAAACATCTGCTGATCAAGTGCTACATTTAATGAAAACCACCTAAGACAGAAAAGGAGACAGGAGATCACCATAGAGGACTGGCCGCTCCGAGGTGGGTTTCTGCGGCAGAGCACCTCCCCTCCACCGAGACGCTGGGCACCACTGAACAGCAGGTCACTGTTGTCGAAGCGGCAGAGCTAGCGCTGCTGGCCCAACGCACTGAACTCCGGGAGGCACTTGGAGATGAGGAACTTGCAGACGTAATATCCCAGGAGGTGGGGGAGGTCTGGAACCCGTGCTCTGCTGCCAAGGCCGATAACCCGAGGGCAAGTTATCCAATAGCCCTACGCAGCCTCGTTCGGGTCCTGACCAGCTGGACCCTTCTTATTCCAACAGCAAAAAACACTGAAGACAATTCAATCCATGCCTATCCCTCCCTCTCTCTTCTTTCCTCCAACCCTTCACAAAAGATATTACAAGGGCAATAGTTCTGAGCTCTCAGGAAACAGGGTCTGGAACCTTCTGGAGGCTGAGAGGCATAAAACAGTGGTGTAGAAATTCATCTTATGGCACTGATTTGGGTTAGACTGGATTTCTCCTGTGCTCTCTCACCCCCAGACGGACATACTGGCAGCAAAAGATCTAGCCTTCAATCTGCACTGGGATTTCCCAGCAGAAGAGACGCTGGTCTTTGTCGCCCAGGAGCTCCCACTGAACCACCAGTTTTATCTGGAGAAAGTGAAAAAAATTGGGAAAAATGAAAGCAGGACCTCGCCTCGATCCAGAACAGGTTTAACTATGAATCCTAATAACAAACTGCCTAATTCCTCAGATCTTTCTTCTTAGATCACACCATCACGAAGGCTGCCTGAGATGTGGGCCCAGCCTGTGGCCTTAAGCTCAGAAGAGCAAACCAAGTCACATCTGTGATGCGGTGTTCACGGCACCACATACTCACCTCATTAGCTCCTCAGATATAATTTCTAAAGCATTCTTTTCCCTCTTAGATCAATGGTACAAAATGAAGCCTTGCACAGGAGAGAATTTTACATTTAAACAATCTCTTATGTGTTTGGCAATCTGATCCAGCTTTTTCCAAGCATAACCACTTAAGAGCAGAGAGTAGAATGTCAGATTCGTAGGCATAACAAAATACCTTGTTACTGGTACTGAAGATGTCAACACACAAAGGATGTCCCTAGAAGTTTATGATTGTATGAATAATTTCTGGAACAATAATGCTTTGTAGCAATACCTTCCTGGAGCTGTGGGTTTTTTTGTTTGTTTTTTTTTAATAATACACCTCGTTAGAAATCTCTGCTTTGATATGTTATACTATGAACTGCCCCTTCTAATTCTTAATAAATCACCAATAATTTTCCAGTCCTTTCTTATGTAGACAACTGCTTACTTGTTATTAGTTACTACCTCTCATTTGTACTCAAATGTTTCTTTACAACACAACATTTGAGTGACCGGGATACCTGGCTTCTCGAACCTTTTAAGTTTTTCAAGACTAGTACACGTTCGGGCGCCTGGGTGGCTCAGTCACTAAGCGTTCGGCTCAGGTCATGATCCCGGGGTCCTGGGATCGAGCCCCGCATCGGGCTCCCTGCTCAGCGGAGAGCCTGCTTCTCCCTCTCCCACTCCCCCTGCTTGTGTTCCCTCTCTCGATGTCTCTCTCTCTCTGTCAAATAAATAAATAAAATCTTAAAAAAAAGACTAGTATACGTTAACTGTTTCACTTAGTGCTTAAATTAACACAGTTTAAGCCGTTTTTCAAATGAAATGTAATTCACTTAACAATAGCTACCATATACGAAGTGCGTACTATGTGGCAGGCCCTAATTAGACATTCCATGTAAGTGACCAGAGACTCAGAAATGCCAGTGATTTTATGGATACCCTGCAGATTAATCTACAAACCTGTTCTTGACCTGTAGGGTCTCCGACATCCCTTAAACACAGATACCCTCTATTAGAGTCTCTTTGCAATGTTCTTTAATGACTTGCTATTTCTAGAAAATAAATGGCCAGGTTGCTCCTGGGTTCTCCTTGATTTCCTTTCAAAACAATGCAGCTTGTTTTCCTTTATGGAAAACAGGAATCCCTTTACTTCCTCCATTCTTATCAGGATTCCTATCTTTAATACACGCCCATTCCAACAGCTTCTGCCTCACAAGTGTCTGGTAGAAAAAGAAGTAGGTATAGCAGGGTGAGTCAGAGGGGAAGGTAGGGGCTGGAGATGGATGCAGGGGAGAAAGAAGTGTGTGGAAAAAGTGACCTCTCTGCTCTGGAGCTGGGACATTACTGCTCTCTTAAGAGATTGAGAAACCAGAATTTTTTGGTAACAACTTGACATCTTGAACTGTTTGATACCTGCCTAAAATCTTTTTTTTTTTTTAAAGATTTTATTTATTTATTTATTTGACAGAGAGAGAGATAGCAAGAGCAGGAACACAAGCAGGGGGAATGGAAGAGCGAGAAGCAGGCTTCCTGCCGAGCAGGGAGCCCGATGTGGGACTCGATCCCAGGACCCTGGGATCATGACCTGAGCCGAAGGCAGACGCTTAACGACTGAGCCACCCAGGCGCCCCTGCCTAAAATCTTTTAACAGTGCACAGGTTTTGGGGGTCACAAGGCCTGGCTCTAGATCTAGATGTAATATTTCTGAGCCTATTGCTTAACATCGGAGGCTCAAATTTTGTCATTCATAAAACAGACATAATATTGCCTCAGCAAAGGGTGGTCATGAAGATCCAGGGAAACACTGTATATCAAAATGGCATCAAGAGGTGACAAAGAACAGAGGGACATGGTGACAATTATCTGTCCTACCTCAGGATTCCTAACACTCCAACTCATCTCCTCCTCCTCAGCCCCCAAGCTTCTGCTTCTTCATCATAGAGAGATGAAAGACCCCAATCTTTTCTTTCTGCCCCCTCTCCTCAGATTTCTCATCTAGTCATAGGCCTTCAGCGTCCTGAATGACAAGGTCACTTACAGAGGGGTACTCATTCTTCACTGGTAGTTTATTCAGGTAGCTGTAGGTCTTGTCTTTTTGGATGGGGCAGTTGATTCCACTCTTACAACCATCAGCCTCAGGAATGGGAAAGGGCACTGGGACACCCAACACGATGCCATGCACCACGGCTTTGCTACTTTGAGATGGAATATCTAAGAGGAACAAAAGAGAATCAGATAGTGAAGGGAACAGCCTATACTAAACCCTAAGTAAAAAATTCAGATATGTTCCCAAGCAATGGCATTGCGAGGATAGCAAATCATAAAGTCTGTACTTCTTAATTCCTAGAGTCTATTTCTCTTTGTAGTTATGCTTAATATCTGTGAATGCTACCGAATAAGTATTCACTCCAAAAAAAAAAAAAAAAAAAAAGCAACTGAGAGGGTTATTTTCTTTGCTCTCACCCCCACCTTGCTCTTCACTGTCTTTCAGTTTCTCAGGAAAATCAGAGCTACATAAATAACCTTACCCAACAGAGTAACTGAGTTTTTTGGCAGTAAACTTTCTGTTTATTAATTATATCAGCTTCTGTCAAAGTGTACAGGGTATCTTACAGAGTTTTAGAAGATTGGTTTCTGAATTCTCAAATGACCTGCCCACAGGATTCCATTAGAAATTAAGAGCAAAATGGAAAGGAATCTCCACAGAAATGCCATGGGCTGTAGCAGTAAGAGATAACTCTTTAGAAACTGGGTAAGATTAGAAAGAAGAGGTACATTTCTTGCTATCCCTCTGCCCTCCATATCACAAGTTGGGCAGGGGGAATAAATACAATAAAATTAGGGCAACTAGGGTTATGAGCTATTAGGTTATCCTGCAGATCCAGAATATTGGCTCTGTTTGTTTCTTTCTGGTTTGGGGATTACTTTCGTTTAGAAGGTACATTTTTGGTTTGGGACAGTAGAGGGGGCAGGGTATCATCCAGGAGAGAAAACAACTCTAGTATTTAGAGTTGTCTTTAGGCTTAAAGAAGATGACAGGAACGTTGAGATTTCTTATTGGACTGCCCCGTCTAGCTCCACAGGATGGAAAGTAAGGAAAGGATTCATGGTAGATGCCCTTTCTAGAAGTGAAGCTGAGATTTTTTCTTGGGTCCCAAATGAATTCCTTAAACCTTACAGAAGGTAAGTCTGAGCTGTGCACAGTTTGGAAGGGAGGTCACAGACGTCCTGACTGCAATGCCCCTACCCCACGCTCATTCCAATACTTGAGACTGTTGTTAGGCTTTAAGATAAACTTGAAGGCAAGAGCCACTTTTACTCACTACTGGTGAAGGTGACGTTGACACTGTAAGACTGGCCTTTGTGCAGTTTGCAGGGCTGGGTGGGGCACGGGTTCACATTCAGTTCCTTTATAACTCCAAGCCCAGAACCTGTTAAAAAAAAAAGAAAAAGGAATTGGAATAGGAGGGAAAAGAAACCACCTATGCTGTTGCCTACCTAATGGGAAGGTGCTCTGCTCTCCAGGAAACTCTTCGTATCTGATGGCTGAGAACGAATAAAATCAGTTAAGTATAAAAAGCCAGCTCCCCTGCTCTATACCCTGGGCGGGCTACACCAGGGAAAGTCATCCCCACGTGGGATTTAAAGCAGCATACGCATGGCACAGTGGTAGCTCAAGCCTCAGACCTGCCCTATCCACCTGGACTCTTGAGACTGGCTGCTCCTAAACTGCCCTCCCCCACCCCCCCCACCCCGCCATGTCCTTCAGATCCTGTCCTGGTTCTGCTCTAAACTGGTGGTTGACCAGCTTTGTAAACCCCTACCAGGGAAAGCGATTTTCAGAACGCATCTGCAGCGTATGGGCTTACACTCCACTTTGGAAACACGTGTTCTTCAAAATAAGTGTCTCTGAGACACGGTGTGTGTCTTTGCGGTCTAAACAAAGACAAAAGTGCTGTCTGTTCCCAATAAATGCTTGACCTAAACAGGTTAAGTAGAATTTTTGAAAATCCCACTGCATCATCCAGGCCCCTGAAACTGGACAGCTGAATGGAGAGAATGCAAGCAAACTGCCTGTTAACACCACCTATGCCATGGAAAGCTTTTTTTTTTCAGAGATTTTATTTATTTATTTGACAGAGAGAGAGCACAAACAAGGGGAACGGCAGGCAGAGGGAGAGGGAGAGGGAGAAGTAGGCTCCCTGTTGAGGCTCAATCCCAGGACCCTGGGATCATGACCCAAGCTGAAGGCAGATGCCCAACTGAGCCACCCAGGTGCCCCCCCACCCCCACCCCAAGGAAAGCTTAAGCTCAGCCGTCATGGCTAAGAGGTAGGCTCTGGGACCTGACACCTGGGTTTGCAATCTCATGGGCTCCATGACTGAGAAACCTCAAAACAAGATACTTTACCCCTCTGGGGAAAATAACAGTGACTGCCTCAGAGGGTAAGTGAGGTAACACACTTACAGCTCTTAGGTAAGTGTTTGCAACATAGTAGTGCTGTGTTCATTTTATTGTAAGTGTAACAAGTAAGTGTTCATTTTATTACCATCACATGGGATTCAGTCCTCGAATTTAGTCTAGAATAGTTGCTCCTGGGTGGGTTAGCAAGTTCCTTTTTGACACAAAAGGTGGGCCTCTCCTTTGCAGTCACCAGGTTAGCTTAGCCTATAGGATATGAAGAGAAGCTCGTGTAGATGCACTTTGGCTTTCTCGGCCTGTGCCTGCTCTTGGGTGGGACAGTTTCATCATACAGACCAATACTGCTCCAGCTAGGTCTGTAAGGAAGAACTTGCCGTCCCTCATCCGCAGCATGCTTCTCCATCATGGGCAAAGTTCTCAAAATACACCTGTAAGAATTCTCTTCTTCAAGCACTGTCTTCCACTGTCCTCCTATCTTCTACAGACAGGAAAAAAAAAAATATCTGGAACTTGAATCAACAACCTATTGAAAATCAGTGCTTATGCTAGAGCTTTCAACATCCACTTCTACGTAGCTGCTTCTTTCCAGCCTGGGTCACGTGATCTAGCAGGACCTGAGGAAAGGGGAGCACTTGCAGCTCCTTCATCCAGTTTTACTGAGAAGAGGTGCTTGGACTTTCAATGTCCACAGAACAAACTCCTCAGTCCTAACTGGCAAAAATAGCAAAACCAGTTTGCTTGGTCCCATTGCTTACGTGAGGAAATACCACTCCAGGGGAAAGGGTCAGTGGTAAAGTGGAACTCAACTCGAAAACCCTTTGATGTGGGCACTGAAGTTTTTACATTATTTCCCAATTCCGAAGTCAATTGAAAATCTGTAACCGAAACCACCCCTCCCTTAAGAAGTTCTTGCCATAGGTGGACTTCTGCTTTTTTCAAATGAGTAGAACAATATCTGGATTTGCTTTCCATAGTTGTTGTTGTTGTTGTTGTTTTAATGTTAATGTTACCACTGAAACCCAAAGTGGTTCACAAACACCCACTAATTTCCTACTCCTTACTAGCTGTGAGAACTTGGAAAGTTAGTCCATGTGCCTGATTCCTCATCTGTAAAACATCCTGAGGGTTGAGCGAGTTAATAAAGTTAATATAATATCTTCATCCAAATTTGGCCACTAAGTTTAATGGAGGGAAAGGCAGTAGTTGGAGGTGGTAATACCATCTTTCAAGTGCCAGCAGTTCAGTGGAACAGCCTTTGTTAAGTATTAAGAGGCCAGCAGTCTTTACTCCTTAATCAATCCTGTCCCCTAGCCTAACTTTGCTTTTGCCTCAACATGAATTTTGATGATATAGTTAAGAGTATTTATTCCCTCATTTACTTTTCAACAAATAGTTATTGAGCAGTTACTATTACCTGGGCACTAGATATAAAGGATCAAACTTATTCTCGTTCCCATTCTGCTGGGTGACTTTGGGTAATTTATCGAACATCTCTGGAATTCAATGATTGACTCCAGGATCTCCAAGTTTCCTTCCAGCTCACTGATTCTATAAAATGTCTTCTTTCATTTACATTACACCTTTTCACTTCAGGAGAACGAATAATTCCATAGACTTGTCTCACTATTTCGTATCCGCCCCTCCCCCTTTGTATTTCCCAACAAAGATCCCTACCACAGCGACAAGGGGGGGTTATGTGTCACAAGGTCTGACCAGCAACACGAGTTTTATATGTAGGAGGAAACAGTGATTAAGAATCACAAAATTATACAGCCCAAAGGAAGTGGTTATGGAGTAAATCATGGAAAGGAGAGTTGACTTTTGACTTGTCAGCAAAAGGGAAATTAAAAATAAAAGCAAACGGCGTGGGGAGGGAGAGGTCATCTAAGACATGAGGCATATATAAAAAGAAGATCTGCGCCCCACCGCTCACGCCCCGCGCAGCGTTGGGACCTTCAGTTGTCTGCCCTACAAACTTTAGAAAACTTGAGCAAAAGGCCCAGCTCTAGGAAATGTCCAGGGACCCCAACCACGCGTCTCAGGAAAGAGACAAAGTTGTGTGCCGTTGGGTTTCGCCGCCCGCACCTTCTCCCCGACCCCTGCCCACTCCAGCCCACTCCACGTCGCGTCCGCGGCCCGCGGCTCAGCCTGGCCGCCCGCGGGACCCGCCCAACCTAGCGGGGGGTCTCGGCGCGGGGCTCCCGTGGGGCCTCCTGCAGAGCGCGCGGGAATCTCGGGCAGGTTCGGGCTCACCGCAGTCCTTGAAATGCACCGGCTCCGCCAGGGCGGAGGCGCCGAGCGCCAGGAGCAGGAACGCGGCGACCAAGAAATGCATCGCAGCTGAACGGGTTCCCAGCGCGAGGAAGGAAGAAGCCACAGCCTCAGTCACAAGATAAACCTGCCGGGGCGGGCCGGGGGAGGAGCCCAGTCAGGCCACTCGTCACCAGCAACCAGGGCTGGGCCTGCCCGCGCCCCGGCCCCCGGTCCGGAGAGCCAAGCTTGACTCGGTCCCGCCCAGACGCCAGCTATCTCCGCCCATCTTGTCCGCACCGCGGCCCCGCAGGCTTGGATCCATCTCCGCCCCGCCCCGCCCCGCCCCGCCCCGCCCCCTCCTTGCTCGGCGCTCCGCCGGGTTTTGTTGGTGCGCCCTCACTTCCGTAAATGGGAGCATTTGTAGCCAATCAAATCCCTTCTCCTCCAGCACCACCCAATAGGTATGCTCGGAGGCGGGGTCTCTGTGGATCCCGCCTCCGAAGGCCCAGGTGGAGAAAGGGATTGGGCGACGCGAGGGGTGGGGCTTGTGGAGGTTTGTGGAGGAAGATGGCGGCCGTCCGCGGGTTATCTCTAACGGCCGCGGCGCTGAGGGCGGTCGCTCCCTGGGCAAGGGGCAGGTAACAAGCCTACGACAGCACCTGGGAAGGGTGTTAGGTTCTGCGCCTCCAGAACTAAGGGGGGGAATTAGGGCCTGCGGGAGGCGAGGGTTTGGCGTGAGGCTGTCCAGGTGGAGGTCGTCAGATTTGCCGTGAGGCTGTTCAGGTAGAAGTCACCAGGTGCCCCTCTGCTCCCGGGCTCATCCTCCTCCCTTGTGCAGCAGGCTCCTCGCGGCCTCTCGCGGACCTCAGGCTCGTCGGGAAGCGTCGTCCTCCAGCCCCGAGGCCGGCGAAGAGCAGATCCACCTCACCGCCAGCTGTGTCCAGGTAGGAGGCCCGACGCGGGGCGGCGGTACCGGGGAGAGGGCCAGGAGTGCAGGGACTTCCCCCTTGGCCCACCTTTCTTGCCTGGCATTCTTGCCTGGCATTCTTGATCCCCCCTTTTGGCATTCTTGATCCCCGTTTTTGCATTTCAGAGACTTCTGGAAATCACCGAAGGGTCAGAATTCCTAAGGCTGGAGGTGGAGGGAGGTGGATGCTCCGGATTCCAATACAAATTTTCACTGGATACAGTTATCAACCCCGACGACAGGCAAGAAGGAAGGGGTGGGTCCTCAGAGAATGTGTGGGAGGGATAAAGGTGCACGTTTATTTCAAATTTAAAAGGTTTGCTAAGAACGCCTAACACCACCCTTCACACATAGTGGGAATACAGTGAAGATTTGTTATCATGATTCAGAGTACCTATGTTATAGGAGGAAAGTTGGCCTGCCTAAGTCCGTAGTGTAGAGTCAGGCTGGACTGGATTCCAGGCCTAAATCCCTAAACATTTACCAGTATTATTCCATTGACTCTTTTTGCCTCAGAGAAAAGCAGCACCTGTTAGATAATAAGGAATGCTTCTCCTGTATTTGGAAAAACAGGATGTGCACCCCAGGGCTCAGAGGGTGTTATGGTTTTGGTGTTTATGATAGTCATTAATGTCTTCCTCCTGTCTTTTTCAGGGTATTTGAACAGGGTGGGGCAAGAGTGGTGGTTGACTCTGATAGCTTGGCCTTCGTGAAAGGGGCCCAGGTGGACTTCAGCCAAGAACTGATCCGAAGCTCATTTCAAGTGTTGAACAATCCTCAAGCGCAGCAAGGCTGCTCCTGTGGATCATCCTTCTCTATCAAACTTTGATGCTGTGCTCGCTTTGGCAGCACATATACAAACTTTGATGTGATGACAGGTGACCCAGAGATTGCTACCACTTGTACCAATCTGAGGAACCTGGGATTGCTTCCCCATTACTTTCAAGGGGAAAGGCCTTATTGTTGCAGAATTGGTTTTATTTATGCAATTAGAGAGTGTTTGGGGGCAGCATACCCTACCTTTGCCCTAGTAAGGCATAATGCAAGAACCAAAGGCAAGGGAGCCCTGCATCTGCTTTATGTTGCGAATCTGCGTTTTTTGTTTGTTTGATGTTATTCATTTGAGAGAGAGAGAAGGAGCAGGGGAAGGGGCAGAAGCAGACTCCCCACTGAGCAGGGAGCCCAATGTGGGGCTGGATCCTGGGACTCCAGGACCATGACCTGAGCCGAAGGCAGTTATTTAACCGACTGAGACACCCAGGTGCCCCAGGTTTTTGTTTTTTTTTTTTTTAGATTTTATTTATTTGAGAGAGCAAGAGGGGGGGCGCAGGACAGAGGGAAAGGGAGAAGCAGACTCCCCACTGAGTAGAGAGCCTGAAGCAGGGCTTGATTCCAGGACCCTGAGATCATGACCCGAGCTGAAGGCAGACGCTTAACCAGTTGAGCCACCCAGGTGCCCCTGTTGTGAATCTGCTTTATGTTGTTGGCTCAAAGCGGGGGGCCTCTTAGTCAATGTCCAGATCTTACCTTGTGGAATCGTACTCTTCAGTTATGTGATTGATAGTGACTAGTGGTATGTGAACTGTAGGTGTCCCACCCACCCTTAGTTTGTGTGGGAATGTCGACAGATTACAAGGGATTAGGAGAAAACAGGTTTAGGAGTAAGAGATTAGGAAGGGCTACTAAAGTAGGTGTCCAAGAAGAACTTTGTAACTTTTCTAACTTCTAAGAATTGAAACCTTCTGTTTTCAGTCTTCTGTTATAAAGCACTGAGAGGAGCGTTGACGTTTGGCAGGAGCATCCTATATAGAGAAGTGGGCAACACTGATTGTATGGTGTAGCCCTCCCTTAAATGCTGGCTGAGCGTGGATAGCATGCCGCTGGTAGTGTGCAGGACCTAACATTGTCCACTGCAACATAATTAACGGTTTTGCATGTTTGTGTCAAAGGCAGGAAATTCCTCTACTTTTCTAGGTATCTAGCAGTGGTGTTTATGATTGCTCTTTTAAAATCCCTGTTTGCCATTTCTCCACAGCAATGCTACAGGGCTGTTTAAAGGAGTTTGCTTTAGGAAGTTTTGAAATAATTATGTGGCTTTAATTGTCAGATAAATATATATAAAGAAGGGAGCATTTAAGCAGTCTATGGCCAAAGCTGTATTTAAAAATATTTTATTTTTTTGGAAAGGTAATACACATGGTACAAAATTCAAAAAGACACAAAAGGGGATACAGTGAAAAGTCTTCCAATCCTGTACCCATCCACCCTGTCACCCCCCCCCATAAACCACTGTTGTTTCTAAGAATTTACCCTATAGGTATAATCCCATAGATATAATGTGAAATAACATATACACAAGAATATTCATTATAGCATTACTTATAATAGCAAGAGATAGGAAACAATGGAAATGTCCATCAATAGGGGACTGACTAAATAAATTATGATTTATCCATTCAGTGGAATAGTATACAATTATAGAATGAGACAGTTCTTTATGTGCAAGTCTGGATTAAGTGAAAAAAGCAAAGTGCAGAACAGCAGGCATAGGATGCTATTTCTGTTTTTGATACAAAGAAATATGTGTATGTGAATGAAGTTTTTCTGGGTGAGCAGGAAGGCGAGGGTTGGGAGGAGGCGTAGCGCCAGTGGGTATATGGAAGAGTGGTAAGAAGTTCTCTGAACCATGGGGTGTAAGGCAGAGTGACGAGGATGAGGCCAGCAGATACCCAGTTGTCTTCCCCCTTTCTTTAGACAACTAGCAGCACATGGTCCACTTTGTTACACAGCCTTCTTTCCCTGCTTAGTCTATTTTGGATTTCTTCTCAAGGTATTAAGAGCCTTTTTTTTTTTTTTTTCATTTTTAGGCCTCCGTAGTAGCAACTAATTGCTTCTAATCTTTTGCTGTTACAAGTAATGCTATAATAAATAACCTCTTACACGTGTTCACATTTGGTGAGAATATATCTGAAGGTTAAATTCCTAGAAGAGTCAAAGAGTAAGTGCTTTTATAATTTCGAAAGACATTGCCATATTATCCTCTTCAGAAGTTGTGTCAGTTTAAGCCCCTGTCAGCTGTGTATGTGAGTCCCTCTTTCAGCAGATGCTTGCCAACTAGGAGTCTTAACAAACTTCTGATCTTTGCCAATCTGAGAGTTTTAAAAGTGTGTCTCGTGTGGTTTTAACTCGCATTTTTTTTGTTTTGAATATTTTCATATGTGTAAGAACTACATATTTTTGTCTGCTGAAAACATCTCAACTAGTATAGTGACGTAGAGCAAATTGTTTGAACTCTGCGTGTCTCCATTTCCTCATCTATAAATTGGGAATAAAAATAGTAGGATTGCTGGATGATTAAATGAAATTTGTGTTGAGCACTCAATATAGTGCCTGGCACATAACAAGCATTCAATAAGTTATTATGGGGTGGCTGACAATTAGAGCAGCAGGTAGGACAGGACAGATTAATAGTATCCATCTCCATGTCTTCAGGCACATCTTGTTCATTTACATTGCCTTTCATCAGACAAATGCAAAGGCAGAGCTTTCCTTGTCTTAGAAGAGTAAAGAATCTTTTCCCATTGGATCCTAATCATAGGCTGTCGGCAGAGCTGGCAAAAGGATAGGCACAGCCTCATGTCTAATATTTAGACTTAGCCAACAGGGTAAAAAAATTTGGTTTAATATGAAATAAAAACAAAAACAGGAGCCCAAATGTACGTTTCTTTATTCCACCATGGTTCTAAACTCCTAGCTGGCCAAGGATGGAGTGGGTCTCTCCTTATAAACTGAGAGGGATGCCAGATGCCATTTTTGAAAGAAAGACATCAAGGGCTTCTGAGTAGAGAGAAGAAACAACATGGGAAATCTGGCTTCCCCTAAACCAGACTACACTGTATTTCACAAGCTAGAAAACAGACCCCTTTATTTTTAGTACCTCAAACTGGTATCCACAAAAGGAGAGCCCAGGACAGGTTTGTGTCCTGTAAGAAGCGGTGTGTATTTAATACAGGTCTTCGGAGGTGGGCCCCCGGCCTGTGGCAGGCTTGCTGTGGTTGGTGCACGGGAGCTGCCGCGGGTAGATTGCGAATGTTTACCCAAAGCTACTGAACATTTTCTTTAGCCTTGTTGAAAGCCTTGGCTCCCCCTTTCTTATCACCTCCCCATATTTTTCATATTGCCCTCTTGCTGCGTTCTCCGTCTCCGTGCTCCCCTTCATTTGCGTCTCTCACACTCAGCAAGCTACAATCAGTCTTGCTCCTCTGAGATGAGGAGATCTCCTGCCCCTGCCTGGGGCCGTAGAACTGCTACAGGATGGACAGGTGGCAAAATCTGGCCCAGAGAGATTGGTTGAGGTGATGGTTCTTGGGAGGAGGCCTTGGAGTCACTCCCCAAACGTCCCCCAATCCTTTTTTGCTCAAGAGATACTGAAGGACCATACCTGGGCAGATGTAACCTCTGACCCAGTTGTGGAATCATCAGGATGTTATGTGGATCGTGACTGGGAAAGGGTGTCAGCAATGTGAGGCCGAACGACCTTGCAGGTTTGCACAGCTTGAGGGGGTGGATGAGGGCCATCCTTTGGTAAGCATCCCATAGCAAGGCCAGGACAGGTGGCAGACTGATCCTCACGGCCAGTGGCTGAAGCATTAAAGCATTTGGTGGTGTTTTAGCCAAGCAAGGGCATGGCAGCATGAAGGCAGTGATAGAAGCTCACAGCCAGGGCCTAAGCTGGGAGAGCTGAAAAGCAGGCAGGGCTGGCTGGGAGGCTGGGCTGCAGGGCCTTCTGCCTGCTTCTTCACGGTGTCTTCCCAGCTAGGAAAGCCTCCTCTAGGCCCCTGCCTGTGGCTGGGGCCCATTTCCAGGTAGCTGTCCACACCGACCCCTCACTGCTACTCCTTGGCAGTGCAGTGTGGGGGGCCTGCCTCGGCCACATAACCTGGGGAGCAGTGGCAGCGGTAGGAGCCCTCGGTGTTCTCGCAGTGACCATGGGCACAGAGTGCCGCAGGCCCGTTCAAGTCATCACACTCATTCACATCTAAGAGGAAGGGAGGGAAGAGAGCACTGTAGGGAGCCCGGGTCCCTCTGCTGCTGTGGCCACTAAGCTCTGGCCCCTGCCCAGCAGTGGAATCCTGCACGTGGCAGCCGGAAGCCGAAGTCACTGCCCAAAACTAAGCTTCTCAGAGACACAGAGCAGGTGGTAGTGAACCCATGCTGTGCCCCTGAGAGTGACCGTGCTCCCCTGTCCCTTTCCTCTGCCTAGGAATCTCCATGAAAGGGTTTTCTGTACCCAGCAGGAGACCTTCCTTTGGCACGCTCTCGCGGCTTGGCCTGGCTCCAGACGCCACACTAGGGGGCAGCAGTGGGTTTCCCCAGCCACCCTAAGTTCAGTCCTGTATTTCTAACTGAGCAGTGGGGCTGGTCTGACCTTTCCACCTGGAGCCATCAGGGTCCTCCTGCTCCCTGGGCGTTGCCACTCAGATCAACACTTACCCACACACGCCATGTGGGCCATGTCCAGCTGGAAGCCCTCAAAGCAGTCACAGGTGTAGCCCTCCCTCACGCGCACACAGCGGCCATTCTCACAGCCGTTCAGGACGCCGCATTCCTCTGCCTGCAGCCCTTCGAAGCCGGCCTGGTGCTCTGGTAGGAGGGAGTCAGAGAAGGAAGCTGAGGCCTTGCACCCGACCCTGGGGCCCTCACCCTCCACCACGAAGGGCTGCTCCTGTTGAACTCCTAAGGTCAGGGTTGGGAGGATCTGAACGCCTCACGGAAAGCTGCTGAAATAAAAGGCTGTACCCTTAAGAAATAAGTATGTGTCATCACTTACGGTGGCAGAGACATGCTGTGCTTTAAATGTCAGCTCCAGGAAGGCTGAGACTCACTACTTTCACAGTGCCAGGGCTCCGGAGCAAGTGGGTGTCTACAGTTTTGGTTTTGTTGTGGTTGGTGGTGGTTAAAATCTTTGTATAGTTTTTTTGCGGGGAGGAGATTGGCAGCAAGAGGGGATTACCCTCACTCAACGCAAAGCGGAACCTAGGGATCTGCTTGAATCTCTCCTTTCTAAGCAGCTCCCAACCCCTGAGAAAGACCCGGCCCCTAATCCCCGCGCAGCCTTAGTCTGACGCAGGGGCTGTGCTCGCGGCAGCTACGTCTGTCGCACAGGTGCCAGGCCGGGCTTCTTAGCATCCCAGTCCTGCATGCTGGGGTCATTGCCACCAACAAACCGAGTCACCAGAGCAGGCCTTTAAAAGTGATTAGAAATCCTTAACGCACATTTCAGGTGACAAGTGTGAGCTCGTAGAGCAGGTTATTCTGCACACTGAGTGGCGTGGAGGGAGAAACACAGAGCGGAGTGTACCTGCTTTCCCTTGTTCTCTCAGCTCCCTCAGGGAAGCTTTTGAGGTCGAGGTGGTGTCCTGTACCTCTTTGTGTCCCCTGTGCCAGTTTATCAGAGAGAGTTGTTAGGGTCTGAGCCGGGCATTTGGAGTTGGCCCTTGAGTGACCTGAGAGGGCTCGGTGGGTCTTCCCTCTGCGGCCCTGCCCTGCCGGCAGTGATTAGTAGGTAGAGGAGGCAGGAGAGAAACCGCTGCGGGGCCCACAGCTTCCCCATGTGGGCGGCAACACAGACCTGGCCCGCTGGCCACGTAGTGGGGCTGGAGGTCCGAGGGCTGCAGGGGTGACTCAAGAACTGGTGTGTGGTCCCCGGTGCGGCTGGCTGTGTTGGGGAAGGGTGGCTCTGGGATGGTGTCCTCAGGGCCCAGGTAGTTGTAGAAGGGGGCCCCATCGGGGCCGTAGAGGCTGTAGTGCAGGTCCTCGGGCCCAGGGCCGTACTCATAGCCTGGCCGGAAGTGGACCCCCGCCTCCCGCTCCGCTTCAATCCGGGCCACGTTGCACAGCTGAGCATAGACCTCTGTCAGGGAGGAGGGAGACAGAAGCTGCCAAGTTCCTGCTAGCTAAAGCCTGGTGTGCTGTCCCCCGGCTCACTGCCCGGGGAGAGGGAACATGCTGGGACTGGTCCGCTCCGGGAGCTCCCGGCTGTACTCTTTCCCCCCCGCCCCCCCTTTTGTCCCCGAGCAGTAGGGATGGAAGACAGGGCCACACTCTGCTTGCTCTACTTCTAAATCCCTCCCTCCAAGGTGAGAGCATCCCCTTCCCTAGGGCCCCTCCCTCTGAGCAGGCACGGGTCACCCTTCTCACCGGAGCTCCTGGGGGGGCAGAGGGCACACTGCTGGCTCCAGGCCTCGCCGTCCTGGCAGCAGCATTCCGTGTAGGTGGTGCGGCGCCCGTGCAGGGCTTGGCTGCACACGTAGTTGGTGACTCTTTTCCAGCAGATGTCCGTGTGGATGTCGTGGTCAGGCAGGTCCTCTGGTGGCACAGGGCCCAGGGGCACGTGAGCCCTCCCAGCCCAGAGCCAGTCCCCCTGCCGCCCTACCGCTCCAGGCCTACTGACCAGCGCTCCCGGTGCTGTTCACGCAGCGCTGCTGGCTGAGGTCCAGGGTGAGGGGGGGGCTGCAGAAGCAGTGGAAAGAGCCTTCGGTGTTCACACACTCACCATTCTCACAGGCCATGGCCTGGCACTCGTCGTGATCTGGGGTGGCAGAAAGAAGGAAGGAATGTGTGGGGCAGTACCAAGGCAGCTTGCCCACGGACCGTCTTCGTGGAAGGAGGTTTTCTGGTAACTGATAATGAAGAGTAGCACCCTGCTTCCCCCTCACCCCCTGACCCAGCCCAGGCTGCGAGGCGCCTCCCCAGGGATGCCTTTCCGACAGGGGCTCACATGCAAGCCCTGACAGCGCCACGGCTCCCCTCCCGTCCGGCCCGCCGGCTGCATCAGGAACCGCCAGCACTGATGGGGCCCGGGAGGGGTGGTGTGCGTCCTCACCCTCGCACTTCCTGAGGACGGCGTTGTAGTGGTAGCCGGGGTTGCACAAGCAGATGTAGCCAGGCACCGTGTTGAGGCACCGGCCGTTCTGGCAGAGACCAGGCCCAAACATCACACACTCCTCTGCATCTGTGGGAGGGCAGAGACGATGGGAGGAGCTGGACGAAGCAGAACTTAAGACGAGGGGCTCCAAAGCCAGGCTCCCTGGGTGGGAATCCTGGCGCGGCCACTTGCTAGTCCGGTGACTTTGGGCAACTGAGTTCTCCTTGCCTCCGTTTCCTACCTGAAAAATGTGGCTACTATGACTTAACCTCTTATCGCTCTTATGAAGATTAAAAGGTTAATATAGGTAAGTGCTTACATAGTGCTTGGCACATAGCAAGCACTTAAGGAAAGCCACTTCTGTTTCTATTCTATTTCCGTCTCCAGCTTCAGGATTAGGGCACCGAAGGGCTCATAGCTGAACTACCCACCTTGAGTGTGGGTTCTCCGAAGTTTCTGGCTTTGTAAGTGGGGCCAGGGGGATAAGCAGCTGTCTCTGTACAGAAGTACTCCCCACCCTGACCCTGTGCCCCATGACTGGGTTAGTCATGGCGTCATGGTTTGTTCTGGAGGGTTCAGCCTTGGGGGAGCAGAGGAACCGAGGTCGGGTTATATGGACACCTCCAGGAGGGACTCAGGGCAGACCTTTCAGCTGCAAATCTGCAGGTAGTCAGCCCTGGGACGGGAACGAGGGAAGCGACCTGGGAGGGGCTGCATGCAGAACTTCTCCCGGGAGCCTCCCGGAGGACCAGGGTGGGCCCCCGCAAGTGAGCGGAGTTTGGGGAGGAGGGTCTCTAGGGAGGTTACCTGTGTACGTGGTCTGTCCAAACATCCAGGCTCCGTCCACGGGGATGTAGCCTTTACCACTAGGGCAGATCTCACTGAATTCAACTGTGCAGGGAGGCATCCAAGCTTAGAGGCAGAAGGGCTCTGCCCCCCTTCCTCTCTCCCCTTCTTCCAGATTCACTGTACAGAGCTGACACTGAGCATCTGGGACCCTTGGGGGCCTTACCTGAGTCCTCAGCTGGGCAGAGGTCACAGGCATCCCCCCAGCTGGCACCCTGGGTGCAGCAGCACTCGGCCCGGGTGGTGTTCCGGCCCAGAAGGCTGGAGCAGGGCAGCTGGCCGTTCTGCCCGGAGAAGCATTCCATGCGGATGGGGCCTGGGGCGCGGTCCCCTGGCGGGGCCTCAGGAATACTCTGACCTGCGTGTGATAGATGCCCTGTATCACTGTCTGTCCCTGGCCCTCTGGGGCACCCTAGCTTTTGAATTTATTTTCATGGTTTTACGTTTATATAGTACTTCACAGTGTACAGCATGCTTTTACCTGTATCGTCTCACTCGATGCTCTTGACAGCATTATATTATCAGCCCCCTTTTGCACGTGAGGCAGTTGAGGCTGAGAGAAGCTACGTGACTTGCCACGGCCACCAGCTATTAAGTGGCACTGACCCCAGTTCTTCTGGTGCCCAAACCCCTACTCTTTCTGGAATAGCTCCCTGCCGCCCCCAGTACAGGAGGTGCCCAGTCCGTGGCCTACCATATGGGCAGCCCCTCCATTCCTCAGCCCGCACTGTACCCCAGCCCCTCCCACCTTTCCTTGTTCCAGGTCTTGCTTTCATTTCCCCCAAGTCAGAGGAGGCCATCTGAGTCCTAGGCCACCCTGGGGTGAGAGGCTGAACCCAACAGCTCTGGGGTGGAGCGGGCAGGAGAGAGTGAGGCTCAGCTCAGCTTCATGGCCTCCCTCACCGAAGGGCTCCCTGGGGTCACTCTGAGGCTCAATCTGAGATCCCTAGGCACCGTAAGTTGGCATCCGTTCTTCCTGAGCCCCCTGTAGGGTTGTCACAGCCCCGAGCCTCCAGGACATTCCCTGACCTGGGACAGGCGTCCTCTTGTCTTGACGTTTGCCCTACTCTGACTCCTCACTGTGTTCTACTCCAGTCCTAAGGAGCACCCTTGCGCACATGGCCCTGGGCCTGGCCCAGGCTCCCTCTCAGTAGCCGGAGCAGTGGAAGCGCTCTGTAAGCCGCAGAGCGCTCATGCGTAATGACGGCGTAGAGTATGGGGCGTGCTCACCTCCAGCCACCCGCGGGCGACAGTGGCCCTCCTGAGCGTCGTACTCCTCCAGGTCGCTGGCACAGAGGCACAGGAAGGAGCCCTCCACGTTCTCACAGAGCGCCGCCCCACACACCGCCAGCATGAGCTCACACTCATTCACGTCTGCCAGGCACGAGGACAGGCTTGGGGGTGGAGAAGACGCAGCCCATGTCCCCCCGGCCCTCTGCCTCCAGCCCAGTGGGCGGATCCTCCTCTCATCCCCTCAAAAGAAACCGGCTAGGTCTCAGGGGAAGAGCAGAAGGGAGTTAGCAGGAAGGAGGAACAGATGAACAGAGAGCATCAGAAGGGAGAGGCGAGAAGGGTGGCAGAAAAGGGTCACTAAAGGGACCAAGAGGAAGGGTCCCTCCCTCCGTGCACATTCTCCCAGCGTGCCTCTGGAGGCCGTGAGGGCTCTGGAGAAGGGCGGTGCGCCTTCACTACTGTGCTCGCTCTCCCTGCCGGTAGAACATGGCCAGCCTTCTCCTACCGAGCTGGTCAGGGTGCCCGCTGCGGGGTGGAGCTAACTCACCCTTCCTTGCCCACTCTCTGAGGACCTCTTATGGAGCCGTGTGACCTTGAACATTCCCTTCCCTGGCCCCGAGCCTGGCTAGCCTGCAGGCTTCTCACCAACACAGTCCCAGCCGGAGGACGAAGTCTCGAAGCCCTGGTCACAGAGGCAGCGGAAGGAGCCGTCGGTGTTGTCACAGAAGCCGTGGCTCCCACACAAGGTGTCGTTGGCACACTCATCTATGTCTGTGGGACAGTGGGGGCCAGAGTGTAGGGTGCACTCTTGCTCTATTTGCTGGGAATACTTGGTCTATTGACATCAAGGTCTGTGAAAAGTGACTTCTAAACACAGGACAAGAACGCTCTAACATTACCGTTCCTCTTCAATTTCTGTGCAAGCCCTGCTGTATGGAAAACACGCAGCTTCAAACCGCTACAAAAATGGAGTCCTCGGGACAAAGGTGTTTCTAGTTGGATGCGTGAAAAATAGGTGTCCTCCACCCTCCCCGTTCCTGCTCACCGATGCAGTCTCCAGCTGGAGCCATGTGGAAGCCAGGCTGGCAGCCCAGGACACAGCGGTAGGAGCCAGGGCTGTTCTCACACCTCCAGGCCCCACATGCCGAGTCTCCATAGTCCTCACACTCGTCAACATCTGCTCCCAGCGCCAAGAGAGGGGACAGAAATGGGCAGGTCACTGCTCTGGTCCCACCTCCTTGGCATTACAAGGTCATGTCCCACAGCCTTCGGGGTCCTTGATCTGTTACAAATTACCGTGCTCATCTCAACTCCAAAACAAGTTCAGGATCATTTCTCCTGACCCAGCAGGGATGATTGTCTAGGTAGAGAACTATATGGGATTTAGGAAAGCACTGAGCTCCTAGCTGCCTGCAACACCCTTTCCCCCAGCCCCTTCTCCCTGTAGCAGAGTACTTTATGATTCTCTTTTTATATAAAACCTTCACCAAAGTGTACTGCAGAAAATTGTCTTCATATCTGTCTGCCTTGCTCAATTTCAACACTATCCATAACTATTTGTCCTAGCAAAAGACATTGAACCTAGCAGGGGTTTAATGTCTACTGAATCAATTTGGCTTTAAAAACTAGACTGTGTGCTCTGCTAGCACAAGGATTATAATTATCTTCATTTTGTCATCTTTGGATAGGCCCCGAGTCAGCCGAGGCTCAATAAATGCATTATCCATTGGATGATTAATCTGTGGGAAGTGCTCTGCTTCCTGCAAGCTGCAGTGCCTGGTCCTGGGGAGCTGAGGACCAGGCAGGGGTGGGGGTGGGCAGATGTGAGGCAGCACCCTATCCACGCCCCCTGGAGCCCTTACCCACACACTCCCCACTCTCTGGGGAGGGCTGGAAGCCGGCCTCACACAGACAGCTGAAGGAGCCCTCGGTGTTGACACAGTGTCCTCCCAGACACCGGTCCGTGACTGCACATTCGTCCACATCTAGAATAGAGCCCCCTGTCAGCAGACCCAGCCACAGGGCCCGGGGGCCCGAAGCAGCCCAGAGGACAGCCGGAGAGGGGCTTGGGGCTAGAAGATCTGAGGAAGTGTCCTGAGCTGGAAGCCAGAGGCCAGGCTGCGGGGAGGAGCCCTGGAACTGAGGCACTATCAAGGGCAGAAGGATGACACCCAAAGGGTTCAGAGGGCGCCTGTCTGTCGTAGACATGGCGGAGAGGCCCTGTTGAAAGACTCTGAGTGCCTTCCTGACACCTGGCTCCCTGTCATCGCTCAGCCTCCCATCTCCCCTCCCTGGGTGGGGCTGGGAGCACCGTATTTCAGTCTAGACATAGCCTCCGGCAGCCCCTGCTGCTGGCAAGTGGACATGGCCCAGCTGGCTTCTCACCCTGGCAGCTGGTGCCCCCCTCTGCGCTGGCGAAGCCTGGTGCACAGAGACAGAAGAAGGACCCGTGGCTGTTGAGGCACTCGCCACGGGGTGCGCAGTACTCCTCTCCCACACACTCGTCCACGTCTGCAAGGAGAAGGCAGGCAGTGGTGTCTCCCAGGCGTGTTGCCACCTCCCCCGACCCCCACTCATGGCCCACAGTCCCCGATGGGCATGCGGAGCCACTCACCCTCACACACGGTGCCATTGGTCAGCTGGAAGCCCGGGGCGCACAGGCACTGGTAGGAGCCAGCCGTGTTCTTGCACTCGCCTCCCCGGCAGCTGCTCCGGAAGTCTTCACACTCATCCACATCTACAGGGTCACACGGGGAGCAAGGCAGCCTGTGGCGGCACCTCCCAGGGACAGGAGGCAACGGGGAGGTCTCCAGAGGGTCTGTGCCCTGCCTGCGGAGTCCGGACCCGGAGGGGCGTCATCCCCTTGTAAAGCGGCACAGCTGGGGAGGGGGCCTCCGGGAGCAGCGTGACTGCAGCTCCTTCCACTTCTGCCTGGAGAAGCCCAGCTGGCCTTCTCCAGCTGCCCACACGGTGCCCTTGGGGACACTCAGCCTCTCCCCGAAGCCCTGGCCTAGGGTGGCCAAACCCACTGCCCTTACCGTGGCTGAGACAGCTCAGATTTTACGGAGAAGCGATGGGAAAACAAATGAGAAACCAATGAAGGAAACAGATGCCGAGAACCGGAGAAGGTCACAGAAACTACGTTCTTGAAGTAGGTCTACGGATTGCCTGGGACAGGCCGATGTTATCCAAAATCTGCTCCCAGCTCCCACCCTGACAAAGAACCCAGGAGGCTGCGTGTGGAACAAACTCCCCTGCAGCTTGCGATCCGGTGGCTCACTGGCCCCTAGACCCAGACTGGCAGCCGTCTTTCCAACCCCTGTTGAGGGACGGGTGAGGATAGGTGTCCTTCAGATGCCATCCAAGGTGGACAGAGCGGCCCCTGGCCCGGAAGCAGTCCCTGCTGTGTCTGGTCACTCCCTTCTCTAAGGGTGGTGGGTTAGTCTCCGGCACCCCATCGGTGCTCCCCTTCCTCATGGTGGCGGGGGGAAGGGGGCTCTCACCTTCACAGGTGTGGCCCAGGGTGCTGGGCCGGTAGCCCGCCTCGCAGTCCCTGCAGGAGAAGGAGCCGGCCGTGTTGGTGCAGACTCCTGAGGGGCACACTCCCGGGAAGGCGCACTCATCTAGGTCTGTGGCAGACGGCCAGCCAGTCACCTGGGGGGCCCGGGAGGGCTCCCTCTACCCGGCCAGGCAGGAAGCTCCCCACACCTCTGGCCTCCCTCTCTGAGCTTGTAGGCCTTTCTCCGGGCCCCTGGGGAGAGGCAGGCCCTGGCTGTGGGCCTTCTGTGGGGCAACCCTGGTCCCCCTTTCCTCAGAATGCTCTGGGGGCAGCTCTGCCGTCAGCTTCCCTCTTGTCTCTGTGACTCCCTTTTTTCCCTCCTGTCCTCACCTCCAAACTTGGGGATGATGACAACAGACGCTCTCCTTGGGGCCAAGTCTATTTCTAGGGTCCTCTAGTCTAGCCTGGAGACCCTCAGCAGCAGCCCAAAGCTGGGGGATGAACAGAGGAATCTTTGGGAGGTAAGAAGGCCTATATCCTTGGTCCCCCTCCGCCAGCTGCTCCCCGGGGTCACCTTCACAGGCAGTGCCATCCTCGTTCACCCAGTAGCCACTCTCGCAGGCCGAGCAGCTGAAGGAGCCCTCCGTGTTGAGGCACAGGCCCGTGGGGCACGAGGCCCGGCTGGCACACTCATCGACATCTGAAACAGGCCAGTGAGTTCTGTGTGGGGCTCTGCAGGACAGACGTGGCAGGACAGCCGGAGACTGACAGGTCGGCAGGGGTAAGGCGAGGGATGGGTCTTGGCAGGATGTGTGGCTGGGTCAGCATGGTTAGGGATGCGCGCGCAGGGCTGGATTAGGAGTGAGTGTGCAGAGGGAAGGAGCTGCAGGCCAATTTGCCTGCAGAGGAAGGTGCTTTAGCATCTCTGTACCTTGGCAGCCCTTCTCATCTGAGGTGACCTTGTAGCCCTGCTCACAAGAGCATTTAAAGGAGCCCTCCAGGTTGATGCACTTTCCATGGGCGCAGACCCCGGAGGTCAGACACTCATTTATATCTGTGGGAGAGAAGTCCAAGATGGCGGGCGGGCCTCCTGTCCTTCGTGCAGTCCCCATTGTCAGGCTTAGGGCATCTTAATGATGAGGCCAGGGAATCAGCACTCAGAGGGGGCATAGGCCACCCTGGGAAGGCGCTGAGGTCGTTCCTGCTCCTGGCCACCCCCCCTACCTAGGAAGGGCAGGGTGCCCTTCCCGCCTGAGCCCACTGCAGCTCTATCTAGTAACACGTAGCACTCCGCATATGTCCTAGAAAAGGGAGCCAGGTCTCCCAGCCTTGGGGCTGGTTTGGCCCATCTGAGGACACCCGGAATGACATGTCCTAGACCCTTGACTTACCGTACAGTAGATCTAAACCTTTCTGGCCTCCTACTGGCCAGCCAAACTGGTATGATTCCATGTTCCCAGCCCAACAACCAGCTTCAGTACATGAGTGGGCAATGCAGAGAGAGGCCAGTCTATGCCTGGGTGGTTGAGTGGCAGTCTCAAGGGCCTGGGAAATGCCTGCCCTCCCCAGAGCCTCAAAGCATCTATTCACAATTCAGTCCCTCCCGGCATTCTGAACCCTGGGCCCTTCTTCCTGCAGGGACTGAGGGGAAAGAACATTCCTTCTATGGCTGACATGCAGCCCCCTCTGGGGGGAGAAGAGCACCCCTGTTGGTGAGGTGTTGCTGTTTAGACATTGCTGTAGAGATGCCGAAGGCCCCTCCTGCCCGGGAACCACAGCAGGACTTGGCTGCGAGCGCACACCACCAGAGTTAGCCTCTTCCTAAGATTCTTGGCAACTCACTCTACCCAGCAGGATCCGGCCACAAAAGCTTCTGGGACCTTGGGCTGTAGCTCCGGGATGGACATGGCCAAGGAGCCAAAGGGGCCCCCGCCCAAGCCGATTCAGAGGGCAGAGCAGCAGTCACCCAAGCACACCCATCTCATGGCCAACGTCATGTGGGAACCCAGCCAGGTCAGGGAGGACAGTGGCCTCCACGCCACTTCCCTCTGCCCGTCTCTTTCCCTCCCTGTGTGTGGGCTCAACCGGAGGTCCCAAGGCCACACAGCCCTCTCAGTGCCTTGGCGAGCGGCCCTCACCTACACAGCTCCCGCTCTGGCCCTGGTAGCCCTCCTCACAGGCAAGGCAAGTGTAGGATCCGGGGGAGTTGACGCATCTCCCGTCGGGGCAGGTGCCAGGGTGACGGCATTCGTCGATATCTGCAAAATAACATCCCCTCCCTTGGTGATCCCTGGGAGCCACAGCACAGGGGTAGTTCTGTGAGGAAGCCAATCCTTGACCCTGCCCTTGGTCGGGGAGAGGGAGGGATGCCAGGTTCTGTCCAGACGGAAACTAGGAAAAAGTGAGTGCCGTCCAGTGTTTCCAGCTCCACCTCCCACCCACTGTCCCGGACAAAAGAGAGAGATAGAAGAACTTTAGAAAGGGAGGCTCCCTGGGTGGGGCAAGAGGCCATGGTCACCATCAGCCCTGGGAGGGTGGGAGAGCTCTGCTTTGTGAACTGGACCGCTGGGAAGGGCCTTCAGAGCTGCCTGGGTGAATCCTGTTCTTCTACATAACCGGGATGGCGCACGCTTTTCCCCGAGGCCCCAGAACGGATCACCAGCTGGGCAATGGAGGCAAAATAGGCTTTCCTGCAGCAGGAGAGGGGGACTGAGGATGACCCTCCAATCTCGGGAAAACCAGCCCTGAGGCCGATGCGGAGTCACGGGTGGAGGCTGGCAAGGCTTCTTGGCTGGAGAGACTTTTGTTCCAGCTGAGAACCATGTAGGGCTCCCAGCACTCACTCTGGTGAGGTCCAGAAGAGAGTCAGAAAGGGTGAGCCTGGGCACCAATCAGACAAACAGGGGAAGAGGGGACCCGAGGAGGGAGAGGAGCAGCCAGTCCTGGGAGAAGGACAGCAAGGAAGAGGACAGAGGTCTTGCTCCCAGAGACTTCTTCCTGGTGCCACCTGGCATATCCGGAAGTCCATCACTCAGGGCACACAGGGGACTTGCTCTGAGTTAGGGAGGTCACAGCGCAGGGCTTGAACTCCGGGTTGGGACTGCAGGAGGACGTGATGTGCCTCGGGCTCAGTGTTGAGGCTCCCAGTCCCTATTTGTGACAGATTGACTGAGCTCCAGAGGAAACAAGAGGATTTATTCTTCCTAAAAGGGTAATTGTCACTCTCCTGGAGGAAGTCCACCGGCTTATGCAGATTCAGGAGCCCTCCTGCCCAAGAGGAAGACCTACTTAGCACCCATGGAGGGAATGCAGGAGGCAGGGCCAAGGGTCAGAACACAGACTTTCCGCAAAGGGACGAAAGCCAGCAGCTGTTGTCACAGAACAGGACACGGGCCCTGAAGTGAAGAGTGAAAATGAGTCTCCCTTGAGGTTGTTTGTTCTGCAGAAGTCAGGCCACATCAAAGCCCTCTGTCCCAGGGAACCGGGACCCTCTCAAGGCCAAAATTTCACCCCAAGGGTCCAGAAGAGGAAGATATACACAGGGCAGGTGGTTGTTCAGGCGGGTATCTGCAAGGAGATACCCAGAACCCCTAGGCAATCTTGGGGACACTGAGATAAGGCTCATCTCTACAAAGAGGGTAGCCAAGAGCCCTTGGGTGGGCTGTGGTGGCACTAGGCTAACCTATTCTAAGGGTTTCTGTAAAGACAGAGATGGAGAGAATGAGACAGAGGAGGGGGATTGAAGGGTCTAGGACCACTGACTTTGGCCGTCCAGGAGAGAGCAGCCAACACCATGGCCTCGGGGCCTTGGCTGAGGTACAGGAGGAAGATGGGCAAAGCCATTGGGAATGATAAGTAATCCCTGCTTCAGGAGATAAAGAGGCAGAGGTGAGGACCCTTTTCTAGGACTACTCTGAGAAAAATGAAGTCTTTGGATCTCTCCTGCAGGGATCAGGCAGTGTAGGAAGGAGATTAGATTTAGCAGGAGCAAAGAGCCCTGATGTCTGGCCTGCCCCAATCGTTCTGGGCACATTCGTGGAGGTGGTGCACAAAGTGTCTTACGCTGGGCATTAGGAGACTCGTGGTACTGATGGTGTTCACTAAGTATTCCAGCTCTCCCCTTGCTGGGCCAGGGTGGGCTTGTGCCCCCTGGTTCTTTGTGGTTGGGTGGGATCAGGGCCTTAGTGCTGGCTCATGAGCTATGAAGTGTGTCATTTATGGACCAAAGCATAATCGTGAACCACTCTGAAGAGTGCTCTTCCTTTCTTCCATGGAGACTGGCCACATTCAAGACACTGGCTATTCCTTTCGGCGAGTTCTAGAGTCAGGAAATGTGGGGCACGATCCTCAGCTGACCCACGATGGACACGTGGCATTGGTCAGATATAAACTTGCTGCGTTCTAAGTCATGAAGGTTGGGGTTGCTCATTAATGCAGCATAACCTAGTCTGTCCTGGCACCCCACTGCTGGCTTCCTTCCTCAGACCAGAGCCCCGCCGGCGATTACTGCATGCGAGAGGTCGGTCAGCATGTGGGAGAGGGAAGGCTCTCCCAGATGGGAGTGGATGTCAGAGCCATCTGCCACGCCCTTCGAAAGGAGCCAGATAAAGATTCCAGATGAAGTAGACTCCACTTCTCACCGGTCTGTGTTAAGGGCACAGATTCTGATGTCACTAGCTTTCCTGAGGCTGTTCTACCAACCTGGTATGTGGACTGGAGCCAGATTGTTCTGCAATATTAGTCTAGGATTTGAATTTTATTTTATTTTATTTTTTTAAAAGGTTTTTATTTATTTATTTGACAGAGAGAGAGAGCAGGGCAGGCAGAGGGAAAGGGAGAAGCAGGCTCCCCGCCGAGCAGGGAGCCCGATGCGGGACTCGATCCCAGGACCCTGGGATCATGACCTGAGCTGAAGGCAGACGCTTAACGACTGAGCCACCCAGACATCCCATAGGATTTGAATTTTAATCTAAGATTACCATATATTTTGGTAGGCCTTGGTAACCGGGGGCAGGAGCTATCTGTCTTACTTATCGCTGTATTTTCCTAGCCCGTGGCTGGGACACAGGTGGCCCTCAACATATGTTGCTCACCAAAGAATGAGGCCATGGGACTAAAACTTCATACCCTCTTGCTGTGAGGTTGCTGAAGAGACCCCAGGAGACCCAGGGAAACAGGCGCCCCGGAGCCAGCTTGCCAACCAGCTCTGCACCCTGGGAAGATCCTGGAGCCTTTGCATGGGGAAATGTAAGGGTCCCCATTTCGGCTCCTTGTGAGAGCACGGGGTGGGAGTGGGAGGGCGCTCCGGGGCCAGAAGCTCGGGAGAATTTGGATGTGGTTGGGGCACAGGAAAGGCCTGGCAGTCTGCAAGGGGTCTAACCCCTTTCCATGGGAACCCAGAGTCTTGGTATGACAGAAATGCCACTGAGACTTTGGATGGGCCACTGTCCAGAACATTTGGGCCTTCCACCAGAGACTTTGAGTTGAAATGGAGAGAGTGGTTTCTCAGTTGGAGCGAGAAGAAAGAGGGAGAGGAAATTGACCAGGCTCCCGGGGTGATGGCTGGGTTTGTGGTTCCTGATGGAAACCTTGGAGGAGTTTGCAGGCTACACCAGGCTGTCTTTCAGCAGCCTGAGTGTCTGCCCGGGGCCAGAAACCCACCCTGACCTCCCAGCCGAGGGGCGCGTCTGGAACTTTTCCTCCGGGAGGGAAGGGGACGATCCAGAGTCATGGACTGGAGCATGGGGGGAGTCTAGAGGTAAAAAAGAATGGGGTCCTCACATAGAAATGCCACCCCCTGTGCACTGCAGGTCTTGTCATATGTATTGGCTTATTTGGTCCTCACAAGGGCCTCTGAGATGGGCATTACGGTTTGCATTTTCAGATGTTAAGACAAGAGCCAATCCCAGGCCCGTCTCTACCAGAGCCTGTGCCTGTAACATGGACTGGTTAGTATAAATCTGGTCTTTTTAATGTCCTGGTATTTTCTTGGTTCATCTCCTTTAGTTTTGCTTTTTTTTTTTTTTTTAAATAAAGTCTAATGTCAAATTTGTCATGTTGTCATGCTTAAACGAGGTAATCTATCAAGTCCTCGCACAGCTCCTGGCACGTAGAATACACCCAGCAAAAGCTAACTCCCTCACTCTCCATTCTCCTGGAAAATGCCGGGCTTTCTGACTCCATCATGCCATGAGGACAAAGAGAGTGCATTTTGGCTTTGATTGTGCGTAGGCCAGGGTATTAAAGGGAGAACTCCAAGAGGGAGGCATTGAGAGGAGAAGGTGACCCCCGGGGAATGCAGATAGAGAGCTGTCTGTCCTCCACCCCCAGCCACCTCTCCCCTTTGCTAAGACCTTCTAGGACTCCAGACTTGGCTTCCTTGGTAATGGCATTGGAAAGGGGCACTGTCCCTTCGTAAGGTATTTACCTCCAGGACCCTGTGAAACCAGGGCAAGTCCCAGCCTGGAAGAACCTGGAGGCTGGCAGGCGGCTAGTCCTAAACTTGGGTCAAGGGCAGGATTTCTTTCCAGAGAGAGCCTTGCTTTACCCCCCTTCATTCCTATCTCGGCCAGTCTTAGCACATAACGCAGGCCTCTTGCAAGCATTTGACACCCCAGCCTGGCAAGGAGGGGGTGGCCGCAGAGCTGCCAGGAGCTGGCATGATAGCGGCCTCCAGCCAGCCTGTGAGGAGACCACTTGGCAATGTCACGGCCGCCTTTTGGCAGGGCCTGGGAAATGGAGCAACGATCGGGGCTCGCGCATTCATTCTTTACTCATTTACTCATTCAGCTAGCATTTGCTAGCATTTGTCCAATGCAGGACATTTCTCAGGTGTCTGCACATGAGTCATCTAAGGATAGGGTCCAGCCCCGAGGAGCTCATAGCCTAACAAGCTTTAGCAAGTAGGCCAGGGCTGCACCCCAAGCTCCTCCCAGAGAGACCAACTTCTCCTCTGTCATATAGGAGAGCGGTAGAACTCAAGGCAAGGGGAAGGGTTGTATAGAGGGATGTTCCGGGGTCTCACGTATATAACATTGGTTGTGCTCCCCTGCTTTGGGGGGCAGACAGGACACCAAAATATCGCTGAGGGGATGGAAGGCCTCATGAATTCCCAGACAGGTCTCTGTCCACAGGAGTGAGCTCAGCATCAACGGGCCCAGTCGGAGACAAGCTGGAAGGTGAGGTGGGGGCAGACAGCGCCCCGGGGAGGGACCAAGAGGTGGTGGGGTGGCTGGCTGCCCTCCCTCATCTCATTTCTCACCTTGACAGTGTCCCTTCCTGACCATGATGTAGCCCTGGTCACACTGGCAGTGGTACGAGCCCTCCGTGTTGGTGCATCGTCCCCCGCGGCACACCCCTGGCTGCTCACACTCGTCTATGTCTGTGAACACACAGAAAAGTCCTGAGTTGGGCCAGCCCTGCAGGGAGGCCTGGGGCATCTCTTCAGAGGACAAGGACACCATGCTGAGGCCCCAGTGGGAAAGGCATCCTTGCTGCAGCCATGATTGGTGGGGGCTCCCAGGCCAGGTCTGAGGCTGATCTAGCTCAGGCCTCTGCAAACCCCTGAGTTCCTTTCTCCCCGGGGACACTACTTTGGGGGGCCTTGGGGACCCTCAAATCTGTCTCCTCACCCTGAGGCAAAGGGCTGGTCTTGAGGTCAGATGGCCGTCCAGATGGCATGATCTGAGGAGGCCAATAAAATCCCCTTCCTGAGCCCAATACCTCCTCCAGAGTTCTGCTCCTAGAGTTCTTAAGGGACTTCCTAAAAGTTAGGGATTAAGCAGCCAGAGAAAGAGCATCTCAGGCAGCTGCAATCTACTGAAGCGGTTTATGCCATTGTCCCAAAGCGTCCTGGTGCCCCACAGTGGCTCAAAAGCCCGACCCGGGTCATGCCACTCCCTTGCCTAAAACGCTACTAGGGTTCCCTGCTGTTTCAGCCTGGCTCACAAGGCCTCTGCCACCTGGCCCCAGCCTGGCTGTGTTTGCTGATCCCCACCAGTCCAGCCACCAAACCTTTGTTCACACAGACGTCTCCACGTGGGGTATCTTTCTTCGCCTCAATGGTCAGCAGAGTCCTACCCCCATTTCAAGGACGGGTTCATTTGATCAACTCAAGGTTGCTCTGGCCACGCCCCATCCCTTGCCCCCACATCATATCAATGGAGGATTTACCTTTGCCCCCCACCCCCTGGCACTGGTTTAAACTCTTCACCGGGTAACTGTGCCGATTAAATGAGATAACTTCAATGAAAGAAAGTGTAGAAGGATATCTTTGTAATTTAGGGGTGGGGAAGAATTTCTTAACTAAAGCCCCAAAAGCATAAAAAATAAGGCAAAAAGGTGAATTTCAATACGTCAGAATCAAGGATTTCTGTTAAAAGAAGGACATGTGGATAAGGTTAGTGGGCAGAGGATGAAGTGAGAGAGTTGCAATACCTAAACCCAGGCAAGTATCTGGAATATATAAGGAACTCCCAAGGAGCCATAAGAAAAACCAGCAACCGCTGGAAAACTGAGAAAAAAATAGGAACAAGCAATTTTCAGATAAGGAAACCCAGTGGCTAAAGTACGAAGAGATGCTCATACTTATTAGTAAAGTAAATATTTTAAAAATAGATCTAATATTCAAATAATTTATATTGATCTGTTATTTATACTAATATTAATTTTAATTCCAGGAATGGTCATAATTTATATTAATTATACAAATTAATGAAATAACTCCTACACAATTAAATAATGAGATACTGCTTTATAAGACTGGCAAAATGTAGAAAGTGGATGTTATCCTGAGCAAGGTCCCATTGAGTGGCAGCTGAGCCCCGCTGGGAGACGCACTGGCGGCTGACCTGGGGCTCCCTCCCCAGCTGCTGGGGCCGGCAGAGACTCCCACTGCTTGTTCCCGGCAGGTGCCCCAGGCTGGGCCTCTGACCTGCAACACCTGCCCATGGGACGAAGCTCAGAGAAGCCCCCTGCCCCCAGCCTCTTCCTTCACGACCCCCAGGCTGCTCTGAGCAGCGCTGCTGAGTCAGGTCCCTGAAAGCCAGCTGAGTGCTCTCGCCACCCTCTGCTTACAGACCTCTCCTGGCAGCTCACTGCCTGCAGGATGGTGTCCAAACACTTCAGCCTGGCACTCAAGGCTTCACAAACTGGCCTCGGCTTCCGCCACTTCCTCCTCAGGCCCCACGCTCCAGTCACACTGGATTTATCATTATTCCCAGAGCCTGCCAGACTTGTTCACCACTCTGCTCTCTGGAGAAATGGTTCCCTTTCCCTGGAATACTCTCTGCTTTCTGCATTCCCTCACCGTGCGTGTAAGGGAGCATGTGGGAAGCAAACCATGCTTTGGGGCCAGAATGACTTTCATTCTGTTTCTAGCTCTGCTGCAACTAGGTATGAGGTCCCCTGGTATTACACTTCACCTCTCTGAGCCTCAGTTTACTTAATTATAAAATGGGGTAAGGCTTTCTACCGCCTGGGGGTGGGATGATGAGCTTCATATGATTAAGGGCTTAGGACAGTGCCAGCATACGGAAGTGCTCGTGAAATGTGCCTGGCACTACTCGGCCCCAGCTCTAACACTCCGACAGCGAAACCTGCCTGCATCCTCACCTGGATCCCACAGCACCAGGCGCACACACCTTACTCACTGCAGGATCCCGGAGCTTACATGGTACCTGGCATGTCGGTGGTTTAATGCTTGGTGTGAATCCCTCCCCCCACCCCATTAAGTTAGCTGGTTATTCTCCTCTATTCCCCTTTCCCCCATATCAGGTGAGGGGACCTGCATGGCCTTGGTCTCTGCAGACCAGATCTTTAGGGGATTAGGACCTGGGGGACTCTGGTAATGAGAGGATGCCCAGCTTCCTGGCCTCCAGGAGGGGACTGTGCATGAGTGCTGGGCTGCCCCGGCCAGAACCAGCCACGAGAGCCTCAAGAGCAGCGGTGAGCGCTCCAGCTGCGTTATGCATCGTAAGGCACTGCTTGGAAAGTGCTGCGTCATATCCTCTGTGAGCTCATTCATAAAAATGTATGCGGAGGCTGTGTATCTCGGTGCAAATGCTGGATATTAAAGGGTTTGTGTGGGAAGCCGCTTTGCCCAGGGCCCTGTGCAGGGGCAACGAACACAGGCCTTCCCAGGGAAGTGCAAAGACTGCAGGCTCTCTGAGCTGCTGGGGACCCTCTTGCAAAGGCACTCCTGCTCCCCTGTCTGCCAGGAGTCCCAGCCAGCGTCCTCACGTGCCGCCCTCCTTACCCAAAATGAAAGCAGCTCCTAGTCACACAGAATCTGGGGACTAGGCTTTTAGTCCTCATCTCCAGCCATGTCCCCTGGCCCCCTCACACACTCAGCTCCAGCCACACCTCCTTGGAGCCTTGGTGAATGCTGCTTTCATGTTTGAACCTCTTCTTCCGGTCTGGTCTCAGTGTGGGGGTCGGCTTCCACTCAGGTCCAGGTCAGAGCCCTGAGTCTCTGTTCTCACAGCCCCTGTGCTCCACACACTGCAGTGCAGTGGCTGGGTGCTGTGAATGCTTGGATCCTCTTCCACCTCAACACTCTCTAGGGGGTCCTGAGCCCATCCCAGGGATGCAGGCAGGCTCACTTACCTTGGCATTCCTGTGTGGTCCCCGAGGTGGCCAGCATGTAGCCAGGGTAGCAGAAGCAGGAGTAGGAACCCACTTGGTTGACGCAGCGCCCTCTTCCCGCGCAGGGGTCCCTCAGACACTCGTTGTCGTCTGAGTAGAGGAAGGTGGGGAGGGAGGTCAGGTGGACTTTCTTTGGGCACCTGTCAGCAACCTGCCCATGCTAGGAGCTGGACAGGGAATGGTGCTATGGGTCAAGGAGGGGATGTGGGAGGAAGAGGCCAGGGAAATGAAAAATCTCTAAGGCTGGGGTCACGACATCTGCCCATAGGGCCCACTCAGGCACCAAGGGCCTGGGGCAGCGGCCCAGCACTTCCTCCCTGACCCATGTCCCCCTCCCCCAGTGGCCCCCTGATCACTTCCTTTCCTTCAAGGCACAGTGGATGTTTCTCTCTTGTGTCAAGCTCTTGGCGGGGGGTGGAAATCAGTGGAGACATTTCCAACTAGGGTAGGCCTTGGTCTGCTCTGTCGGCAGCAAGATGGCTAGTTGGAGGGGTGGGCTGATCTCAGAGCTGAGGGCTCCAGGCACTAGTCAGGGGGCCCTAGGGTGGCTTCCCACTCTCCCGGAGTCCTGGAGACTCATCGGATGGTGCTCCCAGAGACTTGTCCCCCAAGGTTAAGGTTGGCTTTGTCCACGGGGCTAGTAGTCTTCTTCAACTCATCAACCACAGAGCCCCACTTGGACCTTCAGCTGCCTGGACACTTGACTCTGTCTCCAGCTGCTGAGTGAGCCCAGGATGCCCTGTGCATACCCGTGCAGTAGGCCTGGCTGGGGTGCAGCTGGTAGCCGGGGCTGCAGATGCATTTGTACCCATCTGGGAGGTTCACGCACGTTCCAGGCCCACAGATGTTGGTGGTTCCGGCGGCACATCTGTCAATGTCTGTGGGAGACAGAGCAAAGCAGAGGTTACGGTGGGGTGAGGACAGACGAAGGCAGTGGAGCGCGGCAGTGGAGTGGGATGGGGAGAGTGTGCAGGGCAGGGCACAGGGGCCTCAGAGGACCCACAGAAGCCTCACTCCATTCTTGGCTGGACCCTCCCATATCCATGTGTAGCATGGTCTTGTATAAAACCCCATGGCACCCCTCCAAGGACCCCGAGTCCCAGGATGGAGTTAACCAAGACTCAGTGGGCTCCACTAACTCGTGTCCCAGCAAAGGGCCTCTCCTGCTGAGGCCTCCGGGCTGCCCTCTCCCTGAATAAGGGCATGGCTCTCACCCACAGTCCCCAGAGCTGCCCTCCCTTTCCCCTAGACAGATAGAGCTGGTAAGTAGGATATTGGGGGACACCTGCCAGAGGGAGAGAGGAGAGGTGGGCTGGGGCCAACTGAGCAGGGCCTTGAATGCCATGTTGAGACAGGTCTATGAGAAAGGGGGTCATGCAAGGTGGGGTATGATCAGAGCTATCTCAGAAAGACCCCTCATCTTGCCATGCCATCTTGCTCAGAAAGTCAGCAGATGGCTGATGGACTGGGCAGGAAGGCACAGGGGGCTCTTAGAAACCTGTTGAAATAATTCAAACAGGGACTGCCCTGGGTGGTGGTTATGGGGTAAAAAGTGGGGAGACATGCTGAATTCAGGAACAGTTTGACTTGCCTGGACTCAGCACTGAGGCCTCATAGAGGCTACTTTTTTGAACTGTGTCCTTAACACTAGACAAGTGCCTGGTGCTTAGGGTGTGCTGATTGAATACGGGAGTGAGAAGCGCTTGCAGCCTTGTGTCTGCCCTGAGGCCTTTGACATAAGCCCACACGCCCAGGGCTCCCCCGCCCTGCCCCACAGCACTGAGGTAACCCCAGAGACCCAAGGGAGTGGACGAAGTCTGTGTTGGTCCACAGCAGGGCCTCAAGGCGTTCCCTAAATTGGACTGAATTGAATGTGCCCTGGCCTGTTTGCAAGGCTACCCTGTCCCTGTCCTGGCTCCAAGTTTGTGTCAGCCCAGGGGATTTATGGGGACCCCCTGCCTGGTTCTAAATATCCTCCCAGAGGGATGAGGTTGGGGGAAGGCAGGGGAGAAGAGGGATTAAGCTGTGGGTGGTGACTGAGGGGGGATTCTGTCCCCCCACATAGCTGAGAGCTGCTGCTGAGCCTGGGCTCTTCCTCCTGCCCCTCACTCCTGTCCCTGCCTCCAGACCCATTTTTCTTGTCAGAGAATCCCCAGCGGAGCCCCTTAACCCAGCTCCTCTTACCAGGGGGACAAGCCCCCTCCCTGAGCACAGAGGAGAGAGGGCGTGGGAAAGGGCAGCAGGATACCCGGGTTCAGGCCTGGGAGGGCCAACCCCCTCCTCCACCCCACACTCTCTGGACTGTTCCACCGGGCTGCATGGGCTCTCTCTTTGCCAGAAGAAATCCAGAGCTACGCCTCTCCCCTGAGGTGAGCTGAGTCTGAGGTGAAGAGGTCAGCCAGCCCCCAGAGAGGGCACACGTGAGGGCCACACACGCGAGGACACACGTGCGCAGGGAGCAGCTGCGGCATCCCCAGCTTTGCTTCTCTTGAACCAGGTCCCCAGACAATGAGCCTTTGAGGAGGGCACATTCCAGAGCAAGGTGGATTTGCCAGGGATCTCCCCCACACCGCACCCCCTCACCATTGTAGCTGGCCAGAGAGGGGGAGCGTGGGCTCCCGGACAGTTAAACAGCCTTGAGAACAGAAGCGCTTTCCTTCCCGAAAGCTGGCCGTCCCTGTGGGCAGGAGGCTGCCCACTGCCAGGGCACTCAGCCGACTCAGGGTCAGTAGCCTGGAGGAGCCAGGCGCCCGGAGGCTCCTTGCGCTGCCCTTCCTCCAGAGGGCCCCTGGATGCTTCTAGAAAGCCTCCGAGCAAGAGGCGCCCCCAAGACCTCCCTTCTCTGCCTCCTCCCCCGCTTGACGGGTGCTCCTGACAGGACTCCTGGGTTCCCGAGGGGCACCCTCTGAGGTGAAGCCAGGGCACTGAGCCTGAGCGGGGGTTCACTGGAGACGGTGCCTCTGTGGGAGAGGCCGCAGCTCTGACCAGGCTGACTGCAGGTACCTGAGGGGCCCAGGGCCGCCAGCCCCTCGGCTGGGGTAGTCACGTGCTCCTCTTCCTGGCTGTCCGGAATCCCCTGTCCAGGAGGTGGTGGCGTTGGTCTTTCCATGGCATCTCCTGGGGGTGGGGGATGGGGGGGGAGAGCAGCTGGGCCACGGCCCCTTGGCCACCTGCCTTCCCACCCCCAGACGGCGTTCCCTGCGGAGATCCTGGCAGTGGCCCCTTCCCTCCTCCTGCCCTTTGGACTGTGGGACCAGGGGTGGAGCCCAGGGTCGGTCAGCCCTTCTGCCCCCTAGGCTCCCGAAACTTAACCTGGTTCCAACTAGACTCAGAGAACCTGAGAGCTCTAACGGGTCCTCGAGCACATCCAGTCTCAGCTTCTGTTTCACGGGGGATGAGACTGATTTGTGGAAATGGCCACTTGTTCAAAGCCAACTAGCCTGGTGGAAACAGAGCCCCTGGACAGTGCCGTCCCTAACTCCAGTGGCCCTCAGCAAGCTGGGATCTGCAGAGCTCCAGCCTTTTCCCAAAGGAAGATGGGCCACGGGGGAAGGGCTCTGGGGACCTGACCGGCCCCTGCTTCAGCCTGCGCTTCTGCTTTGGTCTCCTTTATACGTTGAGTGGCACCATGAAATGCAGAGAGGGTGCTGTGGCTAGGGAAATATTTGCAAAACAGCTCAGCGTCTTTCACTGACCTTACAGCACTTTAGGTGGATAGAGCGCCCCGAAAAAAGCATTCACATGTCACACCATCCACCACCTCATCTGATCTGAGCCCCATGTATCGGCCCACGGTACAAATTCTATGGCGTCTCCTTCCCTCCCTTCTATTTTCTGGGAGCCGCTAGGAGCAGGGACTCACCTGGGACCCAGGCAGGAACTTGGGTAGCACTGGTTGTGACCTGCGCAGACATAGGAGAAGGTCACTGTTGGTTCCTTGGTGCCCCCCGTGACATGCTTTCTTCTGCCACACTCACCCCTGCCTCCAGGCTTCCCGGCCACCTCACTTATTCACCTTCTCGTTCCTTCCAGCTCTTGATGAGTTTCCTACATGCTGGGCACTGTACCAGCACTTTATGTCTGTTGTCTTAACTAATCTGCTCAACTAGCCTGTGACAGGCGGTCGTAATGACTAAGTGAGCTGATGGATGTGCTGGGCCCGCTCAGTGTCACATCAGCAAAGCTTGACGATCGTCTCTGTGCCATGAGCCCAGATAAAGCAGCAGAAGCTCAAGGTTCACCAGCCTCCCTAGGGTCACAGGACCGGTGTGGTGAGGCCGAGACCCTAGGCCATACCTGGTGTCCCTCACCACAGCGACCGGCCAGGGGCGGTGACCCAGGAGGAGAGAAGGGGCAGAGGATGACGGAGGGTCAGGGGCACACCGGGGGCTGTGAGGACACGGACGGAGAACTCTGGTCTGGGAGGACAACACATGATTCTCCAGGGAGAGAAGTAGCTCCCTGGAGAAATGGTGTTTGGGGCCAGTCAGGTCTGCGGGTGGGAGGGGCAGACAGGTGAGGGAGGAAGCAGGTTCACTCTTCTGGAATGTTTTTCTAGGAGGACACTCGGTTTTTTACAGGGGAATCCTGGGCCCAGGGAAGGGTGTGAAGTGGTTTGAGGCCATCCACTGCTCTGTTTCCACTTCCCCACAAGCCACCCACAGAGATCTTGAGGTATAAGCAAGTCAGGCTCAGAAAGTGCCGAATCCAGAATTAATCTGGAACCAGTTCTAGACCTTACCTGCAGAGCCGGGACTAACAAGACATGTTCCTACTTCCTTTCTGAAGGGGGCCCCAGAGCACCCCAAATGAGAGAACACTTGTTCAAGAGCTGTTCTCACTTCCCTTAGGGTAAAACCAGGTCTTTGGATGGACCCTCCCACTCCAGCATCGCTCCAGGTAACACTCTACACATAATCCATCTGTCTCCCTTTCCTCCTTCAGGGGACAGCCCCCTGCAGCGTCAGTGGCGACCCTGTCCCCCTCTCTGCCATGCTTGCCCAGCCCTGCTGGGAGGATGCACTCACCTGGCCAGCCTGAGAGTCTCCTGGGAAGGAAAGACAAGAGCATGAGCTCGGGGAGGAGAGCCAGACTGCCCTCTCCCCTCCACCCATGGCCAGGGTTGGTTCAGTCTCTGACCTTCTGACCTGTCCCCAGAGGTCAGCCGTGGAGAGAGTGCAGAATCTTATTACCTGCTTCTGCCCCTCCCGCCCTGCCAGGACTGGCCACCACAGGTCCCCCAGAATGCCAGGTCTGGAGGGCCTACAAGGTGGCTTCCTTGGTGAGAGGAAATCTCTTGCCTTCCTCTAAAGCCTCAGGGACGAGTCCCACCCTTTCCCGGGGCCAGTCCACCCGTCAGTCCTGGATGTAACCCTCTTCTTTGCTCTGCCACCCCCTCCTTCTCAAGCTTCCCAGCCACGTTGGGTCACTCCGCCCCTGCCCTGGGCTACAGCCCCGGGGAACAGTTCTAGAAAGAGAGGAGCTGCTCCTGGCCTGGCCAGGGTCCAGTTCCCATGACTACTGGGGCTCTGTCCTGACTTCCCTGTCTGTCTGTTCCAGATTCCTGGGGCAATTTTGGCCATCATATAGCTCTCCTGGTCTTAATATGTCCTTGGCCTCCTGCACTGTGGCTACCGGGAACCTGGGTGCGCTTTCAGTGTGGTTCCCGGGGCCCCCTCCAGGGGTGCCTGAACCTTCTCTCTGCAGCCTGTGCCTCCTGGGCCCAAGGTGATGGAGCCGCAGTTAGTGCTCAGACTCTAAGGCCAGGGAGGGGAACTATAGCAGCCGGACTCCCCAGGGTCTCCCTGCCAGCTCTCAGTCCCTGCAACCAGCACCAGCCCAGAAGCTGCACGGCTGGGGGCTGGGGGCACAAAGGCCTGATCAGCTGGGGTGGGGGCTGCCGCTGACCTCTCCCACCTCCAGCAGCACCCCTTGGGGTGTGGGCACCTTTGACCCCATATGTTAGGGGAAGGAGGTGAGGCCTTCCCAGCACGCCGGGTGGTGGGTTCCTGGGGCTGGACACCGCTGTTCTAAACTCCCTCTCCTCCTGCTCCAGAGTTGGGAAGCCATGGGTCCAGGATAAGTACCCAGGGGCTCTTTGGGGGGGGCGCAGGGGAACCCCTTAGCACCTCCCGCAGCCCAGATACCCTTGTCAGGGACGGTCTCGGGCTCTAGCCAGGTGTCAGTGACGGCCCGGAGCGGCTGCCTCTCCGCTGGCCCCGGCGGGGTCCCGTAGCTCTTCTGCGCTTGCTCCCTGGAGGGCCTGGCCAGTTCCTCCTCCTCGGCCTTCCTCATGGCCAGGCGGATATGTGAGCTTGAGTAGGTGTAGCCGTGGCCAGCAGGGCAGATCTCCCTGAAGGCCTCTGCAAGGTCACGGGACAGAGGACAAGCTGAGAGGCACAGTTCCCGAGGGAAACCGGGCCCTCCCTTCCCTCCCTTCGGGGGACAAGCACTTGTGGCAGCGAGGGAAGGAGGGCCCCAGGTTGGGGCAAGGAGTTGAGCAGGAAGGAAGGAAGGACTAAGGGTCTTCTAGCTTGAGGTGAGGTCCAGGTGGGGGAAAATAGTCACTGGCTTGGAGGAAGCCCCTTGGTGGCTGGAGGTGAGACTGGGACAGATGCTTACCTGTGCCAGGCAGGGGGCATCTCTCACACTTGCTGCCCCAAGCTTTGCCCACTCGGCTGCAGCAGCAGATTTGCTTGGTGATGCTCTGGGCCAAAGGCAGGGCGCAGGTGCCAGGCCCCAGAGACCGGTAGCACGGCCCCTGCCGCATGGAGACGGCCTTGTCGGCTGCAACAGACACAATTGGTGTGGTGGGCAGGTGGCCAGCCGCGGGGACGTGCGGGCAGGAGGGGGGCAGTGGGCGGCCACCCAGCTGGCCTGGCCCGAGGCTCAATCTGCAGGTTCGCGCCCTGGAAATGCTCAGAGGAATGTTGGGAGGGATGGCCGTCGTGGAAGGCTTTGGCATCTTCTTGTGTTACCCATTGGAGGGGCCCCTTGACCCCCACCCTCCTGTGGAGAGCCAGAGGGCAGGAAATGGGGATGTATGTGCTTGTCCCCAGGTGCTGAGTTTACAGGTATTTACAAAAGCCATCGGCCTGGGGATGGGTGGGGAGCAATGTGCTCTAGGGCCACAGTCTCCCTGGGGAGACAAGACAAGGTGAGAGCCAAAGGCCTAATGGGGAGCTTTGAGGACAGGGACCCTGTCTTGGCCATCTTTGTAGCCCAGCACCCTTGTTCAGTGCCTGGTGCGTGGGGATGCTCAGTAAATGCTCGCTGGACCCATGGGCGTGGATGGCTAGATCTGCAAATCAAAATGCTATGGACTGCTGTGAGTGTGAGCTACGCTGGGTTTAGATGGTCACAATACCACCAGCACTGTCCCCTTTTTTGGCCTTTGACAGTGAACATCGAAGACCATCCTCTTGTATGTTATCTCAATGAAGGACGAAGAGGTCATGCCAAATGGGAACGACTGAATCCCTTGTCAGGCTGGACGAGGGGACGAGAGATGCATGGAGAGAACAACACGCACAGCTAAGGGGCTGGTGGCCCTGGGGAAGTCCAGGTCAAGGCCCAGGACTCAGCAGGCCAAGTTCAAATCCCTGCACCACCAGGAGCTACATGACCTCCCTGGGCTTTACCGTCTTCATGTGTAAAATCAGGATGATGATAATGCCATGGGGAGAAGACACCTGTGTTTCTCCCTGCTTGGCATCTATGCCCCTGTATTCTGGTGACAACATCCTGGTTTCCCTAGGGGATCCACCCCGTCTCCCTTTCTGTCCATGTGGAGTGGAGGCTGACCCTATCTCCTAGCTGAAAGAGTCCATACCCCTGGTCATAGTGAGTGGGTCAGGGATAGGCACTTGACCAAGTTGGCCCAGTGATACTAATCAACTGTGGGACTTTTCCTGGATTATTACAGAAGAGATACTTTTTATTTTTCTATTTTTAAATTGGAGTTTGCAAGGCTGGGAGATGTAGGCCTGGATTGTCTGGTGGACACCTTTGAAGGAATTATGAAATCAACACAAAGGAAACAGAGCAAGAGGCATCCCAAAGACACAGTGTGTGCCTGGATCCAACCAAGCCTGAGGCACACCCACCCCTCGACTTCCTAGTTGTGTGGACCAATAAATTATTTTTGCTTACAGTGGTTTGAGTTGGGTTTCTGTCATTTGCAACCCAAAGGATCCTGACTAATATACTTTAAAAAAATAAGTAATCTCTACACCCAAGGTGGGGCTCAAACTCATGACCCCGAGATCAAGAGTCACACACTCCACCAACTGAGCCAGCCAGGTTCCCCCGAACTAATACACTTTCTTCACAGTGATGTAGGTAAGAGTGTCTTGTCAAAGGTCATGTCCTATATACAGAGATCAATTATTGGTCAGTCCATGAGCCTGGGTCTCCAGGTATCTCTGCTTCCAGCAGCCACTTCCCTTGGGATACTGTAGGAAATGGCTCAGTCCTTTTGAGCCCCAGGGTGGAGGTGACCTGGCTGAGAGTATCAGGAGGCTGCCCCAGCACAGAGGGGCCCTTGTAGACCAGCTCTGGTCAGGTGGCGGGGAAGAGGGCAAAGCTCAGAAATGAAGGGAAGAAAAACTTCGTGTCTGCCCCTTTCCCCTACAGGGAGGTAAACCATCAGAGGGAGCTGGAGCGGGTAACAGTAGGGAGGGAGAAAAAGATAAAGAACACCCAAGGGCCGTCTCTGCCTCCCTGTATTAAGTAAGGGTCTTTTTCTGGCACTAATAAGTAAAAGTCACTTCAGGAGTTGAAAATGTCTGCCTAAGAAAGCAATCTTAAGTGGGGGGTGGGATGAGGAGAAGGAAGGGCTGTATGCCCCTGGAGGCCTTGACCACATGTCCCTGTCACCATGAAGTCTCCCTGAGAGCCCTCTGACACGTTCTCCCCACTCTGGCCTCTGCCTGTCTCCTCTCCCTGGAGACATGGACTGGGTCCCTCCTCACCCTTCCCTTCCCATGGGATGCTCCCCCTGGGTGGTACTGCGGTCTGGCTCATCCCGTGGCCTCCCCAGACCCAGTACCTGGTGGTTTGTGGACTGAGGGCCTGGCCAGCCGCGGGGAGCTCTACTGAGCTGGGGGGTGGGGGCAACCTGACCTGGGCTGCCGCTTTACAGATGCCAGTCAGGACTGGTTTTATTCAGTTCTGCTCAGGCCCCCCTGCCCAAGGAAAGCCCTGTCCAGGCCGTGGCGTCAGCTCTGCTCTCTGGGGGGTGCTGCTGGCCTGGGCCTCTTGCAGCGGGAAACCACAGAGGCTGCCGGAAACAGCTGCCCTGGGGGGGACACGCACGCACACACACAGACGCACAGTGTGCACACACCCAGACATGGTGCTGACACGGCCAGGGACACGTATGTACTCGTGGATGCAGACACATTCCCAGCCGTGAGGGACCCCAGGTTTACGGGACGGCCTGGGCGCCAGGCAGTGCCCTTTAAGGAAGGCCTATCTGCAGTTCAGTGACCAGGCTGCCCAAGTCAGGGCTCGAAGAGGCAGCCACAGCTCAGCCAGACATCGGAGCAAAGACAACACACATCTCCCTGAAGTAAATGAGGCAACAGATGGGACAGAACAGATGAGAGGAAAAACAGAAGGAGAAAATCCCAAACCGCAAAGCCCCCAAACACATGGCAAAAACCCAAACTGAAGTCACAGCTGTCTCCGCTCCAGCAGGGAGGGGCAGATCAGTTTTTGTACACTGGGCCCAGCTCCAGGCTGAGACACAGACCCTGGGCCCGGGGATGGGGGCCTGGCCAGTGGACCCCGAGGATCCTATCTTGCCTCCCAGTGTCCCCCATCCCTGGTCCCTGCTGCCACTTACACACACAGCGGCTCCTGGATGGGTCCAGCATGAGGCCAGGCCCGCAGGTGCACAGGTAGCTGCCCCTGGTGTTCACGCACTCCGAGTCCTTGCACAGATCCAGGGTCAGGCACTCGTTGATATCTGCGGGGGGGGGGCAGGGGTTGGAGGAGGTGAGGGAGCGCCCGCCCCACCACGGCCTGAGGGAGGGGAGGGGCCGGGCAGAGATCTTCCAATACCTTCTCCAAAAAAAAGGGATAACAATAAGAGAGCTGCCATCTATTAAGTGTGGTCCCTCTCTCTCTGTGCCTCAGTTTCCTCGTTTCTCATAACTACCAGATAGTCTTGGTATGAGAATAGAATAAGATAAAAATTGCAAATCACTTAATTCTACTAACTGGTAATAATGATCATAATATTAAGAGTTAATGTTTCTTGCTTGAGTCCCTATCAGGGGCCAGGTACCATGCCAGGTGGCTGACATATGCGACCTCATCGGATTCTTGCCAACAATTTTACCATGTAGGTCCACGTGGCTTCATTTTATAGGTGAGGAAACAGGGTTCAGGAGTAACTTGCCCAAAGTCACTCAGCTAGTGAGTGGCGTGCTGGGATGCAAACGAGGGGAGCAGACAGGGGGACAGTTTGGGTTGGAGTGGACAGAGTCATCTGCCCAGTCCCTCCTATTCAGCCTTCCTTGAGGGACTCTGAAGCATCTCCACAGGACCCCAGATCCAGGAAACATGTCCACAGTGAGCTGCAGGCTGGAGGGAACCCAGCAAGGACGGGAGGCAGGAGGATGGAGACAAGCGCTGAGGGGCAGAGGCTTTGGAGGACATGTTTCCAGGAGGCTGGAAGGCCTTGGGCTGGCCACACACATCCTCCAAGACCAGTGGATGCTCATGCTGTTCTTCAAACAAGGGAATGACATTAACTTCCTTTGTGATCTCAAAAATATTTCATGCTGGAAACGTCTTCCTGCCAAGGGGAAATCCCAACCCTCACAGTCTAAGCTCCAAGAAGTCTTGGTGATGGCGCCTTTCTTGATGATGGTGAGTGTGGAAGATTTGTAAGGGCCACCCCCACCTCCAGGACCAGGAGATTAGACATGGCAGCCCTGTCACCAGAGTCACCTGCTCACCCATAAGCTTCAGAGAAAGTGGCACTAAGCACAAGAATGAAGGGGCTAAAAGATGGCCCAACTATTCTTTGGCAGGACACCCTATTGGCAGGGAGGTGCCTGGGGAAATGCCATTGAGCTCTAGGAAGGAGAACAGACCCATTTGCCTCTGGACTGTGGCCAGAGTGATATACCTAAATCTGACATGCCTCTGTGGTCCCCATTCACCTCCTAGAGAGAGCTCCTAAACCCTCACATGTATCCAGTACTCTCCACCACATTTCCCCAAAGCCTGGGGGTGAGCAGGTAGCTCTGATGGGGCCCTGGAGGTCTGTGCTGTCTCCTGTGAATACGCGGGCTGTCCTCCAGCTGTTCCTTTGTTTGTGCTGTTCCCTCAGCCTGGAATGCCTGCATCCAGTTTAGCTGGTCACCCATCACCCGAAGGCCTTCTCCTACCCTCCCAGTCTGGGAAGGGGCCCCTACCATGCGATCCCATGGCACCCAGAGCTTCTTTCTAGCAAGAGCACTTCTCCCATGGCGTATAATTGTTTAAGCATCTGTATTCACCGGGGGCAGCTGCTGTGTTATCTGTCCCTGTGGGCTAACACCTAGCACAAAGCATGTGGCTCCTAACAACACCTCAAAATTGCCCCGTGGCGGGACAGAAGGATGGAGAGAGAGAGAGAGGACGGTGAGGCACACGGGTGTCGAGGTGAGCAGGTCCCCTCCCAGATATGGAGACCAAGGCCACAGACATGGGAAAGGGGGGAGGTTTAAAGGGCAGGTCCTCCTTGGGGAGGGTCCCTTGGCTTCCTGTATCCTTGGGGGTCAATGCAGGGAGGGCCGAGAGCTCCTTTGAGATCCTGGGAATAACTTTAACTCTGTGCACTGGGAAACCTGCCAGGAGGGGAGGGGCCCTCGGGACAGTTTAGACTGTACCCTCCAAGGGCAAAGCTAAAGACTTCTCTCTACACCCACCATCCGGTCTACTAGTCCTCATTGCCCCCAGGGGAGTCTGACCTTGAGCTGGGTCAGAGGCCTGCCCTTTTGCCTGGTCCAAGCACTTTATCCATGGGCCAGAAATCCCCTTTGGGCCTGGCACCCCCCAGGCAGACAGCCTAGCCACCCCAGGACTTCCTCAGCTCCCTCTCTCCTGAAGAAGCCTCCAGGGGGAGGGTACTTAGGAGGCCATCTGGGTCAATCCCCTGTCTCTAACCCAGTTTCATTTAAAGTAAGCCATCCAGACAGCAGTGTATCCAGTTCTCCAAAGGAGAAGCTGCCTCAGCTCCCCGCTGACCTCTGCCAGCCCCAGGAGCCTCCCAGCTGGAAGGCCCTGCTCACATCTCCTACTGCCAGGCCCACAGCCAACAGGGGCTCCCTGCTCAAAGCCTGAGGGGCAGCAGCTGCCCCTCAGTGAAGGCTTCTGGACCCCTCAGTCATCCTGGTCCTACGCACCATCCCCACTGGGATTCCCCGTAGTGATGAAGCCGTAGCTGAGCCTGCCTCCTGTCCCTATGTCCCAAGGTGCCTCTGGGCCTTGCTGCTCTGTAATGCAGAGGGCCCCAGACCTCAGTTGGCCTCAGAGAGCCCGTCAGCCAGGCCAGCAAGGCCAGGGTCTGTGCTTTATGGGCCCCTCTTTCCTCCACCTGTGCCTTCCCTCTCCCCTCTCCTGGTTGTTGGAGGGAGGTCTGAGCAGCGGAAGGTGATTTGTTGGGGGAGGTCTACAGAGGTCCCCATCAAGTCAGGCTGACTAGATCCTGAAGTCAAAAGTCCTCCCATTCCAAGGAGATTGGCTGAGGAGGTGAGGGGATGTGTGGGGACTGGGGCAGTACCTGCACACACGGACCCCACAGCTCTAGAGAGGCACCTGGCCCAGGTCCGGTGGGGCAGGTGGAGATGGGAAGAGGGACAGGCTCAGCTCCCAGGCCTTTCCTAGGCTTGCTCTCTCATTATCCCCCCAACTTCCTTAGGCCCCTGGAACCAGCAGCCCCCACAACTCCCCAAAGCTGGGGCTTAGAGGTGCCCAGTGAAGACCACTCAGTGACACCACTCCTTCTGTCTGGGGATGGCGGGGGAATGCCCTGGCATCCTCAGACCTTCATCATCCCCCCGCCCCAAGCCTAGCCCTGGCCCGGGGTCACCCTTACCTTGGCAGTGAGTGAGATTCAGTCTCTTATACCCCTGAGGACATTCCAGCTGGCCATTTTCAATCACCGGGGAGGCTGAGGAGTAAAGATATAGATAGGTCTCACTGGAGGGCCCTTGGGCTCCTCTGTCACCCATGCTGAAAAGCGGGGCACAACCGACTCCACAGCTGTGAGGCCCTGTCCCCCCAAGTCATCACTGTGGAGAGCTGTGCCTCCTTGGCTACAGTCCCCCCTACCCCGCCCCGGCTCTCACCAGGTTACTCTTTTTTTTTTTTTTTTAATATTTTATTTATTTGGGAGAGAGAGCGCAAGAGCATGCATATGAGTGGGTGGGAGGAGCAGGGAGCCTGACATGGGGCTCGATCCCAGGACCCTGGGATCATGACCCGAGCCGAAGGCAGACGCTTAACCAACTGAGCCACCCAGGCGCCCCTCGCCAGGTTACTCTTGACCCACCCTGCTCTTTCTAGAAATGACACTCGGTGACTCTATGTCATGTATATAGTTATAACATGACATACAGTGCATAGCAATGTCATACACGCTAATGGGATGAAACAAGTTTTATGTATTTATTTAATTTTTGGGTTTTGACGTAATTATAGATTTGCAGGAAGTTACAAGAAATAGTCACAGAGAGGTCCCGCGTGTCCATCACCCAGTTTCTGCTAATGGTTCCATCTTCCAAAACTACAGCTGTTTTAGTAGTTTTTAAACATGTAGATGCAACAATTCACAGTCTAATTCTGAGTTCAGCTTATTTTGATCTTGGGTTTTAACATTGCCATAGCTAACAAGGTATCTCGGCTCAGGATGGAAGAAGCTCCCTGTCGATGGGATGGCGCGGAGAAAACCGCGCTATTCAGTTTTCACTCACTCTCCCCAACTGTGTGATGCTGGTGTTGAAAGCTAGCCAGTAACTTTCCATCTCCCCTGAGGCTGGCTAGTCGTTCTTACAAATGTAAAATACATTCGAAAATGCCAGTTTTCAAGTTTTTTAAATGTGCAAATGGAGTTGGTTTACAGCAACAAATCCCGTAACGATGAAACTGCTTCCAAACATCCGTTTTCTCAAAAGGCTCTTTCTGAAGCGCAGATGTCTTGCCCAGCAGCCCTGCCCAGAGTTAATGGGCAGACCGACCGAACCCGGCGGCTGTTTGACTCCAGATGGACCAACAAGGAAATAAGTCTCAGATTCTGGGGCCGATACATATCCTACCTTGATTTCCCAACATTCTTCCATACTTTAAAGAGGAAAAAAAAAGTGCTTTGAAAAAGAAAAACCTATTGACTTAAAAACAGGGAAACATCTCTATTACTTTGGAGACACAGACTAGCACGTCAGCCTCCAGAGGAATGCTTTGAAGGGTGTTTTTTGTTTTTCTTTTCTTTCCTTGAAAAGCTCTAGCAGGTAGCAGAGTCCTGACAGACATTTGTCATCACAGGAAAGAGCAGCAGATGTGGACATCTTTTTGTTTTTTTGTTTTTTTGTTTAAAAAGAATAGCTCATCTATAAGTCTGACCATTTCTTGGCCAAGACATAGCCAGCAATTCTCAAGGGGTACAGGGACTCTTCTGACACAATGTTCTATTAAGATCCCCTTCTACTTTATTTTTTTTTTTTTTTGAAGATTTTATTTATTTATTTGACAGAGACAGACACAGCGAGAGAGGGAACACAAGCAGGGGGAGTGGGAGAGGGAGAAGCAGGCTTCCCGCTGAGCAGGGAGCCCGACGCGGGGCTCGATCCCAGGACCCTGGGATCATGACCTGAGCCGAAGGCAGAGGCTTAACGACTGAGCCACCCAGGCACCCCTCCCCTTCTACTTTAAAGGTCTTGTTTTATAAAGTGAACCGTACGATGACTTCCTCTAGCAATCTGTCTTCTGACTTTGACTTCCTTGTGGCAGTAGCTTGCCTATGATCATACGCTGCGGTGAGGGGATTTTGCATGGAGCGCCCTCCACCTCTAAGTCCTTTTTATTCCAGTCAGAGCATCAGCAACTACCCTTACAGAGTTGTTGGAAAACTTACTTCTATTGAAAAAGCCATTTACTGTTGAGAATATATGCCTGTGGTTCATCCTTTCTTTAGTAGTATCTTTACAAAAGGATAGTTCTTCATATATTTTATTGTTGAAATGGACTCTCGCAAATACCAAGAGGCACGTTAGAGATATCTACACTTTCATCCAATTGTACAGCAAAGCTTGAGCTTCTTGGTGTTTTTAAATGTTCTTCTAATCCAGATGGCTTCCACTCTATCGTTAGCTGCTAGCTCCCAGCACATTATAGAATCGGGGCAAAGTCCGTAATTCGTGATTATAGATCTAAACCGTATTTCATACAGCCTTCTTGATCATTTGGATCCTGGGGTCCATTTTGGGTCACATCGTGAGGTCCTCATTATTTTTACTTTGGAATACGATTGATTACAGGTCAGGGGAGAAGTGGCAGCATTGCATTTTAAAAGTGATTACTTGCGATTACGTAATTAGTCTTATTTCAGATCCTGTTTCTTTGCAAGAATTTTTTTAGAGTCACTTTTCCACTTGGTGAGGGTTGTTTTTGTTAAAACTTGACAACATAATAGAAAAACCCCATAAACCCAGCACTGTTGTAGGTTACGCGTTGTGACATGCCAAAGACAAACATGAGGAGGCGCCATGTTTTCTTGGAACCCCGCCCTTCCCTGAGGACACTCCACATGCCAAACATGACATCTGACAGTCTGATATACAGACCAAGTGAGGATGTAGATCAGTAAAGCTTCATTTTTTTTTTTGACATTAAAAAAATGTCAGTTGAATTTGTATTATCTTTTCCCACTATGGATGACAGTCTCACTCGGGCTTTGCCTGTCGTCCCACCGTGGGGGGACTAGGCTCCGGCCTGGCGGGGATAAATGAGGATTCTGAACATGCTGACGTTGAGACAGAAGGATGGGAGTGAGGCTGGGAAATGTGAGCGCCCCTGGCATGGGGCCTGGGGGTATCAGCTGAGGGCAGGGAGGAGGCAAGAGAGGGGGGAAGTTGTTTGGAGAAACTCAGAAAGCAAGTTGATTCGATGCAGTCTGCAAACATTATGAGGAGGAGAAGGTGGGAAAGAATAATGGGAGGCAGATGCCTGAGGGCCAAGGAACGGTAACAAGGGAACATTTGGATGGAATCACGAGGCCATTGGTACACATTATCCTGTCTATTTCCCCTACAACTATCCTGCAAGGCAGGGAGCATCATCCCCATTGTCCAGATTAGGAAAGCGAAGCTCAGAGGGGGCCCAGTAGTGGTTCAACCCAAGCCTCTGGCTGCGGAGGCCACATCCCTTGCATGTAACTCTGCTGAAAGCAGGAGGGAGAGAAGGGCCCAGGAGGCCAGGGCAGCACCGTGATGTCAGGAGGGAGACATGAGGCAGAAGGACCCCGCTTCTTGAGTGAGCAGGAGAGGAGTGGTGGGAGGGGGGGGTTAGAGCCCGGAACAAGGGTGGAACGTGCTGGCACCTGTGAGAGAACCCAGGAATGTGCAACCTGAGAGGAGCTGTGTTCATTCATTCATTCATCGGGATTCACGTGCTTTTCCTTTTCTTCCCCAGAGGACTCTGCTCTCTTGCTAGCCTTAAGAGAAACTGTTGGAGGGGCAACTCTTGGTGAAGGCAGACTTCTTTAGAGAGGAACAAATTTCAAAGCCACTGTCCCGGGTGAAATTCCCATTTTGCCAGCAACCCCAACCTGATCCCAAAGAGGGCCCTCAGACCCTGCCTCACACCTCCCAGAGGCCACCCACGAGCTTCTGTGAGACCAAGTGCAGCATCCAATCCAGAAAAGTCAGCTTCAGTCTCATCCGGGGATAGAAGGCTGAAGTCTAGACAGCCACGTGGAAGGGAGAACCTTGGCTCGGGGTGGAACTCAGCACCCACCCGTGGCTCCAGGCCTGATCCTGGCAGCCGGCGAGCTGTGTGATTCCCGGAGGCGGGGAGGGCAGAAGCCACTGCCCCAGCCACCCACGCTAGCTTGCCTCCCAACACACTCAGGCCTTCCCTTGCCATGGCACTTAAAATGCTGTTATGACAGCCTGTTTGCTTGTCCATGTCCACCACTAAAGTATACACTCCGTGAAGACAGGAACCTTGTGTTCATCGTTGCTACATCCCTAGAGCCCAGCACAGCACGGCATCTGGCACACACTACAGGCTCTCAATCATCTTTTTTTGGTAAGCCCAATGTGAGGTTTAAACTCACAACCCTGAGATCAAGACCTGAGCTGAGATCAAGAGTCGAATGCTCAATTGACTGAGCCACCCAGGTGCCCCTCGAGGCACTCAATCAAGATGGAACGAATAATAAGAGCAAACACTAAAATAGCATTACTATGGGCTAGGCCTTATTATAAAGTCCTTACACGTATTAACTTATTTAATCCTCATAATAATCCTCGAGGGAACTTACTAATATTTTCCCCATTTTATGGAGGAGCAAACTGAGGCACAGAGAGGTAGGAAACATGCCCAAGGTCTCCCAGCTGGTGGATGGAGCTGGGATTATGAACCCAGGCAGTCTGCCTCCAGAGGATAGATTGTGAACCACTCCTCTCTACTGCCTCCAAATAAATAAATGAGTCAACTCATACCAAGCCTCAGGAGTTGTCCAGGCAGGAATCCTAGGGTCTGCAGGCTACAGGGAAACCCGTGCTCATCAGGAAGTATATTTCCCTTTTTGGGAACTTCTCTTCCCTTTTTTTTTTAACATGGGTTCAGGAGAGCAAATGGGAAAAACAAAGGCAGGGATACCCAGGAGGAGGTCAGGAGATGGGCCAGAGGACTTATGGTCAGAGATGGCCAAAGGACTCATCAGCGGTTGGGTAAATGACCCACAAGGTCTACCACTGAAGTGTCAAGCGGAGTGAATAAAGGCAATGGGGCAGAACCCACACTACCCCTCACGGCCCCTCAGCCGACGCAAGGAGGACGCTGGGGTCAGGAAGCAGAGAGAAGTAGATCTGGAAAGAGTGGCTAAGCCGTGTTTCCCATGGGTGCTTCAAAGAGACATGTGGACAGCTGCCAGCGACCTTGCAGTTGGGCCTTGTAGGCCTGAGAAAGCCCAAGCAGATGCCGAGGGGTCAGCTGGGATCAACGCCAACTCCCAGGAATCTGAGCATCACAGAATGTCCGTGAAGCCTGGAGGGCAGACGTGCATAACTTTCCTGGTACGGAAACGTGGGTCATGTGGGCCAGAACTCAGGTCTTCTGGCCCCTGACCCCAGCCCTGTCCCCTCACCACTGTACCTGGGCCAGCTCACACACTGGGGAAGGAAGCAGAGGGGCCCCTGGGTGCGGCCTGCCCCTGCCCTGCTGACTCTCCCCCTTGGCTGCTGGGGCTCCCAAGGAGGCCTCAACCAGGACAGACTAATTCCTGGAGACAGTTTTGGCCCTGACTCTACAACAGAGTTCAGGGAAGAGATGGTGGAGACATATGTCTGGCCACGGGGCTGTTTACAAGCCATGCAGATCTCAGCCTGTGATGACAGATGGCCCCAGCAGGGAGTTCTGGAGGGTACCCTGCCATACACCACTCTGCCAGAAGACAGACAGACAGACATACACACACACACCCCGGGTGAGGCTGAGCTGGATGCACTGGGGCATGTGAGTGGACTGGAGCTGAATCCTCGATTTGTAAGCCTCGGGTGGGTAAGCTGCAAAGAACCTTCTAATCCCCCAGAGCAGTGGAAGGAGTGTGGGTTCTCCGGCAGCCAGACCCCATCGAATTCCTGGCTCTACTCTGACTAGCTGTGTGACCCGAAGCACGTTTCTTAACCTCTGTCAGTCTTCATTTTTTCACCTGTAGAAGTGGGGACAGAGACTCAGTTTCATGGGTTGTGAAGGTTAAGTTCACTGAGAATCTGTGTCAGACTGAAGCTAGCAACATGCCTGGCACAGTCCCTGTAGATGCTCCCTAAGACTTAGTTCCTCCCTCTTCCTTTCCTTCCTCCCTTCTTCCTTCCTTCCTTCCTTCCCTCCCTCCCTCCTCCCCTTCCTCCCTCCCTTCCTTCCTTCTTTCAACACAGTTTCAAGGTTAGCAAGCAGGCTGCTGCGCCTCACTGGCTGGAGACACTTGGGCAAGTTGCTCAACCTCTCTGAGTTTTCTTATCAGTAAAATGTAGGCGACAATTCCCTCCTTGGGGCTATTGTGAACAGTAAAAAAGCATGCAAAACTCTGAGCATGATCCTTGTCACGTATTGGTGATTATTATAAGGCTCATTATTCCAGACCCAAAGATGGACTCTGACTGCTTCCTTGGGGTAGCACAAGAGCCAAAGTGGGTGTCTTGGTCACCACAAGCAGTGGGGTGGAGAGGGGTCCGGTCAGACCCTTGGCTCAGACAGGTGCCACTCCAGCCAACCCCACCGCAGCCCCCGCATGGACCTCTCCAGGCCAGAGACGCCACGTGTTGGTGACCCCCGCCCTGGGGTAAGGAGGGCGCTAACTTGAGCTGAGGCACAATTCCCTGGAGGCCTTGAGTCCCTTGGAAGAAGCTCTCAGAACATCCCTGAGCCAAAGAGACACTGCTTTTTTTCAGTCCAACAACTGGAACTCTGAAAAATCCCGTTTCTTGAAGGCAGGAGTCCCAGAGAACAGGAGCCCCACCCCAGCACAGCTGTTCCCTAAGCTGGGGTCCTCTAGTTGAGCAAATTCCCCAAGCCAAGTGCACAAGAAGCAGCCTAGGAGGCAGATCACAGGCCGCTGAGAGGCAGGGGGCCTCAGGTCACGTAGACACAACTTCTTCACCTGTAAAACGAAGAAGGTCACACCCAACTCCCAGAGACGTGGTCAGGATGCAGTGGAATGAGGAAGCACTTAGCATGGTGCCTGGCACACGGCTGCGGACAGCAATGGTAACGAAAACAGGGTTGCTGCTGTGACTTGCCCTGGTGCTGCCCGCGCCCCCTCACACGTGCCCCCCTCCGCAGGGCCTGGCCTCCCCTGAGCCGGTCCCTGGGCAAGGGCCCTGGCAAAGCCAAGGCAAACCAAAGCTTGCCTTCTACTGAGGGTTTCCAGCACAGTTTCAGACACATACATAGGAACCTCCACTCCCTCAAAAAGCAGTATCCTTTCCAGCTCCCTCTATGAGCCAGTTCTTAGCAGGCTTCCTCTCCATGGTGGGGAGCGAAGTACTTCTGGGCATGCCCCATTGTATCGTTGGGTTTTGGTAAGCTGCAGTTTTTAATAAGCTGTTCCTTGTGCTCAGTTTCGAATTGAGCTCTGCTCACCAGAAACATCCACACATTGGCGTTAGCCCCCCAGAACCACATGGAACAAGCCTACCGCCTTTGCTCTGGGACAATTCGTCCAGCACATCTCCGTGAACACTTAGGCCTGAGCTGTAGGTTGCTGCCTGCCTGTCTATCCAATCCACATCTTCTTGAGGGATATTGTCCTTCACATGCACATAACTCATGCGACACGACGCCGGGCGGCCCCCTCCTGGCTGTGAACCCTGAGTCTAAGGTCCTGGTTTTTGTTGTCTTTGGGCGGGCTCAAGTCTCCCCAGAATGATTCGGGAGATTCCGGTCAGCTGAGAGTCAGACACACTGTGGTTTGAAGCCCTGCTCCCCTGTTCTGCTGTGTTACCTTGGACAAGTTGCTCAGCCCTCTCTGAGCTTCATCTTCCTCATCTGTCAAGCGGGCATAAAGACCCTTAGCTTGCACGTGGTTGCGACAATTTCATGAGATCAGGTGGGGAAGAGCCCAGTGTAGTGTGTGAACGTTCAGCAAGAGGGGCTATCCTTGCTTTTAAGAGGGAAAGATGCAGAATTCCTTGAAGGGGTGGAGCAAGAGAATCAGCAGTCCCTGGAGGGACAGGCAGGGGCCTGGGTTTTGAGGTCACCTCATCCCATGCCAGGCAGACGGACAGATGATCTCGTGGCAAACAGCTGGAGCCCACCACTGCGGGCTGAGAGCAGGGTGCCAGCCCCGCCCACCCCAGCGAAGGGGCCTGGGGGTAGACACAGCTGGTGCCAAGCCAGATGAGGCAGCGGCCAACTTTCCAGTCAACCCAGATGTCTGTCTTTCTCAGACAAAAACTCAAAAATGTGGCCTTAATCAAAGTGGCTTTTGAGAGCTGTCGCTCTTTGGACCCTGACAGGGGAACTGCAGAGGCTCTGAAAACTCCTGAGGGTCAGGAAGATGGGGTTCAGGCCGCCTTCTGGAAGGTCGGCTGCATCTGTCACCCAGAGTAAAGGAAGAAAGAAGGGAGGGGATCAGAGGCTGACCTAAACGGACTCCCTGAGCCATCTCCCTGAGAAAGAGAGCACTGGAGAATTTTTTCCAGAAGAAAAGGGATTTATCTGTGCCACATAAACGAGACTTCAAGGCAGTTTCTTTCCTCATCAGAAATAGCATTGTTCTGGAGGGGCCTTCTTTGACAGTCCAGCATGGAGCCTCAGAAGCCAAAAGGTGATTTAGGGGAAGCTAGGAAGTCACATAGCTCCCCAGCTGTTGGCTTTATTACTCCCTTCATCCCCTGATTCTGCTAGATGACCTTGTTGGGGATGACAAAGCCCTTCCCTGAAGGACACAGCCTTATTTCATCAGAGGAGACTTAGAGGCTCAGAGGGGCAAAGCCACCAGGCCTAGGAATGTTCTAGAACCCAGAAGTCCCGCCTGCCTTGCCAACCATTCCCAAACCTACCCAGCAGCTCACCTTTTCTTCTTCTGACTCTTGCAAGGTAGCTTGCTTCCCATACCTACTTAGAGAAACATCCCCAACCCCCAGCCCGAGGCTCAGGCGTGGAGCTAGGTATCTGGCATCCTGTCAACACAAAAAAGGTTCCTCAGCATCTTGCCCCTTCTCTATACAATGCCACTGCGCTTGAACGTGTTGGAAGTGTTTACGTTCCCTGGTCTTTGTTATTTCTTGCTCTGTGTGCTGGAATGCTTGACATTCCAGGGTTTGCACCCTGGTGCCCGGCTTGCTGAGATGTGCTGAACACAGTGGGGGAGGGGGGTGGGAGGCACTAACTGGGACAGGGAGGAGGTGAGGGCACAGCCTTGGGTGTGCCATGCTCCAGGAAAAGTTTCTCACTCTCTTGGTCTCACCTGCATCTGCAATTTCCTTGAGCTGTTAAGCTCTTCCCCATCTCTTTGGCCTACTCTAATAATTCTTCAGATCTCATCCCGGATGTCACCCCCTATAAGAAGCTTTCCCTGATCCACAAATTTGAGCTAGGATCCCCTACCCCACAGTGAACAGATGTGCAGGTTGTCCACTGCACAAAAGCACCACATCTCAGAGAATCGCTGGCATCTTAGATTTGTATTTGTAGAGACTGTTTTGAACAAAGGAAGTGGCACCTTTCTCTGATTTGTGCAAAGGTGCTATAGGACCTATGGTCCCGGTTCCGCTGTGTTCCCACCGCATCTGGCATTTGTCTAGTTAGTGCTACCTGTATACGCCCCCCGTACCCGAGACTGTAAGCCTGGAGAAAGGAGACACTGCTTCTGGCTCAGCCTCCACTGTCTTTCCTGGGCCCACACACTAGGAGCACTTCAAATGGCTGCTTCACTAATGTAAATATCCGTTGACTGAATGCGATGTGGGATGTGGAAGTCTCAAGGGTGGACCTAACCCGGAGGAAGGGAAAGAGGGCAAGAAGAAAAGTGGTGAGACATCTCTGGCCTGCAGGGGGAGACGCTGAGCAGTTCAAGGCCCTCTTCTGCCTCGGGGCAGTGGGTCCCTGCCCTTTTCCCTTTGTGGAGGGATACTTCGCAGCAATAATAATAACAGCTACTGTTTACTGACCTGATGCTAAGCACATGCCTCACCTACTCGCCACAGCAGCCCCACTGTCTCCATTCTGCAGAATGCAGATGGCGCGGAGACGAGGTCAGCCAGCAGAAGTACCTGCTCCGTGCTGGGTGCTCAAGCCTGGAAGCTCACAGCTAGCCTGGAAGCTCCATCACACTGCAAAACCGGCCACACTTATTTTTAAATTGGAAAATATGGTCCCTGCTCCACAACCAAGTCTGAAGTTAGGAACAGCCCTGCCCCTCCCACCTGTGGGCTCCAGGCCAGGCCCCCTACAAAGCCAACTCACCAAGTTGACTGTTGACAGGAAAAAGAAATCCATGCCAGGCCTGGGCCCAGACCCCGGGAGTGGGGCCAGGTGGGAGAAGACAGGCCGAGTGGGCAGAAGCTATCCTTGGGCACAGGCACCTCATCACCCACCTCCCAACCGTAAGATCGATGCCTAGGAGAGCAGCATGAACAGGCATTTCGCTGACTCCCAAATCCTCAGTGCTTGGCACACACAAGGCACCTGGTGAGTATTTGCCGAATAAATGAACGAACGAGCGAATGAATGAATGAATGAATGAATACACGTTAGGCTTTTCCCACCATCCAAAAGAGAGCAGGGAACTGGGTTTCCCATATCCCAAGGCAGAGGACCCTCTGGGACAGACACCCAACCTTGACTGGGTTAGGAAACAGGAGGGGAGGAGGTGAGGTCCCTCCAGGGAGAGAATGAGGGAAACGCTGAGTCACTACATCAAGATCACTGGGCCCCTGATGCCTGGCCAGGGGGGTATGTAGAAGGGGGCCCAGCATGGCATGGGACCCCTACAATCTGAGCAAGAACAACTAGCATGAGGGAGGAACCCCTCCCGGGCAATCAGATAGAGCAGAGAGTCCAGGCTGCACCTGGGCGCGAGCCGTCTGAGCTGTCAGGAGGCTCAGCCACCAGCCAGAAGCACCCTCAAGGCAGATCTGGAAAGCCTGCCCAGTTTACCAGCCTGTTCTCCCTGCCTGGCCTCTGAGACCCTGGTGGGAGGTGAAGCGGAGGCCAGGCCTTGGGAAAGCTGCGCCCCAAACCCTACACCCCCGCACCTAGCACTCACCTGGTCTGGGTGGGCATGGGGCACATGAGGTCACCCCCCAGAAGGCTCCCACACTGCCACAGCAATCCTCTTGGGCAGTCAGCTCCAGCAAGGGGTTGGCACACTGGAAAAGAGGCCATGGACACCCATCACTCCCTCTTCCCTTTCCTGCTGTGCCAGAGCTGTCCCAGGAAAACCCGAGGCGAGGGCTCAACCCCAATATCCTGCTCCAGGGATGCCTCACCAAAGGGAGGAGAGGGGAGAGTCAGGGGATGGCCCGGAAGGAGGCAGAGAACCTTGCAGTCTATCCCACCAAACCCTAAACTTGGGGGCAGGGCACACCCAGATAAGATCTGCTCTGTGCAGGACTGCAAACATCCCCCTTCCATGTCCCCAGCCCACAGAGGGTCCCAAAGGATGGGCTTTCCTCCATCAAACTCCAGGGAACTATAGGGTCACCTACGATGCAAGCCTTCCCCATGAACAGGGTCTAGGCTCAGGGACACTGCAAGTTGAGAGGCCAAGGAGGATCTGGGGACTCAGAGTCCCTATCCCTTGGCTACTCCCTACCTCCTCCAGTTCCCTAACCTCAGGAGGGGTTTCTGGAAATGCCAAAATGCAACTCTAACAAAAACCATCCTAGGTCTGGCTTAGCCCATATTTTTAGGTGCCCAGATTCAGAAAAACTCCCCTGATTTCCCATCACTGACTATGGATGCCTCCAGGAGGGATGGGGTGTCTCTCATCTTTTACCCCCAAAGCTTTAGGGTTTAACCTATCCACATCTCTGTGCTCTTCAATTTCAATGGAACACCATGCTTTTTCTTGTAGGATCTAACAGCCCTACTGTCTATGCACCGGGAGTCCTAGGCTCGGCTCCAGGACAGGCCAGGGTTTACTGGGACCAGAAGATGCTGGTGCCCTTCCAGAGGGGGACTCTTTTGGGGCTTCTTCGGCGTGCCTGGCACTGACAAGTATCCAGTGGAGCCTAGGTAGTAAGGAGGCCTCTCCTTGCTCACACAATTTATGCCCTACATTTTCCCATATGGCGAATAGGAGACTCTGCGGACATACATTCCGTAAGGACGAGGAGCAGAGAGAAGAAGGGGGAGAGTGAGGAGCAGTCACTATTCTGGAAGCCTGTAGGGCTGAGGCAGGGGACGCATTCTCACCTGCCCATTCACAGAGCTCAGGTAACAGCGGCCCAGCCCTCCTGGAGGCCTGGGTGCTGCCGGGGGCGGTGGCTGAAGGGCCTCTCCAGACCGTGCAGGGATGCTGTTGCTGTCCCAGTGGCTATGGCGGGGGCTGGCGGGGAGCCAGGGCGAGGGTCTGGTCTCCACGCTGTTCTCCTCCGGGGCCTCGCCCCGCACCCGAGCCACCTGATGGACCTGCACGGAGGCCTCCGGCGGGTGGTGGATGTGCACCTTCACCAAGGAGGGGTTCACGGAGGCTGGGCACAGGGGCTGGGTCAGAGCCAGGCAACAGGGCCCCACCTTCTGAAGAGGGCCCAGCACCCCTGGGCCAGGCCACTGGCTCTATGTCTCCCCCGAACTCTCCTTCCATTTTTCCACTCTCTGCTCAAACCCAGAACAACTCCCCAGTGAGGACAGGATGGAGCACAAACTCCTTCACTTTGCACCTTCCAAAGAAGGACCTTCATGCTCAACCTCCAAATTACCTTCCTGATTCTACCTCCTTCCGCCATCCTGCACAACCCCTGAACTCTGGCCCGACAGACCCCTCAGGGCCCCACCTCCACACCGTGGCTCATGCTGGTCCCTGCGCAGGGGAACCCCTCCCACCTTCTCTGCTTAATCGAAGGCTATCCACCCTTTAAGGCCAGCTGAAGTCCACCTCCTCCACGAAGCCTTCCTGAGCACAGTTAGGGGGCTCTCCTCCCCCTGACCTCCTACGGAAGTCTGTATTTTTGGTAGTTTTTACGTGGCACCTGATAATGGAAGGCACGTTCCATTCTTCCTATCCAGCCCCACTGTCTTGTCCAGGGCTGAGGGTTCCCTGAAGGCAGGACCCCCGCCTTTATACTTTTTTGTCTCATCCATAGCACCCAGTAGGGAGCAAGGGCAAAAAAAAAAATTATTGATGAATTCGGAGGAAGGGCAAAGAGAAGTTTAGGAAATGAAATTGAGCCCCGGGGGCAGAGAAGGAGGGAGGTCTGACTGGAGGCAGCTTCTGTGCCCTCCACCACGATGCCGGCACCCCCATGCCCGTGGCCCAGTGCACCCCCCAGCCCCACACTCACCCAGCTGGTTGGAGAGAGGCAAGGTGAAGGTGGACTGCCTCAAGGGGCCTTCCCGCAGGGCCCCGTGGCGGGAGCCCCTCTCCGGAGGCCCCGTGTCCAGCTTCGGGGAGGGCAGGTGGCAGAACTTTCCGGTGGAGTTGGCAGGGCACCAGCACTCATCCCGGCCGATGCAGCGGCCCCCGTTCAGGCAGGGGATCTGGCAGAAATCTACAACATTGATCTCAAGGTGACCAGTGGTAGAACAACATAGCAGTGCCCACCGCGGGGCCGGGGCGTGACCACAGGGAAGCAGGGGGAGCAGGCACTCCAATCTGGATGGCCCGGGGAGCCCAGCCCACCCTGAAATGCAGGGACTTTCCAGGACGCCGGGAGTGAGGAAGGGTAGATAACAGCCGGCCGTTGCCTTTCTGAAGAGCCCTTTCACACCTTCCCGGGATCCCACAATAACCTGGGGGACAGGAGGGCTAACTCTACTAACTCTACTAACTCCCTCACTTCTCTGCGGGGGAACCATGGACTCAGGTGGGTTATGGGACTTGCCTAGAGCCACACAGCTAGGCTGTCACAGAGCTGGGTGAGGACTCAGCATTCTGTGTGACTGGGGACAACTCACAGAAGCCATAGTATGAGAGCAGTAGGCTTCCTTCCTGCAGAAGGTCTGGGCTCCTGCTCAAGGCAAGCCTGTCCCTCTGGGCACCCTGCCCCTCCCCAGGGCCGGGGAACCCCCTGAGGACGGGGCGGGAAGGGACTCACAGATTCGGAAGCCGGACTTGGGGTCGTGCCCATGACCACCCTGGCTATATAGGGTGGTGGTGTCGCCACGCTCACAGCTGTTGGAACAGTGTCCATGCGCACAAGTCTGCTTGCAGATGGTGGGAGTGAAGACGATCTTGATCTTCTTGATTTTCTCAGTGAGGTTCAGCCCTGCAGAGAGAGGGCTTGGGTCCAGGGGGCAGGGCTGAGAGGCACAGCTGTGACCTCCAGAGGCTGGTTAGAAAGGCCCACGGGGTCAGGGGTGAATCCATCCCAAGGGCATTTGCTAAGTGCCTACTGGAAGCAAGGTCCCACAGTGGGAGCAGGGTGGTGGTACCTTTGAGAAGCTCATAGTCCAACGTGTATTGAGGGATGCCAACGTGCCAACCACTAAGCTCGTGCTTTATGCACATTCACTCTTGTCCTTCTTGGGGGCGCACCCTTTTCGGTGGAACCGTTAGAAATTGCCATTTGTGTAGGTTACAATGGCCGAATACTGACCATGTTCCTGTACCCAATCTGATATTTCTATTTTACGGTTAAGGAAACTGAGGCCCAGAGAAGGTTGCGTTGCCCCGTGGCACACAGCGGGCAAGTGCCGCAGTCGGGCGTGGAACCTGCGGGCAGAGGACTGACTGTAGCTGTGACTTGCCAGAGGGGAGTTTTCGAAGAGAAGGGGAGGAAGACAGAGCCTGCCAGAACGACTAGAGTCAGGCTGTGGATGCCCTGATTGCCAGAACGAGGACGAGGACGGGCCCTTTATTTGGTTGGTGGTGGGAAGCCTTTGAAAGTTTTCAGGGAGAGATCAAAGAGGACTCGTGGAGGACTGGCGCCCTCCCAGCTGGAGTGGGCAGGGGGCGGGGAGGCAGGGAGACCAGCTGGGAGGGCACGCAGCCATGCAAGCCGGTTCTGTAACACAGATGGTCGAGGTGGAAATACAAAGGAGGGGTATTCATTCAGCGTGGGGAGCCGCGGGAGGGAAACCAGAGGGAGAGGGCTTGAGGAGGGAAGTACAAAAGTCTGTGTAGACCGTGTGTTCAAGAAGCTAGCCTGGGAAGGGGGGGGAGACAGGGAGGAAGCCCGAGGGGAGTAGAGAAAGAACTCTGTGGATGTGTGTACGCGTGCAAGCGTGTGTGTGAGAATGGGAGCGGGAACCAAGTGTATCTGCTGGTGGGAAGGAGCTGGGGGGGGCAGGCTGAAGAGGGAGGAGAGAGGGTGTTGCGGGGAGGACAAGAGACGGTCTAGCGTCCTAGAGGAATCAAGAAGGGGGACATGCCCTTTTCAAGATGGCAAGAAAGGAGGTCATGGACTACAAAAAGGAATGAGTACTGACAGGGATAAACCTCGAAAACATGATACTAAGTTGCAGCAGACACCAAAGGCCACATACTGTGCAGACTCTGTTAGGACATGTCCAAGGTAAGCAAATCTCTAGAGACAAAGTAGATCAGTGGGGCCCGGAGCTTGGGGGAGGGGGAAAGAGGCTTAATGGGTACAGGGTTTCTCTTGGGAGTGATGACAATGTTCTAGAATTAGATAGTGATGGCGGTTGCACAAAATTATACACTTAAAACCACTGATGTGTACACTTTAAAAATGGTTAATTTTATGTGAATTTCACTTCAACTTTTACCATGGCAAGGAAAGAAAGGAGGTGAGCTCAGGCACAGGTTTAGGTAAGGGAGTGGTGTGCACGGTGGGGCAGATGGGCAGGAAGGTGAGGAGCTCTCCAAGAGGTGGCAGGCGTGCCCATGTGCTGATGGGATGGGGCTTGGGAAAGTGGGGGGCAGCTTGGAGTAGCTGCTCTGAGGGACGAGAGAGAGAGAGACAGAGACAGAGAGAGGGAGCAGGCACAAAGGAAAGGACTGTTGGGCAAGGAGCAGAATGTGCCGAGGCGTGAACCCACAGGGATGCTCAGCTGTCTCCTCTAGAACGCAGAAGCCCAGCTGTGGGTGCTAAGAAAGCAACTGCTCAGGTTGGTCCAGGAGGTTTGCAGGAAGGATAAGGTGGAGGGAGCAGGGCCAGGGAGGGGAGGTTCGTGGCTGGATATGAAGGAAGCAAAGGCAGGATGTGTGATAGGGGCAAAGTCCCCGATCAGATGGTTTGGGACCCTTGGAGCCCAGCACAAAGCAGGCACCTGGCGACTGCTGGTTGATTGGCTGAGAGGATGAGGGACAGGTGAAACTCGGCCGGCCCGTGAGAGTGGAGGGGAGGCAAAAGCGGGGACAAGAAGGTCAGAGATTTAGATGCCCTGCTCTCCTAGGACCCTGAGACAGGGCATCCTTACCCCAGGGGGATGACAGGCGGTCCAGATACGCTGCCTGCTGGGCGCCATCCCTCCGCTCAAGGCCTGGCCCTGCGGGCAGGGCATTGGAGGTGAGCTGACCGCTGGCTGCGGCGGTTGGGTAAAGCCGGACAGTCCGGGACAACCCCGCGTGCTGTTGGGAGGGCTGGGTCTGGCTGAGCCCACTCAGGGTCCTGTGGAGATGATCGTGGAACGGGGGTTTACCGCCTAGGAGCAGCATCGCTGTGCCCTCTGTCCCCGCTTGGGCTGCCCAGCCCCCACCTCTGCACTAGAAGAGTGCCCTCTGTCTGGTTGCCTTCTCTGCACCCATCTGCAGCGATTCAGGGATGTGGAGGTGCCCTGAGGAAGGGGGAGTGAGGGAAGGCCCGCCAGTTGGTTCTGCGAGAATGCCTAACCCTATGCGGAATAGCCAGGCGTTTGCTGGGTTATTCTGGGCAAGTCACAGCTTCTCTGGGCCTCAGGGCCCGAGACTATAAAACAAAGGTGTTAGACTGGTCCCTTGTGGCTCTGACATTCTGAGAGTCTGTGAGACTCTTAGGGACCAACCTCTGCCCCCAAACCGAGTCCTGCCCCCAAGCCTACTCCCTGCCGCTTCTAAATTCAGCCCTTAACACAAATTACCTGTGGAAATGGTGCCCAACAAATGCTTATTCACAGATTGATTCGGGGGCGGAGCCTAGACTATCCCTCTCATTTCTTTTCATTGTAAAAATAATATAACAATATTCAAGGAGAAAACAACCTAATTCAGCATCCCCCTGCCTCCACGCAGCAAATACTTTGCACATTTCCTTTTAACCTTTGCTCAAATATACGTTCTTATCCCATTGTCATCACCTGTAGACACAGCTTAAATTCTGATTTTTCACTTAACATTAGATCATATTTTATACAATCCCAGTTTTCATATTTATCATCTCAGTTACTACACGATAGTCTATCTGAAGACAAATCAGATTTATTTATTCAGACATTTGCCTGTTGCACGGATTGTTTTTAATTTTTTTTTTAAAGATTTTATTTATTTATTTGACAGAGAGAGACACAGCGAGAGAGGGAACACAAGCAGGGGGAGTGGGAGAGGGAGAAGCAGGCTTCCCGCCGAGCAGGGAGCCTGATGTGGGGCTCGATCCCAGGACCCTGAGATCATGACCTGAGCCGAAGGCAGATGCTTAATGACTGAGCCGCCTAGGCGCCCCTGTTTTTAATTTTTAACTGTGGACATACTTATGTTCACATAAGTATGGCTTTTTTTCCTTCCATTAAAATATTCCTTTAGTAAAGGGGGATTCATTATACTATTCTATTTTATTTTGTATGTTTGAAAAATACTTAAAATAGACAGTTAAAAAGGATCATTCTTTTAGGATTAATTCTATGGACTAGAATGACCATATTGAAAGGTATAAGAAAAAGGTTATAAACATTTATGGCTCTAGGTACACACTGGGGCTTTGTTTTTTGAAAGGGTATATCAAAATGTATAAATGTACTACTCAGAGTGCAGCCTCTACATCCTAATGTGTTATTATTTTTTTTATACTTTGCTAATTGAATAAGTATAAAATGGTACTTCACTGTTGCCTTTTCTCTCTTTTATTTATTATTTCTGAGTTGAAATGTTCTTCATGTATGAAATGTTCTTCTTGTGAAAACTTTGTGCTCGTGTCCTTTGATATCTTAACCATTTGAACCGTCTCACAAATTTGAAAGCATTATCCATGTGTTTGTTATTAGGCCAGTCTACAAGGCAGCCTCCATGGTAAATATCCTGTCCCTTCACAGTGTATATGAACCACTGTATATGATGGTGTCTGCACTGTGGTCAGTGTGAGCACACTGTGGACACTGAAGCTGAGGGAGCAATTCCTGGTCCAAGGTTAGACATCCAGTAAATCAGGGCCCTGGGATTCCAGCCCAGAGCATCCTGACTGCTGTGCCACCTAATAGAGCAGCTCAGACCACGATGGAAGCTCAGCCGAGGAGCATCTGCTCAGGCCTGGAGGGCGCTCCTTCCCCCAGTGGGTCCCTCCTTCCCCCAGTAGGTTCCTCCTTCCCCCAGTAGGTCCCAACCCTAGCCTCTCCGCTGGATTCCTTGCCCAAGTGGGATAAGGTGTAGGACCCGCTCCTTCTGCTGTCCCTACTCCAGTTCTGTTGACCCTGAGTGCCTAGGCCATTAACAAGCTTCCTCTTATCCTTTCCTGGCAGAAGCCAAATCAGGAGAGATGTCAGAGGCAAGTACCCCAGTACTTTCCTAGGCTATGTTTAGCCCTCCCCCAGGCCCCTCTGCTCAGAGCTTGGCTCCCATAGGCTTTTTTTTTTTTTTAAGATTTTATTTATTTATTTGACAGAGATAGAGAGAGCACAAGCAGGGGGAGCGGCAGGCAGAGGGAGAGGGAGAAGCAGGCTCCCCGCTGAGGAAGGAGCCGACGCGAGGCTCGATCTCAGGACCCTCAGATCATGACCTGAGCCAAAGGCAGACGCTTAACCGACTGAGCCACCCAGGTGCCCCTCCCAGAGGCTTTAATGCTGTTCTTCCTTCCAGGGCCATCCGCAGCAAATCTTTACCCTGACAGGCCCCAAACATGCTTCACCCTGTTTCCTGAGTTTGGGGTCTAGAGTGGGAGAGAGGTCCTGTTAGCCACTCGAGAAGTTCTGGGAGCTGTAATGGGCCAGAACTGGGAGCCCAAACCTCAGGCACCTGCTCCTCATTCCCAGGAAAAGATCAGCACAACCAGCTGCAGCAGAAAACACAATCCTTTCAAGATCTTCCCAGAGTGTGCCCGAGAGAGAGAGCTGGTGGGTTGGTGGGAGTCTCCTCCTGGTGGCACCAGGCTGGTGCCACGGCTCAGCTTAGTGCCAACACCGAAGGGCACCCTAGAAAGATGAAGGGAGTAGCTCACGTTCTGCCCAGTTCTGCACTTTTTTGAACTTGACCAACGAAGAGCTCCCCAATCTGGTCAAGATGGAAACTCAAAGGGTTTTTCTTGGTAGTTTGTTGTCATTGTTATCACTGCTGTCACTCGTTTCTCCAATGGAACTCAATGCTGATGGCCCCAAGATTCCTAAGTTCAAATCCTAAGTCCAGTGGTTAATGTTGCAGAGAAGAAAAAAGCCACCACCAACAAAGAACCTCCCACGTTCCCTAGTTGTAGGTAGGACCTAGCTGTACGGAGGGGAGAAAACAGGATCAGGCCAGGCAAATGTCAGTTCTTCCTCTTCTAGCAGAATGGCCTGAGCAAGTCACGGAGCTCCCCTGAGCCTCAGATTCCTCATCAGTAAAGTGGGAATAGCAATGCCACATCATGGGGCCGGAGTGAGGACTAAGAGAAATAGTGAGGTTGTGATTACTTTGCAAATATAAGTAAATGGCATGAGTTGAAAAATATGCCAGAATTTTACAATCATGTGAATGACAACAAAAAAAGTGCTAGATACAGTTCAGACAAGTATAACAAATTGTTTTGAAAGAAAGCCACTGAGGGCGCCTGGGTGGCTCAGATGGTTGGGCGTCTGCCTTCGGCTCAGGTCATGATCTCAGGGTCCTGGGATCGAGTCCCGCATCAGGCTCCCTGCTCCTTGGGAGCCTGCATCTCCCTCTGCCTCTCTCTCTCTCTCATGAATAAATAAATAAAATCTTCAAAAAAAAAGAAAGAAAGAAAGCCACTGAAAATTCTTCTTCATCTAAGGGGAATGAAAGACTCCCCAAAACACTTTGTTATATTGTCCAAGCATCCTTATATGTAAAGGGCCAAGTGCCCAATCTGGTGTCCACACATTTTTAACAACCGGAGCCTCCTGAACCTAATCCACTGTCATCTACTGTTGGGATGGGGATTTGGGGTTAAATGGCAGAAATAAAAAGTTCTGCCTTGTCTGAGAGCTCACAGCAGAGTAAAGGAGGAAGCCCCAGTTCTTTGATCGGTTCTACCTCTTCCACCGAAATTACCCCCTAAGGCAACCACCATCTCCTTTCTTAAGCCCCAGCTCAGTCCTTAGAGGTGGGCAGGGAGGCCCACAAAGTGAGGAGGTGGCCTCCAGCTGGTTGCCTGTGCCCTCAGCACTTAGAAGGTCATAGGCAGCTAGGATGCGGTGCAGATCGTGAGCTGGGGAGTTTGCAAGCCCCATAGTCTGGCTTTGTGTTATCTTCGCACTCATTTCTCTTAAGTGATTCACAAGCCTTTAGCAAAAGCCCGGTTGCATCCCCATTCTAGTCTCAGTTAGGTCGTGGGATATCAAGGAAAGGGTGTGGCGGGGTGTTGGGCCCAGGGTGGTCTAAAGAAGCAGTGCCCCCTTAAGGACAAGAGTGGTGACAAAAGGGGCAAGCGAGAGCTTCACCGAGAAGGTGACTTTCTTAACCACAGTCCCCCATAGGAAAGGGTCCGTCTACTCAGCCTTGAAAGAGTTGCTTTGATTTCATCAAAGGATAACAGTTCTTGAACTTTCCTGGCACAAGAAGAGAATTTGCTATCTCTCTGGGATTGTTCCAAAGAAGTCCTGGCAAAGCAGCCACAATGGACCAGAACAGCTGTCCCTAGACTTTCGGATCGCATGGATCAGTAAAATTTTGAAACAAATGTAGGAGAACAGCATCAAGTTGCCAATTTTTGTTTAGGTAAGTAAGAAATTCACACAGACACACACACCTACCAATTATTACCACCATAATTCCATGAAAGAAAAGACATCTCAATGTCAAAAAGAAACATTTGAACAAGCTTAACTTCATGGAAACCTCACCACATTGACTTTATTTTCTTCATTTCCTCATGGACCAATGAAACATTCATGACAGGCTAGCACCAAGCCAAGAGGAAACCACTGAGCTACAGTCTGAGGACTTTTGGGCTCTTTTGACAAATTTGGGAGAAGAAAAAAAAAAAACTTCCCGTCCCTGCTGGCTGGGATCTTCAGACCCAAGTGAAAACTGCCCGGACAGTGCATACCTAAAATGATGTCACTCAGTTCAATGTGGTGTGCCAACATTTTGCCATCCTGAAAAGATATTTAACACTGAGGTTTTCAAAAGCAATTGGAGAGACAAGTGGGTGAGGGGCTCCATGCCTTTCACCCCATCCAACTGCACCTGAGCCTGGAGGCTTCACTCTACCTACTTTATAAATTGGGCTTCCAAATACTGTTTTGTTTGAAAAGGGTTTTGCTGTTAAAAGATAGTTTAAAAACATCACTATGTAAAAACATCTATACGGTGCATAGAATAATTATAGCTACCATCTATTGAGCACTGAGCCAGATGCTTTATTATTTTTTATTTTTTTAGATTTTTTGATTTGAGAGAGAGAGTGAATGAATGAGAGAGAGGCCGAGCAGGGGGAGGAGCAGAGGGAGAGGGAGACTACCAGACTCCCCGCTGAGCAGGGAACCCGATGCGGGACCAGGACACTTGGGATCATGACCTAAGACAAAGGCAGATGCCTAACCAACTGAGCCCCTCAGGCACCCCAAGCCAGATGCTGTAAATGCATCATCTTAACCACATTATTTTATTGAATGATACAAGTAAGTTGCAGAATAACATGGATAGTATGCTTCCAGGTTTGTGTCTTTTTTTTTTTTTTAAAGATTTTATTTATTTATTTGACAGAGAGAGAGATAGCGAGAGCAGGAACACAAGCAGGGGGAGTGGGAGAGGGAGAAGCAGGCTTCCCCGCGGAACAGGGAGCCCGATGTGGGACTCGATCCCAGGACCCTGGGATCATGACCTGAGCCAAAGGCAGACGCTTAATGACTGAGCCACCCAGGCACCCCCAGGTTTGTGTCTTAAGAAAAACTTCTCTCTCATAGGAAAGATCTGGAAGGATTTGTAAACCGTGGCTACCCCTGTTTTTACATTTTTGGAATTTTTTTCAGTAAAACATTTTACAGTAAACACGCATCATTTTGTAATAAAAATAAATCCTTACTTTTCACAGCAGCTCCATTTTATAGATAAGGAAACCGAGATTCAGGAAAAGCATGGTAAATGTGTGCAAATAACTTGGATCCAAAGTGGACCATGATGGCTGACAGGGGTACAGGAATTCAGATGTAAGAAAGACCACATCATCTGAGCTGGGGCTTAAGAGAGGGGTAGGATTTTTCACAGTCCAAAATGAAGAGGAAGACATTGCGGATAAGAAAAATATTACAAGACAATGCGTGGTGGGGGAAGCATGGGCTTTTTTCACAGGAAAAAAACACAAATGTTTCCTAAGCACATGAAAATATATTCATTCTTTTTTTTTTTTAAGATTTTATTTATTTATTTATTTTATATATCTAGAGAGAGAGCAAGAGAGAGTGTGAGCAGGGGGAGGAGCAGAGGAGGAAGGGAGGGAGAGAGAAAGAATCTCAAGCAGACTCCCTGCTGATCACGGAGCCTGAAGCAGGGCTTGATCTCAGGACCCTGAGATCATGACCCGAGCGGAAACCAAGTGACCTGAGCAGAAACCAAGAGTCAGATGCTTAACCGACTAAGCCACCCAGGCGCCCTGAAGATATGCTCATTCTAAGAGATGTGCAAATGAAAACTACTCTGAGATAGCATTTTCAATCCATTAGATTAACAAAAATTCGGGCGCCTGGGTGGCTCAGTTGGTTAAGCGACTGCCTTTGGCTCAGGTCATGATCCTGGAGTCCCTGGATCGAGTCCCGCATCAGGCTCCCTGCTCGGCGGGGAGTCTGCTTCTCCCTCTGACCCTCCCCCCTCTCATGTGCTCTCTCTCATTCTCTCTCTCTCAAATAAATAAATAAAATCTTAAAAAAAAAAAAGATTAACAAAAATTCAAAAGTTTAATAATAGACTAATTTGGCAAGATTGTGCTGAAATAGGCACTCTCAAGTGGTGCTGTAGGAACGTAAATTGATACAGCCCTTAGGAGAGCAATTTGGCAATGTCTCTCCACACTGAGTGCATCTATGCTTTGCTCCTGCAGTTCTATCTCCAAAATGATGCCGCAGATAAAGCTGCCACGTAGGCACTGCGGCCACCCTGCCCGGGTCCCCTTTGCAGCTGGTGCACCTCCTACTGGCCGCATCTGAGTCTCGCTGGAGGCGGATGGCAACCACCTGACAAAGCCCCTCCCACACCAATGACTGCCTGAACAAGACGTTCAAAAGCCCTGCCCCTTGCCTGAAGGGGAGACAATTCTGCAAGCTCCACCCTCAGTCAGGCCTTGGCTTGATTTCCTTGGAACCAATCCTTGCTAGGCTCTTTCCACCTTCGCATCCTGCTTCCCTCCCTTGGCAATCCCCCAATAAATCACACACCATGGGAAGCCATGTCCCAGCTCCACCTCTAGGGGAGTCTGACCTAAGACACTTGTGAATGTCCAAAATGATGGATGAACAAGATTATTCATAGCAGCACTATTTTATAATAGCAAAATATTTTGTAAAGAATAGGAACAATGTAAGTGTCCTTCAGTAGGAGATTGGTTAAACAAACTAGGATATATCCACAGGATGGGGTCATATGCCCTGGAAACAGAAAGCAGCTTCTTACATCTATAGGAAAGCTCTCCAAGACATACTGAAAAGTGGATAAACAGCCCCGATCTGGTCCACTGACTGTTTTTATACGGATGGTGAACTAACAATGGTTTTTTATATATTTAAACAGTTGAAAAAGGTCAAAAGAAGAATATATTTCATGACATGAGAAAGTGATATGAAATTCAAGTTTAAGTTTCCATAAATAAAGTTGAGTTGGGACAGAGTGACGCTCACTGTCTGTGAGCTACTTTTGCTCTAAATGGCAGAGCTGAGTAGTTGTAGAACCATATGTCATACAAAGCCTAAAATATTTACTATCTGGCTTTTTATGGAAAAGTTTGCTGACTCCTGGTGTGGGGTATGTAAACTTTTGTGTAAACGTAGAGAAAATAAGCATATGTGTTGCATTTATTTTCATCTTTAAAAAGCAACCTAGGAAGGCTACCTTGGAAATCAGTAACAGTGGTTACCTATGTACGTGGGGTGGCAGGGAGCAGGTAGGGGGCAGACGGGGAATAAACTCGTGCCACCATTTAATGAATGCTCGCTCTGTACCAGGCTCCATGCCTATAATGCACATTGCCCGCATCATCTCACATAGGTCTCTCCGTAATTCTAAGAGTTACTCATTATCCCATTTCACAGTCTAGAAAACAGAGTAGCAAGTTTCTATCCCTTCCTAAAGGTTACAGAACTCCCAAGGGCAGAAGCCAGGTTACCAAACCAGGTTAAGTTCATCCTAGAGCTACCCCACCATTTGTTATTGCCGTATCACCATTTTACAGATGAGGACACTGAGATTTTGGGGGATTGAAGAAGAATCGGTTCCAGTCCAAATGGTGGACAGCGTGAAGTATCAGAGAGGTGTCTGTGCTGTAGCCCACCTTCTTTCACTCATTCAAGAAGCACTTACTGAATGCCTGCCACATGCCAGGCTCTGAGGTCCAAGGATGGCAAAGACCCTCTGCCCCTCTTTGCTCCCGTGGAGCCTGGGCAAAGTGTCCAGCACTCCAGCGAAGATGTGGGGGCACAGGGGCTCTGCATATTAGCCTTGAGATGTTCCTGGTCTTCAAGCAGGTCTAGGACATAATGAGATAGGCCTTTTCAAATGATTTTTACTCTGGTGAAAGATGACCTAGGTGTAGATGGACCAGAGAGGGGCAGGCTGGAGGCCAGCTGGAAGGCTTTGGCTGTGGTCTAGGCTAGCAGGGACCAAGGATGGGACCAGGAAGAAAGTCTGGATTCAAGGGATAGTTAAGTCATGGAGAATTCCCAGTCGTGGCTTAGACCAATGGTGGAGGGAGCTCCAGGGGCCAAGATCTCAAGTGGGAGATCCAAGAAGTGGCTCTGTCAGGGACACAATGAGCATTGGATGCCTCAAGATGGATCTCCACATGGAAGCACCCAGGGGGCAGCGCTCAGGAGAGAGACAGGGCACGGTCGGGAGCGTTGTAAGGATAGAGCTGGTGGTCACGGAGGAGTTAGGAGGGAGGGATGACAGCACTCAGGGAGAGCATGCACAACAAACCCCGCTTCAGAGCTCCCTGCTGGACTGAGGCGTTAACTCTGCTAACGCTTCCCAATCTCAGGAGGGAAAATGTGTTAATGAACAGACTGCTCTGAGTTCTAAGTTTTGTTCCCATAAATTCGTCTCCAGCCTTTGACACCTGCTACCCCTTGTCGGCTAGCACACGGTAAAACAAATGAATAAGCAGTAAATGCATATTAACGGAAAATGTGGCAGTGGTCCATCGCACTTCACTTGACAGCATGTTCTTCTCACGGATACGTGTGTGTGCCTAGAGCTGGGTTTTATTTTGAACACCCAGACGATCGTCATAGTTTCTGCTAATAAAACTGTTCTCAGCTCTAGTCATGGGATTAATTACATTGATGGCATTCCTTATGACTCCCAGGCGCCCTGGCACCTAAACCCTCTGGGAAATAGAGGAGTGAAGAGAGAGTAAGCAAGGGTGGAGGAGGGGCCTGGGGAGCACCAAGGCCTGAGGGCAGACAGAGGAAGAGGCTGTGAGGGTGTCAGAGAGGGAGCAGCCAGACAGGTAGGAGGGGGACAGGGAGCCAGGAGGGCCCTCCAGAATGCCGTCTCCGCTTCTGGCCCTCCTGTGACTGCAGGCCTCGCTAGGGGCAGGTGCCCAGGCCCCAGCGCCTCCCAGGTGGCTCAGTCTCCGCTGAGGGTGTGGGTGCTGGCAAGGCAAGGGAAACCCTCACAGAGCTCTCTCTCTGCTCCTTCTCTCCTCAGGCCTAGGCCAGGGTCAGCCGGCCCTTGTGCCAAACCCTCAGGGACCCACTGTAGTGTTGCCAGACTTCCTGCTCTGGGTCCTGCCACAAACCTGCCCTGCCTCAGCCGAGGGCAAGGGGGCACCCGGCCAGGGTGGATCAAGAGGAGGGGACACCGTGGACATGGGACAGGACCCAGGAGCCCGCTGGTCTAGGAGAAGCACAGCTTGGGGGCTGGGCAGGTGAGAGGCAGCCTGGCTACGACTTAGCAGCTATCACTCTCCAGCGTCTGGGTACCACACGTGCCGGGTTGGTGGGTTCTTTGGCGACGCTGTGAGGAGGGGAGGGCTTGAGCAATAATGATGACTACGTATTGTGTGCTAATTCTGCGTTGTATATATTTTTTATTTTTTATAGATTTTTATTTATGTGAAAGAGACAGCGAGAGTGAGAGAGAGAGAGCACAAGCAGGGGGGAGGAACGGCAGGCAGAGAGAGAAGCAGACTCCCCGCTGAGTGGGGAGCCTGATGCGGGACTCGATCCCAGGACCCTGGGATCATGACCTGAGCCGAAGGCAGATGCTCAACTGACTGAGCCACCCAGGCGCCCTGTGCTGTGTATTCATTGTTACATTTGCATTATGTTATCTGATCTTCACAACCACCTTAGGGGCTAGGTATTGTTATTAGCCCCATGTTTCAGAAAAGGAAACTGAGGCACAGAGCGGTTAAGGAACTTGTCCAAGATCATTCGTCTAGAATCACTCTGTCCATCAGAACTTTCTGTGGGGATAGAAATGCTCTATAGTCTGCGCTATTCAATATGCTAACTACCAACCACTTGTGGCTTTTGAACCCTTGGAAACGTGGCTAGTGTGGCTGAGTTTTACGTTAAATCAAATTTAAATAGCCCCATAGGGCTGCTGATTACCATATTGGACAGTGCAGTATAAAAAATGGAGGAGTCAGGGGCACCTGGGTGGCTCAGTTGTTAAGCATCTGCCTTTGGCTCAGGTCATGATCCCAGGGTCCTGGGATCGAGCCCCACATCTGGCTCCCTACTCGGCAGGAAGCCTTCTCCCTCTCCCACTCCCCCTGCTTGTGTTCCTGCTCTCGCTATCTCTCTCTCTGTCAAATAAATAAAATCTTAAAAAAAAAAAAATGGAGGAGTCAGCATTGGAATCCCAAAAGTCTATACTGGCCTGTAACTATGTGGATAGAGGTTCCCCTGGCTGCCCTCATTGTGTTCTCTGTCCCTTGAAGGCTTCACTCTAACCCCAGGCACTAGGGTCCCCCGACTGTCCTTGCCTGGGGGAATCAGCCCCCTCCTAAACCCTGCTCTCCTGCCCCCAGACTGCAGTATCTGGCATCAGATGTGAGGAGGGCTGTGGCAGGGAAGAGCCTGGATTTGCAGAGGACAGACCGAGGCCCATGCCACAGGGGAGCAGGTTTCAGCAGAGTGTGAAGAACGACATTTTTGACCAGCGACAGCGTGACCCCTGAAGAGGCAGGAGCTTTGTGTGCCCGGGATAGTGGAGCTTTTCCTGAGTGCCAGAGAGGAAGCCGTAGGCCTCTGGGCTCACGGCAAGCTCCGGGGGTTGGTGCCCGGGGGACCCAGGCCCCGCCCTCTGCCTGGCACACTGATGTGGTCTCATCAGCACCAGCACCCTCACTCCCTGGCTGTCCTGAGACCGCTTCTGTCGCTCACCCTGTTTTGCCCACCCTGCTGTGTCCAATCCCTGGAACCTCAGTGGTCAGCCGGAGTCCCCAGTCCAGCCCCACCTCAGCCACCTGTGAGTCACATCCTCCTGCTCTGACGTCTGAGTCTTTCTGTGCCCACACCCAGGTCTGAGACTTGGAGATGTGCGACACAGACCCCAGGGGATGCCTCTGCCAGGTTGGGGGGGGTGGGAAGGGGGCAGAATCCTGGGCGGGGGGGCGGGGTCTGTCCTGCCTAGTCTCTGCCTGCTCTGCTCTCCCAGCCGGCTCAGGGGGAAACACAGCACCCCTGTTTCCTTGCAGGTAAATAAGAGGCAGAGGTTGGTGGGAGTTGTGCACGTCCAGGGGAATGTCTGTGGGGCACAAGCCCGGCCTGGGGCCTGACCCCCGCCTCTAGAGCAGCCCTGAAGTAGTAGTTGCTGCCTCAGTCTCCCAAGGGCCCAGAGACCCCGCTAGGCCTCCTCACTCTCCTCCGCCCTCTGGACCCCCCCATGACCTCATGTTGACAAACCCTTTTCCACTGAGGAACCTGCCTTGTAGGCTGTCAGGCTGCCAAGCCCTGACCCCTTGAGACTCTGCATTGCCTTTTTTTCTCTCCTGGCTGGGCGAGGGAGCAGAGCAGGGGAGCCGAAGCGGGCTCCCCAGGGCCCTGGAAATGCCCCTCACTTTCTACCCAGTTCGCCCAAGTGTCAAACTGCCAGGGTCATCGCCCTCTCCCTCCCAGCTGAGGAGAGGGCTCCTCCAAGAGTTCCTCCGTCTCCCTTTGGCCCAGCAGACCACCCAAAGTGCTGCAGCTTGGCCAGGAACACAGATCCCCCCAGAGAGGAAGGCAAGGGATCAAGTCTTACATTCTCTTTATATTCTTCATGGAGTCATCACAGTGCTCGGCACACAGCTACTGTGCCCAGATAGGTACCACATGAACTTTCAACTTCTCAGTGGCCTCTTCTGGCCCCCTCTCCCCACTGGAGCTATCTCTCCAGCCCTGGCTGGGCCCCGTCCCATAGCAGCTGGTGCCAGCAGGCAGTCGGAAACCTTTGGCTCCAACCTCCCCTCGGAAGACTTGTCAGCTCATGGGGCACCCGGATGTCACGAATTCATCATTCACCTACTTCCAAGGTGCATTTACAGGCATTTTATAAGGAGCACAGTCCCACGTGGGCACTGTGGGAAAGACATCTTGCTCCCTCCAAGCAAGGAGGCAGAGGGTGGGGAAGGGCCCACACTTGGTGCCTTTGTGTGAACTAGAAAAGGGGCCCCTCTGGGTATCCAGCTTACAGAAGCGGCCCCATTTCCTTCACAGTGCCAGAGCTGGCTGAGAACATAGGCTAGGTTTTAGCTGCATTCGTACCCTGACCAGTATCTTCGTGCAGGGCACAACACACAAAGCCATGCCCAGCAGCCCTGGGACAAGACCCTGAACGTGGGTGATTCATAACCATCCAAGAGCAGAAAAGCATCAGGTGCCAAGAGTCTCACAGCTGGACGCACGGGGAAGGCTTTCTAGTGGTTGTGCGATATGAGCTGGAGATAGGGATCGGGAGGGCACGGTCCACTCAAGGCAGAGAGAACCCTGAGCACACGGAGACACATTAGGGCATGTGCTATTGGTATTTAAGGAGAAGAAGCCTTGTCTGGTTAAAGATAAAAGATAAGGGGCCAAAGATGACAGAAAATAAGAGCAAATAGCTCCATAGCGCCTCACACATCCAGGCGTGGTTCTTCGCACTTTCCATACATTAACTAATTTAACCATCTTTAAAAGTAGGAAGTAGGTATTATTATTATCCCCATTTTACTGATGAGGCACAGAGAAGCTAGGTAACTAGTCTAAGGTCACACAGCAATGACTAACAGAGCTGGGAATCAAACACAGATAGCCTATAGATATTCTATAGAGTATCTATAGCCTACAGATATATAGATATATCCAGAGCCTGTACTCTAAACTCCTACACTATCACGGCAGCTTGAGAACTATGTTTTAGGACTGAGCTGTAGAGCCAAGGGTCCCGGCCTTATCCTGTGTATCTCATGTGCAAAGCTTATCATGCCCCTCATGCTCTCCCTACAGTGGTGTGCATGGCAGGTGCTCCGGGAGATCAGAGGAGGAGGAGGGGCTCGAGGTGAAGCAGGGGAAGAAAAGAGCTTTAGGCTGAGAGGATTGAGCTAGGACCATCTCCCACAGCCACAAAGAGCCTGGTGTATGGGCATTTCACCACCATCAAACTGGCACGAGATGCCCACCTCCTGAACCCCTGATTTCCCAGCTCATGGTCTTTGGGACCACTTTATGCTCCATAACACCCCCCCCCGCCCCCCGCTATGCACAGAGCTTAGCAGGCCTGGCTTATCAGACAGCAAACACAGGCCTGTGATGTCAGATGAGTTTATCCCACTTTTGGACCTGCCCAGAGAGGCTCACTGAGGTGGCGGGGTGGGGAGCCCGGGTCAAGGATATACTCCTCAGGGGCAGGCCAAAGTCCTGGCAGCCTGCAGTCAGCCTGCTCTTCCAGGGGCTGAAACTCGACCCCAGGACCATAAACAAAAGGAGATTTCTATGAGAACAAGGACCCCAACCTGAGGAGTCTTCAGCATCGTTGCAGCCCAAATCTACCAACTGATTATGTGCCAGACATCTACTATAGGCATTTCATTTTTTAAAAAATTTTTGCTAGACTCTTTATGTTTGATACCTCACGTGATTAGCACAACAACCCTATGATGTAGGAACGACCACCCCCCATTTTAGAGAAGAGAAAACTGAAGCACACAGAGGTTATCACTCTGGCCAGGATCAGCACCAGCAGGGAAGTGCTGGGGTGGGGTCTCAAGGCCTGAGCTCCGCCTGCCTTCGGTGGATGATATTCCCCACCCTGCTGCTCACCCTTGCCCATAACAAGAAACCTCACTAGGGCCAGAAACACCTTCACGTGGTCTGGCCAATCTCTCAGTCTCTAGGTATTGCTGCTGCTTTTCTGATGTAAACAAAAGGCCCAGGTAACCCCAGAGTCCAGGGACAGATAAAAGTGGGTGCCATTCATAGAACATGTCAAAGGTGCCAGATGCATTTGGATGTATTAGTAAATTCTCCTGACAATTCTATAAGGAAGGGACGGACATCCTCATCTTACAGATGAGAACACTGAGGCTTGTCGGGTTAAATCACTTGCTCATGGCAGGCATAGTTGTTAAGTGGTAGGGCTGAGATTCAGACCCAGGCTTATCTAACTGTAAGATATCAATAGTTTCACAATCCCTCCCTCACACACCACTGCCTGCTCCAGGGGCTCTGATCTTGACCCCCAAAAAGAAAGAAATGTGGGATGAATGATTCTCAAGGGCACGACCTGTCTGAGGTCCCCCTGCAGTACCAGAGTCCTTGAGAGGCAGGCCCCACCCTCCTCTGGGTGCACACATGGGTGGACATGTTAGGTAATAGTCCGGGGCTGAGGCTAAGCAGGGCTAGAAGCAGACATGTGGTAGCTCCAGAGGATTTGATTTGCAATCTTCATTTTGCAAGGAATGGGGATTTTTCTTTTCAAAAAGCACTGGACTTCCTTGAATTTTAGACCTTTCACAAATATTTTCTTAGGAGAAAAAAAGAACAAAAAACCCCCACAAAATGCCTGTTGCAGCTACTCACTTCCACAATGAATCACGGACACAAAACCACAGCTATGTGGCTAACAAAGCAACTATGTGTTTTCGCATTTTGTTATTGGAAATCATCTAGCAATCTTCACGATGTCATCTGCAGACAGACGCGCATACGCACCCCTCTGGGTCCTAAGCAGCCAATCTTACAACTGTGGTTATCGGATGACTTTGCACTTAATTCATTTGTCCTTTCTAATCTTTTTCTGGGAAATTATCTGGCAAGCCTTAAACCCTCCTCCATAGCCCTCTCCAGAGGTGGTGTGTATGTGTGTGTGTGTGTGTGTGTGTGTGTGCATGGGCGCGTGTGTGAGGTACACGCACACATACACGCTAATGATCAGGAGAGGAGTGCTGAGACACTGATTCAGTTAGTTCCACGAGTGGAAACAAGTATACATTTGAGCCCCTTTTTTACTAGTGTTATCATGGTACCACTTTACTTTGGTAAAGCGATTTTCACTTGGGAAGCTTACAGTGCCTTTTCTGACAGCGGCAAATTCATTAACTGATGGCAGATTTAAAGATCGCATAACTGGAGAAACTACCGGACCCATAAATCAGAAACTTCCTCTGCGTCCCAGACAAGGGGTGAAACCTGATATACATATATTTAAAAACCTTGAGCTCAAAAGGAGAATTCACAAAGCTGAAAAAAATCTCCATTATAATTTCTTAGGCATGTTCTTTCATACAGCTTTCCCGCACACACACGCACACACGCGCACACGCACACACACACACACCCCTCCCCGGAGGGTGACATTCACTGAGTAGCCACAGTTCTGTACAAAGCCACCGGATGGGACAAACCATCCCTTGGGGCATCTGAAAAACAGCACTGACTGTCTTTTCAGCCCCTTCTTGCTTCATCACTCCCTAACCTTTTCCTTTCAAACAAAAATCCTAGAGGACGTCGGTCAGCTAAATGCTATGAGTCTGGCCACAAGCTTGAAATATTTGTTGTTACTATTTTTTAAGCTGGATGCTGGGAACTGCATGCATTCTGTTTTAATGATCCCAACAAGCTGCCTTTGTTCCCCACACGGGGCTGTGCAGAAGCTACTCCAGGCTCTTGCTGGGTTCCTCTAATTTTCTGCAAAGACACTAGGTGCCTTGCCCAGCCCCGTCCCTGTGGCTCCCTCACCAGGCTTGCTGCTCTGCACCGGCCTGAGCTCACCTGCACTACAGACTGTTTAGCAAAATGGCTGCTGGCGAGGGTTCCAGAGTCTTGAGTAGAGCTGGGCTGGAATGGCCCTTCCCTGCAGTGCCACTGTGAGGACTCGTTAATGTTCTGGAGATCTTCCACTTGCTCCTCTAGACCTTTCTCCACCCCACTCTGGGCCCTGGGGGGCTCCTTTGCCCTCTGCCTTCCAGTCCTGTTCAGCCCAGCAAGAGGGCAGGAGAGGGAGTGGAGGTATTGATCCTCCCAACTCCCTCCTGACAGGCAAGGTGGGGCAGGGGATGGGCAGTAGCACGGCCAACAGAGGCTTTCTCCTGTGGCTGTAGCTGCTCTGCTTCCAGTAACCACTGGCACCCTGCCCCTCTAACCCTGTCCGTGCCTTTGCAAATAGACCCTTTATCAAACTGTTCCCGCTGCACGTACCATCTGTTTCCTCCTGGAACTCTGATTGATACAGATAAGGAAGAGTATCAGCTCTTGAGGATTGAGCACTTAGCCATGTGACTCAGCACTTTATCTACTTTTATTTTATTATCAACACAACCCTGTGTGGCCAGTATTAGCATCATCCTTTTACACTGAGACTCAGGGAGGCGAGGAAACACACAGCATCACATGGCTGTGAGCAACAGAATCGGATGAAACAGAGGTCTGACTTATGGCCCATGCTCGTTACCACTACATCATATGGTCCCCATTCTTAGGTGGTGCCTGTTGAGTGCTCTGCACAGGAGGGCCAGCTGACTCAATAAGGTTCCATAAATGGTAGGTTAAAATAACAACCATACCACACACACACACACACACACACACACCCCAGTCCTAAATTCTACTCTAGCATAACTTTAACCCAACCCTAGCCACAACACTAAGGTTAAAATCTCACTGTAATACTACACTAAAGTTATCCTCTCTTCTTTCCCTCACCACCCCCCTCTTGTGAAATAGAGTATCACCCCAACCACAACCCTAGTCCCACCCAATCCTCACCCAACATTCACCACTGTAACCACAATTCTAGGCACCCCATCGGGGTGGGCCTGGGGTCAGGGCAGTGGTGAGCACTGGGAGGTCTCCGGGACCCCTCTGCTCCTTGGTGATTGTCCCCATCCCGTCGGCAGGTGCAGCCTTGCCACCTCGCTCCATTTATACTCCGCCAATCAGACTCAACGTGATTGGCCAGAAGACATTTGTGTAACATCTCTTTCCCACATGTCACTGAGCTGGAGATGCCCTCAGTGGCGGTGAGGAAGAGGGAGGACTGGAAGAGAAAGAAGCTCTGTAGCTTTCTCCATCATTGTGCTGCAGGCTGTTGGCAGATGGGAGGTGAGCAGCTCTCATCTCAGGGACCTGTCGAGGGCCAGGGCCAGGGCGAGGCTGGGAGGGAGCCGCCCTCTGTAATTGCACCCAGGGAGGTTCTGATAACCGTCAGTTCTGGGAGAATCCTGGAAAAGTGAGTCATGCAGCCTTCATCAGAGACTTTGGGGCTGCCTCAGGCCAGATGTTCACCTTCAAGCTTAACTAGGAGAGAAAGGAAGGCAAGAGACAGTGTGCAAGCAGCAGACACCATTTCCCTGGAACCTGCCCACTTGTCCTATGTGGGGAGCAGGAGAGGTATTAGAAGGTGCTGGGCTTCCTTCTTCCCTGAGCACTCAGAGGCCTGAGCTTGGCATCTTCACCAACTCAGAGGTGTCCGCACTGGGCTGAATGCTCCTTCTTCACCATCTCTGGCAGGACCGTGAGGCCTAGAGGCAAAACATAGCCAGAATGCATGCCTCAGGCCACATTTGCACAGAGCCTGTGTCTTTTCGTTATTCACACATGGCTAGCCAAGACCCTGCCCAGGCCCTGAGCTCTGTGGGTCTCAGGTACATGTGTGGGTTGAGGAGGTACATATTAACACTCTTCAAAGCCTCAGAGGTCCACCCCCGCCCAACACCACTACCATTTCAGAGAACTCTAGAAGGGACCTCAGCAGCCACACCCAGCTACAAAGGACTGCTTTGAAGCAACATGCTTTGTGGGGGACATGGGAAATATCTCCCTCCTGAGAAGAAGCCAAGTCCAGGGTCACTACATACAGCTGCACAGGCTGTGCACTGCACAATTCTTGGAGTACCTATCATAGAGACTGTAATGTGATGGCCTTCTCCTGTTGTATCCAGTGACTAAGAAGTCCAGCACAGAATGTCTCCTTCCTCTCCCTGGTGGGAATGGAGGGCTTCAGACCTAGCCACTTCCTCCAAGTAGTTTCCTGGGCAGTGCTGAGGGACCCTCCACAAACCTTCATTGGGCCCCTCTACACTTGTAGAACCCCTTGCAAGCAGCAGGGAGAGGGGCGTGGGCAGGAAAGGAAGTGCTTGGCTGAGACGCAGATTTTTTTCTACTCTCCTCAAAAAGCAGCAGCAGGGCTTCTGGGGTTTCAGACTTGGGAAAATAAAACCCTCTCCATTTGTTCTGGCTGGAGGCCCACAAGCGAGCATCTCCCTCTGACTACTCTCCTCCAAGCCCTCCCTCTTCCAAACCCACAAGCCCAAGGAAGGGGGTTCACGGGGCTCTTTTCAGGCCCCGGAGACAGAAGAAACTGGAAGGGGACCCCCTTCACAGCTGCCACAGTCCTGTACCAGACTCCTGGCACTCCTCAGGGTCTGCTAAGTCTGGCTCTGCCCCATTCTAATCACCGTTAGGGGAGAAGTATTGCCCTAGGCCCACCCTGGCTCCAGAGCCCCCAGGCCCAGGGGCATAGAGTGGGCAGATACCCACCGGCTGGGAGGATTGGAAGATCCCCTTCCTGATCTGTGTCATTCTAGGGGATAGGCTGAGTGTCAGCTCAGAAAGGAAGGGACCAAAGACCATCTTTTTTTGCTCCAGGAAGCCACAGGGAATGCACTGCGATAGGGATGGTCATTCAGTAGATAATTATTTATTGAGTGCTTACTATATACCAGGCACTGTTCTAGGAGATTGGGATATATCAGTGCACAAAGCAAGATCCCTGTCCTTGAGAAGCTCACATTGTAGCTGGGGGAAAACAGATGATAAATACTGAACATGACAAATTAAGTTAATTATATGTTATGTCAGAAAACAGAAAGTAAAAAGAACCGTGAAAATAAAAAGTGAACAAGATGAGGGGGATTCTCAATTGGGGGGTTACAATATTAAGTAAGAGAGAGATAGGAGACATCTCCCTCCTGGGAAGGAACCAGGTCCAGGAGCACCACATACAGTTGCACAGGCTGTGCACTGCACAACTGTTGGGGTACCCATTGTAGACGCTATGATCTGCACCGTGAAGTACATCCCCTGGTTTGTGTCCAGTGGCTAAGGTCAACCCTAAGGCTAAAACCTTTAAAAGGTGGTCAGAGAGGGCCTCAATGAGGAGCTTCTCCTGAAAGTCACCGGTACACAAATAGGAGGCATAAGCCAATAGCCCAGCCCACTGTCAAGACTGTTAACTAACAACACTAACCAGCACTTCCAATAAACATTACAGTTCACAAAGCAATCTTTTGTCCACAATGTTTTTGTTAATCCTCACAACATACCGGTGAGGAAAGAATTTTCTTTCCTATTTTATAGATAGAGACATGAAGTCTTCGTGAAGTTAAGTGGCTAGCCCAAAGCCACAAAGCTACTTAGTGTCCCAGCTTGGAAGCAAAACTGGGTCTCCTGATTCTTTCAAAATAGTGTATTCAAGGTCCTAAGGGTTGGGGAACTCCAGAAAAACCCCAGGGGGCAAGCTTGGGGCTCAGAGTTACAAAAACAAATCAGAAAAAAATAAGGCTAAAAAAAAAGAGAGAGAGAGAGAGAGAAGGAAAGGAAAGAAGGCACTCCATCCCCAGAGATCTCAAACGCTTGCCTCAGCCTGGACTGAATTGCCCTGGCAGGGAGGCGCCACTGCATGACCACGAGGAAGGGGTGACACAGAATGAAAGACGCAGGCTGCTAACCCCACAGAGGCCTCGCCAAGGAGGACTTGAGGTCAGATTGTCAGGGACAGTGAAGGTCTGTCCCGGTGAAGGCATCATGTGTCCTTGTCACGACCTTGGAAATGGGTAAAAGGGGAGTAAGCACACATCAGCATCTGGGATGGAAAATGGCCAAGCCGGAGGCCAGAATCTGAGACCATTAACTTGAAGACCCGCTCTATGTCTCTGATTTACAAACGTGGAAACTGAGACCCCAGGAGGCAAAGGATTCTAGCCTTCTAGCATGAGTCAGGCCCTCATCATGTCCCAGGGGAATTGGAGAACTGTCTTGGGTCCAAGGTGCCTTGAATGAGGAGAGAGGATAAACAGAGCATCACATCGCCCAAGGGAGCCAGCGGAGGGCATGTGGCAGCACGTGGGCGCCCAGAGCAGAGGAGGGGAGTGGCAGGGAGGTGCCTGGAGCAGAACCCAGGCTCTGAGGACCCTGGCGAGCCTTCAAACTGGCCCGAGTCAGCATCTCCCAGGTTCCCAGAGTAGACCCATAACCCAGCTGCCAACCTTTGTCCTGCCTCAGTTTCCCCATCTGTAAGTCCAGATGGTGGGGTGGAGAAAAACCCATCCTGGCAAACAGGGTACCTCACACTGAGTTGTCAGAGGCATGGGGAATAGAAAGGTAGGGTCAGAGATTTTGCATTTATTGGACCTCCTGTGTGCCAGACACCCCCTGACCCCTCCACATATGTTATTTCAATGAATTCTCTCAAGCACCCTATGAGAAGGACATTAGTTTTCCCATTTCAGAGCCAAAGAAACTGAATTTCAGTGAGGTGAAGTGAATGGCATGACTAGTTTGAGAGGCACCGGGGTTTTAATCCTGCCTGGCTCCAAAACCCAACACTCTCCCCTAAGACACACACTGGCTGCTTCCTCGCACCTTCTCGTTCCTTCTGTTGCTCCAGGTACCTCGCTTCTGGTTCTGGGTCATCGATCTCCTCTTTGCCATTTTGTCAGGCAGCACCTGCTGCCTTCGCCCCCAGGAGAGGGGCCTGGGTCTCCCCTGCTGTGGCTCCTGGTGCAGTGATCTACTTGGGAAGTCACCCCGCTCCCCAAGCCTGGCAGAGACCACTCCTTGGGAGTTGAGACCCCGTACCCACCAGAGGAGGCCCAGGCAACCTGCGGGCTCACTCTCAGCAACTGGAGGTTAAAGGTCACAGGTCAGGAAGTGCAAAGATGGCGGAGGTGGAGAGGTGGGGGCTGAACAAGTCCGGGGTCCTGCTCTGAGGTGGCGAGTCCCACGACCACCCACATGCAGCCACCCGTCCTCAGTGGCCCAGTGCTCACCACTGAGGCTGGACCCTCAGCAGGAGCTGAGCCAGTACACTTCCTTCTCCTGCAGACAGAAGGCCGGAGAGGTTTGGCACAGGTCCGCATCTCAGGCCGGGCTGGGGGACTGTGGACAAGCGACCTCACCTCTCTGAGCTTTGTCAACAACGGGAACACTGGGAACCGTGGCCCAGAGCTGTGAGAGGTCAATGAGATAACTGGGTGGAGAGCCAAGCCTGTCACTTAGCACACATTCACCTAACTCCAGTCAGGGCCAGTTGTGTTCAGGTGCAGGAGATGTAGCAGCAAGAAAGCAGATAAAAACCCCTGTCCTGGGGCGCCGGGGTGGCTCAGTCGGTTAAGCGTCTGCCTTCGGCTCAGGTCATGGTCCCAGGGTCCTGGGATCGAGCCCCGCATCGGGACTCCCTGCTGAGCGGGGAGCCTGCTTCTTCCTCTACTCTCTCTCACTCACTCTCTCTCTCTCAAATAAATAAAATCTTTAAAAAACCCAAAAAAACCCTGTCCTCCTGGACCTGACCTTTCACTGGGGTAAGAAAAACAAGAAATCAAATAAATAAGTAAAACACAGAAGACGCTAGTGCAACGGAGAAAAATTGCTGGGGGTGGGGTAGGGAGTGTTTGGGAGTGTGCAGTTTTAAATCAGGTGAACAGAGCCCCCCACCCCCACCCCGCTAAGAAGAAAAGACCTGAAGGGGGAGGAAGCAAGCCGTGTGAGTATCTAGAAACGGTGTTTGATGTGGGTTGTATTGTGTCTCCCCCAAAAATGTGTTGAAGTCCTAACTCTCAACCTGTAATTTGGGGCCTTATTTGGATATAGGGTCTGTGCAGATGTAATCAGTTAGGTTTAGATGAGATTATACTGGATTAGGGTGGGCCTTAAAGTCGTGCACGCACACGTGTGCACACAGACACAGCAGGCCATGTGACAATGGAGGCAGAGATTAGTGTGATGCAGCTACAAGCCAAGGGACACCAAGGATTGATGGGAGCCATCAGCTGCTAGGAGAGAGGCATGAAACAGATTCTCTCGCAGAAGGAACAACCCGATCGACACCTTGATTTTGGACTTCCGTCCTCCTGCACTGTGAGAGAACACATTTCTGTTGTTCTAAGCCACTCAATCTGTGGTCATTTGTTATGGCCATCCTAGGAAATACTAACACAGTATTCCAAGGAGGGGGGCTAGCAAGTGCAAAGGCCCTGAGGTGGGAGCATCTCTGGCACATTTGAGGAAAAACCAGTTGGCCAGCATGGCAGAAGCAGAGTGAATGGGGAGAACGAATGGTGAAAGCTGACATGAGAGATGTCAGAAAGGTTTTGGGGGCCAGATCATGGAGGGCTGTCCTATGACAAGACCCTGACAAGGGGAGCTGTTACACTTCAAATGGGGGGGTCCCAGCTGGAATGGGCTGCAGTGGGTGGGTTTGGTTGGCCCCCATGATCTTTGTCCCCTGGTGTTACACCTTTGAATATGTTACATTAAATGGCAAAAGGAATGAAACTCCTATAACACTGTACGTTAACTACACTGGAATTAAAATTTAAAAAATAAATGGCAAAGGGCAATTAAGGTAGCAGGTGGAACTAAGGTTGCCCATCACCTGACAAAAGAGGGAGTGTGTCCCGGAGTGTCATCACATGGGGGGGGCTATGTCATCTGTCATCAGATAGGCCCTTAAAAATGGAAGAAGAAGGCAGAAGAGTCAGTGAGAGATTCAGCCAAAGAAGGAAGCAGAGGGGAGATTCAAAACGTGAAGAGTTCACGTGCCATTGCTGGCTTGGAAGATAGGAAAGTAGCCACAAGCCAAAGAGCAGAGGGGGTTTCTAGGTGCTAGGAACAGCCCTCAAGTGACAGATCACAAGAAACGGAGACCTTGGTCCTACAACTGCAAGGAACTGAATTCTGCCACCAACCTGAATAAGCAAGGAAACCGATTCACCCCAAGAGCCTTCAGGAACTGAGCCCTGCTGACACCTTGACTCTGACCTGGTGAGACCCTCGGCAGATGTTTGAGCCGTAGAGCTGAAGGATAACACATCTGCATTGGGTTAAGTGGCTAGTTTGTGGCAATTCGCTATGGCAGCCACAGGAAACTGACACAGTGGATGAAGACGTGGGGTGTGTGGAGACAAGGAGATCCAGGAGAGAGAGAGAGAGAGAGACCGGGTAGGTAAAAAGAAGGCGGACCCGAACTGCCTTCTGGGGGAGCAGCCCATGGAGAGCCACCAGCATGGGGCCCACAGCTTCCTAGACATCTCCCTACCAAACCCGCTTAGCACCGTCCCCCAGGCCCATTGTTGCCCAAGCCGGGAGCAAGCCTTCTTAGAATGTCCCCAGGGCCCAGCCTCTAGGTCCTCAGGTCAGGCTAAGGAGCAAACCCCCTGGAGGTGCCTCCCATTCTGAGAAATGATGCGACACCTCCCCTCGGCCCCCTCTCCCATAGGGCTGGTAAGAACGGTGCTGGTGGAACGAGCCAGCCAGCCAAACCCACTACTGGGGACAGGGCGGGACCTGCTAGTCACGGCTCCCCTGAGGCTGGGTGGGATCTGACGGCTCCCCAGAGTGGGTCCCTACACACACGCAGGCGCCCCAGGTTTTGTCTGCTCTCTGCCACCCAAGACCCCCTAGCAAAAAAAAAAAAAACCAGCCTGCTGATGGCCAAAACCTACTGAGGACTAACTCCGATCAGGCACTGTACTATACTAAGTGCTCTACTCACATGGTCTCATTTCATCTTTTCTGCACTCCTATCAGGTGCGGACGATTGACTCAGAGAGGTTAGGAAACGTGCCTAAATGTCACACAGCTGGTGAGTAGTAAATCCAGAACTGGACCCCCAGGATTATCTGAATCCAAAGCCCAGGCTGGACCCTCACTATTCAAGGTGGGGTCCGTGGAACGGCAGCCTCAGCACCACCAGAGACCACGTTAGAGCTGCTCTCCCCTGCCCTGCAGAGTCAGCAGCTGCCTGTAGGCAAGTTCCCAGGTGATGCCCATGCCCGTGGCAGTTTGAGAAGCATGGATGTAAAGCAGGTTTCCCAGGCTGGCCGCTCCTGGGTTGTTGTAACTGCCCCACCCTCAACCTCCTAAGGCCTGTCCCCAGCTGCCCGGTTCTGGCTCCCGAGGCGGGACAGGCCCTCTGCCCAGGCTTGGGGAAGAAGCCTGGACCTGGGTCTCAGGGGAGTCTCCAGGCCCCTGCAGCCAGCCCAGGCCACAGCTGGACAACATCAACCCTTGTCCGGCTCTCCTTAGAGCATGCTGCTGTGGCTGCCTGAGACTCTCCTGGCCCCTCCTTTTCGACTTCCTTCTGGAACGCAAGGCTCTTGGCCTCGGTCTAGTGCTCTCCTGAAGGGGGTCTCTGGCCATCACCAATCCTTGCAGTGTCTCCGCTCTCTAAATATTTTGGGCCCCCCTCTGGCTTCTAGAATGCCCCCTGCTTCATGTCACTCCCTCTCTCTGGACACCAAGGGCCCGTGCGAGTTGCCATCGGGAAAGAGGCCAACGGCTGCTTGGGGAACCTAGCCAAGCTCACAGGAAATGTCTGACACCACCAGGCAAGCAGGATTTGGCCTCTCAAAGCAAAACACAGCTGGGCCGACAGCGGGCCACTCGGACTTTCCCAGATTTCATGGCACTGAGGTCCCAGGGCAGAGACAGACGGGGCCGGCCTGGAGGCGGCAGCCCATTCACGACATCACAGTAGCCCCTGGCCAGGGAGCCTTTGAAGCTGGAAGAGGATGTCCCTGCTGTGGGCCACTGACCTCCCAGTGGGCCCTCGCCCTCCACTGCCTACTGCACACAGTGACTCCTTCGAAGGGGGAGGGAAGGCTCCCGCAGCTCCTCCTCCTCTCCCCAGCATCAGGTCGCATCCATTCATTCATTTAGCTTATGTAAATTGAGCACCTACAGTGAGCCAAGCCTGCTGTTAGGTACCAAGGCCTGCTCGAAAGAGCAGGACACAGTCCCTACTCTCCAGGAGCTCTTGCTGCGGGGAGCAGAGGAACAGACCATCCGGAGGCAGAGTGTGGGGTGCTCCGCCAGGGAAGCGCAGAGCCCCCCCTCTTCCTGCACTCAGAGCAGCACAGGGGCTGGTGCCCTTGGTTCTGGGTACAGGGTGAGGGTTCGACGGTGGGTGGGCCCTTTCTTAGGTGACTCTTTAGTTTGCACCCAGTGAAGCAAATGCGGATTGAGCCTTTTTATAAGCTAAGACTGTGGGAGGAGCTTTGGGGAGATCCAAAGAGTGAGAGAAGGAGTCTCTGCTTTCCAGGGCCCAGGCCACACAATCTGATTGCAGACAGGGCGCAGATCCACAGGGTGTGTGCTGCAGGGGGTCAGAGAGCTGGGTGGAAGTGATCAGGGGGCGCTTTTTGGAGAAAGTAGTACTGGGAGGAGTGGGCTGAGCTGGGCAGATGGGGCAGGTGATATTAAACAGCTCTGACTCAAGGGTGCGAGGGAGAGAATGACCTGCCAAGCAACTATCCCCCATACTCACTTGTGTGCACACACGGGGGGTTCCATGCATTATAAAAGGAATGAATCCTACAAGCCAAAAGCGAGCTTGCAGGGGAATGCCTGCTCCATCCTGCCCTTGGCTGACCCTGGAGCTGGTACCTCTGGTGTCTTCCAGATGCCTTCACACCAGGCCCACCCACCTTGGACCAACGGCTGGGACCAATCATCACAGGGCTCAGGCCTTGCCCACCTGCTCACAGCCAATCCCAGGCCATCCACCCTGGCCCCTGTGTTGTCTACCTGGCCCTCAGCTCTGCCCCAGCATTCCAAGGCCTTGGCCAAAGGGTTTGGTTCTTCTGGTTTTGATTTGGATCTTCCTAGACCTCAACTGGAGTTCATCCTTCTGTTCTTTGTGCTTCTGGCTACCCTTGCAAACTAGCTGCTTGAGTGCTTGGGGCTCTGGGACCCTACCTTACTGAGACCCCCGTTGCCCCCTGCTTCAGAGCTGTAGGATAATCTCAAGCTCCTTTCTCTTCTCTCCTGAGCCTTCCCGCTGGGGCCCTGACCTTGAGGCCAGCCTCCTTTCCCTGGTTCTCCTGGCCTCCCAGACGACAAATCCTTTTTCCCCTTAGTTCAGCAAGACAAGGTTGCAACCTTTTAGAAAGAACATCCTATGTAGGAAGTGAATGGAAAAACTCGCCTGAAAAAACAAAAGGAAAACTCTGCCCCCTAGAAATGGACCAGTTTACAAAGTTCAGATTTCCTGTCCAGAGCTAGAAAAAGTCTAGCCAGGTTGGCTGGCAAGCAGGCCAGGGAATCCTGCCCATGAAAGTTCTCCTTGCCCACATTTTATTCTACACCCTCCCCCCACATGCTCCTGCTATTCCCTTCAAGGAGAGAAGTTACTGCTGGGCAGTGAGTGAACTGAAGGGCTTCTTTGGGCAGAGGGGGCCTTCCTGCATGGACCACAGGCAGAGGAGGAGGGGGAGGAGGAAAACATTTATAAAGAGTTTACTATGTACCAGCCACTGTTCTAAGCACTTTCTTTATATTAACTAACTTAATCCTTAACAACCGTTCCACGCTTGTGATGATCATTGTTGTCCCCACCTCGTTGTGAGGAATCAGAGAGGTAAATAACTTGCCCAAGGCCACCCAGCCAGGAAGTGGCCACGACAGGATTCGAAACAAGAGGGTGAGAGGGTTTATGCCCTCTTCAGCTTCCTCCCAGGACCTGGAGGGTAGCGACTCCATCTCCCAGCTCCGCTGGCCACCCGAGCCTGGCAAAGCCTGTGCCAACCCCAGCACTCACCTCCCTGCTCACTCACCGCCCCTGTGGTCTGGGCAGGGAGGGGGAGGAGAGCAGGGCGGAGGAAGGATAATTCTGGTCTTCTCCACCAAGGTCTTCCCCAAATGGTCCCGAGGAAGAAGCCCCGCTGCAGAGGGACGGCGCCCCTGGATCCACGGTCCCACCGAGGAGGGGACTCACCTGGCCGGAGGCCGCTGTGATGCCACTGACCGCGCTCTGGGGGTTGTGGTGCTTTCTCTGGCAGCGCTGCTCCTGCGCAGGTTGGGGGACCCCTCGGCTGCGCGTCGCGGTGCTGGCCTTGAGTTCTGGGGGTCGAATTCCTCCTCAGGAATGACCTCCTCACAGCGGGCTCCGCGGAAGCCAGAGCGGCACACGCAGAGCTGGGGCCGGCTGCAGGATCCCCGGTTCTGGCACGGCGGCTGGCACACAGCTGGGGAGAAAAGGGAGAGGGGTGAGGGCTGGCGGGGGGCAGGGGGGCTGACACCTTCCTGTCAGGAGGGCCACCTGCTGTGTGCCTCCCCCCACTCCAGCAGGAAGCCCGACTCTGGCCTCAGAAAGCTCCCTGGGCCCACGTGCCACCACTCCACCTGTAGGTCCCCGGGGAAGGGGGGGTTACCCTGTCATCTCCGAACAGCCCATCAGGGACTGAGTGACCAAAGGTGTCAAGCACTCCCAGCAGGACACCTGACTTTGTATTGTATGCTTGTGCTCACTTTTAGCTGTCAGCCCCTCCTCTCAGACTGAAAGTCCCAGGGGGCAGACATTTTGTTTTCTTCCCTCCAGTCGCCCCAGAACTTGGAATAGAGACTGACACAGAGTAGATTTTCAATAAAGAATGGATGAATGAATGAATGAATGAATGAGGTGTTTTTTTTTTTTTAAAGATTTTATTTATTTATTTGAGAGAGAGAGAATGAGAGAGAGCACATGAGAGGGGGGAGGGCCAGAGGGAGAAGCAGATCCCCCGCTGAGCCGGGAGCCCGATGTGGGACTCGATCCCGGGACTCCAGGATCATGACCTGAGCCGAAGGCAGTCGCTTAACCAACTGAGCCACCCAGGCGCCCTGAATGAGTTTTTTTAATGGGAAAGGGCTCAACACTGGCCTGAGAGTCAGGGTGGTGGGGTTGCTGAGCGGTTGAGGTTTTCCTGTCTTCTGTGAGCCACATGATCTTGATCTCACCGAGCCCCGATTTTCTCATGAATCACTTGAGGCTGGGGAGGTTGGGGCCATCCTAAGGGTTCTCAAAGCTCTCACCTTCCTGAGCAAGTGCTGGAGCCCCTGACCAGGAGCAGGAAGGACTCTGTCTCCCAGGCCCTGGGAGCAGCCTGGGGGCAGAGTGGGGCTGGAACTGGGCCCCTTCCTCCAAGCTGGTGCTGTCCTGCAGCCATGGGTCAGCAGTGCCGTGCCTTTGCACTGCCCTTCCTCACCTTGCAGAATCCGGAGCCCCCTCCAGTGACTAACAGCCATGGGAGAGAGAGTCCTGTGCAGAGAAACACAGTGGGCGGCAGGGCCCTGCCCCGCTCCTCCCAGGACCTCCTCTGGGGAACACGGAGGAACCCAGGAGAGCATGGTCAGGCTCATGCTGGACCCTCTAAACTCAATGTCCCCTCCATCTGTCACTCATTCATTCAACAAATATTTGCTGAGCCCCTACTGTGTACTAGGCACTGGGCACGAAGTCCTTGTCCTCCTGGAGCTTACAGTCCAGTGGGGGAGACCAATGGGAAATAAGAAAATAGCATCAGGTTACTTTGGGGCAGTATCTCAGGCTATGGAGACAAACAGGGTGATGCAGCGGCCCGCACCTGACGTTAGATGGGAAGGACAGGGCAGGCCTCTCTGAAGAGCGGGGTCCGATTGGTACAAAGGAGGTGGACGGGTGAAGGTCTGGGCAGAGCCTTCCAGGCAGAGGGGTAAGCACGTGCAAAGCTCTGGGGCTGGAGGGAACATGGTATGTTCGAGGAGGTGCCAGAGGTCCAGGGAGGCTGGGGTCTGATGATAGCAGGGAGCACTCAAGGTCAAGGAAACAGAGGCGGATGATGCAGACCCTTGTGGGCCTCAGTTATTCTAAGTGCATTTGTAAACTCCCAGGCGTCACTCCCTAGCCCCTGAGCCTGGGATCGCTTGAGCTATACTCTCCTCTCTGACAGCAGGCCTGGAATCCAAACCAAGGTCGGTCTGAAGAAATCTCTCCAAAATTCCACTCGGCCCATGCCACCTCCTTCTCGGAGATACTCACTGGCTCCCAGGAGCCTCCAGGATTCAAGTCCATAGACTAGCACCGAACACCTGTGTCTGATCCCCCTCTAACCATAAATCCCTCTAAGTCAACCTGCTGCAGCCAGACTGGCCAGTGGGTATGGCTCTCTCTTCTCTCTGCCTTTGTGTGCACCATGTCCCTTCCCTGGAATTCTTTCCCATTCCTTTCCACTTACCTAAGTCCTACTGTTCCTTCAAGGCCTCCTCCCCATCCCTGACGGCCGCCTCCAGCCAGTGCGCCCTCCTCAGAGCAATGAGGAACCGCGCTCACTGTGCATACCACACATCAGGTACGCCCCAAGGGCCGTAATCAGCGTGATGGGTTTTCCACAGACGTGACTCAATTCCCCAGCTACTATCAGGCCCTGCAACTGCCCCTTACACCTCTTTGCATCCTTAGCTCCCAGGATATGCGTAACAATGACCCAAGAACTCCTATTTTTATTGCGGCAGCTATTATCTATGGAGCATTTACACTCTGCAGGCCCTGCACTTTGCATGTACTATCTCATTGAACCCTAACAATCCTCTGTAGCCAGTGTGGTTATGATTCTCATTTTATAAATAATGCCTCAAGCTCAGAGAGGCTAAAAGCTTGACTGAGGTCACCTAGCCTGTCAGTGGTGGATCTAGGATTCGAATTCAGGTCTGTTTGACTGCAAAGCCCAGGTTCTTTCCTCCCCATAGCAGGGCTGGTATGGTCCTTCCTCCCTACCGTTTCTGAACCTTGACCCGGAGCCGATGATGAAACAAAGGGATCTGTTGGCTTCCAGTCAGCCACCAAATGCACCTTTGCAGGTGGTGGAGACTTCAGGACCCCATCGCTCTCCAAAGCCCACACCAGAAATCTTAGATGATGATGGACCATGTTTACCAACTCATGCATTCATTCGGTGAACATTCATAGAGTGCTCACTAGGTATGAGCTCAGCCTGTGGGAGAGAGGGCCCCTCTCATTTTTTTTAAGATTTTATTTATTTATTTTAGAGAGAGAGAGAGGGCATGGGGTGGGGGGAGGGATGAGGGGGAGGAGATTCTCAAGCAGATTCCACACTAAGCACGGAGCCCAACTCAGAGCTAGATCTCACAATCCTGAGGTAATGACCTGAGCCCAAAATCAAGAGTCGGCTGCCGAACTGACTGAGTCATCCAGGTGCCCCGAGAGGACCTCTCTCTTAAGAAGTGTACTGTCTCAGGGTGCCTCAGTCGATTAAGGGCCTACCTTCTGCTCAGGTCATGGTCCCAGGGTCCTGGGTACAAGCCTGGAGTTGGGCTCCCTGCTCAGTAGGGGGTCTGATTCTCCCTCTGCCCCTCACCCTACTCATGCTCTCTCACTTTCTCTCTCTCAAATAAATAAAATCTTAAAAAAAAAATGCACTGTCTCACATGGAAGAAGGGAAAGTCAGGGAAGGCTTCCTAGAGGAAGTGATGCTGATCAGAGACACAAAGGATGAGTTGATTGGGCATCATGTCAATCAAGGGCAATCTGCTCACTCAGGGGAGAGTGGGGGAAATACCAGGTCTCACTTCAGGATTCCAAACATGAGTTGGATCCTGATGCCAGAGCATTTTCCTCAGTGCCTTGGATGACTTCCTGGCAAGCCCCAGGTCTCCAGGTAAATAGACCATGTCAGAGAATTGTAAACTTGAGCGCTTCCCCAAAAACAAAGTGCCACAATGGCGGGATTTGGGCCTATGGCTTGGCTGCCACTCCATCTGCCCAAGCAGACTTGGCCCCCACCTGACCACCCACCAGGCCCCATCACCACCACCACCAGAGACCAGCCTGGCAGCCAAACCAAGGCTGGTGAACACTGGGGAAGCAGGTTTGCCCAGGGCAGGTCTTGGCCCTGCTTTAGTTTTGGGAGGAAACAAAAAGGGAAGGCCTGAGTGGTTTTCCATGAACACTGCATGACTGCAAGTCTCTCGGACCAGGGTTGGCAAACTTTGGTGGGTGCAATGAACAGCTCGTACAAAATGGGTGGTTGGGGGAAATCATAAAAATAGCTTTTATATACTTATGTAACACTGGGGTAAATAAAAGTTCTAAAAGGCTTCCAAGCCAGCCCAATTTGTTGATGGAAAAAACCTGCTTGGGAATATAACCTTTCTGGATCAACCATTTTTGAAATTGCACAGAGGTCAGATTTGCCAAGGAAGATCCTCCAACAAGTGTCAGGTTTTCTGAGGTGTTGAGCCAGCTCTCGCCCACTCCATCTGCATCCTCTCTCAATTTGTACATGTTTTAGCAAGATGCAGGGAGCCACCGGACATCCTCCCTAAAAGTGGTCACACTTTTGTTCTGAGCCGAGCATCTGCATCTTGAGTCTGGCACATAAACTCTTTTCTTCTCTCTCCACTACCCCGAAAATCACCCCCAAATGGCTCAAAGTGGTGGTTCCTAGGGCCCATCTGTCAAAGGGTACATTCTTATGACAGTTTTTACTGGTCTGCCATAAAATAAATAAAACATTTCCTGAGTTTTTGTGTAATGCTATCTTTCCCATTTAAAAAGCATCCTTTATTTTAAGATCGTGTCTTTTCTGTTTTTGTGTGTGTGTGTGTTCTTTTTTTTTTTTTTCCATTAAAAGTGATGGCAAATGGTAATTTGGATTTCTAACATCCTCACTTGGCAAAATGAAAAGCTGCCAAGTGTAGTTTGGTAACTGTGGTGTCTGGGGATATTTTATGGGTGCATGCAATCCAAAAGTTTGGGACCCTTTGGCCATAGTGGTCATGTGGCCTCTTGTTGAAAGGAGACTGAAGCAAAACATTCCTGTCAAATGAGCACAGATTACAGAGCTGAAGTATCAGAAAGGAAACCATCCATGTCAGAATGGACAACGAATGGCAGGGACTGTTGGATAAAGCAAAAAAAAGGAAATGCCGAGGGCCCGGGGAGAGGCAGTTCCATGCAGCGCTATGAGAATTCTAAGAGAGAAAACTCCCAGCCATGGCCGGCAGGGAAGTCTTCATGTTTTGTTCTTGGAGCCCCATGTCTCCCATTTTCCCACGAGAGCAGAGATCATGCCTTATACTTGAGAATTGAACCCAGGATGGGGTATATGGCTTTAGTGTGTATTCATTGACTGATTATTGGTAAAGGTTGTGGAGCGGGATGCCCTGATGTCCATGTTTAGCCAGCGAGGGCACATCCTCCCCACCCCCCCGGCCACTCCCCCGCCAACCAGAGGCCACCATCCTCAGACAACCAGCAAGCGAGGCTCTATCAGCCTCCCTGTGCTCACGAGCCAATGCCCGCTCTCAGCCATTCATAATTTGGGCTCCTCCTGAACCCTGGCTTTCCCACACTCTCCTGGCCCTCTCCTCCTCACTGAGGATTGGACATGTGGGAAGTTTCAGCCTCGGGAGTTCAGCTCTGTGCAGTTAGCAGGATGCCAAAAGAGAGGGGAATAAAAAGAAAACTCCCGAAATTGCTTTGAAAGTAAGAAATAGAAGGCATCGTTCCTCCAACCCCCAACCTTCTGGCTGTGCCCCTTCTACCTTCACTTGGCTCCAAAACAGTGGAGCAGAGACTTGCTCAGATTTTCCACACAAACCCCTGCCTCTGGGAGGAGACCAAACTCAGAATAGGCAGGCCTAGAGGGATTCTGGAAATAGCTCTCACCATGTGGCCTGCTCCTACCACCCGCTCAGAGCCTCTGTGATCAGCTACTTGGTATTAGAAAGAACATGAGGCCGGGAGTCAGGAGGATCTGGTTTGACCCCAGCTCAGGCACATCCCTGCTGTGTGACCTTGGACTGGTGCCTCCATGATCTCATCTACAAAATGGGGCTGAAAATTCCTGCCTCAAAAAGTTATGTGAGTTGCAAGAGAGATCGTGGCTGTGGAAGGGCATCGCATTCTCCAAGGCTGTGCTATGAACTACAGTCTTTTTTGTTTTATTTTTGGTGGGCAGCAAGGCAACGTTTATTGAACAAGAGTAGAAAGCTACCGGAGAGGAAGGGGGCCTGAGAGGTTGCCCCCAGAGTTTCTAAGTTTAGGGGTTTTTATGAGCTCTTCAGTGGAACTTTCTTAAGCAATCAGGGTGTGCTGAGTCATGCCAATCAGGGCTTTGGTCACATATCTGTCTACCTATTAGGTTAATATCAACATGCTGATGGTCTCTTTTTTTTTTTTAAAGATTTTATTTATTTATTTCACAGCGAGAGACACAGCAAGAGAGGGAACACAAGCAGGGGGAGTGGGAGAGGGAGAAGCAGGCTCCCCGCAGAGCAAGGAGCCCGATGCGGGGCTCGATCCCAGGACCCTGGGAACATGACCTGAGCCGAAGGCAGATGCTTAACAACTGAGCCACCCAGGCGTCCCACTGATGGTCTCTTTTTGCTGACATCTGGGGGCTTATGTCTTAACTGCCCTTTGCCCATGATAGGGACAAATGCTTTGTGGTTAATTGTCTTATTTTAGGACATTTTGCAGAAGTCATGTCTGCAAAGGCTACAAAACAGGATGCTAGTGAGGATGCATTCCAGTCTAATGCTGTAGCCACAAGCTGGAGGCGGCTATTTAAAATGAAATTGATTAAAATAAAATAAAATGGTGCATCTGGGTGGCTCAATTGGTTAAGCAGCTGCCTTCGGCTCAGGTCATGATCCCAGGGTCCTGGGATGGAGCCCCGCATCAGGCTCCTTGCTCAGTGGGGAGCCTGCTTCTCCCTCTGCCTGCCATTCCCCCTGCTTGTGCGCTCTCTCTCTCTCTCTCTCTCTGTGTCAAATAAATGAATAAAAAATCTTTTAAAAAAGTGTAAAATTGGGCGCCTGGGTGGCTCAGTTGGTTAAGTGACTGCCTTCAGCTCAGGTCATGATCCTGGAGTCCCGGGATCGAGTCCCACATCGGGCTCCCTGCTCAGCGGGGGGTCTGCTTCTCCCTCTGACCCTCTTCCCTCTCTTGCTATCTGTCTCTCATTCTCTCTCTCTCAAATAAATAAATAAAATCTAAAAAAAAAAAAAAGTGTAAAATTCAGTTCCTCAGTCACATTAGCCACATGTGACTCATGGCTACCATGTTGAACAACAAGCTATAGAACGTTTCCATCAGCACAGAAAGTTCTATTGGACTGCATTGCAAAGCTTTAAGAAAAACCACCATCTATCTCCCAGCGGCAGAGGCAAGCCAGCCTCTGGACTTCTCTTCCACCACTGTTTTCCCAGGGAAAGGCAATGTCAGGCCCTGGGTAAAGGGATGGACCAAGCCCTGTGGTACAGAGGCAGGGCTGCTTTTCAGGTGTTGAATACAGCTGGTCTGCTCTCTATCCCTACCCCCACCCCCACCGCCCAGAGATACCTTCTCCCTCCATCTGTGACCTATTAGATGAGGCACTGACTTCAAGATGGGTCCCTTAACCCTGTGTCTCCTCTAAGACCTCCAGCACCATCCCCTCTTGTCTGGGAGATGAACCTTAGCTCCAGATCAGACTCTGGGCCCAGCGCCCCCACACCTGAAGCTCAGCTGCTCCCTAGATGAAATCTCCATCTTTCCTAAAATCTGTGTCAGTGGGACACAAAGAACCTACCCACTGAGTTAGTGGTCCCTCCCTCAGGATGGGGCCCTGTCCCCTTCCACACCCAGAGGCCTACCCACCCTCAGTATTTATCTCAGCCCTGCCTTGGACACCCCACCTTCGGCCTCCACCCAGAGGTTTCGGTTAGCCTTGGAAACTCTCTTAGAGGGGTGGGGTATCCACTTAGGCCTTCAGCAGTTTCTCCACAGCCTTGACCTCTGGTTTCTACAGAAAGGGGCCTGATGTCAGAGATCCCTGAGGCCAAGGAAATCCCTGTCTGGTCCCCATACACGTGTCTTCAGAATCCACCCGGACCTGTCCTCTCCATACAGGGGCTCGGCCCAGGGGCCGTGTCTCCAGGCCCCAAGCTCGGCCCCGAGCCCCCAGGCTGTGGGTGAAGTCAGGTCCTCAAGGACTTGCCCTGCTCCCGCCACAGCTGTGCTGGGACCGCAGCTCGGGACGGCTGGAAACGGCCCTGGGGCTCAGGGGCCAGCCAAGCAGCCGGCTCCAAAATAGCAGTTGTGTTCACATAAAAGCCTCTAATGAGAGAAAGATGCCGTTTCTTGGCCCCTCGTGTGCTCTTTGCAGACGCCGTCTGGCAGGCCAAGCGGGCCTCTACCGTTTGGCGGCCAGAGGGGAGGAAGGGGAGGTGTGAGTCAGACCTTGGCCCCCAGCCCCTCAGCATGGACCGCCCTGCTAATTGCATTAACAAATGCCACAGTGCTGGGCCAGTCAGGGGCAGGAGGCCAAGGGCAGGGAGCAGTCCCAATTCCCACCGGCTCCAGCAGGCATGAGGAAAGAGACCACTGGGCAGGACTCGTGGCCCAGGGCTGAGGCCTGGGTTTGTCTCCAGCTCTTGTCCAAAAGCCGAAGAGTTACCCGGCTATCCGCACAGCCCCGGGGCCTTGTCTGGGAAAAGGCAGGGCTTTGGGGCCTCTGGAGATGAGAGAAGGATGGGATGGGCTCCCGGGACAGCCTCCTTCAGGGATGAGCCCAGGAACCAGCCTTCTCCAGGGGAGCAGCTCTAGGGCACGGAAGATAGTTCTGTGGCTGACATGGAGCCACCAAGCCCTTCTGTGGCAGCACCACATCCCTGCCCAGGGTCCGGGAAGATCAGGAGGGAGGGAAGACACTCCTGCTTACAACTCAACGAAGGTCAGGACAAAAGCATGGAGGAGAGAACAACCTTGCACCCAAAGAGACCTGTGTTTAAATTCTGTGTGACTTTGGGCAAGTCTCTTCACCTCTGTGAGCCTCAGTGTCATCTAGAAAATGATCACGCATCCAACATTTACTATTTACCTAGGATGGTAGGCAAGGCAGACATCGTCCTTTTCTTTGTGGAGCTTCCAACTTAGAGAGATGGTCACAAAACAAGCAAACAAGTAAGTAGAAGAACCGAAATGGAGGTGGGTATGGGTTATGGAGGGAGAAAGATCCAGGGGCTAGGATCCAGAATAACAAGGCTGGTGTAGGGAAGCCCCAACAGAGTGGTCAGGGGAGCTCCTCTGAGGAAGAGAACTTGAAACAGAGACGGGAAAGAGGACAGGGAGCCGGCCACATAAAGAGAGGAGGGAAAGCAAACAGAGCAGCCTGCGCAAGAACCCGGAGGCAGTGTATTCCAGGAGTCCAGGCTGGATTGGGTGAGCGAGGGGGGTTCTGGGAGATGAGGCTGAGCTCACGGCAGCGGGAAGGAGGGAACAGCGATGTGTTATGATATGATGTCTGGAGAGAGAACCAGAGAGTGGGGAGAGCAGGCAGCCGGCTGCAACCATCACCCAGGAGCCCACACTGGTGCCTCAGACGAGAGAGGCAGCCGGGGAAGCAGGGAGCAGCAGATAGGCTCCCAGGAGATTTAGGAAGTGAAACCCGAAGAGGAAGAGCTCGGTGAGGAAGGTGTCCCTGATGGCCCCCAGGTGTCTGACTCGAGCCTTCAGGCAGGTGGGGATGCCTTTTAACAGGGTGGTTAATACCTGGGCAGGGGAGCCGGCGCAGAGGGAGGGAAACCACGAGCTTGTTTTGGACAAGCTGGGCCTGGGGATGTCTGGAGAGCATCAAGAGCAGATGTTGAGTAGGCATCCCGATGAAGGAGTCTGGCGGTCAGAGGAGAGGGCTGGCTGAAGATATATATATATAGATATATATATATCTATATATATATATCTATATATATATATTAGTGTCGTGAGCGCAGATTTCCATCCATGGGAATACATCAGATCATTCCAGGAAGGGTGCGGTGAGAAAGAAGAGGACCCAGGACTCAGCCCTGGCACAGCAGAGAATCACACAGTGACCACTCACGGGGTGAAGGGCTTAAAATGTTTAGTGTGGTCTCTGGCACAAAGCGTGGCTGCTATTATTATTGTTGACTACTATAACTATAGTTAACAGTGCCTACTAGTGCTCAATAATAGGGGACAACTAATGCTTGGCTTGGCTCCCATGGCCCCCCTCTTTGCATGGGAGATTTGGAAGATCTGCAGAGTCTTGGGGAAGCCCAACATTAAGATGTTGGGTAGAAAAGGAGAGGCCAGCCAAGAAGGCGAGAAGAGGAGGCTGGGGATGGAGGAAGGAAACTACCAGGCCACCCATGTGATCTTGCACCTACTCAGTCCTTTACCAAACATGGACCAAGTAGGCACTCCCCTGGGAGTGGACCCAGGACACAGCACCTGGCTTCAGGATCCCCTGGGTAAAAACATCTCCTAAATACTTCTTTGAGCAAAGAGCCTTGGGGGCATGTGCCTGCTCACCAGGAAAATCTCAGGTACCCATATGTGGTGGGAAGAGAGACGATGGTCTCTTGCTAGGACCGTACCCTTCACATTAGTTGGGTCTCCACTGAGGTCATGTGATTATTCCCCTTAGCCACCTCTCACCTTGCTCTCCTCCACTCCCTGCCAACTACTGAGTCTCATAGGACGGTTCTTCCAGAGACAAGCCACACAGAGGCTCCAGACTCTAGCTCCTGGAAGTTCTTAACCAGTCGGTGGTGATCCCACCCCTGCCGTGACCCTTTTCTCTAATGTTTGCTCAGCATTTACCATTATGAGGCCCTGGGCTAACTTCTTTACATGTATGACTTCTCTTCATTCTTATAACTACTACGGGTGCTATTCTTTTTTTTTTTTTTAAAGCATTGTCTTTTTTTTTTTTAAGATTTTATTTATTTGACAGAGAGAGACACAGTGAGAGAAGGAACACAAGCAGGGGGAGTGGGAGAGGGAGAAGCAGGCTTCCCACTGAGCAGGGAGCCTGATGCGGGGCTTGATCCCAGGACCCTGGAATCATGACCTGAGCCGAAGGCGGACACTTAACGACTGAGCCACCCAGGCACCCCTATGGGTGCTATTCTTCTCCCCATTCAGCATATGGAGAAACTGAGGCTGAGAGCAGCCAAGCAGCTTACCTGAGATCACCATACTACTAAGTGATGGAGGAAGGGTTTGAACCCAAGGAGTCTGGCTCCAAAGTTGGGGCTCTTACCCACCTGACCATAGTTTTGCCCAACGGGATGAGTCATTACAGAGATGGGATGGGTGGGGCCACATCAGGGCCACATTAGGGGGTATGGGGTCCTCATCTCACTGAGATGTGAGCCAGAACAAAAGCCACGATGCACTCAGAGGCTCTGGACCAAGAAGGCAGGAGCAGATGCCAAGGCCCATTCCAGGATTTCCTGAGTTTTCTGGAAGGGTTAATAAAAGTGAGGCAGCAAAAGGGGACCTCTTGGCATAGTCCTGGGATAGGCCCTGCATTATTCAGTACGTGCTTACTGAGCCTTTCCCTTGTGTCCAATGAGCACCTGCCACTGGGTCATGCCAAGGGCCATGTGACACAGTCCCTGCCCTCGGTGTCAAGGCCAAACGTGTATGGAGCACAGAGAACATGCCAGGCCTTGGACTAAACTTTTAACCTGAGTTATCTCATTTGTCTCTTACAACTCTGTGAGGCAGAGACTAACACTAGGCACATTTTACAGGTGAGGAAACTGAGGCACAGAGAGCGTAAGCATCTTGCTCATGGCCACATAGCTAAGTGGTGGAGTTTGCATTTAAACCCAGGTAGTCAGCACAATCTCCTGGATGTGGATTAAAATGACAGCTAAACTCACCATGTGCCAGGCTCTCTACACAGACTTGCCCATTTATCAGGAGCATGATCCCTGTACTCCAGAGCTAGGCTACCTGGATTCACATCCAGGCTCTGCTGATTCCTGGATGCATGACTTGGGCGAATAGCTAACCTCATTTGTAAATGGGGAGAAAGATCAAATCTAGTTTATAGGATTGTGAGGATTAAAAATTAACAATATCAAGTCCCTTGAATAGTACCTGACCCACGGTAATAGCTACAGTGTTATTATTAATCCTCAAAAACAACACTATATAGATTGTTATACCCATTTTATGGTTGAGGCTCTGTGGAAGAAGAGGGCCAGTCCCTTGCCTGAAGACACAGAGCTGGGATTCAGATCCACAACTCCTTGGATTTGGCACCAGAATCCAAAGCACATGCTCTTAACTTTGAGCCTTACTGCTTGGTGGTGGAGATGGTGGGGTAAGCCACCTACCCGCCTCCTCAACAGCTTCGGGACCCCCTCTGCCCCGCCCAGAATAGCCTCTGTGCATCTAGGCTGAGAGAAAATGAGAAATCAAAGAATTCTTCAAATCTTCCTCCCCAGTGTGAGCCTTCAGAAGCCCCCAAAGCGTGTGTGTGTGTGTTGGGTGGCGATGGGGGTGAGCCAGTCTGGGAAGGCTGGACAGTCTCCTAAAAGCCCTAACTATAAACAGGATCCAGTCAGCCCACACTCTACGGTGCCCCCCGCTCCTGCTCCCCCCCGCCCCAGGAAGGACTTCAGGCAGGCCCCCGGCAGCTGCCTCCACAAATACATAAACCCATAAACCCCGTAGCAGAGCCGGCAAAGCCACAGAAGGGAAGGCAGATACCGCGACCAGAGGAGGAGATGAGAGCCCAACTTCTGACCTTGCCAAGGTGGAGTGAGGAGCTGGGGTTCCAACAATGGCCATCTGCAGGTGCAGTGGCTCCCTGAGGTCCAGGGACCGGACAGGGACGAAGGAAGGGGCCTGCCAGGCAGATGGACTGGGAGGTCACAGCAACCGAGGATTCTCTGAGAGGAGGAAGGAGGCGGCCGCGCGACGGCCCAGGGGACAAGGGCCATCCCTCCCTGCGCTTGAGTAGTGGGTCAGACCCACAGATTTCTGGCAGAGACCAGGGGACAGACTGAGTCTCCACACGGTTCTGGGACTAGACTTCATTCTTGGCAATGGGGGTAGGTCACCCACCCCTCCTTGTCGGCCCCTCTCCTGCTGGCCAGGGAAGCACCCCACATGTGTGAAACTGCTGAGAAAGAGCGCTGAGCATTCCCCAGCCTTGGCACTCTTGGCTGCAGCCAGGAGGGCAGCAGTGGGGAGGGGAGAGGAAGATACTAACCACGGGGCGGCGGGGGCGGGGGGGAGCAGGAGGACCAGCTGACAGGGTGTGGAGCCAAGAGCCCCACATTCTACAGAGGCAACACCCCACCGCCCACGTGGTTCTCATTAGGCTCTTTAGCAGCAAAATGGCAGCAAGCAAACAGCACAAGGCCCCACTCATTAGCACACAGCCCTTCCGTGGGCAAGGCAACTTCAAGTGGGAAAGGCTAATGCCCACTGGCAGTTCCTCCAGGAGGGCTGCCAGCCTGCGGGCCAGGGTCTAGTGGGGGGAATGACCGGGAGAGAAATAGGGGGGCTGAGGACTCCCAGGCTGAAGGGGGATTTGGCAGCATGCTGGAGCATCCTCCGGCTGGGGCACAAGGGTACACACACGCACACACGTTGCTTCTGACAATCTGCCGACTCACCCAACCTTGAGTGTCCAGCGTCAAAACTCCAGTTTGGCAGAGACCACCACGGGAAAATCATGAACAAGTTAGGAAACCAAGAACCTCCACTGCTGGAGGGCCGGAGCGCGAGGCCCAGGCCCAGAGCCCTCGGGCAGCTGGTGAGAGGCCAAGCCCCTCTGAAGCCACCCTGCTCCAGCTTCAACTCAAATCTCCGCAACCCTCTCTGCCAAGCTCACTAGAACATACCAACCCTCCTCCCCATCTCCCACCCCAAATCCCTCCCTGGTCCTCCAGGGTGCACCAAGGCTCTGCTGCTCCAAGTGTGGTCCCTGTACCAAAGGCAGCAGCCCCTGGGAGCTCGTTAGAAACTCAGACTCTCCAGCCCAGACCTGCTGAATCAGAATCTGTACTTTATATTTTTTTAATTTTTTAAAAAAGATTTAATTTACTTATCAGAGAGAGAGAGCACAAGCGGGGGGTGGGGAGCGGCAGGCAGAGGGAGAAGCAGGCTCCCCCCTGAGCAAAAAGCCTGATGTGGGACTCGATCCCAGGATCCCGGGATCATGACCTGAGCTGAAGGCAGACGCTTCACCGACTGAGCCACCCAGGCATCCCAGAATCCGCACTTTAAATAAGATCCCAGAGGATTCGTGGGAACATCCAGATTTGGGTTAGGGCCCCCGCTGCACATCTTCCTATGACTGACCAAACCCTGCTCAGTGGTTTTCAGCCCTGGCTAGAATTGCCTGGGGGGCTTTAAAAATATACTAGTGCCCAGGCTCCAAGGGCCCAACCTCAAAGCTTCTGCTGAGCATGAAACCCTCTGGCTACCCACATCCCCGGTTTCTCTGCCCACGGGAGTTGCTGATTTTGAGTCTCTGAACCTCCTCCAATGAGTCTGTGACCTTGAGCAAAACCACCCGAGGCACACTGTCTTCATCTTTATCATTTTGAAGGACAAGGGTCTTTCCCCCATCTCGGCCCCCAGCCAGAGAGGGCCTGTCCTCTGAGAGCCCCACTCATCCAGGCTCCCTGAAAAGGAAAGAATTTTCAGGGGAAAGATCTGCTTTGCTGTTCGTTTTTGAGTTGGGGGTTTTGGTTTCTCTACCTGGAGACCCTTAGAGAGACCCAAGATTCTGCGTGAGCTTCACCGTCAGGCTGGGAGAGGGTCAGGGCCATGGGGTTTGAAGCGGAACCAAGAGCTGGGTGAACCAGCATCCCCCTCGTGTCCCTATCCCATCCCCATCTCAGGAGGCCTCAGAATCAGAGCTGAGGGCATCCACTGGGGCTGGGAACGCCGCAGGTTTTTGTCACAGACCATTAGCTGTGAAACCCTCACATTGAATAGGACCTGGGGCTTGTCGTTGGCCAGGAAGGGGTTCTGGTGAGACCGAGACTTTGCAGCCAGGCTTAGGGCCTGGCAGAAGGTAGTGGCAGGGGGGCAGTCAGGTGGGGCTCCTGGGCCAGCCCTAAAGGCCTTGGGAGCTGACAAGACCTCAAGAGGAGCCCTGGAGTGTGAAGGAGAAAGATCCCGTATCTGTTTTCCCCTGTGAGGATTCCAAATTCTAGAAAGCCTGGGGGCTCAGCTGGGGTTGGGAGGGAACAAACCCCCACAGAGAAGAGTATGGGATTCTGAAGTCAAACCGCCTGGATCCAGCCCCGGCTCTAGGCCTTGGAGTAGCGTTACCTTGGCCGCATTTCCCAATCAAGCCAAGACTCAGCGTCCTCGTCTGTAAGTGGGAATGATGACTAAACACCCACTGCATAGGGTTATTGAGAGGCTCGAAAAAGACATGTGAAGAGCTTAGCACAGTGGGGGGCGCAGAGCAAATGCTCAGCTGTGAACCAGCAGGAGTAGCCCGCATGGTGGGAGTAGCTGGTCTCTGCTCACAGGTGCAGAAAGTGAGCCCCGGAAAGATGAGGTCAGATAAGCTATCTGGCCGCAGGGTGTAGTGATTAAGAAGAGGGACCCTGGAGGGGCGCCTGGGTGGCTCAGTTGGTTAAGCAACTGCCTTCGGCTCAGGTCATGATCCTGGAGTCCCCGGATCGAGTCCCGCATCGGGCTCCCTGCTCGGCAGGGAGTCTGCTTCGTCCTCTGACCCTATCCCCTCTCATGTGTTCTCTCTCTCTCAAGTAAATAAATAAAATCTTTAAAAAAAAAAAAAAAAAAGAAGAGGGACCCTGGAGTCAGGTCACCCGAGTTCAAAATCCTGCCATTTCCAGGCCACATGACCTTGAACAAGTGACTTGCCTGTGCCTCAGTTTCCTTCTTTGCCCAATGGATAGTGGTCCTCCCTGCCCCATGGGCCTCGTAAAGTGTACCTGGCACAAACTGCGGGCCGCGTAGCCATCGGCTCTTATTGGCACTGCCTCTGTCCTGTGAGTGAAGGCCTGGGCATCGGGGCCCTCGCTCTTCCTGCCTCACTCCTTGCTTTCCACATAACTAAGATGACGACTCTCTCTTTGCTCTCATCGGGGCCAGCCAGGAGGAAGGGAGACTGCTCCAGACATGGGATCGGAGCCTCATCTGACAGCCTCATGCCGGCAGGGGGCCTGACAGAGGCCAGAACCGGCGGGGGCAGGGGCCAAGGCAGAGGGGGATTCCCATAGCACGCAAGGTGAATGGTGCTCAGAAATGAGGTTCTGGGGCCAGGCATGTGCTGCAGATCACAGGGGTGTGTGCGCGCCCAAGGGCCCCTACGGACAGGGCGAGCGGGGCATCAACACAGTGGGGCAGCAGGAGGGGAAGCTTTGAAAACACAAGTGGGGAATTTTATCTGAGAGTCGTTTTCAGCTGGAGGCCTTTTTAAAATCTCCCTTCCACCGTCCATTGCCTCCATTCTGGAGAGGCAGACCGGGAAGACACCTTTACTCCAGGTTCCGGAGTCCCTGGGCCTGGCCAACCTCGAAGGAGAGAGGGGGAGAATGGTGGATGGGGCAGAGGCACTCACGTTTAATACAGTGGTTGGTGCTATTTGCTGTCGTCCATCCTGGGCAGCACTGTCCCCCGCAGACATTCCTCCTGTGGGGTCAGCAAAACTGGGTCAGCACAAGGGTGCTCAGAAAGGTACTATTCCCAGAGCCCCTTGGATGGTCCCACCCTCTATGGGCAGGGCCCCGGGAACACTGCCAGGCTGGCCAGACCATCCTCCTTCTCTAGGGAGTCCACGTGGCCCCGGGGCAAGAACTTGGCGATCCCGCAGATCTGACAGTTGAATCCCGTCATTCTCTGCGTGATCTTGGGCAACTTCACTCTCTCCAGCAGTATGATGGAGGGAATAATACCTGCCTAGCTGGACGGTTGTCCCTAACACAAAGAAGGCACTCTCTAGGACAATTAATGACAGTGATGATGCAGACGATGAAAAAAGCAAGTTCAGAGAGGTTCAATGACCCACCGAGGCTCAACAATGAGTAAGTGCCAAAGCTGGATTCAAACCTGAGTTGCCCCGCCTCTAAGTCAAGCTCCAACCCTACACTGCCTCTCACCAAAAAATAAACACCATGGTCCTTTGCCCCACAAATGCTGACTATCTAAGCGAAGCTGGAAAACACACATAAAATAGTCTTCGGGAAACACATATTCATCATCAGCCAACAAATGTGCGTGGGAGGAGGCCTGCCCTTGGGCAGGCTGGTGCGTGGTGCAAGGGGAGACAGAGGGACCTGGGGTTATAGAATTTCTATTTAAGAGGGGCTTGAGGTGGGGCGCCTGGGTGGCTCAGTCAGTTGGGCGTCTGCCTTCGGCTCGGGGTCATGATCTCAGGGTTCTGGGTTCGAGTCCTGCATCGGGCTCCCGGCTCAGTGGGGACCCTGCTTCTCCCTCTCCCTCTGCTCCTCCCCCCGCTTGTGCTCTCTCTCTCTCACTCACTCTATCTCAAATAAATAAAATCTTAAAAAAAAAAAGAGGGGCTTGAGGTGATGAGCTGGTAGGAAGATGAAACTGGGGCCTTGGGTTAAGCTGCCTCTGCACAGTGAGCACACTCTTTTTATTTGGGCAGGCGAATGGAACTTATTTTATGGGGGATAGTCCTTCCCCAGCTATGGTGCCAGCACTGAAGGCCCCCACAGGAGAAACTGGTCTGTAGTAACTGCTGGGGTACTCACCCAACTCACTCAAACTTTGCTTTCAGGTGTGTGGTGAAGCCCCTGTAGCACCAGCAGCTTTCACCAGCCCTGACTCTCCATCTAGAGACCCAAATGCCTGGACCTGGGTGACTTCTCTAGAAGGGTTCCCCCCGGGGAAGGCTCCTGAGGGCCTGGGCCTGGCCCTGGCTGTGTGGACCCCATTATTACCATCAGAAATTGTCTACTGAGCACTCACTGAAACAGGCTGAGTGGGGCAGCAGAGAATGAGCTGGAGAATCAGGGTGCAGAGAGGGGGGCCATTCCTGTGACCTCTGTGGACAGAAGAATGAGCATCTGGTCTCGTTTACGAGTTTATTTGACATTTGAGTGAACCCCAAAGCTTGTGTGGTTTTTGGAGCCTTACAAAACATTCAAAATAAATTCCTGCAGCTTGGAAAAGCTGAAGCCCATTTCTAGCCCTGTGGCCCAAAGTTGTGGGGAGCTGCCTCCCAGCGAGATCCCAGAATGTCCTCCCAGCCAAAAGCTGGGCCATCCTGGCCACCTCAGAGCCTCTCTGGACCGCGGCCTTCTGCTGCTTCCTGGCTCTATGAGAGCCTCCTCCCCGTCAGGGCCCAAGTTGCTGAGTTCTGAGGAAGGGGCTGGTCCTCATACCCAGGCTTTCTGAGTGTGCGCACTGGAGGAGGGGATGGGTGTACTACCCACGCATTTGGAAGTCACTACGCCTTGCAGTGGTGACAAGTCCTCTTAGAGGCCAAGGAGGTCTTCACAAGGAAACAGACTGCATGCCTGAGAGTGTTCTAAGAACTAGGGTCTGTTAGTGTCCAGATAGCACAGACTGAGGGGCCTACTTGACTAGGAGGTCATGGCATGGAGCCCAGCCCAAGGAGGTCCCCTGAGCCAGCTGTCACCCCAGATGCCCTCGGGACAGCTTTGTAGCTGACTATAGGGGGCAGCAACCTGCCCCTCAGGGCCTTCAGGAACACAGCGAGGCCTGGTCAGAATCAAAGGCTGCCGGGCAGGGGCGGCCAGGCTGGGGCTGGAAGGGCACTCAAGAGAGATTCAGGAAATCAATGGGGGACTCTGAGAGTTCTTTCGAGGCCAATATTCGAATCTTGGGCAGAGGCCTGGAAGGTGGGAGATGAGCATTCAGCTGGGAGATGACCATTCAGCTGAGAGATGACAATTCAGCTGGCTCTGGCTAGCAAGAGAGAGCAAGTAAGTCTGACTAGCTGGGGCATATCCGACTCAATGGTTCTGACCCCTTGGAAGGTACCACCATGAGATCATATGAGCCCAGCCTTCCAGGTGACACCTCTCAGCAAACATCAACTCAGGATCCAGCATCATTGTCCAACCTTTAGGGACACATCTGGCCAACAGCCTGGAACAGCTCCTGGTCCACTTCAGACCAATGTGATCATGCTGGTCCTTTGTTAAAAACCTCCCCTGACTCTCCATTGGCCCCTTTGAAGCCGGCCAGGCCCCCATCTGCTTATGCAGTCTAATTGCCCTCATCCCCTGTCCTGTCTCCACAACCTTCCACAACCAAGGCTATGATCCTCCAAGGCTACAAAATTTGTTGTCCTGCAATTGCACCACATAGGGCCACATTTTGATGTGGTGCCTTTGCTTAAACTGCTCTCCGCCTAGAATGCCTTCCCTCTCTTTGCTGATTGAAATCCTTTGCATAATCCAAGACTTCCAGATCAAATGTTACCTCCTCTGTGTAAGCCTCCCCTGATGTATCCTCTGCCTTCCCCATTCCCCATCCACTGCAGTCATTTAGTCCTGATTATCTCATGTTACTGGTCATATGTGTCCCCAACTTGACTATCTTGAGAATTCTTTCTTATTCCTCTTTGTGTCTAACACAATGCCTGACACGTGGTATACATTTAATACTTCTTGTTTCACTTAATCCACTGTTTCCCAAATAATGGATGAGCCACACCCAGGTTAGGAAAGGGGGTTTTAGGTTTCCACAACCACAGCATTCAACACTGCGAGTCACGTGGTGAGAAAGTGACCCCCTTTTCAGTGATCGTTCTAGCCTGATTAAATCAGTAAAAAAAATCAGTCTGAGGTTGGGTCCCAATGCCAGGTCCTTCCCTCAACACTTGCTAGTCTCCCTTTTCAATAGGAAGAACACACCACACGGTTGAGCTTCTAGTTAGACACCATTAGAATTTAAAAACATTTTCTTTTCATTTCAATTTTCCTACAATTACCTTCTTTTTATGCCAAGTGGTACTATTTTCAACCATGATAGTGATACAAAGTGTCCTTGAAAAATGAATTTGTGTAGAAAAATGAGTCAAGCACTGTTTGTAATAGCAAAAAAAAAAAAAAAAGTAAGTCATCTAAATGTTCAAAAACAGGAGGATGGGTAAACTGTGGTATATTCAGACAGCAGCATAATATACCACAGTTAAAACGAATAAACGTGGGCTGATTATATTAACATGGCTAGACTCAAAAATCTAATGAGGAGGCGAGAAAGCAAATTGTAGGAGGATAATACAGTATGGTATCACTTATCCGAGTTTAAAATATGCAAAACAATATTATGTATTTAATGGAGGCATGCATCTGTAGTAATAGTGTAAAAACATACAGTGGAATCATGAATAAATTCAGGGTAGTGGTTAACTCTGGGAAGAGAGAGACAAATTTATGGAGGGATTTTAAACTAAAAAAATCAAAAGCAAAAAATGCCAAAATATTAAGGTTTGAAAAATCTGGATTGTTAGTTATATTATTTCCAACTTTTTTAATATGTTTGTACAAAACCTCATAATATAAAATAGTTTAAAATAGATAAAATACAAAATCATACTATTTTTTACAGTGTGTAAATTTAAAGAAAAATAATAGAACAAGAGAGAAAAGAGCAGGGAAAATTATTAGGCTGTGAGGCTAGTTCAAGAAACACTGAATATTGTGAAACAATGGCTTTAAAAGTCCTCTGTAGACCATAAATTCCATTAGTGCAGGATCTGTGTCTGCTGTGGTTACAATGTATCCCACACACTAGAACTGTGTCTGGCACATGCTTAATAAATCTTCATTGTGTGCAATAAATCCCCACTACATGCAAGTTCTGTGAGGACACTGGCTGTGTTGGCCTCTGCTGTAGCTCCATGGTCCAGCACAGAGCCTGGCATACAGGAGGTTTTCAAATACTTGTTGAAGGAATGAAGAATCGCCCATAGTAGTAATGTAATTCCAAGCTTCACCAGCAGGTGGCACTTGGTCCTTGGCCGTGAGCAGCCCACTAGGCAACTGCCAGAGGTCAGCCTGGCCAGAAGCCATGAGCCAGAATGGGCCTGCACAGAGGAAGCAGATGGACAAGATTGCTACTCAGCTCACCTGGAGTGGTTGCGTGGACTGCCAGAGGAACCCACCCTTAATCAAAGCTGCAGAAAAGAATCTGGGGGAGGAGCCAAACCCAACATGTGATTTGATGTGTGCACCTGTGTATGACAGGTGCCTAGGGGTGGCACCCAGCCCGTGTCCTTACACACCTGTGCTCATATATCAGCTTTGTTGTGGTGACAATCTGCTTTGCACATCCCCACCTCACTTCACAACTTCTAATAGTGCACCCTTCCAATCCCAACCTCCACTATTCTACCTTCCCCCAACTTGCACCTAAATGCCTAAGCTATAAGCTCCTCCATGATCTGCCCCAACCTTGCGTCCAGCCTCACTCCAATGGCTTCCCTACACCAGGGTGGCATCCTACCCCCAGGCCAGTGCCAACGGTGAGAAGCCCTCAGCCTTGGGCAGTGCTACACCTCTGGGCCCCACTCCTGCCACCTCCCCTCTTGTTTCCCTGAATACTGCCCATCCAGCCACAGGGACCTCAGCTCCTCTGAGCTCCTCAGCCATAACGGTCCCAATCCTTTATGCTTAATAGGAAGCTTCCGTTATTAGTAAGCACATTCACTGGTACATATCTGTTCATCTCTCCAATTGCATTGTAAGTAATTGAGTTGCTCTCTTGGCAGGAACAATGCCTTTGTCTATGAACCCCCATCCCCTGTCCCAGGCTCTGCACACGTGCTCTTAGGAAGCATGTATTCACTTGCACACGTCAGGAAAGGAAAAAACTGAAACACAGTCGGTGCTCCATTAACACTTGTTGACTGATCCTGTGTGTAAGCAACTTGGCAGTGCATGGGTCTGCTCTCCGCCTGTTCTAAGTTGGGCCTTGCTGGGGCAGCAGGGAGTTCATTCACTCATTCAACAGATACTTAACGAATATCAACTTTCTGCAGGCTCTCTTCTAGGCACTAGTAACAGCAATGCACAAAACAAAGCCTCTGTTTTTGTAGAATTGACATTGGTGTGGGCAATAAACGCAGAAACAGGTAAAGCACGTGAAGGGAGACAGGGTGGGGCAGGTCTGCCAGAGCAGACCTGTCTGAGCAGAGATCTGAACGAAGGGAGGCAATCCTGGGGAAATAGGAAGAGTTCAGCAGCCAAGGAAAACCTGGAGCAGAAGGCCACCAGGCACACCGTCCTCCAGGGTAGAACTGAGGGTACAAGCGTCCTTGCTGTGCACTGGGACTAAAATCAACTGGTAAATTGGGCCCAGGCCATACAGGGCTGCCAGAGCCCTTCCCAGCCTCTCGGATCCTGCCCTCCTCCAGCCCCGCCCTTCCCCGGGGCTCCCTTTGCCCTCCATTCTGGAGACACATGGCATACCCAGACAAGGCCAAGTGCCCCTCAGCCATGAGGATCCCCGACATGGGGATGGGGTTGCCTCCGAGCCTCCCGACGCTGCGAGGGCGCCCCCAGCGGGCAGCAGGGGTGCCCGGGGAGAGGGGAAAAAGCAAATCGCCGGGTTGGGGGACACAGCCCCGCAGACTGCGCGACGCGCGCTGACACCTAGCTGCACAGGCGCACACACAGACCCCCTCTCCCACGTACCCACTGTGCCACAGCTCGGCGCGAGCGGGCTTCCGGCCCAAAGTGCCCTCGAGCCCATTCCCCCTCCCACGTCCAGCCGCGCGCGGGCCCAGCCCGACCTGCGTCCCAACTCGTACACTTGTAGCCAAGTTCAGGATTCCCTGCCAGCCCGCTTCCCGGAGATGCATCTGCCTTGGCACTCTGGGGCCCCGACGTCCTCCACCCACCTGCGCTCTGAGCCCGCTCAACCGCTCTAGGGCCTCAGGCGACCGGAACGCCCACCCCGCTGCCCCCTCTGGGCTCCCTCTCGGATCCCCGCGGTGCTGCGGGAGTCTGCGGGCACTGGTTAGCGAGGGGCAGGAGAAAGCATGGGCGCCTTGGGAAAGGATTTAGCGTCAGGTCTCGGCGAGCTGGTACGAAAGGGTGAGGATGGTGTTTTTCTTTGCCCTCAACTCTACAAAAGTGGGTCAGATCTCCGAGCCTCAGCTTGAGGACCCCCGTGCTTTTCCTTGCAGTCCTGAGGCCGCCTTGGTCCCGGAGGAACCAAGGGCACGAGCCCGGGGCCCTCTCCTCTCGCCTGCACATCCCTCCACTAATGAGCACATGGGGACCCACCCTCGCTCCCTCCGCCCCCCCCCCCGGCTTTCCTCTGCAGTGCTCACCCCGTAAGCCGCCCCCGCGGCGGGGTTGGGGGCGCAGCCCCGGGCCGCTGGAGGGTTCCGAGGCGCGAGAAGGCCGGGGCGGCCCGGGCCCGGGCTGCGGGTTGCTGCTGGCCCGAGGGACTGCTTCTCCAGGTCTGCGCAGGTGGCTGGGCTCGCCGCGGCTGCTGCGCGCGGGGCGGCCTCCTGGCCAGCGCGTCGGCGGGCCTCCGGGGGCTCCCCCAGCCGGGTTGGGCCCGCTCCGTGGGCGGCAAGCCCGGGACTGGCGCGTCCTGCTCTCGGAACAGACTGTACACCTTGGCTGCAGACGCTGCGGGGTGACTGCCCCCGGGGCGCCGCAGCCGATTCGCGTCCCTGCCAGCCAGCTCGTATCTTCCCACCGTGTCCCTCTGAGCATGGCCCATGCCCACGAAGACAGCCAGAGTGAGGGCCAGGAGGCCCCCGCAGGGGTTCTGCAGGGCGCGCCCGGGGCAGCGGTGGGTGGTCGGGGGCCTCATGGCGCCGGGGGCGACTGGAGAGCGCTGAGCGGGGGGAACCGCCCCGGGGGCTTGCGGCGGCCGCGCTCCGCTCCCCGGCCGGCGGCCCGCTTCTCCCGGTCTAGGGGCTCCAAGCCAGCCTTCCCGGGGCGAGGGCTGGGCGGCGTGAGCGGTCCCGGGGCTGCGCGCCCCGAGCCTGGCGTCCGCTCGTCTCCAGCCAGGCGCGCACCGCCGCGGCACCTTCGCGCCTTCTCCCGTCTCTGCAGCCTTCCGAAGGGCAGACGGACGCTTTTATTTTTGGAAACTTCCCCCTGTTTTTTCGTCTCTTTTATCTACACCATGCCCCCTCCTCGGAGGGACAGCTCAGCCCCCTCATTACGGGAGAGGGAGAGAGGAATTCCAGCAACACCCACTTTGGCACCGGGAAGCGAGCGGGCGGCGAAGGGGGGTTAACCCGTGAGGAGCTGGGGGCAGCGCAGGCCTGACCCGACGGCTGGCAGGGGAGACGACGCCTGCCGGGACAGGGGCGCCTGGTCACCTTTCTCTCGTCCTGGTCAAGCTCGAACTGCTGACCTGTCCCGAATTTATCTCCTGCCTCTGGCCTCTGGAACAAACTCCCGGTTGCATGACCAAGGCTGCGGCCTCGAAGGTCTGAAGGAGGCCAGGAGAGGTATTAAGATCGGCGTGACAGGGCCGGGCCCCGAGGGACGGACGCCCGGCCCCTTCGCTTCCCGCCCCCGCCGCTGGGGGCGCCGGCTCCGGGGTGGGCTTAGCGCGGGGCAGCGCGGGGCAGCCGGGGAGCTCGCCTCCCCCTCGCCGCCGCAGGGTGCGAGCGCGCTGGAAGGTCGCCGGGGGGGGGGCGCGCGCCCTCTAGTGGAGCTGGCTGCGTCCTCCGCCACCTTGCAGCCGCTGCCCGCCGCCTGCGCTCCTAGATCCTAATCCTTTTCCTGCTGCGTCAGGGTCCAGGCGAGGCGTGGGGCGGCGATGGCGGATCCTGGAAGAGATACCACCTTTTTAACAGAGGTATAGACACAGAGGCTCTTGAATAAGGTCACACCAGGAAACAGCATGTGTCCAAAAAGGGGATAAAATCCTGGCCTCCTGCTTCAGGCTCAGAAGCCCGTTCTCTGGACTACCCTGGGGTATGTCCCAGAGGAGGGGTGGGAGGGAATCGATGAGTCTCTGATTGACCTGGTGTGTGCTCACACCTTGAGTTGGCAGCGAGGGGGCGGGGTGCAAGAATGCTGACTGCCACCCATCTGACTACCTCCAACAATGAGCTCATCATTCATGCCATAGCCCCCGGCCCTCAAGCCTGAAGGCCTGGCCAGTGTGCTGTGTCCCCAGTGCATTTCCACAGCCTACTGTTTCCCAGGAAGGAAGAGTGACAGAGCAGGCAGGAGGGCACCCGTGGATAACGTCCCAAAGGATGGGCACCGTTAATACCTAGTGCTGGCCTATGGCCTCCACTCCTGACTCTGGCCAACAAAACCCCGCATGACTGGGCCCCCTCTCTTGCAGTGTTGTCTCTGCTCTTTGAACAAGCCACATTAATGTCCACTGCCCTCTCCCTGGAGCACTACTCTCCAAGATGCTTTACAGAATTGGCTCTTCATGGCTCCCCCTCTCAACTCGAATATCACCCGCCCGCCTCCTGGAGTGGCCATCCCTGAGCCTCCAATCTAGAGCAGTCCTCCCACGTGTGCCACGACACCCTGCTTTACCTTCCTTGCTTGAATGCCCAGTTGAAAGTATCTTTTTTATTTGTTTACCTGTGTAACTGACTTACTGAATGGGCTGAACTTGGAGAGGGACAATGAGGAAAGAGCTACATTTTTCTCCCCTCACTGCCTTCAACCATGGTATGGTGAATTTCCCTTCTCCACCTTTAATGACATCTCAAGCAGAGTCCTTGGCTTGCCCATCCCCGCCGCCACAAGAACAGTCTCATTTCTGTAATTAAGACCAATTTTCAGGCACTAAAAAGTCTGGTCCTGTCCAAATCAAAACCTCATCCAGTTTAATCAATCTTGCATCCAATTTAATACTCCTCCCCTCCCCCCATGGGCCTATCCCCTGGCCTGAGATCCTGTGGTGGGGAGAGTAGGGCATGGTCTGTTTTTGTGTTGTTTTTTAAGATCTACTTGTTTATTTGAGAGAGAGAGAGCAGGGGGAGGCGGAGAGGGAGAGAATCTCCTGCAGACTCCCCACTGAGCACAGAGCCCGACCCGGGGTTCGATCTCATGATCCAGAGATTATGACCCGAGCCAAAATCAAGACGTAGACACTCAACTGACTGAGCCACCCAGGTGCCCCTCGCATGGTCTGTTTTTCTAATCTCCCTTTTCTGCTGTGGCTCCCCTTGTCAGGATTGGAGGAGAGGTGTTAGAGGGACAGTGACAAAATCCTATGTGACAGGTGCCCTTGGCTGGCAGGTGCCAAGTGTTCGTTCTTCCATGGACACATCTGTGGGCTTTTGGGAGTCTCCCTGCAGGACCTCCACCCTGCACTGCTGTAGCAAAGCACTCTCTGGCCGGCCTCTTGCAGACTCCTGTACTCCTTGCCTCTTGTGGGAATTGCCCGTCCGTGCCAGCAAAGCACTGGTGACTTTGGCTGCTCCTCACTCTGCCATAGAAGCCACTCCGGCCAGGATCCACAGTCAGAGTTCTCCAGATGGGAAGTGCACGCACGTCTCTTCATTTATGCCCATCCTCAATTCCTGAAGACACGTGTTGGGTTCTCCCCAGAAATTGCTCGCTGTGCCTTGGGCCATTGGGGCGTGCTTGCAACCTCCAGCAACTCAGCCTCCATGGAGAGAGGAGTCATGCTAGTCTCCTCTCCTTGGAAGCCCCCAAGCTCTATGACTTGTCCTTTTGGGGCTTGGTTTGCGCTGAGGAGTGCCCTCCGGGGAAATCTCAGCCTTGCCTACTAATGCAACAGTTCCCTGCCTCAACAACTTTCTTCAGTCCCTTTCACGTATAGACTGGAAGCCAGGGATGTGGCGCAAGTGTTGTTGAACCAGTTCTGCCTTTAGGAAGGTGTCTAGTACTTCCCTTTGGAATGTGAGAATATTTAATCCTTATTGTTCTAGTCTTTGCGGCCTCAGCAGAAATTCAAAGATCACAGAAGAATCCTGTTCAACAACCTATTAAAATCATGTCTGACTTCCCAAGCCACAGTGAAAGCTCCAAAGGAATAGATATCTTGTCTGCCTGGCTCACCACTGTTTCCCCAGAACCTAGAACAGTGCTTGACTCCAACAGACAACCCAGAAATATGTGTTCAACGGTTGGCTAAGTAAATGAATGACAGAATGATTCCATCAAGTAAAAAGGGCTGGTATCATTAGACCCACTTTAGGAGAGAAAAAAACTGAGTTTCTGGTGGTAATTACTGGTCCAAGTTCACGTGCTTGCTGCCTCCAAGGCTGGCCCTAAGGATCTCCTTGAATCCTGTGCCTTGTGTTTTAAGATGAATGCCATTGGAATTTCCAGAATGTTCAGTTTTCTCCCTGAGACACTGCACCTTCCCGGCTTTGGGAAAGCCTCAGCTCCACACTTACCCCCTTGCCCTGTTATCCACCCCACTCCTCAGCTCGGGGGAACCCCCCTCCTCTTCCCACTACCTGCCCCGTTCCTTTAGGAGCTCTCCTCTTCATCCCTCAACGCTCACCTCAGAGCGCCATGAGCTTCCCAAGGCCAGAAACCTTGGCGTCATCTTTGTCCCTGAGCTATTTTTTCCTCCCATGTGTCCAAGTCATTATTACTGCTCCATCTCCTCCGTCTGCACGTCTGGAAGTCTGCCGCCCATTCAGCCTCTCACCGCTGGCCTGGGCCAAAACCCTCATGCAGACACACTTCCCTCACCACTAGGCGCCCCGCCCACTCCTCCATGAGTACAAGTGGTCCTTGGAAATTCCCACCCTGTTCTCCCGGGGCTGCAGCCTGGCTAATCTACTCTGAGGACTCTCCTTCTGCCCCACCCCGGTGCCATCCTCCCGTCCTGGCTCCCGTTTACCACCCATCACTCCCTCCCCTGTAACTGTTGGGACCTTGATACAGCTCTTCAGAATCGCCCGTCCCATACTTTTGTTTGTTTTTCTTTTCTAAAGCTGCCAAAATTTATGGAGCCTCCGATGGCCCAAGCGCGGTGCTAAGCATGCTGCAAAAATTGGCTCATTTAACAAAATAAAGGAGGCATTATGATTTCCAGGCGGACAAAGGAGGAAACTGAGGCTGGGAATAGCTACTGGCTTGTTGGTAAGTAGCGGAGGCAGGACTCAGACTTTGATCATTTACCACCCAAGCCCAAGCTTGTAAGCCTGCACCCTGTTGTTTTAACCCCGGGCTTGTGCCCCAGCAGCCCTCCTCACAGCTGAACGGGGACCTTTCCCAGCCCCTCTGCTCCTGGCACACCTGAGTCCCTCCACTGCACATTCCCCACTCCCTCTTCCCTGCCTGCAAGCCCACAATCAATTCCCTGGTGGTATGGAGCTACCAGAATCTTCTCTCCCCCTCTCCCCATCTTGCCCAGTACAAGAAGGGGGGCGAGCTGTTTCTGGCATGGCCCCTGACTCACCCCTGATACCAGCTTCCTCCCAGTGAGGCACAGAGTGCTGCCAAGCCTACTCACCCATCTCGTGGGGCTGGGGAAGGAAATCATCTCTGGAGAGCCCTGCAGAGAGAGGCAGAAGGGATCGATAAAGGATTCCTGTGGAAAAAGGTTTGCCGGGACACAGGCAGGCACCACAACAGGGGAGGGTGAGATGCTGGACACCCAAGGCAGCCTGTTCGCTTTCCTGTGTCTTGTGGGGATAATGCTGGCAGCCACATGGCTACCAGAACCTAAACTAAGTTGGTAAAAAAGGACCAAAAACAAGGGATGAATTTCTGTTCCTTTTGCTGAGACCCAGACTTCCAACAGAATTCCAGGGATTTTTCTTCCTTGGAAGTGACTGGACCTCCAGCCCCGAATTCCTCTCCCCAGGAGAGCTTGTTCTCCTGCTCAGAACAAATATCACATTTCCTGGTTAATCAGTGGGCAGAAGAGCTGAAGGAAGGCTGATTGGGCCCCTGGCCTTCCCTACTGGAGCAGCTCGTGGGCTCAGATGTTCTTGTGCAGACCCAGGGGAGAGCTGGGACCTCGGCAATGCACAGCCTCAGCCTCCAGTTTGGAAGGTGGGGGCTGCACCAAGAGGCCCCAGCTCACTCCTGCATGAGGCCTTCAGGGCCCACGAGGGCTGCCAAGACCCTTCCACCTCAGACACCGAGGCCTGGCATCCCCCCAGAGCTCACCACACCCCCCCGCCTCCGCCTTGGTCGTCCGGTGTGGTCTTCTCCAGGTGGGCATGAATGCTTCTGGCTTCTCTGAACTGAGCTCAGCTCTCAGCTATTTTCACATCTGAAAATGGAGACAAAGATGCTCTTCTTGCCACCCCCACCTTCCAGGCAAATTAGATAACCTGTGTGTGTGTGTATGGGGGGGGGGGCGGTTAATTACCGCGACTCCATCTGCCAGCTGGTATTTCTTGAGTGCTTAAGAAGCACCAGGTGCTGGGCTAAGTGTTTCCCAGACATTCTCTCATTTAATTCTCATAGCAATCTTAGGAAGGAAGGACTCCTAGTTCATCGCGTAGCACCCGAGGAAATGAAGGCTCAGAGAGGTAAAATGGCTTACCCGCAATCACAAAGCTAGTTCGTGGCTACACTAGGGTTCATTCCCTGGCTTGTCGGGTTCCAGGCATGACAACGCCAGCCTCCAGAGGAGCATTGCTCTGGAGACGCGCCTCCGGCTGCAGGTCCCTGGGAACTGGGAGCATTCCTAGCTGTGTGTGGTGTGGTGGGGGGTGCCGAGGGCCACTTGGTGAGCCCCCACCAAGCACGTCCCACCCTCCTCGGGTCTGTTTCTGGCTAGGTCCGATTTTGGGGTCAAGGGCAGATAAAAGTCATCACGGTGAGTCTCAGTGAATCTGATTCCCTCCCGTGGAGGAGAAGGAAGGAAATGGAGCTTACCCTACATCAAATCGGTTTCAATTGCTGAATGAAGGCTCATCTCACCCCTCAGCTTTTCTCTTTGGAAAAGAAAAGTGCCATAAATAGAACATCCGCGTGCCCCTGTGTGGTAGGCATTGTAATTCCCATGTCACAAACCCAGAGGGGTGAGGACTCTTGCTCAAGGTCAGACAGCTAGGAGTCGAGCCTGAGTCAACGAGAAAGTCTGAACGGCTCCCAAGCCCATGCTGCTTCTGCTGCAGCACACTAGCCTTGCCCCAGGATGCCTCGCAAAGATGTGAAAATGCAGCTCACTCTCTCTTCATTTCCAGTCTTTGATACAAGAGTGGGCTGATCTGAAAGCTCTGTGCATTTAGCTAAAGCTCAGACAACGTTTCCCACTTACCTGCATAAATTCCTTCAGCCTCTGACTGGAGTAGAATCTTCTAGAACTCCTGGGGGATGAAACATAGCTTCTCTCCAAGCAGAGTCTGTGAAGACCTGAGCAGGGAAACCGTGGGAGCAGTCTGGAAGGCCTCCTTCTTCTAATTCCTTCTGGTGAGACCACGGGGGCTTTGAGTGCTTCATAGCGGGTAGGAGTGAGGGGGGTTTGGATGGGGAGGGTCTCATACTGTATTACCCATTCAAAATCCCCAGGGAGAAAGTGCTGTGGGCCAAAGGACTGTGCCCACCTATCCAGGATTCCGGACCGGCTGTGCAGGAATTTGAGGACAAGGCAAGTAGGAACAACTTCCCTCGGCTATCGTTGGGGTCTCCCAGCCTGTCCCCACCTTGGCTTCCTGCTGCGATGCAGTGGTATCCCTCATACCCCAAAGGATAGGAGTTGTGGGGGCAGAGAACAAAAGCTGCTGTAGGGTGTTTCCCAGAATAAGCTTTTCCCAGGAGGCCCGTAAGCAGCCTCCCGTGCATTCTTCATCATCAAGACAAAGAAAGGGGGTAACGCCTTCAGCTATCATCTCTTGACCTCCGTTGCCCCCTGGATCGTACGCTGAGAATGGAGACACCCAGTGCGGTTTTCCCCGGTGCCCCCAATACTCTAGTCTCTAGGACCCCAAGCCCTTGGGGTCAGGCTGGGATCCTAAAACTTGTCGAGACAGGGCACAGACACCAGGCTGGGGAGTGGGACAGGAGGTGCTGCCAGACCCCAGTGGGCCCCAGCCTGCCTGCATGACTCATTCCTTGTTTCCGTCCACTCCGGTCTGAGTGCCTTGGCCCAGGGGCCTCCAGGAGGTTGTAACGCAGGCTGGCCCCTTGCCCATCAGGGCTCAGCAGACAAAAATTAAAGATCTCACTGCTCAGGAACTCACACAGACAGCAGGGGCATGCTCTGTGCTCTGCCTCATCAGACCAGACCTCAGGCCAGAGGGGATGGATGGCCAAGGGAGGAAGGAAAGGCGTCTCCGGCTCCACCCCCTCCTCTCTATCCCTCACATCCAGTCATACAGCCCCGGCCACTGCCCACTCTCTTCTCACTCCTCAGGCCATCGCCTGAAGACGATGGTACCGCAGCGCGCACTCCTCAGCTCCCCTGCTCTCCTCCCCATCTCTGCCTGAAGGCAACAGTGGAGGAGAAACAGACTTGTAAACAACTCCTCGGACTTTTTCTGGCAGCAGAGTTCTAATCAGGCCTCTCACCTGCTCAACAACCCTCAATGACTCCCCAGGGCCTCACAAATCAAGCCCCAAACTTCTGACTAGGCCTGGCACACAAGCTGGTCTCATATATGTCCCCTCATGTACGCTGGTATTCAGCACAGTCCTACTTGCTCAGAATTCCCCCTAGTTGCCTCTCCCATGTCTCCTCACCCAAATACTTAGGCTCACACCATTTCCTTCACCTGGAATATTCTTCTTGCCCCTGCCTGCCTGTCTTTTAACTCCTATCTCAAAGGCCACTGCTTCCGAGAAGAAGACTTCCCAGAAGCCCCCACCCCACCCCAAGTCTGCAAAGCTGGCTCCCTCCACTGAACCCCAGTAGCTCCCGATGTACCCCCACCCCACCCTGCATGACTAGGCTGCAGCTGCCAGTCCTCCAGGGTGGGAAATACCTGGGGCTTTGGAGTGCCACTCTGTACTATCACTCACCAGCTTTGTGTCCTGGTTACAGTGACTTAACCTCTTTGAGACATGGTTTCCTTACCAATAAAATAGAAACTGTAATACATGCCTTTCTAAGCATCGCATCTAGATAGGGCAACTGTATTTACCAACCACACAACACTCCAGACACAACTGAATGGACCAGAGATAAGCGCCTGACCCAAGGGAGCCTTTTCATTGTCGGTCAGGGACCTAAGACTTCTGCAGTCTGACTTGAATGCAGACATCCTTGGTTACTGGAAAAACCAGATTCTGTTTTAAACATTTGAACTTGGGGCGCCTGGGTGGCTCAGTTGGTTAAGCGACTGCCTTCGGCTCAGGTCACGATCCTGGAGTCCCGGGATCGAGTCCCGCATCGGGCTCCCGGCTCAGCAGGGGGTCTGCTTCTCCCTCTGCCCTCTTCCCTCTCGTGCTCTCTGTCTCTCATTCTCTCTCTCTCAAATAAATAAATAAAATCTTTAAAAAACAAAAAACAAAAAACATTTGAACTAATAGACTTTTCTTCAAAAACCAAGCCCTGGGATTAAAACAGAATAGGCAAGTCCTAGTTCTTGAGAGCTTGCAGTCCAAGGGGGCTTCATATAACCATAGAACATAAAGCCAGGCAGGTGGTGTGACTTGTGCAGGGTCACACAGCTAGTCAGAAACACAGAGAGGGCTAGGACTCGGGTCTCTGGACCTGGGTTTAGTTCAGGGTGGTTGGCCCCTGCTCCATGCTCAAAAGCATGTGGCCCTGAGCAGATTGCCTGAAGAAGACTAAGGAGCCACCATGCCCCACGTCAACCTATGTTGGCCCAACTTTTGCACAAAGGGCTCCTCCCTTCAAGGCAGTGGTTAAAAGACAAGGTCAGATCATGGCAGGGAGCACAGACCCTGGTTCTAGTCCACCATGTGTTCCCCGTGTCCGCCTGGGCCTGCCTGCTTCCTCTTCCAGATGTGAGTTTCCTCATCTCTAAAAAGAGAGGATTTTACTGGATAAACTCAAATTCAATGTCAACACTAAGATTTTGATTTGAGGAGCAGACAGACAATGGGTGGGTGTGGGTCCAAGAAGTGTAGGATCCACAGAATGTGAATACTGGACGGGACCTCCCTGAGAGATCAGCCAGCCCACTCCTTCAATTTACAGTTGAGGAAACTGAGGCCCAACGGGGGAGAGATGCTTGCCCGAGGTCACATGAGTGGTTATTTGGCAGCCCCAGCTCTTGAACCACGGTCTCCTGACTCCCAGACCTCTCAACTTTCTCTTTCAACTCCCTCAAGAAGCTGGGAGCTATTTGGCTGCCTCAGCCAGGAAAGCCCAGAGTGGCTGTGCATGTCAGCAGCAGGGCCTCAGAGCCTGGGAACATCTCTGACAGGGTAGGTGCAAGTGCCAAAGCTGCTGGTGGGGAGGGATGGGGCTGGGGGCCAGGGAGGGCGTATTGAAGATAAGCTGTCAGCATCTCTCCTCTTCCAGTTGGCAAGAAGGAACAGAGAAGGGTCCATGATGATTGAAGGAAAACAGCCCCCTTCTGATTGAGCCATTGCTCCATGGAGGGCTGGCGTCTTCCTCTCTCTCTCTCTCTCTCTCTCTCTCTCTCACACACACACACACACACACACACACACACACACACACACACACACTATCCACCCCTGCCTAGCTGCTGAAAACTGTCGCTCCACATCCTCGGTCTCAAGATGTGTATTGATATTCTCAGGGGCACTACTTGGTGGGGCCTGGAATTTCTTTCACTGTCAGAGATGTCTCCAAGTATCTGCCTACCTCCTAATGCTCACCGTGTCATGATGCCCTCCAATTCTACAAACACTTTTGAGCATCTAATATGCAGCCAGGCACTGTGCTAGGCACTGGGGATGGGTGGGACATCCTCACTGCCAATGTCATGGTGAATGCTTCCATAGGGGAATTAACAGTCACCTGGGCTCACTGAAGAAGAACTGCTTACCATGCAGGGTGGCGGTTGGCCAGGAAGAGTTTCTCAGAGTCTTGATTTTGACTTGAATCTTGAAGGCTAAAGGAGAGGTCACCATGAAGGGGAGGGGAATGTGGCACGGACAGGCACTGCATAGGCAAAGGCAGGGGTGTAAGATGAGGTCTGGGTTATTGGGGGGAATTTCAAGTAGCTCATGTGGCTGGAGTTTCGATAGGAACAGAGGTTATAGAAGGGGAGATGAGGCTGGAGGGGTAGGATGGGATCAGTTCATGCGGGGCTTAGCTCTAGTCCGCTCCTTTTTTCAGAAAGATGAACCTGTTCCCCACATCCAAGTCATCACCCTGGAGGGCACAGACTATTTATCTGGAATTCTGAAACTGATATCCTCTAGTCAATAGCAGGGGGTCATTTGTGTGGGGAGGAAGCAGCATACTCGTAATCTCTGTCAACCCCCCCAAAGCCACCCCAAGTAAACACCAATTGACATAAAGCCCATGAGCCTGCCGTGCTTAAAAACAATCCTCCAGCCCTGCTTCTAACCAGTCTGTTCCCCCACATGGCTCCACTTTTAGAGAAATTGTGGAGCTGCCAACTCAGTAGGTTTGCCCTGTCCCTGGGCTCCTACTGCCATGGCTCACCAACCCTCTGCAACCCTTTCCCCAAGTACTCCCCTGAATTCCCCACTCTCCCTGGATCCAGATTTTCCTGGAGACTCAGCCCCCCTTGTCAGTCTCCTGTCCCCCAGTCTCGTTCTTGCTGGGCCTCAGATTCCTCTCCAGTCCCATAAGTTCATGTTGTTGAAGTTAGGTCATGCCTAAGGATCATAATATGCATTTCCAAACCCCACTCTGCAGCCTCCGGCTTAGCTTTGCCCCATCGATAGATAAGCCACATGTGCTTGACGTCAGAGAGCTGGGGAGGGCCTGGTGTATCTCAGCCACCATTCATTAATCATCCTTTTGTCAGGCATCAGGGTTGCCAAGAAGAAGGCTTAGCCCCTATCCTCAAGGAGCGTCCAGCATAGTAGGAAAGGCCGCACCACCTATCACGGTCAGTGCTGTGATTGAGATGAGTTCAGGGTGCAATGTGAATATAAGGACAGAGCCCTCCCGCCTGGGAGTATGGGACAATTGGTCAGGGAGGATCCTACCTACGATGCTGTCTGAGCAGGGTCTGGACGGCAGGCCAGGTTTCAGCCTGGTGAAGGAGGGCAGGATAGTGAGAGGTAGGCACAGCAGTGAATACCAGAACCAAGTTTGCAAAAATTAAACCTCGCACCAGAGTCTACCCCATTTCCTTTTTCAATGGAGTTACCAATCAGAGAAATTTTTGCCCGAGGTTTGAATGGTAGTGAAATGAAATTCAAATGAGAGTCAATGTGGATAGGCCGGGGGAATGTGGAGCCTACAGTAATGCGGCTAGATATGTGTGTAGATGTTGACTCCATCATTCCTCACATTGAGGGATAGGTGAAGATTGCTGGGATCTACAGTAGCCCATGAGCCAGGGCTGGCACCTTCACAAGACTTCTCACAATTTGGATGAAGTCAGAAAAAGCATTTTTATCAAATTTTCACATGACATAGGATTGGAGGAATAAATAATAAAAACTGGATGATAGAAGCAAGATATAAGCTGATCTAGATAAATTGAGATTTAATAGAGATAAGTGAAAAGGTCTTGCATCTTGGTCCAAAATAAGTAATAATTAAAGGATGAGGGATACTTGCTTTGATAGCAGTTTGTGTGAAATGACTTTATTTGGGCAGAGTGTTGCGGGGAGGTACAGAGACTGTTGAAAAGGGAGATCCTGGTTAACTAGTGGCTTGAAATAAACTAACAATGCAAACTTCTAAAAGGCCTAGTGCCATCTTGGACAGGATCCAGGGCTTCGAACAGGAAGGGTAACGGTGTACTCCAAGCTATACAGATTGTTTAATGCTGCTGCCCTATTTTAGATGGCTTGTTACAACTCAGCAGCATGTCTAGGAGAAGGTGACCTGAATGGAGATAAATACAACCCAGGAGGAGTACTTGAGATGCTGGAGAAAGTCTGGCCATGTTCAACTGTTTATAAGATTATTGGGTAAGAGAGGGATACAGTTGTTCTGTGTTTGCATTAATCATAGCAGGTTAACTGCAGGAACAACCTCAAAACAGTAAGTGAAATTTTGTTCATGTCAAGCAGGACTCAAATACACAAGGTCACGCAGGGCCCTAGGATCCTACCATCATGGAGCTCCAGTATAGAGATCCTTCCTCTTTCTCATTCAGCCAATAGATAGGAGAGGGAAAAAATGTGGAGGATTGCACAGGGCTTTTCAGGGCAATGTCTGGAAGAGGGCAAGCACCATGCTGTCCACATTCCATTGACGAGAACCCAGTCACATGATCACACCTGACAACAAAGGAGGCTGGAAAATGTAATCTAACTGTATGTCCAGGAGAAAAAGGCTATGGGTGTGGGCTTTAGAGATGTGGACTTGGAAGAGACTGCCTCAGGAGTGACAAGAGTTCAGAGTTTAATGTATTCACATGAAGACTTGCACATAAATAATGTAGACTTTGCCGCATTATTCATAAAAACCAAAGGTTAGTTATTGACTAAATGCCCATCGACTGGTGAAATCTGGTATATCTATACAATGAAATACTACTCATCAGTAACAAGGATTGGGCTACCAACACATCCTACTACGTGGATGGACCTCAACAATGTTATGGAGATATTTGATAAATTGAGTAATAGCTCTATGATATTTATGTGAAATATCCAAAAAAGGCAAAGCTATAGAGACAAAGAAGATCCCAGGGACATGGATGGGAGAAGGGGGAGGGAAGTTAACAGTAAGTGGGCACAAGAGATCTTACTGCGGTGATAAAAATGTTCTAAAACTGAGTGATGGTGGTGCTTGTACAACTTGGTAGATTTGCTAAAAAATAATTGAATTCTTCATGGGAAAATGGTGAATTATATTACGTATTAATATGCCTCAATAATTTTTTTGAGTTAAGTGTTTTGGGCTTTGAGGTTGAGGGAAGGAGAATAATCCTGCAAAGGAAATAAGACTATCCAAAGTGGAAAAAGGAAGTGGCACAGAATCCAAGGAAGGAGAAGATTTAAAAAAGGGATGCATGGCAACTCTAATCAAAGTTACTGAAATGTCACATCAAATGGAAAGTCGATAGCATTGTCTCTGCCACAGCAGAGTTCACAGTGTTGTTCCAGGTCCAGGATCAGGTACAAGATAAAACACAGATTTCCACTGGCAATAGATGCAACTTTTGGAGTTGTCCAACAGTAAGATACGTCCCATTGTTGAGTAATGAAAGACAGGCTGGATGGGCATTGTAGAAAGGATTTCTACGTGGGAGGAAGACCTCTAAGGAGGGCCGGAGTCTGTGAAGTGTCCAGGGTTTTCCAAAGATTTGATTACTTCCTTTCGCCCAAGGCCTCCTCTCCACTCTTGGCCTTGGGGTCCTCATCTCAGACACTGGGAGCTGCCTGTTGGGAAAGCAGAGTGGCTCTGCCTCCTGAAACCCTAGGCATCCTACAGCCACGGAGGGCTGCTTGGAGCCATGAGCTAGCTCAGGGGTCAGTAGTCTGTACAACAGCAGATTTCACCAACGTCAATGCAGAGACCTGAGTAACCCTGGGAGGCCAGGGGAAAATAGGCTAAAGAGCAAGAGAGATGACACGAGAGGATTAGTGCTCATTTTAAATCACACTTGTCCACCATCCCCCCAGAGTTCAGGCATGGGAGGGAGAGAATGCAAGATGAAGTTCATAGTAGCCATGTGGAGGTTTCCTGAGATAGAAGAAGAGGAGGAGATGAAACACAAACGTAAATGCACATCTTCTGAGGGGCAAAAGGGAGCTGGGGACCCACCATGCGAGTGGATTAGGAGAATTTAATGTAGCTTTTTTTTTTTAAGCTTTTATTTATTTATTTGAGAGAGAGAATGAGATAGAGAGAGCATGAGAGGGGGGAGGGTCAGAGGGAGAAGCAGACTCCCTGCTGAGCAGGGAGCCCGATGCGGGACTCGATCCTGGGACTCCAGGATCATGACCTGAGCCGAAGGCAGTTGTTTAACCAACTGAGCCACCCAGGCGCCCTAATGTAGCTTTCTTAATTGGAGCTTTGTTTGATGCCCCATCTTCGTCACCTGTCAAAAATGGCCACCATGGTGTAAAACTAAAATACAACATCTAGAAGTTGGACGAATCTTTTTTTCAAAGACTTGGAAAGCTGTGTGAAGCTTCTGGATGGCCCGAGTAGCCATGGTCATGACCGAAGCTGCTGGCATTGCTCCAGCCTGAACTCAGATTCCATGGCAAAGGGGAAGGAATCCTTAGTTCCTAAGTGGACCTGACAAGCTATGGGGCCACCTGATCACCAAAACAGACACTGAAGAGACAATTCATTCATCCGGAAAGCACTTGCTGGGCATCTTCGATGTGTCAAGCCCCCTCACAGAGTTGAAGTCTGTTCATTCTGAGGTACAAGGAGGCCTGCCCCACAGTTCTGGGGAGTATTCTGACTCAGGTGGGTAACAGAGCTGGAGAAAGGTGAGCATGCTTCTGAACCTGCCTCACAGAATCAAACCCATAAGTCTTTCTTGTCTCTAGACAAGAACCACAGCTGGAGAAGTGAGGAGGAAGGAGGGGACAGCACCAGAAGCCCGGGTCTGCTGCGAGTGGTGGCTCTCAAACTTTGTAAGCACAGCTCATCGGAAGAAGGACATCCTACAACATGGTTCACCACACAGGGGCAAAAATCTATACCTGGAGCAACTTACCCTGGCTACGTACAATGTGCTCTCATTTTTTTCTCTTTTGGAATGCTGGTGTGACTCACTACATTGATTTCAGAACCCACAGATGTGTTTCAGCGCTCACCTAGGCTAGAGGTATATATGGGCTCCCCCACCATGGTCTTGAAGAAGTCGGACAACTCAGCCAATCAAGGGGGCGAGTTGTTTAGAAGCAACTGGGATGGTCCATGGATTATGCCCCAGAAGAATGGTCTTCAGTCCCTCAGCCTGGAGAAAAAGGAGTCAAAGGAGGATTCTATCAGGTCTTCATATGCATTAAGATGTTTGTTTAGTGTAGAGACGTGGTGAGGATTTATTCTTCACGCTTGCTGAGGACAGTGTGAAGGGAAGTTCAGATGTCAGTTTAATAAGGATTTGTAGGTGAATACATGTGGGGTGAAAAGGCAGCAAGAGATTTACACACTACAAAAGGTTCGTGTGACCTTCTTCCTGTTAAAGGCAAGGGAAAGGCAGAGGTCCTTAAAGGCTGGTTAAACTCTTGTCAATCTGGAATGGTTTTAATGTTTTTTCCAGAAGTTGGGGAGGGGCTACATGGCTTGAGGTGGTCTCTTCCAGCCCTTAGCTGTCATGACCTCTCAGTTCGCCCCAACAAAACCTGTCCAAGGACTTTCACCCTGGCTCGGTGCTGGCTGCGGAAGGTGGGGGCTAGAGCTGTAGGATACCTGAGCAGCAAGGCCTCCCTGTTTCCAGACCCTGGAAAGAGAGCCAGGCCAGGGCAAGTCAGAGAGAGAGGACCCGCGGGGGTGGGCAAGGGGAGGAGGGCTGCATGCTGCGTGCCAAGCGTTGGGGCAGGGGCACGGGAAGGGGCCCCCAGCAGGCTGAGAGCTCAGTGGTGGGCGGGAGACCGGGCTGGCTCTTGTCGTACCTGCACTAATGAGCTGGAAGCGGGCCGAAGCAGCCCAGTGTGTGAAGGCCAGCAAAGGGAAGGCCCTCCCCATGCCAGCTGGACAGGAGAGGACCGAGCGGGGTGGGAGCAAAGCCCGCCCCCCTCTCCACACCCCGAATTCTCAAGCTGGAGGCTGGGACTTCCAGGACAAGGGACTTGGGAGGTCAGGGCAAATCAGCTGAGGCCGGAATGAGGCCTCCTGGGGGAAAGGGGGTTAGAAAGATGCCAACGGTCGGTGGCATAGGGGGGAGAGAGGGCCAAGGGGCTACTGAGGCACCCTGCCAACCCTGTGGAGGGTAAAGGCCCCAGGGGGGTCGCCAGCTGTAGCCGCAGACCCCAAGGAGAGAAACTGAGCAGAGGCAAAGCTTGTAAGGTCGACTGACTTAATAAGGGCAAGCAGAATGGATGAGTCCGCCCAACCCTGCCAGGGCGGCAGAAACGGCCACAAGTGTTCACAGACTGTAAACACCAAGAGGGATGGGGCTCGTCTGGGTCTGCAGGGACCTGGCTAGGCCCGGCAGGGGAGGAGCAGGGCCAAGACGGAGGCCTGAGCCTGGCGCTCTCTGCAGTGAACTGTCCAGAGGCCCGGGAGGAAGGGTCACTCTGGGAGCTCCACAGCCAGCTCACAAAGCCCCACTCGAGCCAAGAGCTGGGCACAGCCCCAGACGAGTCACTCCGGCTGGGGTCCAGGATCCAGGAACTCAATCCTGGCATTTCTGTTCGGACCCTAGGCGTGGCACTAGAGTGTGGGGGAGCCCACTCTGCCTCCTAGTATCGGGGGGCTGGGGCAGTGGGACAAATATTTATGGAGCATCCACATGAACCTTTCCTATGATCCCTCCCAGGGGCTTCCATGGGGACCCTCACCCCTACTGGTACGGAAAAGTTCTACTAGAAGCAGAAGCCTGTGGGTCCAATCTGACCCGTGTGCTCCTTGTTCAGCACTGGCTGCACAGAAATGAGGCTGTGACCAGGGACAAGTCACCTCTGTCTTGGGGTCCCAGTTTATCCACCTGCAACATGAGACCGAGCGAGCTCCGTTGCAACGATTTTCATTGGTCCTGCTTTTCCTTCAGCCTGCGGTTGCCATGGGAACAGCCCAAGTCAAAGGTGGACCCAGCGGGCAGGAGGTCACCCACTAGCCTGTGACTAAGGTGGGCTTTGTTCATTTGTCTGCCAAATATCCCTCCTCTCGCTGATTCTGATAACAGCATCCCTTTTCCTTTACAGAATTGCCCTTCTCTTTTCTAGATCATTCTAATGGGGCAGCGAACTGCAATACCTGCCATAGGGCACATGACCCAAACTGGCCAATCAGATTGTCTGTCATGACTTTTTTTTTTTTAAAGATTTTATTTATTTGACAGAGAGAGATAGCGAGAGCAGGAACACAAGCAGGGGGAGTGGGAGAGGGAGAAGCAGGCCTCCCGCCGAGCAGGGAGCCCCATGTGGGACTCGATCCCAGGACCCCGGGATCATGACCTGAGCCGAAGGCAGACGCTTAACGACTGAGCCACCCAGGCGCCCTGTCTGTCATGATTTGACCCTGAAGCAGAGACACACAGTTATAACTGGATCATCCAATGGCAGCTTCCAAAAAAGACATACTCCAAGGAGTTCCTGGGGCTGAGCCCTGTCGCTGCCTAGATACCTTCTGAGTACCTACCTGTTTAATTCTTATTTCTATTTGGTTGCTCCTAAAATCTCTCTGGTAACTCCACTCTTTTTTTTTTTTTTTTTTTATGTACAAAGTAGAGTTCTTGTTGCTTGCAACCAAAGAACCCTAATTTATACACAAAGCAAGAGAGATAGGCCAGGTGGATTAGATGCTGGGCCCCTACTCTCTGCAGGCCTCCCTCCTTTGTGGTCCCAGGGCAGTTGGCTGCAATAACACTTGGTTCATGTAGGAGACATGGTGGGGTAGTGTCTTTTCGCTCGACAGGACTGCGAACATCAACAACTAAGGACATCTGTATTCCAGATACACCTGGTTCAGGGTTGCATGCTGTAGATGCTCAGTTTCATTGAATCAAGATCTAACAGCTCGAAGCAGGTAACTCCAGTGGGGACAAAACTTAACAAGTGTCAGGGGATATGTGGAGGGCAGATATAATCAGCTGCTGAACAGAGCAAGGCTGGGATAAAGCAATTCCCAGTGCATGCAAGTGATGAGTGCTGGGGAGAAGTGGTCAGGGCTCATTTCAGGGTTTTGGGGAAGGACCACGCTGTCCCGCCAAATATCTCTTCCACCTCTTCACGAATACTTCTCATTCCTGAAACAAGAAGGCAAAGGCACTCAGTTAACACTTAGATATAGAGCTGGAAATGCATCTACCCTGGGAGAGTGAAAACAATGTTTTCATTCACTCTGAAGTGTAAATGATGGGTGTAGACCTTCCCCAAGAATAGGCCTGGATAGAAGAAAGAGGGTTGGGAGCACAAAGGTTTTCAGGGTGTGGAAAGTGCAAACGAGTCTGCAGGTGGACCCAGAGGATGAGCACAGGCCAGGAAAGAAGGGCCAGTATAAGTGTATGGGATAAACATCCCCTTTGGCGGCAAGTTCTGGAAGCTGACTCAGGCAAACTTAAGTGGGGAGAAAGTCCCCTGTATCTTTTGCATAAAGGAGGTGAAGGGAATTGGAGGAGGTGTTCAACAAGCCGGCCTGGGGAGCCAGGGGCCAGGGCGGCTCTGGGGGTCCCGGGCACAGGAGCCCGTAGGCTGGCTGGCTTGGATGATTCCAAGCCAACTGTTTCCTGTGGTCAGTAGTCACCCCACCCCAGATTCAAATTCCCCAGGAGAGAGTTTGATGAGTGAACCTGGGGTCCTGTGCCCACCCTTTGGGCGTGGGCAGGTGGGAGAGTCTCCATGACTGGCAGCCCCACCGGGAATGCCTGGAATGGGTGCAGCGGAGTTCCCCAAAGGAAAATTGAGTTTCCTTTATCTGAGGAAGGGAAGGGATTGGTGGGCGTATGCACACAACAGATGTTCACTACACATGGCATGTTAATTTAGAGTGGAGGGAGATGAGTGGGGTGGGGTATGGGAATTGCCAGGACACTCCAGAATCTGCCATAGGAGCCAAGATTCTGACGCCAGCCCTGGATTCCATCTCCCTCTCCCCCTGTAAAAGCAAGCTCAGGGAAAGAACACCGTTTCTGTTCTTGACAGCTCGCTAGAATTGTCTCCTTAGCTTCCAGTCACGCTCGGCTCCTGCTAGAGTAATTACCACCCACCTGTTCTCCAGGCAAGACTTCACAGCCAGTGGACACACATCTGGCCTGTAAAAGACAAGCTTGGGAGTCTCCCAGGCTGCTTGGAACAGGCTGGGGACAGCACAGGGTCAGCCACTGATTCACAGGCAAGGAAACGGCTGGCCTGAGAGCCGCGGTCACTGTGTCCTGAGCGGCTGCACACCCCTTCCCTGCCAGGCAGCTTGATGGATGTGGGTCAGGTGTGTCCTGGGACAAGCAAAACCCCTGGGAGTCAATACTGGGCCCTGCCGTCTTCGTCCATCATCTGGCTGTCCTCCCCACCTCCCCCCGCCCGCTTCTCCAGTGGTGAAAGAGGAGCTGTTACCCTACCTTTCTTAGGATTCCTTTATTTTTCTTCCCATTCCTGTCCACACCGCTCCCTTCTGAGCACCCCGGAAGTTAGGAGAAGTCCAGGTAAGGTTTTAATGGGAGAGCCAGAAATATTTTGGTGGTGAAAGTAACTGCATCCACGTTTTAAAGATGTGAGTCCAGAACTGAATGGGCCCGAGGAGGCCTCGAGGCCAGTGGTTTTCAAACTTTCTAAAAAAATTCGCAAAAATCTTTGTGCAGTATTTCAGCATTCAACCAATATGTATTGGATACCTGCTGAATGCCAGGAGCTGTGCGGGAGGATTCAGCCGTGGTGATAGGGACATGATTCCTGCCCCAGCGAGCTCCCCGTCTAGCAGGGGAGGCAGACATTGAACAAATAATGAGGTCAATGGAGTGATAATGAGTCAATTGCAGTAGAGCGGTGTTAGGAGTTGCATGCAGCCAGGTGGCCTAGTACGGACTTGGGGGCCCGTGTTGGGGAAGGCATCCCCAAAGAAGTGACATGTGAGCTGAGATCCGGCAGGAACATAGGAAAGAAGCAAAGACATGGGGAGAAGAGGGGTCGAGGCAGGAGATACTATGAGAAAAATCCCCGAGGTAGGAAAGCACTTACTGTGGGAGGAAATTGCCGATGGTCACCGTGGTGAAGCGGGGCAAGCCGGGAAGGGGAGCAAGAAGGCAAAGAGATGCAGGGACGGGACTGCCAGGGACTCGTGGGCAGCTCAAGGACGAAAGCAGGAAACTGAGGGGCTGCTCTAGCTGAGAAGGGGCCGACGTCTTACTCCCTGCCAAACACACACACATACATCCCCTTGCCTTGTGGCCAATGAGGCTTCTTGGGGGAACCACAGGGTTTATCAGAACACAGCTTGGCAACTACTAACCTGGCCCTCGTTGCCATTGGCAGATGAGAAGAGTGAGATTTGGCAGTCATCCACCCCCAGTGCCCTCTCTGTCAACTCTGGGCACCTCACCCAGCCTCCCTGGGGAGAGACTGGCCGGATAAGATCTGGGGACAAACTCTGAGAACGCTGCACAACTTAATGTTGCAAGAAAGAGGGGGTGGTCTCAAGGGCCAGCCCAGGGTTTGACATGGGGGACAGGCCCCGAGGATGGGATTTTGCCCCTTGCCTGTCCTGGGGCCCTGTCTCCCCGCTATGCTGAGAGAGCCCCGGACACCCGGGGCCCCTCCCCATCGCTCATCAAGAGGCACATGAAGGCTGCCTGCCAGGATAGCAGATCCCACTCGAGCTCCGGCCTCAACATTCCTCTCCACCCGGGGGTCAAGGTCAAGTGTGGGGTATTTTCCCAAGCCCTGGGGAATGGAGGCGCCTCCTGACATCTACAGTGACTGCCCCCCGCTAAAAGGGCAGCTACCGAGAAGTCAGTCTGGAAAGGAGAGCAGTCAGCCCACTCTCAAAACAGAGCTACCAGGCGCAGGGGGCGGGGGAGGAGGGGCCTGAAACATATCACCATCTTTAGCCCAGAAAGCAGAAATATGAAGTTGGTGATAGGAAAGGGGGGTGCCTGGCAGGAGTCTGAGCCGAGACTGGGATTTTCCTGCCCCAACCCAGCTGGTCCTCATCTAACTAAACCCCGGGGTCTCGCTCTCTTGAGACCCTCACTGGCTCGTCTGCAGCTCCTGGGCAGAAGCCTGAAGACAGCAGCTGGACCAAGACCCCCCCAGCAAGGGCCAGGCAGGATAGGCATTACAGACCTCTTTGCAGCCCTGCAAGGGGACAAAGACCATAAGGTCGGGCTGGTGGAAAGGTTCTAAGGATGAAGGAAGAGGCAGAGGCAGTCCCCTCTGGGCCAGATCAGGAGTAGCCCCGAGAAAGAAGTCCCTTGGGGTCCAGAAGGTGGTTTCATCAGCCAAGGCTGGCCTGAGGCTAAATTGTGCCACAGTAGCCTCCTTCCATCCCGCTTCACCCTCTGCCCCTTATCTGGACACGCTGCTTGTGAGCATCGGCACCTGCCATGCTGCCCTCCTCCCCCAGGAAGGCAAGTATAGAGGAACAAGAAAACAGGTGTCAGAGGGCCTGAATTCAAGTCCTAGTTGCTTCCCATTGTAACTGTGTGATGTTCAGCAAAAGATGGCAACTCCCCTGAGACCCCACTTCCCCTTCTGTAAAAATGGGACGAATAAAACCTACAGTAGGCCTGTAGAAACTCCCGAATGAGAAAATGCAAGTAAAGATCTTCGTTAGCTCTTGTTCAGTGAGCTACCAATACTCCTAACATGCATGACAGACAGAGAGGAGGGGGCAAATGGGGGAAGTACTGGAGGACATTCGAATTTTCAAGATGGGGGTCCTCAATAAGTTGGGGGGCTTCCAAAAGTTTCACACCTCATTTCCAAGCTAGAGGCTGGTCTGGATCGTGGGTTCTCTTATTCTCTATGATAAAGAAAATGAGGAAGAGGGAAGTCGGGTCTCACAACACGTGTCAGCCAAGAGCCTGGGCAGACAGTGTCTCCTCCAGAGGAAGGGCTGGTGTTCTCCGCTCCGTTGCCCTTTGGCAGCCACGTAGCTCCTGTTTTCCTCATTAAGGATGGCTGTAACCTGGTCCTCTTTACACTGCTGACACAAGGTCCAGAAAAATTCAGAGTCCCCAGACGGACAGCATCAGCTACTTTCAACAGCACCTCCTGGGTGGATCAACAAGGTGGGGCCAAACTTAGGGCAGCCTGCAGGGAGTCTGGACAGAGAGCACCATCTCCTGGGAGTGGAATCCAGGACCCAGAGACTTCGCCGTGCGTCCAGCAATGCTAAGCATCATGGACACCATAAAATAGAAAAAGCTACTACGTGTTGTACACACACTATTGGCTTTGTGCTCAGCCCTAAAGTGTATTATCTCATTTAATTCACATAACAACCCTACGCAATTGATACCATTATGATTTCTATTGCAGAGATAGAGAAACTGAGGCACAGAGTAATTAAGTACCTCAACAAAGGGGCTTATATTCACTGGGGAAGCAAGACTATAGGTTAATACCTCCCATGTGAGAAGGGGAAAAAATATGAACTGTCCTCCACCATCCCACGTAGCCCACTTCTCGGGTTCCCTTCACCACCTACGCCACCCCAGTTTCCCTTGATTTCCAGCTGCCACTATGGAGGCTGGACTCAAAGGGTAGCTGTCACTCCCTGTCTAGGGATGGTCATGCTTATTTTCCAAGTTTAGGTAAGGCATGGTCAGATTTTTTCAAAAGGAGCTTATCTAGAAAACTTAGAAGAAAATAGAACAAAATGAAAATATAAAAAGCCAAGAATCTGGGAAGAGACGAATTTATAAAGCAGTTTTCACGTCCTAAGATAAGGAAAGTAATACGAGCTAGTGGTTGTGCCAAGTATCAGACACTGTGCTACGCTCTTGATATATGTTATTTTGTTTAATCCTCGAGGGTACCCACTGAGACAAGTATATCCTCATTTCACAAATAAGGAAGCAGATGCTCGGAGAGGTTAAGCAATTATCCAGGTCACACTGTTTGTAAGGAATGGAACAGGGGGTCAAATCAACCTTCACTCTTAACCACCTAAATAAAAGAGATGGGCATGGTGGGTGTAACTCTCCCAGCCACCGGCCTGAGCCACCTGGTCCTAAACTGAAGGGCTTCAGCTTGGCCCCACTGCTCCAGCTGATAAATGTTCAGCTATTGCTCGGGAACGAATGTGCCTCCTGGATGAAGCGGGGGGAAAAACCTTGGTGGATCTGTACCTTCCAGTTGTCTGTCTTCTCCCACTTAAGCAGACCAAAACAAAACAAAACAAAACAAACCAATAAATCAAAACCCTTGAATTTGCACTTGTCCTTCATTTCACATTACCCTCATGACATGATATAATTTCCATGATATTTTATTGGTTAATCATTGGGCAGAAGGTTCCTGAAGTGCAGAGCTAATGTGAGTGAGCCCTTAACCCAGGGCCGGGCACATGACCAGTACTCGGCATGCTGTTGTTACAATGACTACCACTGAGAGACCTCCTTCTGGGACCACATCAGCAAGTTAGCCCTGACTCCCTTGGTAGTAAGATAATATGAAATTGATTACTAATTGCATAGGTGATACCAACAGTTATTGATAAGTAATATTTACTGAGCAGTGCCACATGCCAGGTTTTAGACTATGTAGCTTGCTTGTCTCCACGGTCTCTTTTCATCTTCGTAACAACTCAGAAAGGTAGAGAGTAGGGGTGCCTGGGTGGCTCAGTCGGGGTGTCTGCCTTCAGCTCAGGTCATGATCTCAGGGCCCTGGGATCGAGTCCTGCTTTGGGCTCTCTGCTCAGTGGGGAGTCTGCTTCTCCCTCTGCCTCTGTGTTCTCTCTCTCTCTCTCTCAAATAAATAAATAAATAAATAAAATCTTAAAAAAAAAAAAAGAAAGGTAGAAATTATTTTTATTACTTCCCTCTTGCAGACAATGAAACTTAGGCCTGGAAATATTCAATAACTAGCCCAAGGTCACACAATTCCCCAATGGCACGTCTTGGGTTGGAACCTAGATAGCTACGTCCAGAACGTGCACGGCTAACCTCCATACTGCACGGCCTCTGATGATGAGTCTGACAAGAAGATTATGGGGCCGGGGTCAAAGACGGAAAATATTGCTGTGTGCTGGGGTAGGGAGGGAAAGCATCCTGGAGGGGGGTGGGCCTGACTTGAAGGAAGGACAAGATGGGTAAAGCAAAAAAGAGGTAAGTTTTGGGCTGGAAGATGATCCCTGAAGTCTCAGGGGACCCACAAGTGGGGCATCAGGAGGCCCCCCCATCCTTGGAACACGAGGAATTGCTACCCCTCTAAGGCAGTGTCATTTGGCTGTCCAACAAAGGACTCAGAGCTCAACCAGGAACCTATGGGGTCTCTGGCATCAGAATGGAGAGAGAGAGAATGGCAGTAGCTGTCCTGGGAGGCCCTGGGCATAGGGTTGGCCAGAGTCAGATGGACCCCCTGTCATCTCCGCATGGACCACAAGGTTTGCTTTGAGGAAGATGTTTTGCTTTGCTCTGACTGTGGTAGGGTTGCCCCAGCAAGTGTGGACACGGGCCCGCAAATCCGTAGAAGTTCACAGAAATCTTAGGGAGGAGCTTGAGTTTCACTTTAGCCATAAAAATGTTGGGGCTGGGGTGAGGGTGGGGATTTCATCCAATGGGGCACACAAATACTTCCTTGCCTCGGAGCTGGTCAGAGGCTAGCTCCAGGGAGAGAAGGGCCACTGCTGGCCCTCGGAGGTCTGGCCGGGGACATGTGTGCAACCCCAGACTCAGTCCTGGCTCTCACATGCACTGATGGAATTTCACTTAGCTCCAGCCTGGCCTGGCCCAGCAAGCCTGCAGCCAAAGGCAGCCTGGAAAGAAATGGCCAACCCTTCTGAGAAGCAGGCTGAGGCCAGAAAAGTGAAGAGCCTGGAAGATTCTTCTCGGAGCAAGCACCTGTGTGAGAAGCCCCTGGCTCCCATCACCCATGTGTGTAGCCCTCACTGCACGCACAGTGCCCTTGCCGACTTCTGTTGTGGCCCTGGGTGTGCCTGTTTTGTCCTCCTATTACACTTCAAGTCGCTGACACTCCAAGTGTGGCCCATAGACCAGCAGCAGCACCACTTAGGAGCTTGTTAGAAATGTTGACTCTCAGGGCGCCTGAGTGGCTCAGTCGTTAAACGTCTGCCTTCGGATCAGGTCATGATCCCAGGGTCCTGGGATCGAGCCCCGCATCGGGCTCCCTGCTCTGCGGGGAGCCGGCTTCTCCCTCTCCCTCTGCCGCTCCCCCTGCTTGTGTTGCTTTCTCTCGTGCCCTCTCTCTCTCCGACAAATAAATAAAAAATTAAAAAAAAAATATTGACTCTCATCACAGAATGCTGGATACAGTAGTCCCCCCCTTATCTGCGAGGGAGACATCCCAAGAGTCCCAGTGGATACCTAAAACTGCAGATAGTATGGAGCCCTATATATACAATTTTTTCCCTATACATACATACCTCTGATAAAGTGTAACTTACAAATTATGCACAGTAAGGATGAACAACAGTAACTAATAATAAAACAGAACAATAGACTGGAATAAAAGTTATGTGAATGTGGTCTCTCTCTCAAAATATCTTATTGTCCTGTACTCGTGCTTCTTTGTGTGATGAGGGGAGAGGATACAATGCCTTGGTGATGAGATGAAGTGAGGGGAATGATGCAGGCATTGCGACACGGCGTTAGGCTGCTAGTAACCATCTGATGATATGGACAAAGGAGGCTCATGTGCTCCTGGACCTGATCGTGGTTGACCCTGGGTAACCGAAACCACAGAAAGCGAAACTGTGACTAAGGGGGCATTACAAGATCCCCAGTAATTTTGAATGCCACATTACGGTTTGAAAAACACTACTACTTGGAAGCAAGAGTTATCTGTGGCAAAGTTATCTTTGTACAAGTAAGCTTTTGTATCCCAGCTGCTTGGCAGTAAGTAGGTACTCAATAAATATATGTTTTAACTTCTTATTTTGAAATAATTTTAGACATAGAAAAGTCACAAAGAGACTACCAGGGTCCCATATACCCTTTCCCAGCTACCTCTAATGTTAACAGCTCAGAGCACCAAAGTGCAATTACCAACTCAACATGGGTAAATGAACTAAACCAGAGTTCCTTTTCACATTTCATCATTTCTCCCCTAATGTCTTTTTTCTATCCTGGGACCCCTTGTGGCATTTAGTTGTGGAGTCTCCTTAGTCTCTTTTGATCCATGACAGTTCATTCTGTCCCTTTCTTGCTAATGAGTACTCTTCTAATGAGTACTCCTCAGTTATGTTTTAGTCTGTCAACTTGAGTATGTCTGAAGTTTTCTTGTGATTAGACTGAAGTTAGGCATTTTTGGCATGAATACCACAGAAGTGATGCTGTACCCTTATCTCCTGTGGACACGTCTTATTCCTAGTGATGTTAAACTTGGTCTCTTTGTTAAGCTCATGTTTTCTGGGCTTTGCCACTGTTTCTCTACTGTAAAATTACTACTATCCTTCCATTTGCAATTAGTAAGTATTTGGGGCAGGGTGGAAGAGGGAAATTTTTTTTTTTTGAGACTCTGCAAATATTGTGATTCTCCTTAGAAACTTCTTCTCAACTAATTTTAGCATCCAGCACTGGTGAATTTTGCCTACAACAATTACTGCTGTTGTGCTTGCTTGATGGTGGTTTCGTATTTCCCTCATTCTGTATTTATTAATTGGAATTCTTCTATAAAGAAGAGCTGCTGCTTCTTTAGAGTTCTTCCCCATTTTTCTAAAAAATATATATATATACATATATATGTATATATATATATTTTTTACTCAGGAAAGACTCATAGCTATTTTATTCTATGGGTTATAATTCAGTATTATTATTATCTTATTTTGTTCTTCAAGTTGTTCCATCCACTGGGAGCTCCCACAAGTTGGCGCCTTGTCCTTTTGCCATGCCCCGTCCTTTTCCAATCACTTCCTTATTTTCTGTCACCACAAGATGTTTCAGACTCATTTGGTTCAGTAAATATTTTCGAATGACAGAATGGTGGAATGAAAAAGAAGGTGCGTGTATAGAAACTCAGCCCCTAGTTGTGACTCCCCAACTAGGAGCTCTATCCAATTCAATTTTCAGCTGGAAGGAAGAATGGGAGATGCTCCTACGACTCACAGAATCACTCACTTCCACTGCCCTTTGAAGGTCAAGGAGAGCAGGAGAAACTTTTAACCTGAAGGCAGAAGAAACAGTATCTCTGGAGATTGCAGGCTGAGTAATTGGTCTGCCTGAAAGTCCAATGCGGGGACTTCACCTCTATAAGCAGCGTGAGGTGGTGCTTAAGAGCACACTTGCTGGAGCCAGATGCCTGGCTAGTTCTGCTACTTACTATGAAAATGCCCTGTGCCTCACTTTCCCCATCGGTAAAATACAGGTAATAATAACAGCACTTGCCATGATGTTGTGTAATGACTGAATGACTTTAAATGTTTAAATTGCTTAGAACGATCTGTGACACACGTAAACATTCAACAATCATTAGCTGGGGGGTCTCACATTTGCAGCAATTAACACAGCCTGCTGAATTCATTCCGCAATTATCTATTGAGCACTGTAGCATGCATTGTCGTGAGCGGGTTCCAAAAGTGAACAAAAGACAAAGTCACTGTTCTCCTGGAGCTTACTTTCTCCTAGAGTAAAAAGAGCCTAACGCTATAAGAGTGCAATACTTTTTAAGACGGTAGTGGGGTGGATGGGAACGGCTGTTTTCACCATCCACCAAAACCATTCACCCTCTCCTGGTGAAAAGTATTCATTTTCCTCTGGGGAGCCACCTCGTGGTATGATGGGATTGACGTCTTAGCCAATCAAGACATTGTACTGTCCTAGTGACAGTGATTGGTTCAGGCAAAGACACACGACCCAATCAGAACCAGGGAGATTTTTGTGCTAGGGCTCCTATTGGTCAGAACCTCTGAACTAAGAGCTGAGGCGGTGTGGGGATGGCCTGAGAGTAAGCCACCACCACTCAGGGCTGAGCGGAGGATGGAGGAAACAGTCCTAATGGCCGTGTTCGGGCCTCTGAGTCAAGAATGGGCTTGAAGTCAGCCCTATTCTGAACTTTATAGTCACACAACCCATTAAATTCCCTTTTACTACTCATTACGGAAAGAGTCCTGAGCTGACTTCAATCCCTCAGAAAGCTGACACCTCAGCAGGAAGCTGGACCCTGTTCGCAGCCCCTGATCTCCCTCTGAGCATTTAGTGTCCTGTCTTGACCCCAAGTGCAAACCATCATGCACGCACACACACCCACACACGTCAGCACTCCATCCCACTTCCCACCTCTGGCCCACTCCCCACTGCTTCTGAAGGACAGTCATCAGGCCACCCTCCCCCATTCTCCAGAGCTGGAGCCTCTCCCTCCTGCTCATCCCCCACCCCCAACACACACGCCTCTCAACCCTTATGCCCAAGCACCTCTTTCTGAGGCAAGTCTGGCTGAATTCCCAGGCCTCAGTCTTGCCTTTTGCAACCCTGCCTCCTCCTCTCCAGCCTGACTGAGGGGCGCTGCCCAGTCTCTGATAGCCAGAGAGAGACCACCATGCAACCTCAGGAGTCACACTGAAGCTCACAGCCTAGAAGACCCCCTTTTCATTACCTAATTTGTCTCCAGGGTCTTTCTTAAATCTAGGCCTGGGCAGCTGGCTCAAGAATGTTTGAGCTCTCCCACCTCCGTGTCCTGGTAGAAGCCATGTCCTAAGGTGGACCAAAAGAACCCAAACTGCTACTTCCTTTGAGAAGATTTCCGTCTCCAAATTCTAGGGAATTCACTGTCTCCACCACTACACTAACATTTCTTGTACTGTCCTCTAACCCCTGGTGTGTTAGCTTCTGCTCAGTGTATGATTTGCCTCTTTGATGGATTGCTGTCTTAGCTCAGGCTACCATAACAAAATGTCCTAGACTGGGTGGCTTAAACAACGGAAATTTACTTCTCACAGTCTAGAGGCTGGAAAGTTCAAGATCAAGGGGGCCAGCAGATTCAGTGTCTGGTGAGAGCCTTCTTGGTTTGCTGTGTTCTCACATGGCAGAGTGGGAGCAAGCTCTGGTCTCTTCCTTTTCGTATAAGGACACTGATCTCCTCATGGGCCCCAACCCTCATGACCTTCTCTAAACCTAATTTGCTCTCAAACTCCACCTCCAAGCACCCTCACACTGGGGATTAGGGCTTCAACATATGAATTTGAGGGGGGACACAAACATTCAGTCCACAGCAACTGTAAGCCTAGCATGGTGCTCTATGAACACTGAATGAAGAAATCAGTGGTTAAATAAAAGAATTATTGAATGGATGGTGAAATGAGTGAATGAATGAATAAATCAGTAGACTAATAAGGAGAGGCAGTAACAAGACTGGAATGGAGTGGCAGAAGGATCAAAATGCCCTAGAGGGGGTGGGGCTTGGGCCCAGGGAAGAGAGAAGCAGAGAAAGGAGACAGGCAGGAGATGGGGCAGACACCATGGCAGAACGTCAGGAGAGAGACAGATGCCATCTGATGTCCCAGTGTCTACATTAAAACCTGGAGCTTGGGCCTTTTACAGAGATTATTCATTAGCATTTTAAAACTTTTTTTTTTTATATATAAGTGCCATTCGTCAAGGACATTGTGCGTGTTGCTTTGACATGGCCAGTCTTGATGGCTGAGGGCTCTGCTCTGGCTTATCCCTCCCCCAGATGTGGGAAGGACAAGCTGGTCATATCGCCAGCACACCAGGTGCCGCCTCTGGGGAAGGGCCTGGGAGGGCCGGTGGACTTGAGGTGCCTCCTGAGAGCCCTTTGGCGAGGACGCGAAGTCCTCTCCGGGTCAGAGCCAAAGGGCTGCCGTCTGTCCTCCAAAGGCTCCCCTTCTCTGCCTTCTGCACCCACTCCCCACCCCTGGTTCCACACTGGCACGGCCTGCGCCTGTGGGGCCCCACAGGACCCAGAAGAGCTGCAGATGTCTGCGCGGATTGGCAGCTACGAATGAAAAGCCAAGGTTTGTTTTGAATGGATTGTGGGTCTGGAGAGAAAGCCCGGGGATGCAAATCCACCATGAGTGGGATGCAGATGGGAAGCAGATGTGGGATGTGGGAAGTCCCTGCTCCGGCGTCTAAGGCCCGTCTTGGAGAACTCATCCCTCTCCCTGCACTGGGACCAACCCCAACAGTGGGAGCCTCAGCTCCCAGCAGAGCCTGCTCAGCTGTGGGTCCTCTCTCTCTCCATTTGCATTTCGGTCTTGCATTCCTATAGGATATGCCTGTTTTCCTGCCTCTCCTCTCCACTCCATGAGCTTCTCTCTCTCTCTCTCTCTCTCTCTGTCTCCCAGACCCTCTCTGTGTCTCTCACCCTGTCTCCATCTTCAGTCACTGCTGGTCTTACTCTGTCTCTTGCTCTCAGACGGTCTCTGCCTCCATGTCTGTGCTCTGTCTCTGGCTTTCACTCCCTCCCTCTTCCTGGCTGCTTACCAAGGCCAGTGCCCCTACCCTCCATGCTTGCATAAATCTGCCAATCAGCTCGAGCCCCTGGGGTGAGGGACAGGAAGAACAGGCTAAGGGCAGATGCCCCAGCTCCATGAAAGAAGGGGATTTTAAGCCAGAGAGGCCGGGGCAGGCCGAGGCCAGGAATTTCTCACTTACCCGTAGGGCTGGCTATTTAGTCTGGGTTGGGGGAGGGCAGGTGGCAACCAGCCTGGAGCTCCAGAGCCCGCAAGAGCAGCTCCCTTGCAGCCCCTCTCCAGTGTGAGGTCCCCTTCGGGGTGCTGGCTCTGTCTGCCTCCAAGCCCAGGGGCGAGGCAGGACAGCTGAGCACCCTGCGGCACTGTCTCCCCCGAGGACACGGGCCCAGGTGAAGGGCAGGCAGGACCGGACCCGCTGTGTTTTGTATCCCCCATGGCTCTCCCGAGAGCTGGGAGCAGCCCTTCCCTTTCAACCCCCTCGGGGCCTCAGACAGTCTCCGAAGGCAAATGTGCTTTCTCTTTGGCTTGTGTTCAGTCTAAATACTTGATCCGACTGATATCGGCTCCACGTTCAGTGGTCTGATTTCCGCTTATGAATCTGTCCACGGCCCTCCGAGTTCTCAGGCAGGGCCTCCGGACCATTTGTGGCACATTCCCGAGGCCACTAGTGATCTCACACATTAACTTTAAGTTCATGTACAGGCTGTGAACGCTCGACGACTTTTGGGGGTGGCTCTTGAGGGACGCGTGGAAAGCCATCCCAAGCAGGCTGCTGTCCTTCCCAGGAACCTGGAATTGTTTGGAGGGCAGTTTCACAAAGGCTTCCTCGGCTGTGAGAGAGGATGCTGTCAGGAAACAGCTGGGGCCTGTCTCCCTGGCACTGTGCTCGGGGCTGCCTTCTCCTCCCAGCACCCAGGGGCGCCCCGTGGGCCCCAGCACTGGGCTGGCACGGAGTGGGCGTGACCACCGCACCACACCACCAGGTGTGGACTCCAGAGGGAAACTACGCACGGAACACCTGCTCCGTGCTGACACTGTGCTGGGCAGTGCGTGCGCGGGGTGAGCCAACCACGTGGGGTGTCGCCGCTCGTGAAGGAAGCAAAGGGTGGTGAGACCAGGCGTGATGGTCAGGGAGGGCCTGGGGAGAGCACGTGGCAGAGGGAGCAGGTCACAGCACCTGTCTCTGAGCTTCAGCCGTGACGTTGGGAGTGATGCCAAGGCTGTCTGAGGATTCAGTGACCTAATCGATGCCCGGGAACTAGAGGTAATACGGCCTGTGCCCCTAAAGCAGACGGGGCACAGATACAGCCAGCAGGTGCTATCGGGACTCTGCCCACGAATCTTCTGGTCTCTGTACCACTTCAGGACACCTGCCGGTGGCTATTTCCAGCTGTTAGAACCTGCTTTGGCCACCTGCATAGAGGTCAGGGAAGTGCCTGTGAAATTCTGCCCTCGGCCCCCAAGGGCAGCCCCCAACCGACAGGTCCGGGGTTGGGGTATAAACAGCTCCATCTCCTAAGCTCCCTGCACATGGAGCCACGTCTCCCTGTGGCCTCTTGCTTGATGTCACGTCCTTGTTTGGTCTCCTTCTCTTTCTAGTCCCGCCTCCCCCACTTCCTGCAGAGCTACTCTCTGGTCAAGGTCGGTTCTCAAAAGTTCCTAAGGAATCAGTGACAGTAGGCGCCTGACTCTGGTTAGATCTGTGCTCCCTGTATTTGAACACACAAAGGTCAGGGCCATGGGAAGCTGGCAGGAGAGTCCCTGGCCTGTAGCTCTCAGCCCTCAACCCAAGAACCCGAGACACTGGTTTTGGGACTCTCTGTGTCCTCCCTCCAGGGACTCACACAAGGTGCCAAAAGATGGCATAAAATTCATATTTAATCATTATCATCTTTCTCTGTCTCTGGGAACCCCAAATGGTTAATCTGAAGTTAATCCTTTATTGTTCCTCTTCCCACATCCCGTCAGAGGGGCGATGGCAGACCCACAGAGGGCAGAGACACATAGCAGCTGACAGGGGCACATCCAGATGCTGGTCCGGATTACTGTTCTAGACTTAAAATTTGCTAGCTTAAAATTTTTTTGTGACTTTTTTTATTATTTCAAATAAATACCCTCCTTCATAATCTGTATATTGAAGCCCTTGTTTCTCCTCTCCTACCTGAGTACTTCTCATCCTGGATGTGATAACCTTCAGACCCTGCACCTGTCACTGCATCAGCTGAATCCCCACACTGGGCAATGGGAACATTCTAGAAAGCCACTTCTAACTACATCAGCTACTATTACGTGGAATAAGTGTATTAGTGAGAAAACTGAATGTTTTCCCAACAGTAACTAAACGAATATCTGACAGTAAACCCAACTGAATGCACTCCCAACTCAAATTCCCTTAGTCACGCCCCTGGATGCCACAGCCACCTCCCCCTACCTGACAAGAAGGATGTGACAGAGAAGAAATCATGGCGGAGACAGTAAAAGTACTACGGTTTAAAAACCTTTTTTTTTTTTTTTTAAAGATTTTATTTATTTGACAGAGAGAGATACAGTGAGAGAGGGAACACAAGCAGGGGGAGTGGGAGAGGGAGAAGCAGGCTTCCCGCTGAGCGGGGAGCCCGATGCGGGGCTCGATCCCAGGACCCTGGGATCATGACCTGAGCCGAAGGCAGACGCTTAACGACTGAGCCACCCAGGCGCCCCATAAAAATCTTACTTTGGCAGATATTATAAAATATATGATCTTGAAAAATATATATATGACCTTGGAAGGGGCTGATGCAAGCGAGGAGCCCCAAGTGCACACCTTCCTAGCTTCTCAGGACGCCTGCCCCTGGGGGCTGGACTCACTGGGAGGCTCAGACACATCATATTTGAAGACCTGTGGGTGTTAGCCACATCCTGTGTGTGTGTGAGAGAGAGAAGGCGGCTCACTATTATTCTGGGCTCTCCTTTTCTTTGGGGTCCTTCAACCCCAAGTCCACCAGGCAAAGCCAAGGAGGGACAGCAGGTGATGCTTGTGGTCACGGCTCTAAGTGGATTTGCTCCTCAAGGTTGGACTTCACAGCAGGAGACATCAGATTCGTAAGCCCAATTGCTCTCCTTTTGCGTTTGCTTGGTTTAATTTACCCCTTTCATTTTTAAACCAAAGTTTCTTCCGAAAAAAGTTCCAGGCTTGTCTTTGCTGAATAAAGGGGCAAAGGGATTTAACAAGAGCCAGGCCAGTTGCAGGGGTCAGATCGCCCAAAGGGCAGGCATGGAGGGGATAGGAGCTTCGCCAATGCCAGAGCCCCATGTGAGCCAGAGGAAGTGGGAAAGGCAAAGCCAACATTCGTAAGAGGTTCTGTGATTTTACAAAACATCTTTTACAACCATCATCTTTGAGCTTCACACTCCCTCTGTGCGGTATGCTATGTAGCTGTTAGAATCAGTATTTCCTAGTTAAGAGACATTAAGCAATTTATCCAAGAGTATTCAACTAAGAAGGGGCAAGGTCAGGATTGGAACCCAGATCTTCCAAATTCAAAACTACAACAAAGCCAAAGATAGCTGTGCATATTTATTTGCCGTCGTTAATATGATACCCACTTTTTTTTTTTAGGCTTCCTGTGTGTCAGACTGTGCAAGCATTTTTCATAAATTCTCTTATTTAATCCTCACCTGCTCTGACCTGAGCTGGGTCTGAAGGGCAAGGCGGTGGGAGGAACCGAGATGGGCAGCAGTCCTCCTGGAGTGCCCACCATAAGCAAAGGCACAAAGGCGGGCATGACCTGGGCTTGTTCATTTCATGCCCGCGACCCAGTGTCTGTGGGGCTCTGGCCCAGTCAGGCGAGGGCCCTGTGATCTCTCACCAGCACACTCTTCTCTCCTACGGAGAGAGGACATGAAGTGGGCTCTGGTGAAGCTCAGGCTGCAGCAGCTGGAAACAACCCTCAGCCTGTCGCTACCCATCCGGTTGCTTCTCTGCAGACAGAGACCTGCCAGGGTGAGGTATGTCACTGGGGCTCCCAGCTTCGCAGCCAAGTGATGGGTTTGGTTCCCATCAAAGCTGCAACGCGCAGCTTTGAAGTTTAACGGTGCTCCTGGCAGCCCACAGGGCCTTGGCTGGCTCCTGCCCTTCAGCGCCTCTTCTTCCCCACCGGGGCCTGGCAAGTCTCTAAGTCGCCTCCCCCAGCTGATCTGGGTCGGAGAGGGGGGTGGAAAGTGTAAGCTCTGCCCCGGGAGGGCAGCAGAAGCCTCAGGAGGCACAGAACAGTGGGACAGGATGGAGAAGCGCCTGTCAGACTGGCTCCCTGTGGCCCCAGGAGTGAGAGGACCACACAATCTGTCTCGGGGTTGGAAGATGAGCAGAACACTAGCAACTCTCTTCCCAGCGTTCTCTGGGTTTGACTCTCCTGTCCTCAAACTCCACCTCCTTCAAGCTCGTGGGAGATAAAGTGTCAGGACCAGCTTGACACCTAGACGCATCACTAGACATGCAACCTTGGGCAAGTTACTTCTCTGTGCCTCAGTTTCCTCATCTGTAATGTGGAAATAGTACCTGTCTTTACCTTGTAGATTGATGTGAAGACTAAATGAGTTAACACAGGCAGTTCCTTGAGCAGGGCATGGCACAGGATTAGATGCTATCATTATTCTAGGAGTTCTGAGATTACTCCCTAAGGCTCCCCAGTATTTTCCCTTGGGGAGTTTCTGTCACTTAAAATGGACTGGCAGGGGGACCTGGGTGGCTCAGTGGGTTAAGCGTCTGACTCTTGGTTTTGGCTCAGGTCATGATCTCTCAGGGTCTTGAGACTGAGCCTCTGGTTGGGTATGCACTGAGCACAGAGTCTCCTTGAGATTCTCTCTCCCTCTCCTTCTGTCCCTCCCCCGTGCTCTCTCTCTCTCTCTCTCAAATAAGTAAATAAATCTTAAAAAACATCAAATGGACTGACATTTCAGGGCAGGCACTAGGGAAAGTTCGATTTTGTCGCGGTGACACGTTCGAGGCTGCTGTGGCCGCTAGCTCTGGCTTGTCTCCTTTCCTGCCACCTCCAGGCCCCGGCTGGCCTCGCCTGCCTCTGCTTCGGCCTCCACGCAGCTGCGAGCTGGAGAAGAAGGTTTACTACCTCATTAGCACTTCCTGACTGTTCACTGTGGGCATTAATCACTTCACTTTGCTCCCTCCGGAGTGACTCTGAGCTACCTTTGAAAAGCAGGCCCTCTGATGGCCCTCTGATGTCCCCAGCTGGTCCCAATTCCTGCCCTCCCTTTATCCAAAAAGTGAAACAACTTATTGGTTAGATTTGGGTGATATATATGTACATTAAAAAAAAAAAAAAAAAGGTCAGATCCTTCATCCTTCTGCAGCACCTGAAATAAAACCTTTAAAGGACTTTTCCCAGAGCCTCCCACCTCCTCTTCTTCCCCATCCCACACCTGCAGACCTACCCCTCGCCCTCACGCTCACCACCGCGGTTTGGTACAGGAATCAGGGAGAAGGCAAGGGCCCAAATATGAAGCAGATGTTTGGGACGATGAGTGAGGTTGGGGTGGAGACAATAGGAAGGATGTGGACCTTGCTAGAACTGCTTGTTGCTCTGACCGGCTGCCAAGGCTGAGAAAAATAAAGGGACTGTTCCTGGTTAAATACCCGGGGTTACTCGTGCCAAACTTTCCTGGGCCTCAGTCCTCAGAGTCTCTGGCTCCGCTTCCAGAGTTCTCCATATCCTTGTGCCAACCACTATCTTGGCCCCTTTTACCCACCACGCCAAGCCCCTGAGCCCAGCCTGTGCCCCCAAAGCAGGACTGGAGTTGTGCTTTTTTTCATCCCTGTATAGCTAATCCACAATGGCATTTTTGGAGCCAAAACTCCAGATATGGCCTGACAAGAGTTTTAAAGCACTGCTTCCAGGTATGAGAGGCTGTCTGGAAGCCATGGTTTGGACGCCAAAACAATACAATTTTCAAGGTGTTCGGGGATCAAAAGTCAGAACTGTTGAAACCAGAACCACTGTGAAACAGGCAGATGCACGCACAGCTGCTGTACCCACACCCACCTCCAGACCTCCCCACCCACCTCTGGAGCCTGTCAGGATCCAACGACACGTCTACCTTGACTAGGATGGCAAGTGCCAGATCTATAGGAGAATACCCAAGTTTAGTCCTGGTGCTCTGAGTATTTGAGGAGACACAGGCTTGCATCATCATCAACAAAGTATCAGAGGAGAAATCCCTCCGGGAAAAGAAGACTGAAGGTTTTCCTAAAGGCAACGGCCATCCAGCTGTGATCCAGCTCAAAAGCTTCAGGGAATCAACGCTACGACTTGTCCAAACCCCAGAGAGGAACAGGCATCAGCTATAGCCACCCTACAAAGAGATGAGGAAGGACTTCAATTTCCTGGGTGTGATTAACATCAAGGGAAACTGGAGTGAAGCTCAGTGTTTCCACCCATAATGGTCTCAACCAATCAATTTCATGGCTGTTCATGAAACTGATTTGCCTCTTCATGCCTCTGGACTCATTGGAAATGGAGTTACTTTCTTTCCTCGGCCACCTCTGTACGAACCCTTCTGATGGCCGCTAGTGTTGGAGGTACCTCTCTCTCCCTACTCAGGATTTTAATTTCATTCACTGAGCTGCAGGCTACTGGCCAGTCCTCTCACTGCCAAAGTCAACACTTCAGGTCTGCTTTGTCTGGAAGAGGAGGTTAAGGGGAGAGTGGGTCCTAAGATCGCAGAGTTCCCTTTCCCAGCCTTTCCTAGGACCTGCTCAGATGATGGCCTATTTATGGGACAGTGGGGGTCTCCTGGTTTGGAATCCATCTTTGCAAAGGTTCTTGCTTCTCTGAAAATAAATTCCCTCCCTTTGTATACATTTAGGAGCTAGACAAATTTCACTTGCAGCCATTAGTCCTGTACTATGGAAAGTCTCCAAATGCATAAACAGAAATGATCCCCCCCGCCCAATTAAACAAGAATGAGAGAAACTATGGGGATGGGTGGCAATGGGTTTGGGTGCTCAAGCATTGGGGGAAGGAAACAAAGGGAACAAAGGGATTTTTCATATGTCTGTCTCCCCATACAGGACTGTGTGCTGCTCAGAGGCAGGGATCACATTCTGTCTCGTGTGTCCCTAGCTTGCAGCACAATGCCTCCCTGATACACGGGAAAAGTCTGCTAACGTGCGGAGGTGTGAAGAACAAAAGGGAAAAGGGAGGCCACAAACCCAGTGATGGAAGAGAAATATCAGATTTTGGTGTTTGGTTTTTTTGGTGGTGGTTGTGGCAGGGGAGGTACATTTATAGGAAATGAAATGACAACTTAGAGCAGGATTAGACCTAGAGCTTATGAGATCTAGCACAAAATGATGACACACACACAATCTTCCTCTTACACAATAATACAACATTTTGTTTTCAACAGAACATAAAAGCCATCAAAGGCTCTCTAGCTGGCTTGCAAATACTCTGATATCCCCGACTCTGTTAATAGGCAAACAGAGGAATGTCCTGGCAATTCCTTCGAGTGGGAGTTCTGAGGAGAGAGGGAACATTGCTGGTCTGTAGGAGGAGGATGGGAAGATTCCGAAAGATTCCTTCATGTGCAAAATCCATAATGCAGGTGACGTGGGGGGTTGTAGAAATGGGGACCTCATCCCAGAGAGGTACAGGACCCCCACCCTAGGGAAGATGCTGTGTTGAATAATTCCAACAGAAGCAGTCTTGTGTAAGGGGTAGGTCTCCCTTTAACTGGCATTCTTGAAAATGTCTGTTTCCTCAGTGAGATAACCACCAGGAATTTGGCCTTTACCAAATGGTGCTGTGTTTCATGTAAGGAAAGTTTAAAGACAAAAGATTTATTTAAATGAGCCTTTTTTCTGCAGAGTTAGTTACCAGAGATAAGCATCAGGGTATTGTGTGGCGTGTCTGACCTCATTCTAAATGATTTCATTTGCGTGAGACCTGTGGTTTTTCTACCAAAGTGCGGACATTAAAATTTCAGGATTTTGTTTTTCCCCTCAGTTATATCCTCAAGAATTTCTTGTATTCTTTAGGCAGGTTCATTTAAACTTGGAAGTCACTTCGCTCAAGCCATTAGTTGGTATTTTGTGGAACTTTCTACATTCAAAAGATTTTAAAGCCACTATCAAAAGTTACCTTCCTTTCTTTTTCTTTTTTTCTTTCTTTCCTTTCTTTCTTTCTTTTTCTTTCTTTTCTCTCTCTCTTTCTTTTTTAAAGTGGGCAACCCCATGCTCTATCAACTGAGCCAGCCAGGCATTCCCCGCAACATTTATATTTCTTGGAGTAGGGCCTTCTCCCTCCTGTAAATCCCAAATCCTCAAGTGACTGACAGGTGTAAGACAGAGGTGTAAAATGCTCATCTGTCACACAGTGTCACCAAACAAACGTAAGGCAGAGTCAGTGAGCACTGGTGGCCCAGTACCTGGGCTGTTCCTTAGTCTAGGCTAATTTGCCTGAGCCAAACAGCAATGTGAAGAGTTTGGGTCTTGACATGAAACAGACCTGTGTTCAAGTATGGCTCTGCCACTTACCGGCTAAGGAACCTCTGCAGTTACTTATCCTGAGTCTATTGTGTCTTGTGCGGAACGGAGAAAACAAGGCCTACTTTGCAGGGTCACTGCAGTGTAAGGTAATATTTATTAAAGCTCCTAGCATAAGGGAGGAACTAAAAAAAAAAAATGACAGCTACTATCATGATTTAGGAATTAGAGGAGCTAAGGGAAGTCAAGAGTATTAGCTTGCTTCTCACTCGGTTGTCTATGCCACATGAAATAAGTTGGAAATACAGTCCCCTCACAGACCTCCTTTGGCCTTTAGAGGGTCATAAGAAGGAAGGAGAGGAGGTCTTTTCTGACCTGGGGCCTTTTCACAGGTGTTTGGGCTAGATGTCTTGAATACCCATTCTCTCTGGCCTGCCTGAACATGGCAAGCAGGGACAAGAGCCAAGCCACTATCCCATACCAGTCATCCACTCTAGCATCCTCCACTGCCCCTAGATCCATACAGCCTCCTGCCATGGAAATTTCCAGGGCCCTAAGCCATGGTCAATATGATAACACACATACTATATATAGGAAAACCTTCCAAGAGCTCTAAGCTATGAGTCAGTTTTCTTATTTAGTTAATTACATCATTTCACAGGTCAGGAAACTAAATATGAAAGAAGACTGTCCTGCCCAAAGTTGAACCATGGAGTTAAAAATAAAACAGAAATGTTCAGACTCATCAATTCACGGCTCTTTGTCCTTTGAGAGCCCCATTCTGCGCACTTGATGCAAACGTGTCTAAGAACATCTTCTTTGAGAACAGGCCAAATGACAGATGCTTCTGCTGCAGGGGAGGCTACAGGCCCGGGGGCTCTGGCGTCAGGGACATAGCAAGCAAGTTAGGATGGGCCACCTGGTCAAGGACACTATGATGTTATCTCCTCACCTAGCTCCTTGACTAGTCCAAGACTTACTTCTTCCTAGAGTCATCCCTAAGAGATGAAGTCCTAAGACCTTGCTCACTCAGAAAGTTGCCTGCTTTGCCAGCTGACCCTGGTCGAAAGGCATTCATGGTCACCGAAGATTACGAAGACCATGTTGGTCTATTAATTGGGTAGCAAGCACACCCAAAGGCTTCATCCTGGATGCAGTATCCATCCGTCGTTTCCCTGAAGGCAGGCAACAAAGGGAACTAGAAGGGGAGCCCCACAATGTTCTTGTAAGGTGACAGCTATCATGGTTCTGTGATGTGTTTGATCCCTGCTCCACGACATGCTACCTTGTGTTGAAGAAGCTGCTGCAGCTGGTGGGTTCTACTGACAGCCTGGACTTTACCAAAGTTCCTTCTGATGCCCTATCAAAAACCTACAACTATCATTCCTCTGCCATCTGGAAACAGACTGTGTCCTCCACATCTTCTTACCAGGAATTTATGGACCATCTTGTAAAGACCACACCTGAGCCAGGTCCCTGCTTTGGCTACCACCGTATGTTCTTATAGGAGCAGAATTCAAGTGAACTGAACTTGGGGTAGGGGGCGGAGAATATTCACAGCAAGGCACAGCAAGCTCTAGGCGGCACCTCTCTATCGCACACAAACCCAAATCATCACAGTAGCCCCTGTGGATTTCTAAATCCACCCCCTGTGCACGCCAACCCAAAACAACAAAGCTCTCGGGTAACTTTGGAATGGCATTGTTAGATGCTGCACAGACTCAGTCCTCTAACTCAGAAATATTAGCCCGTTTCACAACTTTTGAGACAATTTAGCGTGGACTCATTTTCAATACCACACTTACATGATACTCGAGAACCTGCCGCTGAGCACCAAAGAGAATCACGATCATGTTAGACCAGCCCCCTAAACATGTTCAGGGTATAAAAGCAAAGCAGTATTCAATTTAGAATACCTGTGGGAAAGTCTTTGCAGAGAGACCTTATTGTCTTTGAATATGATTCATCAGATTCAGCATCAAGAATCTAAACTAGATCCTTATGGCACAATGATCTCAAACTTCTCTTTAAACTAATTGTGATGTGTAGTTAATTACAATAGAGAAATTGACCTTGGTTAGTATCTTATCAAGAGATCACACGGCCTCTTATTTTTCCCCTCCCCACTGTGACTTTTAGGACAGACTGTTTAAAAAGGGAATCGGCGCAACAATGACCATAAAAATCAAGATAATAGTTACCTCTGGAGGGGTGGGATGAGACTAGCTCTGCAGTGCTGTGACGTTTTATTTCTTGACTTGGGTGGTGGTTACATGTGTGTTTCCTTTATAATTATTTATTAAATTGTACATGCTTGTGGACCTTTTTTTTTTTTTTTGATCTATGTTACATCTCAAAATAAAAGAAAAAAGTAAATTCATTTTTAAGTAAAAGTATTATAGAACACCTAGAGCTGTTCTATTATGCTTGGGGGTCTATGTGAAGCACAAGTAGAGGCCCTGCTTCAAGCCACCTGCCAGAGAATCTCTACTGTGCTCCTACGAGAGAGAAGTATGGCTGAGCAGAGGTCTGACGGCTCTCTCTGCAGTGGGCCAGAAGTAACAGTTCATGCGAGGCTGACGCTAGTTTTCAGTGTTAATTTGAGAACAATCCTACCGCCGTCTTGAGTCTTAAGAATAACTTTATGATAGGGGGCACCTGGATGGCTCAGTCGGTTAAAGTGTTCAGTTCCTGGGTCTGGCTCAGGTCATGATCTCAGGGTCCTGGGACTGAGTCCCGCATCGGGTTCCCTGCTCAGCGTGGAGTCTGCCTGTCCCTCTCCCTCTGCTCCTCCCCCTGCTCTCTCTCGCTCTCAAATAAATAAATATCTTAAAAAAAAAAAAAAAGGAATAACTTTATGATAGGCTGAAATGAATCAGTGATGAATGTTCACGGCCACTCAAAGCCACAACAGCAGCAAGTGTAAAAGACGTAGGACTGTTAACCTAAAAATATGAAGTTAGAGGGACTGAATTTGGGTTTTCTAAGGACATCTCATATCACCGAGGAGCTTGAGGAGGTGGGAGTAGAGTGAATGCACTCTGAAACAGTGGTGTTCAAACTAAGATTCCAATTCACCAGGTCTGGGAGATGGGGCAAAAATCAGTATTTTAAAAACAATTCCAAAGGGTATTTTTTTTTTTTTTTGACTTTCCAGATTGGGAACCAATGTGTAATGACACCGTGATTACTTTCCCAGCAAAGCCAGGGTCCCTGCTACTTTTCCCTCTAGGTCCCCTTGGTTTTCTCTCTCTAACTTTGGTTGCAAAAGAATTGGTACAGCCTGCCACCCACAAACGTTTGAGAAGCAGTGATTTTGTCTGCCACGCCTAGCTCGCTTGGGAGGAGGAGGTGTGGAAATAAAGGTGACTGTACACAAACCAGAAGGCTACGTACATCAGTGAACAGTGGTTACCTCTGGATGGCAGGTGAATGATTTCTCTTGGGCTCTTTCCATTTCCAAATTTTCTATGCCGAGTTTATATCAAACATTTAAATGAACATTTAAAAGACTCACGAGAACAGACATCCTCTGCTCTTGCCAAACTGGTTTCTTCTTCAGGAGCTGAGCACAAGCCGGTGTCCTGCACCGTGGCCCCACCTGGCATCAGGGACAGCAATGACGGAAGGGTGAAAGAGCGAGAAGCCCAGGACGGGCCAGGGCTCTGCAGGTACACTCTACCCTGAGCTCATGGCTTCTGAAGGATTTACTTGGGGATATGCAAAAACATTTCTAGATCTTTCTTTTCCTTCCCCGCCTCCAGTCTGAGCCCTGAATCGCCACTTAAATAAGTCACTTGCTCCTTAGTCCTTTTCAATATTGATTTATTTACTGTACAAAATATTTACACTATCGCTGCAGCGGTCTGGCCCCTTTGCCTGGCCTGACGGATTTGCAGCAGCGCTTGGTCTCTAGAAAACATGCTGATGCTCTCCTTGGTGTTCACTCGGTGCTTGCTTGGTCTCCTTCCAAGACACTACAAGGCCAGCCGTTTACATGGCCCCCCAAGTACCTGGGCCACAGGAGCATAAATCAAAGAACTGGCCAAAATAAGAAACGTGAAATTCACAATTGCCCGAGAAGTAACAGGTATTCTTCCTCCTGACATGTTGTACCTTTTCCCCATACTGGCTGGTAGCACAGCAGGGTTAGAAAGAAAGGTAAAAGAAAAGGCCAAACAGGGCAAAGATACTTTGGAACAGACTTAGGAGACAGAGTACACTGGAAGAATAGAAAACCACAACAGTACCAAAGGGTTTTTGTTCAACCAAGACCCTGGGGCTGAGGCCCACCACAGGGCTGCAAGCTGCCGCAGCCGGGCTGTAGTAACACCCAGGATGCGCCAAAAAGTGCTACGACCAGAGCTGAAAAGGACAGATCTCGCCAAGAAAATCAAATCGAGCTCCAGCATTGGTCTCCAGAGGGCCACTGGAGGGGAGAACGCAGAATCCAGAAGAGAAGAGCTGCCAAAGACAGCAGAACCAGCCCCTGAGCCCCCAGCTGGAAACCCCTCTCTAGGCCCGAGGGGCAGCATCATGTTTCCAGGGTGATGATGAAACTTGCCTGTATTTGTCCCATGGGAAAACGCTGGAGCAAGCAGCAGCACCTTGTCCTGGTCCCTGAGGACAGCAGTGACCGTGTGGCATGGAGGACCCTGGCTGGGGGTGTCGAGGCCCTGATGCTGGATCCTGGACCCAAGAACAAGTGAGGTCAGCACCCACGCCAAGAAGGACAAATGACAACCGCAAAGGAGTGAGATCAGGCCGCAGCAGGAGCAGATCAGGAGGGCTGGTTCCTCGTGGTCCCTGGGAACAGGAGGGCTCAGACAGGCTTCCAGGAGGCCGAGGCACGGCCACAAGCCCCGCCTCATCCCCGGAGTCTGTGGACTTGCTGGTTTTGGCAGTAAAGATGGCTTGTAATCAGGGTTGAATGCCCCGTTGAGAATGGTAGCTTGCAGCAAAGCCTTCTTAAAAACAGAGATTCGGGAAGTTGATGAGATATTGAGTCTTGAAAATGGCTGCATTCAAATTGTCATGAAAAAGGATGGTGTGACTTACCAAGAGCCAGTGGCAGTTTCTCTTCAGTCACCGTGTAACAGTGAACCTACTAGATCGTCCTCCCTCCTCAGGGGCTCTTGCTGGCAGCTTAGAGAGGGAAGGAGGTCAGTGGGCCGCTGGGTGTTTGCTGTCGGACCCCGCAGACCTGTGATTAAGCACTTCAGCCACTGATCCCTTTTCCCTTGCCTCAGTGCCGCCAGAGAATACCAAGCAAGGAGAGAGTCAGGGAGTCTTAGCATGCTATTCTTACTACCCCAAACCCTTGCTACAAAATTTTCTTCCATAGAAAGCTAAAGAATCCCTAGCTCTTAGCAGACTGCATAAGGTGGAGCTAAGCGGCCAGGCCCAGCCACACCGCAGTGTATAGGACAAACTCAGGGACAAACATCAGTAGTCTTCCAGGCCAGCCAGAGGCCTAGACATGCCCTAAAGGAAAATCATTTTCAGCACTGGAAGCTATGGCCCAGCTATCTTTCACATTCTTGGGTCTGTTTTTTCTCACTGGCTCAAACTCAAGAAAAAGCTTAGAGAGTTCTTTATGGATTAATGATCATTTCCAGAAATGCCTTCAGGGAAAAAAGCTCCTTTTCCAGTTCTGACACCACAAAAAAAGATCCTTTTGTGCCATCAGTCCCCCTTCGAGGTAGACCAGTGGTGGACCTGAGGCCGCCATGGTGCAGAGGGACGAAAATGAGGACTGCTCATGTGGGTCACTTGCTATCTGCGCTTCTCCCGGCTCCTGGTGGGAAGGGGCCATTGCCCTGTGCCCAGGAAGGACTCACGTCGCCGAAGGGCAAGTAATGCGGGCCGCAGAGGGACCTGTCGGGGCATCGGCACAGGAGGCTGAGCAAGGTGGGCCCCAGCCTGCTAAGGAAGCCGAGCCATTTGTGTAATCTCCCTCAGCTCCCGAGATCTTCTGAGAACCAAGTAAAGTGACAGCAGTGTGGTCCTCTTCTCATGAGTGAGCAGCTCAGACTTCACGCCGTGCCGAAGTGGCCGGTGGGGGAGAGGTGGAGGGGGCAGCGAGGGAGCAACCCGGCTCATAGGCGAGCCAGTCCTCCAGACACGGGGGAGCATGCAGCAACTTCTGGCCGATGGAGACGCGTTAGGGTCGGTGGTTGTCACGGTGTTAGGTGCACCCAGGTGCTCCAGGAAGCACGGGGGCCCGGGGGGTGGCAGGAGAGTGGTCAGAGCATGCCGAAGCCCTCGCAGCCCTCACTGATGGCCAGCTGCAGCATCCTGTGCACCTCTTCGTACGAGTCATATGTGGGGAGGCACAGCTGGTTAAAACTGAAGGGCAAGGGGAGAAGTGATTAACTCACACCGCCAGAAACCCTGACCAGGGCTGGAAGAGCCTCCCCCACCAAGAGTGTGCCCTGGGCAGCGTGCGACCTACCACGTGTGCGCAGTCGGGAGCGTGCTGTGGGTCGGAGCGGCAATAATCTGGAACGAGGGACAGAGGGCGGCAAAACCTCCGGGTGGTAGCTGAGAGGAGCCCGTCGTGAACTGCAGCAGCCGAGCCAACTCCTCCTGGGTCAGACTGGACACCACGGTCCAGAACCACCTCATGACCTGGCAGGGAGAGCACAAGGTGGGGGTCACACTCAGTGTGCAGCCTGGCACTGGACCCTGGCGAAAGAGGAGGACACCCGGAAGTGGGGGACACGGGTAGCGACGGTGAGAGCCAACAACTACTCCAGACATTTACCCTGTCACACCAGCAGTGGGGCGGCCTGACTGGCTGGTTCTGTTTCTCGGCCTTTCTAATGTACCACTCCTGCGGCAGATGGCACAGCCGCCCTTAGGGACCAGGGCTCCCTTCTGCTTGGACAACCAGCTGTCTTTCCCTCGTGTACCATTTTTTTCCCCAGTTGAAGTGTCTGCCTCTCTGACTCTAAAGTCTTTCCTTGCCACATGGCACAAACCCAGTGAAAAGAAGTCTGGCCCACTTACCTTTTCTCTGAAATGCCATGAGCCACCAACAACCACTGCATGGGCTTTGAAGTCAGACACACTGATGTCCCCAGTCCCACACATCAGCAGCTGGAGAAGACAGTCAGGTGTTACTAGGACAGTCGGAGACAAACACCCAATAAAAGGTCCAAAGAGCCTATGTTAACATGCAAAACATGGAATAAAGGAAACACCAGGAAAAAGACCAGAAGGTGAGATCATACATAATGCCAGAACTCTGCTTTAGGAAAATCAATTATAACAGACCAATGGTTCCTAACCAGTGTGGTTAAAAAAAAAATCCCACAGCTTTTAAAAAAAATATACAGATGCCTGTGGCCTTACCCTAGACCTGCTGAACCAAAATCTCCAGGAATTGGTTAGGAATTTGTGTATTTTGAAAAAGTTTCCCGTTACCGATGTGCACCTCTAATTTAGAACTACTGCTGTACGGGGGCGCCTGGGTGGCTCAGTCGGCTAAGTGTCTGACTCTTGATTCCAGCTCAGGTCATGACCCTGGGGTCATGGGATCGAGCCCTGTGTCAGGCTCTGCGCTCAGTGGGAAGTCTGCTTCTCTCCCTTCCTTTCCCTCCGCTCGCGCACATGTGCTCTGTCTCTTCTCTAAAATAAATAAATAAATCTTAAAAAACAAAAAACAAAGAACTACTGCTGCAGATTATTTGGAATTGAAACAAAAGACAAATAGAGAACCAAGTATTGACTGAGACTGTTCTGGACATGGCCTAGGAATACCAGGAAGAAAAGGCAGGCCCCTCCCCTTTGATGAAAACCCCCAGCTCCATTTATGAATTTGTCAGATGGCCCTTCCTGTTTCCCAGGATCCATCTTTCTTTTGTGGATTGAACTTTTACCACCTTCTCTTCAGCCCTGCCTCTACTTGGTCAGATAAATTAAAAAGTATACTAAAAAATGAGAAATTAATGCTATCAGAAGCCTGAACCTCTTGCTGATGTCCTAATTTGGTTCTGGATCCAGCAGGTGACTTAGCAGACTACGAGTACTCCTTCAATAGCTCTAAAGAATGATATGTCCTCATCAAGAGACAAGAAAAGCCCAAATTAAGCCTGAGGAGCTTTGGCTCCTTCAAAAAGAACCTGCTAAGCTAATGAGTACGAGTAGGGTGTGGAACAACTCTAAGAGACTGTGTCCTTTCTTCCTCTTCACTTTTACAAATTGTTACAAAGGTTATGCTTCATGATAAACCGAAATACAGTTGATGTTCCTCAGCCCAAAAAATAACAGCATTAGGTGACAGGTCTATTGGGGTGACCTTAAGGGTGAGAGATGGGGCATTCATTTTGTTTGAATTTCATGTCTGAAGGTACAAATGTGACAAAAATCGCACACGACTTTGATTCTTGTTCTCAAGGCCAATTCAGTTAATAAGAATAAACACTGTACAAGACCACCAGAAACTATTTTTTGTTTTCTCATTTCTGAAGAAGAATCTCCTTATAGGAAACCGTTTGCAAAAACACACTCCTCATAAAGGCTGTGGCAAGTTGGAACCAACACCTTGCCATGTATGTATCATTTGTGAGCAACAGATCAATGACCACCTGATTTTATTTTTTGCCCACAACTTCTGTTTTGATAATTACAGAATGGTATTCACCATCTTAGGTCCATTTTTCGGTTGTTACAGGGTCTGCAATAAGAATATATTAACTGTATAGTGTTGTAGCAAAAAACTGTGAAATATGTCACATCTTTTGGTTTGTCTCCTTCCCTGGAATGTAGCTCCATGAGGGTAGGGACTCTGTCCTATTCACTGCTAGCTCTCCAGTGCTTCAAACATCCATGTCTCCTGAACAAATAAATTCTATTATTCCCTTAAATCAACTTTAAGTGTCACAGGATTTACAAGGACTGTACACAATACCAAGGTTCTTTACTCTTCAACCTGTATCACTAATACTGGATGAATAAATGACTATTAATTATTACTCTTCAAAAATAATTAGTTATTTGGTTTCTAACGTTCACATTCTAACGTTCTGAAAGCTGGAGACAGCGGCAATGCATGGAAGAGTGACAAAAGTGAAACCAACTCTTGCATGAAGGACTTTCCCACTGCATCTCACAACAGAAGGTGTAAGGAGCTGGTTCCTGTGGGCACACTCACTTACCCGGTCAAGAATGGGGGGTTCTGCAATTGTAAGCACTTACCTCAAGCTCGTTTTCATCAAAAATAGCCAAAAGGTTCTCAGGGACCAACTCATTCAGGCCTGAAACAAAGTGGCCGAGTTAAAGCCATACCCACACCATGGATTCAGGAGTTTTTAATCTCAAGGCCGAGAGTAGACGGGCTCTCACCTTTTAGGAAGTGTTCCACCTCCTCTTTCACTTGACTGGCCAGACGATATTGGGCCAATAAATTTAAATAGAAGATTTTATTTGCATTGGTGACTGGGGTTTGAGCTCCACCTGTCATGAGTTCTACAACCTGAAAGAAAAGGCAAAAGACAGATGGGGGAGGCTGTGGATGGGAATTGATTAGATGACACCTGCCCGGTATGGCCTGTAAACCCAGCCACAGTCATGAGTTTCTGCGGCACACTCAACCTCTCAACACATCTGGTTTTATACAATTACTAAGCTTCAGCGGTCCTACCATTGTTGCCTAATCCACTGGCTACTAGGGTATCGGAGAGAGTCTTCTCTGACCAGGTCAAACCACGGTGATGCAACAGGACGATGTCATGGTTCCTTGTTAGCAATATGCTGATGTCTCTATGATCCAAAATTAAGCCCCTCATGACCTTTTCTCTTAAACCCCTGAGCTGATTTATCTGACAATAAATAAGGCCAGATAAGTAGTGAAGAAGTCTTTTTAGATTTCAGAAATTCTAAGATGGGAACCACTGTTCATTTATCTTCCCAATGTGTTCCCGGAGGCCACGGGATTATGCATACAATGGTATCAGTGGTCACAATTCGTTAGTTGTTGCTATTTTGCTTTCGATGGTGTATTACTGCAACTTTATTGTCATCACCATCTGATACTATTTAACCCCATAACATAAACAGAATCAAATTTGCATCAGAAATGTTTTTGGCTGAGGTGACTGGGTGGCTTAGTCAGTTGAGCGTCTGCCTTCGGATCAGGTCATGATCCCAGGGTCCTGGGACCGAGCCCCACATCGGGCTCCCTGCTCAGTGGGAAGCCTTCTTCTCCCTCTGCCTGCCTGCCTGTTTGCCTACTTGTGATCTCTCTCTCTCTCTCTCTGTCAAATAAATAAATAAAATCTTAAAAAAAGGAAATGTTTTTGGCCAAAAAGAAAATTTTTTTAATTAAAAAAGAAATGTTTCGGCTAATAATTTTCTAGTAAAAAAGCCGAAAAATACACAGGCACAGCGTTAAAATAGGAGTTACCTATTTCACGACCACTTAAGTTGAGAAAGATACTGCCTTCCCTCCCAAGGCTGCTTGTGCAGGGACACTTGATTTTCACTCAGTTCTTTTTCTACTGGGAAGTAGGAATGGGTGGGCTATATGGGTACATATGTCTTTTGCTCCATCATATGGACCAAGATCATCCCGTGTGGGATGCAGTGTCCTGATATGGTTGCCACTAGCCTCACATGCCTATTTACATTTAATGAGAATAAATTACTCATGGTAGCTACTGAATAACTAATGTCATTTAGATGACTCTTTGATTCTAACACTGAAATTCTTGCTACCTTGGGATAGAGTTGATGGGGAGGGTCTTTCCGGAACTAAGCTTGAAGAAAAATGGCCCAGAGCCTTTTAATCTCTTTCTTTGACAGGTACATCCCAACCCTAATCGTACGTAGTCCTATGATTTGGGCCAAAAAAGAGCGGGTGAAGCGAGCTCGGACCAGTTGCTTGTAGGCTCCTCCTAGAGAGGACTCATAGAGACACTTGCCCACCAGCCGCCCACATGCCTATTTACATTTAATGAGAATAAAGTGAAAAATTCAGTTCCTTGGTGAATAACCAGGTACATTTTGGGTGTTCAAAGACAGCACAGATAAACAACATTTCCATAATTACAGAAAGCTCCATTAGGTAGCCCTGCTCCAGAGGAGGCCGGGAACCATGGGACCCACAGGCTTTGGTTCTCTTTCTCACCTTATCCAATTGACCTGATTTGTTATATTTCTCTTCTGCAAAGACCAGCTCCATCTCACTCATGTCATTGTTGAGGATGAAGCAAACTTTAGATTTGTAGAATTCTGGGTCATCTGTTTCAAAGTACTGAGAAGACAGAAAGAACAGAACGTGATGACTCTTACCCAGAAATGAAATCTGTAACTGTTTGGAACCACTTACCCCTTCAACCTTAAGAATAATGAGCTCAGGGCGGAGGGATTCCAGAATTAATGGCCAGAGTCCTTGGTAAAAAAATGTATACCTAAGACTTTACCTTGTAATGCATACGTAGTCCTATGATTTGGGCCAAAAAAGAGCGGGTGAAGCGAGCTCGGACCAGTTGCTTGTAGGCTCCTCCTAGAGAGGACTCATAGAGACACTTGCCCACCAGCCGCCCTGCAAACTCATACATCTTCAAGCGCAGATGAGCGGGGCGATTAGGGTTGGGATGTACCTGTCAAAGAAAGAGATTAAAAGGCTCTGGGCCATTTTTCTTCAAGCTTAGTTCCGGAAAGACCCTCCCCATCAACTCTATCCCAAGGTAGCAAGAATTTCAGTGTTAGAATCAAAGAGTCATCTAAATGACATTAGTTATTCAGTAGCTACCATGAGTAATTTAGAGTGACTGGAAGATGGAGGGCAAAGAGGGACCTACAGTAAGTAGAAAAATTTCACATTAAGTTTGTAGTTCCTGGCTGAGTATGGAAGTTAACCAGTGGATGATGTGATACCTTTACCCTAAACCAGAACTTCTTTCAAACAAAGTCTACTTCTCTACTCCCGATACCTCTGCCTAGTCAAAGATCTAGTACAGAGTACAATGGCTTTAGGTGTGGTTTGAGAAAGTGGCCTAATCATTATAATAATTAGCAGATAGCCACTGCACTATATTTTAGTCAAATACTCATCTATCTGCATTCTCTTATTTTACAGACGAAATAATAAAGGCAAAGAGGAGGGAGGCAATCTAATTTGGGTTCATATTGTCAGTATCAAAATTAAGAAAAAGACACAGGTTGTCAAATTCCCAGGACAGTTTCAGGATCTCAAATCCTTCTTAGACTATCCATTATAACACAATTGACATTTTCCACCCACCCATGAGGAAGTCATAAACTCACTAATGCTTGGTTGTTGTCACTGAATCGGGTGAAGAGTTGATTGGTGGTATCAAATAGTGCTTTGCAGATGAGCTCAAACCATTCCCGGCGAGGCCCTCCCCAGTCCAGAGCTGAAAAGTATAATAAAAATAAAATGTGGGGTGCTTTGGGTGGCTCAGTTGGTTAAGCATCCAACTCCTGACTTCGGTTCATGTCATGGTCTCAGGGTCATGAGATCGAGCCCCGAACTGGGCTCTGCGCTCAGCAGGGAGTCTGCTTGGGATGCTCTCCCTCTCTCTCCCTCCTCTCTCTGCCCTTCCCCCTGCTGGCACACGCACTCTCTCTCTAAATAAATCTTAAAAAAAAAAAAAAGCGATTCTGACCTACCACCTCTTATCGCTTGTGCTCATCGATTCATCGTTCGACACTCTCCACCTTCCTTCCATCCCACATTAGTGTTTCCCCACTCCCCTCACCCACATAAACGGTGGCTTTTTTTTTTTTTTTGAAATCCCACCCCTTTCTGTAGGATTATAGGATTCAAGATATATTCTACTCACTAGGTTAATGTCCCCTAGTATGGAAACACAGGAGATCAGAGGTCCCAGGAAATGGACATTTCTCTTGTTCTACACGGTTACTTTCCCATCCGGTCCAGACTCTTGGAGCTTACCCGCCCTCCCCCAGTCCCCATGTCTACGCTCTACAGCTCCACCAAGCCACCTGGCCTGACAACACCCCCTTTTCTGCTTCAACTCATGACTTCTTTTTCCTTTGGAAAAATACGCTTGGGCAGGGGCAGGGGTAGGGGGGATATTTTTGTGATTTGTGTAGAGCAGGTAAGGAGGAGGGGAGGAGTGGGGAAGAGAGTTAAAGAAAATGAACATAAGCTTTTAAAACTGACCTTCTTCATCTTGGAAAACCACTTCAAAGTTCTTGCTCCAGTCTGAGATGGAGAAATTCCGAGTGGCTTTCAGAGACTGAAAAGCAGTTAAGGGAAGGAGACTGTCAGAAGACCGGCAGGCATCTCTTGGGTGTTAGAGACGAAAACACAAGAACATTGCCACTGTCCCTTTAACTGTTAGTACTTGGAGGAGATACAGTACTCATAAACTTTAATCATATCATTTCATATTTAAAATGCACATATCTCCGGAAGAAATTTTAAGATTTTAAAAAACAATTTAATTCATCTTTACACCGTTGCTTTGTTGGGAAGTTGAAGTTTTTTTTTAAATGTTCATTTTACTAATGAGAAAACTCTTACATAAAGAAATAAAAGGACTCAAATTAGTAAGCTGTCAGCAAGAGAACCAAGGAGTCCTGGTTTTCAGTGAAGTACAGCGTCCACTGGAACTCTCTATCCCCAAGGCTGCGTTCAGACAGGGAGCCATGCCACACGGACAATGTGGCTGAGAAAAGGGGTTTCCAGTCACACCTACCAGAGCCAAACATCACAAACACTTTCTGGACAGGGACCAAGGCTTCTCATTCTTGAGGAATGCGAGAGCTATGCCAGTGTCTGCTCGGTGGAGACAGACACACATCAGGTGTTCCTTTTCCATCAGACCAGAGTGACAACAGAAATCATTTCCTTTTAACCCAACAAAAGCTCTTCTCTTCCAGGGATTCAAGAACAAGAATGCTCTTCTGTAACAACTGCTTCTACCTCCCCCACGGAGAAGTTCCATGAGATGGTTCAGGAACTAGCTCAGTACAGATTGTAAAGCCAATGTGTCAACTAGTCTCTCCCCTCAGTCATATGTCTTGAACAAATCCACCCCAAACTTAGTATAATCAGACACAGAGAAGAGCAGTCTTTAATAGATATGTTTAAAGAGAAGACAAATTTGGGTTCCCTAAGAAAGATGACCTGGAGGATAAAACCAAACACCAAAGAGGTTTCTAGTTGCAAAACCCTGACAACTGATGATGGAAATGAAACTTTACGCACCGATTCCAACAAGGTATGCCTGCTGACCTTCAGGGTGACTTTGGAATGTGGTCTTTTCATATGTACCTGCCGAAGCTCTCGCTGGAAGAAGTTCACCTTGTCCTGAAAGGTCTCAGAGCCTCCTGAGGAGTAAAAAGATCCATCATGATGACAGCCTCGTTACAAGACATCTGTGCAGCCCACCCCGCACCTTCAGATGCCCAGGGTGGCTGGGTTCGCTGCCTTTCCTGTCGGAATCCCTGTCCAATCTTACCTATATTCTTATGGAGGGAGCGGATGAAAGTGGCTGCTAGAATGTTCCTCTCCTTACAGCTAAGCTCCACAGGTGGTTGAATGCCATCATCTACCACCAGTGTGAGGAGCTTATGAACAGGGTCAGGGCCAAGGTATGAAAACTAACAAAGGAAAAAAAAGAAGGCGTTAATCTATAAAACCCTCAAATCCAGCAAAAACTTTCCATATCCCTAACCTTCGGTACCAACCAATAAACAAATTAAGCCTGTCTTCTCTAAGTGAGCATCTCCTAGGAGTATATCGCCTTGGTTTTTTTTTTAAGATTTTATTTATTTATTTATTTATTTATTTATTTATTTGACAGAGAGAGAGACAGAGAGAGCAGGAACACAAGCAGGGGGAGTGGGAGAGGGAGAAGCAGGCTTCCCACGGAGCAGGGAGCCCGATGCGGGGCTCGATCCCAGGACCTTGGGACCATGACCTGAGCCGAAGGCAGACGCTTAACAACTGAGCCACCCAGGCGCCCTCGCCTTGTTCTTCATCTCAGTGCTCTATAATCCAATTGTACTTTAAATTATTTGAGTCACAGAGACTGGATTTAGTGAGGATCACAGGCAACACTACAGCCCTCCTAACATAAAATGTAAGAAGGATGAAGGCAGTAAAGATATATAAGATACAGGGGTACCTGGTGGCTCAGTCGGTTAAGTGTCTGCCTTGGCTCAGGTCATGATCCCAGGGTCCTGGGATCAAGCTCCAGGTTGGGCTCCCTGCTCAGTGGGGAGCCTGCTTCTCCTTCTGCCCCTCCCCCTGCTCGTACTCTTTTTCTCAAATAAATAAATAAAATCTTAAAAAAAAGATATATAAGATACAAATGACTACCTGACGAGGTTGGGCAGACTGGCTGGAGGAAAGCAATTCACTTTTAGATTTCAAAAGCTCAGAGAAGTTAAAACAAATGTTTTTAATACATGAGAATGCTCATTCTAAAAGAGTTTACTTCAGCACACTGGGAAACCAAGTTTGGGCCAGAACTGCCAACGCCCTCTCCATTAACTTAGTCTCAGTGGCAAAAGATAACTGTTGAAGAATTCTGACTTGCTACTAACTCCTGTTTCTGTAGGCATGTGTCCCTCTAGAACTTCTATTTTCTTCATGCCATGTTGTGAGGAGAAAAGGACCCTTTCTTGATTTGGCAATGAATCCTATGTGCACGATAAGAACTTCCAGAAACACCAAAAGCCCTTCTAGGAAAAAAGAAAAGGCGGAAACATTCCAGGGTTGAAGTCTCCTCAGCATGAACCAGATGTAAGGTCCAACTTACTTTTGTTCCTGGGCACACTCGGAAGGTATAAAGGCGCCAGGGAATAATTTTCAGGTAGAACTCCTTCACTGAGAATTGCTGGAGGACGAAAATACAGAAAAGGAAGTGAATGATAAATAGAAAGGGTCTATTGGGGTATCATAATAAAAAAATCAGAGTCCCTACTCCATTCCTCATAACCTTTTCCCTATAGGGACAAAGAGGATAGATTTTAGTACTAACATCAAATCAATAACATCAATTCTATCTTAAAATACGCAAATCAAAAATATTACTCTGACAATGCAATTTCACATAGAGACATTTCATAATCTTAACATTCAAGTTTCACCACCATTTCTAAATGTCTGAGATCAGGTTTTACTTTAGGAGTAAACATTTCACCTAGAAACTATCAAAATCTCCCTCTGTTCAGCTGGGTGCTGCTCAAACTTCCTCAGTGGACAGGAGATACCAATGGCCTACACCCACTGCTTTAACTCTATTAGAATGGTACCAAGGATCCGTCCCGGGAGGGCAGGTGAGGGGTGGGGTATGTGTGAAGGTGGTGGTGTGGTTTCAAACAAAAAAGTTCATAAAAATACGTAAGACTAAAGAAGGGTCTCTTTATACTGTTATAAAAAAAGGAAAAGACAAAACAATAACTTTTAATTTAAAAATACTGTTATCTACATGTATAGATCAGGACTTTTGATTTTTAAAAAATTCTTCATGAAGAAAATTTCAAACACATACTAAAGAAGAGAAAATGGTACAATGAGCCTTAACAGTTATCACTTCATAGTCAATCTTGTTTCATTACCTCACCCTGGCCCTCATTCCCATTCCCCTAGTCCAAAGTAGGGCTAGATTTTTTTTTTTTAAAGATTTTATTTTATTATTTATTTGAGACAGAGAGAATGAGAGACAGAGAGCATGAGAGGGAGGAGGGTCAGAGGGAGAAGCAGACTCCCTGCGGAGCAGGGAGCCCCATGCGGGACTCGATCCCGGGACTCCAGGATCATGACCTGAGCCGAAGGCAGTCGCTTAACCAACTGAGCCACCCAGGCGCCCAGGGCTAGATTTTTAAATGATAAATGACACGTAGCAAAGTCTGAAGTAGAACGAAATTAGTACTCTGTTTTGGTTATGAGATTAAAGGGATGTAACAGGATGTTTCAAGAGTTCTTCTTTTCTGCGATCTGAATGACTAAGCAAAATATAAACATTAAAAAGAAAATTCCTAACACAAAGTGCCTCTCAGCTCAGGGGCCTTGGGAGCTCACCTCCTTGCCTCTGCCAAAATTTCTCTATTCCAATCTTGTTGCCTGATAGTGACATGCATCTATTGTGGTTTCACAAAGCACAGAATGAAAGAGCAAATTGTTTCAAAACAGCATAAAGGGCCAACAGTAATTTTTATACCAGCGAAAAATTTTTAATGGTCAAAAGTAGCTTTCTTTAAAATTCTAAGAGCCATGCCTTGAAAAATCTTCCCAGGAGTAATCAAAGACCACCTCTGGTGCCTAAAGCACCAGGGTACGCAGAATCTCTAGAGAGAGTTTTCACCTCGTCCAAGCCAAACAGGTGCAGCAAAAGAGGGGGCACAATCTGCTGCTCAACCTTAAGTAGCCTCTCTTAGTATCCCAGAAACCCTACAAGTCAATGATCTTGCCCTGATTCTCACACTAATACTTTGTGGTTTTTTACCAACAGCCGATTATATGCAGGTTCAGGCAGGGGGATTTTGAGACAAGAAATGGGAGGTCTAGGGCCGCCTGGGTGGCTCAGTTGGTTAAGTGTCTGCCTTTGGCTGAGGTCACGATCCCGGGGTCCTGGGATTGAGCCCTGCATCGGGCTCCCTGTTCAGTGGGGAGCCTGCCTCTCCCTCTCCTTCTGCCCCCGCTCGTGCTTTCTCTCTCACACGCGTGCTCTATCTCAAATAAATAAACTCTCAAAAGAAAAAAAAAAAGAATGGGAGGTCCAACCTTTGGTGACACATAGCAGTACACCTTCTTTGGTTTCTTCACCTTCTCAGGGGTCTGGCACTCAGAAGGTGAATCTTCATCTTCCTCCTCCACAGCTGTAGAAGGCCGGCGCTGGGAGGAGCTCATGTGCATGGGCGGAAGGTGCCAGGGCGTGCTGGTACAGTTGGTAGCATTATAAAGATAAGCCTCAAAGTAAATGCTCACTCCTGAGGTGGACACATTGCGTTCAACAATATTCTTCTCATTCTCTGAAGCGTAACAAGGAACAAGGTTTTAAAGTAGGAGACGGGGGAGAAAAGAGACGACCTATCACTAGACCTTTAGTCCACAGGACTCTAAGCCAAGTTTGGTAAATAGCAAATGTGTGTGAGGCTGGGCTGAACGATGCAGACACACAAAGAACGAGTGGTCTGGGAATGGGACTAAATCACAGCTTTTCTTTCAACTCACCACTTAGGACAATAATGTCAAATTCACCATTATTGATTGGCTGATTTTGGTATGAAATGCAGGCATGGAAGCAGCCACGAGAATGCAGGGTGAGTCGCAAGAACACCTGGCAGGTCTGCCTGTTGGATGTCACTGACTTCTCAAACGAGACACCAGTGCTCTCTTCTTCTTGAGGACCGAGCTATGGGAGGAAAACAGAGCATCACTGAACATATAGAATTGTCCCTACTGCATGGCACTTTACTCTTCACAACGAACTTTCCTATCTACAAGCTGATCTAAGTTTCATAATTACTCATGAGATGGGCACTGCCAGACGAAGGAAGGACAGCACAGAAGTCAGGGTGGAGACAAGAGGAAGTGAATGAGAAGGGGTGAGAATGACAGAGAAGGAGCACACAGATGAGGAAGGGAAGCTGCTTACCTCATGGATGGACACACCGTAATTGTGCTCATCTCTCAAGGATGCGGAATTGTTGGTAGGGTTGTCATACTCATCTCGGGGCACTATTTGAAGGGTGTGTGGCTGTCCACAGGTCAACACCAGAGTAGAAAAATGGCACACTATCTTGGTCTTGGAAGGAACCACCATTCCTGGAACAGACAGTGGAATCTAATCCTTAGAGGGGGGCTTTTCAGAGCACAAAGTTCTCCTCAATCAGTGAGTCCCAGGGAGCTGGGCCCCACCCAATTCCTAGGGATAAACACCACCATTAAGAGGACGAGAAAAAGAAAGAGATTCATTCCAATGAACTGAGGGACTCATTTTCACAAATTTCCAACCAATGCTGCACTAAACAAAATGAGAAAAGGACTCACAGGAAACAGAACTGAGAGTTCCATAGTGCCTACAGTCCCACTGGGAACCTACAAGTGAGGCAGGCCTCAGAAATAAGTGCTAAACAACCACAAAACAAAGAAACAAGCAAAAAAACAAAAAACAAAAAAACCCCCTGAAACAGGTGCAAATCTAAGGACAAATGTACAAGACTCCTACGTTGAAAACTACAAAATGCATATGAAAGAAATGAAGAGTCTGTATAAAGTCAGAGGTTACCATGTTTATGAACTGGAAGATTCAACATAGTAAAGATGTCAATCCTCCCCAAGTAATATACAGGTTTAATACCATTCTTTTTTTTTTTTTTTTTTAAAGATTTTGTTTATTTATTTGACAGAGAGAGACACAGAGAGAGAGGGAACACAAGCAGGGGGAGTGGGAGAGGGAGAAGCAGGCTCCCGGCAGAGCAGGGAGCCCGATGCGGGGCTCGATCCCAGGACCCTGGGATCATGACCTGAGCCGAAGGCAGATGCTTAACGACTAAGCCACCCAGGCGCCCTGGTTTAATACCATTCTTATCAAAATCTCAGCGAGAGTATTTGTAGATATAGAAAATAGTGTTCTAAAATTTGTATGGAAAGAGAAAGGATCTAGAGTAGCAAATAACAATCCTGAAAAAGAGTAAAGTTTACCCAATTTCAGGATTTACTGTATAGCCACAGTAATCCAGATTCTGTAGTATTGATGGAGGGACAGACCCATAGATCAATGGTACAGAACAGAGGACCCAGAAATAGACCCCTGCAAATATGCCTAACCTATCTTTAACAAAGGTACAAAAAAAGGGCAATGTAATAGGGGAAAGATGGTCTTTTCAACAAATGGTGCTGGAACAACTAGACATCTATAAGGAAAAAAAAAATCTTGACACAGTATACAAAAATTAACCAAAAATGGATCACAGCCTTAAATATAAAATGTAAAACTTCTCGGGAAAAAAACAGGAGGAAATCTTCAGGATCTAGAACTAGTCACGGAGTTCTCAGATACCTAAAGCATGATCCTTAAAAGAAAAAATTAATAAACTGACTTCATCAGAATTAAAAACTTTTGCTTTGTGAAAGACCTTGTGAAGGGGATAAAAAGAAAGGCTAAAGATTGATAGAACAGGGGTGCCTGGGTGGCTCTGTCAGTTATCAGGTGATCAGGCCATGATCCTGGAGTCCCGGGATCGAGCCCCACATCAGGCTCCGTGCTCAGCAAGGAGCCTGCTTCTTGTTCTCCCTCTGCCCCTCCCCACTCATGCTTTCTCGCTCTCAAATAAATAAATAAAATCTTAAAAAAAAAAAAGGACAGGGACGCCTGGGTGGCTCAGTCGGTTAAGCGTCTGACTTCAGCTCAGGTCATGATCCCAGGGTCCTGGGATCGAGTCCCGCATCGGGCTCCCTGCTCCGCGGGGAGCCTGCTTCTCCCTCTGCCTCTGCCTCTCTCTCTATCTCTCATGAATAAATAAATAAAATCTTTAAAAAAAAAAAAAAGGACAGAACATATTTGCAAACTATATATATAACAGAGGACTAGTATGTTGAATATATAAAGAATTCTCAATAGTAAAAACCAAAAACATCCAATTAGAAAATAGGCAAAAGACATTTCACCAAAGAAGATACACAAATGGCAAATAAGCACATGAAAAGATGTACAGCATCATTAAAAAAAAAAAAAAAAAAAAAAAGAAAAGATGTACAGCATCATTAACCATTAGGGAAATGCAGATTAAAACTACCACATCCTTGGGACGCCTGGGTGGCTCAAGTCAATTAAGCATCTGCCTTCAGCTCAGGTCACGATCCCAGGGTCCTGGAATCAAGTCCCGCATCGGGCTCCCTGCTCAGCGGGAGGCCTGCTTCTCCCTCTCCCACTCCCCCTGCTTGTGTCCCCTCTCTTGCTGTGTCTCTCTCTGTCAAATAAATAAAATCTTTAAAAAAAAAAACACTAAGTGTGTAACTACCATATGACCCAGCAATTATATTCCTGGGCATTTACACCAAAAGAAATGACAACGTATGTTCACACAAAAACCTGTGCATGAATTCTCATAGGTTTATTCATCACAGCCCCAAACTGAAAACAACCCAGATGTCCTTCAACTGGTGATGGTTAAACAAACTATGGTACATTCACATTGTGGAATACTTCTCAGAAATAAAAAGGAACCAACTACTGGTACACTCAACAACTTGGCTGAATCTCCAGGGAATTAGACTGAGTGAAATATAATTCCATTTATTAAAGATTTTATTTATTTTATTTATTTGAGAGAGAGAGAGAGAGCACAAAAGTGGGGGGAGGGGCAAAGGAAGAGGGAGAAGCAGACTCCCCGTGGAGCAGGGAGCCCCCCGTGGGCTGAAGGCAGATGCCTAACCAACTGAGCCACCCAGATGTCCAATATAATTCCATTTATATAACATTCTTGAAATGACAAAATTATAGAAATGGAGAAGAGATTAGTGGGCTGCCAGGGGTTAAGAAACAGGTGGGTGGGGGAGGGAAAATATGTGGCTATAAAAAGGCAACATAAGGATCCTTGTGGTGATGGAAATGTTTCGCACCTTGACTGTATCAATGTTAATAACCTGGCTGTGATATTGTACTTTAGTTTTATAAGATCTCACAACCATTGGGGGAAACTGGGTCAAGGGTACACCAGATCCCTCTGTATTATTTTTTAAACTGCAGGAGAACTACAATTATCTCAAAATGAAGAGTTTAATTTTAATTTAAAAATAAAAGGCTGAGACATATTGTAAGGATATGAACTGTTCTCCACTGGTGGCAAGGAGGTGGGGTGATGATAATTCCTGTGGAAGGGAGTCTGTGGGTGAGTCACTGAAGTAAAGGAGGAGATACATGGAGAGGGATGTGGCTTGGGAGCCACCTTGTCCACAGCCTTCCACTGTTATAAGAGAAAGAAAACTAAGGACCAGTCAAGCAAAGATACACAAATCTTCTTAAGGCTCCTCTTCTTATCGTTTGACTCCAAAATGTTCCCAAACTCCTCTCATTTCTGTGGATACCAACCTGGCCAATACTTAACGACACCCTCAAAAGGAAGCCAAGGCAGGGCACACAGAGCAGACAGGATGGTTAACACACTAAACAGATTTGTTGCAGAATCAGAAATCAGAGATTACACCTTTAGGCTTCAAAGTCGGTGAGCATCTATTATCTGGCATAAAGGATATGAGTGGGGAAAAAAAGTAAAGAGAGAGGTCTCAATTCTTAGATATCAGCAGTGTGGGCAGACACTCAGCCATGAGAAGGAAAACACATACGGGCAGTAAGGGTGGAGTTAGGGTCAAGGGGCTTTTACTTGAAAAGATTTCAAAAATCAGAAGAATTTACCTTTTGTCTATTCTGGCACCCATACCCCTTAAGAACTTACTAGGCTGATGACCCAGCAATTCCACTCCTAGAGAAAATAAAACCGTACGTCCACACAAGAACTTGGACACAAAAGTTCACAGCAGAATTATTCACAGCAGCCAAAAGCAAAAACAACCCAAATGTCCATCAGCTGACAAATGGATAAATAAAAGGTGGTATATCCATACAATAGAATGTCATTTAGCAAGAAAAAGAAATGAAGCACTGATTCAAGCTACAGCATGAATAAACCTTAAAAGCATTATGCTAAGCGAAAGAGGCAGTCACAAAAGGTCATATATTTTATGACTACACTTATATAAAATGTCTGGAGGAGGTAAATCTACAGAGTAGGTAAATGGTTACTTAGGGATGGGGAGGTTTGGGGTAAATGGGGAATGACTGTTAATGGGTATCGATTTCTTTTGAGGGTGATGAAAAATGCTCTAAAACAAACTGCAGTGCCGACTGCACAACTCTAAATTTTTAAAACCATTTAACTGTATATTTTAACTGGACGGATGATGTGGCGTGTGAATTAAATCTTAATAAAGGTGTATTTTTAAAAAGCAAGAAAGAAACATACAGGAAGGAAGGGATGGAGACAGGGAGGAAAAAAAGAAGAAAGAACATACCAGGCTGAAAAATCTTATAGTAGGGACTGTAGGCCACGTTTAATCCACCAAGCTTCACCGAGATTTCGTAACGCCCCGCCCTGCGCACAGTGAAGGCCACCTTGACCACGTTGGAACTGGGCTCCTGGAGGACTTCCTGGGTCACTGGAATTTCCACTGCCAGCTCGACATGAGAGATGTGAACTCTCAGTCCCACCGGCCGATGTGCCGGGAAAGGCTGCCCGTTCTTGTAGAATAACTGCGGTGGGGGGAGACGAGGGGCACTTGTTAGTGAGCAGGAGGAGACAACTGTTTCCCACCTAACTCGAGATAGTGTGGGGAGGCACGAGGTAGCTGGCAAATCCCAGTACCCACTGTTCCTACAGTCCTCCCCACAGACACAGAGAGAAACGCCACACCTCAGAGAAAACACCGAATCGTGAACAAATTCTTAACTTGTTCAGGAGACAGAGATAAAAGATACTGCTGAATCCATTTCAACTTGACATTTCTGAACCACAAATGCTGTCCCCTCTGTGTACCCGCCCTTCTTACTCTATTACCACTGCTCACCCAAACGTGAAGGTAAGTCAGTGGGTGCCACTGGCGCTGGGTGAGCTGAAGCACCAGGCAGGGCTGGGGGAGTGGGGCCGGCAGGCAAACTTTTCTGTAAAGGGCCAGAGAGTACATATTGTGGCTTTGTGGGTCATACACAGCTACTCGACTCAACTGTGGTTAACTATTAAGTGTAAAAGCAGCCCACAGGCAATACAGGAAGATGAATGGGTATGGCTGTGTTCTAATAAAACTACATTTACAGACACAAGAGGTGGGCCTGATTTGGCCCCTCAGGCCATAGTTTGCCAAGCCCCAATCTATAACACCTATTCTTTCTGGTGATATTTTTCTTCTTTTGAAAAAGTAACATTAAGCTTTATGCATCTTCAAAGCTAAGCACCTACTAAACCAAAATGATAAATTATGACCCTTCCAGATAGTAACAATTACTAAGTCCCTAGGAATGACTGAAAAACAAGGAAACATGTTAACATTCTAGGCCAGCACTACTCTGGAAAGCAAGTGATTCAGAAAACCCAATGGGTATGGAGACAGAAACATTCCCTTACATGCACTCGGAAGGCCATGCTGTGGCCCACCTCATAGGGGTCCTTCCAATCCCAGGAGACTTTGCAAGACCGGGGATCCAGGTAATTTCCCCGCACGTAGTCATAAATAGTCCGGTCCCCTCTGCGCTCACGGTCCTCATTCTGGAGGAAGCTGACTACGCGTGCGGCAAGCTCAAAGAGGAACTTAATTGTGAAGAAGAATGCAACCACAGACACTGTGATCCCACCTATGTAAAAGAGAACACACATACCACCTGCCAGTTATACATCAGAGCTTCTCATTGTGGAAAAGGCCAGTCATCTTTCAAAAATTAAAAGAAGTCAGGATGAGAGAACAAGACTTCCAAAGAAACATTGTAGTGGGTCACTACCTCTGTGGGTGAAGAGAAGAACTTCTAAGATTTATATATATATATATATATATATATATATATTTTTATTTATTTATTTATTTATTTATTTATTTATTTATTTATTTAGAAAGCATGCGCAAGCAGGGGGAGTGGCGAGGGAGAGGGAGAGAGAATCTCAAGCAGATGCTGTACTGAGCGCAGAGCCCGACCCAGGGCTTGATCCCACGACCCTGAGATCATGACCTGAGCCGAAACCAAGAGTCAGATGCTTAACTGACTGAGCCACCCAGATGCCCCAAAGAGAGGAACTTCTATACCAGGGGTCAGAAATTACAGGCCAAATCCCATCCGCTGCCTATTTTTGCAAATAAAGTTCTATTAGAACCCTGCCTCATCTATTCATTTACATATTGTCTAGGGCTGCTTTTGCCCTAAACTGGCAGAATTCAGTAATTGTGACAGAGCCTGTATGGCCTGGGAAGCCAAAATATTTACTCTTTGGCCCTTTACGGAAAAAGTCTGCTGACCCTGGTTCTATACCATGGGCCACACAGAATGCCCATCCCCTCCTTTCCTGCGTGGGCTAGGCCCTCACAAGAGTCCTAAAAAGAATGTGAATTCTATTCCCTCCATTTGAAAGTCTTCCCTTCTCTTGTCCACTTGGCAAAAGCCTTCCCCGATCCTCACCTGCATTAGGGGTTCCCCCTTCCGGGCTCCCTCAGACTCCTGCCTATTCACCTATTATAGCTCTTCTCCCCCTTGACCATCTCCCCATTCATGTTATGAACTTCTTGAAGGCAGATTTTTGCCTTATTCGACTTTGACTCGGCAGGAAACACTGCCTGGCACGGACCAGAATTACTCAATAAATATTTCCCAAATGAATGAACTCCACTGTCAGCTCTGTGAAGGTACATTCTGGCATGAGTAGAAATATTTCTAAGTCTATTTTCAAGAGGAAAGGGATAGACAGGGAGACAAAACGGATGTAGCAACCCTAACAAGAAGATAATAGAGACAGCTCTTTCCATAACATACCAATAACGTAAAACATCAGGTCCCTTCAATGCCGACAGACAGCGAGGATCACAGCTGCAGCTGCAAAAGAAAACCTGTTTAGTTTTTTCTCCAACTCTTCCCAACAGCCATCTCAGGGAGAGACAAGGAACATATGGTGTGAGTTGACGGACTCGAGCCTTACTATCCCTGTCCACTCTCTCTAGCCTGACAGGTGCCCTATGACAAACTGCGGTGAAACAGTCACTTCATCTTCACTCCTTCTAAAGACTTCCAATCTATGACCACCCTAGAATACCACAAACAGCCACTTGCTCTAGTGCTAATTACAAAATGCAATAACATGGCTTTCATCTTCTTAGATCCAGGGCCCCAAGACAGTTTCCCTCCCCCTCGCAAAGTAGTGCTAATTAACACAAGCAAAGAGGATAATGGAATCACTTTCCCCTTCTATTTTCCTCTAGAAGTAATTCATCTGAGTGGAAATAGCTGTATCAAATGTGGATTTTTTAAAAGCAAGTATTATTATCATCATGTTGGCATTATATAAGTAAAGCAAACCATGGGTCATCCAGTAATAAGCAGTGGGCATGTAGGAGAAGTCATTTTTGCTGTTAGTACTCAGACAACAGGTCCTATGGAAGAGGATCTCAGCAGAAAGGCCAAGGAAAGGAACAAAAGGAGGAGACTGTATTTCTCCTAAGTGATGCCCGTTAAGGTCAGAACAATTCAAACAGAGGCCAGAGTTTGAGGGGAAACTTTCACTGTTATTAAACTTGTTTCCAGAATAAGACTTCAATCGTCATTACTTGTTTGAACCACCCAAGGTATTACCAAGGAAAAATGCAATGTACATTGACATTGGTATCTTATCACCGAGTTCTGACCTTAGTATAGGCTGTAAAAGCTCTCCATTCTACAATGTGGTGAATTCATGCTTTTCAAGTCAATGTATATAAAGGTTATCAACATTAGCTCAACCCAGTACCTTTTATCAGCACTAGAATATTACTTAAAGAAATTACTTTTATATCTAACTGTACTGGAAAAATTTAAGAGACAGACAGAAAATGGCCATTAGTTCCATTAGTTCCTCTCATAGCAACTGTCTATGGTATCCAGAGACAGTAGGTAATTTGAGGAATGACCATGTCGCGTTTCATTGAAATCCCTATTTAGACTAGTGTCTAAAGTCCTACTAGAAAAGAAATCCACACAGGGAACATTAGCACAGTCAATATCCATGGATTAGGCTGCTCCCAGAAGGGTCTATTATAAAGAGACAATATATAGACTCCAAATTTGGGATCACAACTACTGAGCCTCCTTCCCAAACAAGTATCTCATCTCCTGGGACCTTATGCTGAAAGCTGCTTTCATCTCTCAAAAAAGCATCCAAAAAAGCAACTTCCAGGATGCAGATGACTTCCTAGATGACTTGGTAGAACCCAGACTGGCAGTTTAACTGTCTGAAGTACTCCCTCAGTTGGACGTCATCCAATCTGATCCTGGACATGAAAATCTGGTCTTTAGCAAAGTTCTAACACTCCGAAGAAAATAAAGTGCACGTGGTGATGTTATAGGACTTGTGGTCTCAAGTCTCTTACTCCTTGGAAGAACAAGAACCATGCCAGATTTATGGCACATTATCATGAGGGCTGGGAAAATTCCAATGTGCTATCTCTGACAACTGCGACAACCTTTTCTGGGAGAGGCAGTGGACAAGCAGTTAAGTCAGAGGCCTGCAGACCAGTTCCAAGGCTGCAAGTGTGTGACCTGGCCAGGCTTCAGAATTCTCCTTGCTATAAAAAGAGTTGAGGTTTAGTCATTTCTACGGCACCATCTCCTTTAGTGTGGTAGGACTTCAATCTAATGCTTCACAGCCATCAGGACTCTAAAATCAAACAATATAGCAAAGAGGACAATAGAGAGGATGAGGGCATGGACTCCCCGGGTTCAAACTCATTCTCTGCCTCTCACAGTGTGACCATGGACAAGTTATTTCATCTCTCTAGGGAAAGCCAGTTTCCTTACCTATCAAATGGGGTAGATAGATCTATCATATGGGGTATATCTGCATATACCTCTGTGAGGATGAAATGAGTTAATGCATGTGAACAGCCTAGAATACGGCACACAGTGAATTGCCAGTTTGAGTTATTATTACACTCATTCCCAGGAGTGGTAGCAGCATCACTATCCCTCTGCGTCGGAGCCAGCAGGAAACTCTGGGAACCTCTCTACTGGCCCACATTTTCTTCAATGGGAAATGCATGAGTTACAAAAGGCATGGCTTTTCTTACTGTACTTCAAATTTCTGCCTACATGGAAGTTCTTCATACTATTCTAATTTTATATCTACCCATTTCTCAACTGGTCACATTTTTTTTTTTTATTTTATTATGTTATGTTAGTCACCATACATCATTGGTTTTTGATGTGGTGATCCACGATCCATTGTTTTAGTATAACACCCAGTGCTCCATGCAGTATGTGCCCTCCTTAATACCCATCACCGGGCTACCAATCCCCACCCCCTCCAAAACCCTGTTTGTTTCTCAGAGTCCATAGTCTCTCATGGTCCATCTCTCCCTCCAATTACCGCCCCCCTCAACTGGTCACATTTTGAACTTGCCTTCCTTCTACGTTTTCCTCCTGTCTTGTTCCTCTTGAATGCTGTCACAAACCTTCCCATCTTTGTCACTCAGATCACTTTTATTCCAGATTTCACTTCCATTCTGTTAGCATTTTCTGTCCTCTTCCTGACCCCAGCAAGGCTCTCTCTGCTCTGTCTCCACTCCCATCCCCACCCACAGCATTCCCCTTGGCCCTATCTCCCACAGTCCCTTGTTTTCATCCTATGATCTACCTGACTCGAGTCCTTTCCACCTTTACATCTAAGCTCTGAAACGTCCCATTTCCATGCTTTGCAAAAGTCCCTTCCTCTGCCTAGACTATCTACTCCCCTCTCACGTCTCCATCCATGGGAAATCTCCTAACCCTAAGTCTAGGGAAAATCCTGTCTCCCCTCCCTGAAATCTTCCCTCAGTCTCAACTGAGAAATTCCATCCCTCCTCCGAATGCCCACATTACTTTATTATTTATCTTATAGAGATATATATTCTCTTTCATTTTAGTCCCATGTTTGTTTTATTTTATATTTCAGAGTGGTAAATAATAGGAGGCAAAGACTACTCTTCAAAATTCTCCACGGCATCCAACGTAATTGCATATAGTAATTGCAATAAATATGAATGAAATATCTGAATGGATATGGTCCAATGTCTGTTCTTTCCTTTGTCCAGAATGCCTAAGGATCAGGAATTTTCTAGATGTGACCTCCTCTCTGATATAGTTTTTAAAGACTTCTCTAAGTGGCAGTACATTCACTTGAGCCAGGGATTTTAAACTCTTCAGACCACAAGTTACCAGTTTACTGTAGTTCTGCAAGTCTGTACCAAATACCTACAACCAGAGTCACAGGTTCTCATGCATGGCATGGTATCTGGTTTTATGGTTCTATCTTCCTAATCTTGAGCATTTATTTTTCTAGAACAGTTTCTATAGCACCCTCCACTTTCTGCTGCTCACGCATCTTCTTCATAAAATTATCTTGCAACTCTTCCCGAGTCTAATTCAAGCACAAAGATGCAGTATGTTAAGCCTCTGCCACACTAATTCATTCCATTTGGCTACACGAGTATTTTGTTTTCAAGTTCATCTCTTTAGTATCTTGCTTTTATACAATTCAGCAAACTGTGATTCTCTAAGCTAGCAGAATAACAGTAGTAGTAAAGTAATATTCACTCCCTATCCTTATTGAGTCACTTACGATAAGTGAAGCACTAAGTCCTTATATGTGTTAGCCTAAGTAATTGTCTCCCTAACAATTTGGTAAAATAAACACTATTATTCTCATTTTATAGATTAAAAAACACACACACACACAAAAGCTGGGCTTGGAGAGTTAACTTGCTGAACATCTCCCAGCTGGTTAAGTGACAGCTGAGACTCAAGCCTGTGCCTAACTCTGAAACCCAATGTTCTAAGCCTCATATGACACTAAATCATGACAAAGGATGGAGTCATAGCAACAGAGAAGTACTCAGGAAGAGGAAAGATGAAAAAAACAGGTAAAAGAATGTATGAAAAACATTACTTAATCTTACTGTGAGGCGTCGCACCATAAGGTTAAAATTAGAAAAATAAATGCTTATGGCCCTTTTTAAAACATTTTGAAATAAAAATAAAGCATGACAAAGGAAAATGGAATGCAGTACCAATTATCTAATGCAGGAATATCACTTGCTTACTAAAAGATCCCGGGCAAGTTGCTTAATACTACAGTACTTTGGCTCACATTACCTACAAAAGGCGGGGGTGGGGGAATACTTGAAAGTGCCTCTCTCAAGGGAATGTTAGAAAGTTGACTAACATACATCTTCTAAAACTCTTTGCTTTTTTAGGAGTCTAAAGATTCATAATTACAATATTTAGGGCACCTGGGTGGCTCAGTTGGTTAAGTGACTGCCTTCGGCTCAGGTCATGATCCTGGAGTCCCTGGATCGAGTCCCGCATCGGGCTCCCTGCTCGGCAGGGAGTCTGCTTCGCCCTCTGACCCTCCCCCCTCTCATGTGCGCTCTCTCTCTCTCATTCTCTCTCTCTCAAATAAATAAATAAAATCTTTATAAAAAAAAAAAAAAAAAAAAAAAGATTCATAATTACAATATTTAATAAATTTTAGCCCTGCCTTTAAAGACCAGTTGTGAAAAAGTCATTTCCCAGAAACAGAGAATTGATCTCTTCATCCTCAGAGGTGCTCTAGGGGTGGGAAGAAGGGAGATTCTAATTGCAACTGTGCACTTCAACAGCTATCCCTTGCTGGAAAGGCTGAGGAACTGGTCACTGAGTCCATGTTCTGTATCCCAATACCAAGTGAAACTGAACTACTCTATGCTCTTACCTTTAAACGAGGGCCCATGTTCTGAGAACCAAGTGGAACAGTCCTATTCACCAAAGCAGGCAACTTTTGGCACCATTCACCTTTTCTTCCAACCTCCACAGGAAAGAAAATTGCTGCAAGGTAAACGGAAAGTGTCTGTCCATCAGACATTCATTGAGGAGGTGTCACAGAAGCAGAGGGTCAATATTTCTGGAATGAACTGGATGAATTCCAGGGTGGAGAAATATAGGCCCAAAAGTATTATCCTGGACTTCTCTCTAGGGCAGGGTGCAATCGACTGCCAAAGGATGCATCTGTTCTCTTGTCCCGGGATCCTATTCAACGGAGAAAAAAAGGGTCAGTGGAAGAGGTTTTTATTTCTGAAAGAGAATGCCCAGAAAACAACAAAGAGGAGATAGATAGAACGGGCAGAGGAAACTCTGGGGCCCTAAAAATAAGCAAGGCCTGGTAAACCTCGACTAAGCTTTCCCAATTAAAACTCCACAACAGGGGCGCCTGGGTGGCTCAGTTGGTTAAGCGACTGCCTTCGGCTCAGGTCATGATCCTGGAGTCCCAGGATCGAGTCCCGCACTGGGCTCCCTGCTCGGCAGGGAGTCTGCTTCTCCCTCTGACCCTCCTCCCTCTCATGCTCTCTGTCTCTCATTCTCTCTCTCTCAAATAAATAAATAAAATCTTTAAAAAAAAAACTCCACAACAAAAGGCAAGTGGCAGCCTCACTGCCTTAACTGTGTCACTCCCCAAAAGGAAGCTCGAGCACTGTAGTCGATTCTAATCCTTCAAGAGAAGCAACGAGGGCACAAATTTAAAGAGTGAGCCTTGGGGCACCTGGGTGGCTCAGTCGTTAAGCGTCTGCCTTTGGCTCAGGTCATGTTCCCAGGGTCCTGGGATCAAGCCCTGCATCAGGCTCCCTGCTCACTTCTCCTTCTCCCTCTGCCCCTCCCCCTGCTTGTGCTCTCTCTCAAAGAAATAAATAAAATCTTTAAAAAAGAAAAAAATAAAGAGTAAGCCTCATCACTACCACATGCCCGGTTCCAGTTTAATGGGGTTGGAGCACAGGGTCTGGGAATAGGGTGAAGAGAAACGAGACCACAGGATAGGTGGGGCCACATTACAGAGGGCCTTATTATGCCATAGAAGCAATCAAGGTAATACTCCCTTGGAAAGGGAAAACCACCAAAAAGCTTTAAAACCTAACCCATCTGTCTATGCAGGCTGCTCCCCTTGCGCCCATGTCTGCATTTCCAAGACATGGTGAAACAACATTGATTTTAATAGTAAAATTTACTTTTCTGAGTGGGGAAAAAAAGTCTGTGAACTTTCAAGATAAAGTCACTAAGTAAAGTCTAGTAAAGTCAGTGTGTAACTCAAAGACATTCATAAACTAAACATAACAGAAAGGGGGTATGGCAAAGCATACACAAACAGCCACCATAAAACAAATGAGACTACTCATCACTAAAAAAAAAAAAAAAGAGATTCTCTTTCCACACGGTGGGAACTGTGATCAGTGCTTCATATATATTAACTCACAACCCCAGGACCACAACCCCAGATAAAATTATCCCTCTTTTGCAGATGAGGAAATTGAGGTACTTTCTCAAGATAACGCACCGTTAAGTAGTAGAGGTGAGTCAAACCCAGACAACCTGGACCCAGAATCCATGCTTTTTAATGACTACCCTACTGTCTCCCTACCCTGGGAAACCAAGGAAGAAAAGCCACGATGCTAGTAAGAACAGCAGAACGGAATGAGTTAAGGCCAGCAGATCAAACAAGTTGGCAAACTTTTATAATTACAAATAAACAATATATGTATTTATTTTAAAATATGGTGATAGAATTGCCAAGTACATGAGCCAAAAGCTAGGTCAACTAGCAACTGGAACCAGCTTAAAGGATCCACAAACAAGATAAGAGTTATATAAACTATAGGAGCTCCATTAGAATGTTATCTAAGCATTAAAAAATGACACCTTTTAAGGAGTAACAACGAAAGAAATTTCTCACAAAAAAATGCTAAATAAAAGGCAAGCACAAAATTATTTACATAGCATGAGCCCAATTTTTAAAATGTTACCTAAACAAAACTAGATGGAACAACACAAAAATATTAATAGTCATCATCTCTTGGTGTTTGGAATTATAAATAATTTTTATTTTCAACCTGTACCTTTCAGTGTTTTCTAAATTCTTACTGATGTAAGAAGATATTAAAAGTTTCTATTTCTGGAGAACAAATAACTTTTGGGGAGAGAACAGGCAAGTTATCCTTTTTTTAAATAGGGAAAGAGCATAAAAAATTAGCTAAAAATAATAGAATGTAACTGAAATTTTATTTCTACCATTATGATCGTAATGGGTCACCAGCCCTGTAATCAGCTATTTGATTATTAAATTAAATAACTCCTAGTTCTTTTTTTTTTTTAAAGATTTTATTTATTTATCTGAGAGAGAGAGAATGAGAGACAGAGAGCATGAGAAGGAGGAAGGTCAGAGGGAGAAGCAGACTCCCTGCTGAGCAGGGAGCCCGATGCGGGACTCGATCCCGGGACTCCAGGATCATGACCTGAGCCGAAGGCAGTCGCTTAACCAACTGAGCCACCCAGGCGCCCTAGTTTTTTTAATAGTGGTTTTTTAAAAAGACTTTTATTTATTAGAGAGCGAGCACGCAGGGGCAGAGGGAGAGGGAGAGGGAGAAGCAGACACCCTGCTGAGCAGAGAGCTGGATGTGGGGCTCAATTCCAGGATGCTGCGATCATGACCTGAGCCGAAGGCAGACACTTAACCAACCGAGCCACCCAGGCACCTGAATAACTCCTAGTTCTAATATCATTTTTACCGCACCCCACCACGAACTACCATGCCTACCCCTGACAATGCTTCATTCAGTGTCTCCAGTAAGCCTGAAAATTCAACTCAAGCACTATCCCCTTCCTGGTCCAGTTCTCAGGCCCCTCTGAGGATTGCCCCCATGCCACACAGAACCAATCACTTGCTCCGCTGTGATACTCCTGTGCTGAAAATACCTCTATTATAGCATTTATTAGTCTGTATTGTAATTATTTGTTTATACAGTAGTCTCTCCTAATGAATTCTGGGGTCTCTGAGGACACTGACTGGTCTGACTCATCTTTGTCTCCCAGTAGCTAGTATATTGTTCAGTTTATCTCAGTCTGTACTTTGATAAGTGCCCCCATGAGATTCCTACACACATTAAAGTCTGAGAAGCTTGGTCTAGGCTCCAGGGCAGCCCCTCTGGAAAGCAACCCGGTATTCTGTATCTCCAGCAGGCTCACAGGGAGTGTTGATGCTGCTGGTCTGCAGATCATGCTTTCGGGAGCAAAGGTCTAGAGCAGGAGTTGGCAAACTACAGCCTGCAGGCCAGATCCAGATAGTCGCCTGCTTTTTAAAAAAAAAAGGATGAACACAGCCAAGTTCATTCGTTTACATATGGTCTATGACTACTTTTGCACCAGAAAAGCAAAGCTGAGTAGCTGCAGAGATTTAGGGTCTACAAAGCTTTCCTATCTGACCCTTTACAAGAAAAGTTTACCACTCTCTAGCATAGAGGTCTCAGTCTTAAAGCTGTATAACTGCTTTGTAAATGAACTCATTTTCATAAATCAAAAAAGCATAAAATCATTTTCTTCCAGTTCTCCTGTCCCCTCTTAGGAAAAGAGCTATAAAACTGGCAACATTAGGCAAATATTTCTAATTTCAACTGCTGTTTAAAAGTTTTATGCCTCCCATACCCCAAAGTCGGATTTTATACAATCATTTCCCAAAGTACATGTTTCCTACAATTATGTTTGCATTTCATCAAGGCTGTAATTTCCTAAAACCAGTACCTCAGGGACCAATCCCATAACGAGGTTTCTAAAATTATTACAATACATATTACTGACTCAGTGTCTGCTTTTAAAATGCTATTATAAAAAGCCGTGAAAAAAAGGATGTGAAAATCCACTTTGGAACTCTGGTGAAGAAAGCAAGAAGCAGTGGCAGCCCACAATCACCCAACTATCGCCCATGGAGTCCCACAGAGAAAGACAAGACAAAAGATGTTGGCTTTGAAAGATGGAGTCTTTAGGATTCTCTACACAGAAGCACCAGCCACAAGTCCAGGAAAATCAACTTTAAAAAACCAAATCATTCAATTAACAAAAGGTCCACAGTTTAGAGTGACCTAAGAAGGTTCCAAAAATTAGAGTACACCATCAGGTACTTTAGATTATTAGTTTACATTTTCCTTTGCTTAATTTCAGCCTTGGTTTACTCTCCCCCAAATCCCACCATAAGAGACTGCCCTCCCCCATCAAGTTTATTCTCTTGAGATATTTATACAGTTGTGTATTCCTGCTATCTCGGTTCAGCCAAGTTATACAGTTTTCATGTATATTCTTTCCTCATCAGTCAGCCCCTCCAGTCTCTTAATCATTCCTGTGGGTCTTCTGTGAACTCTCTCCAGCTGGTCCCCAGCGATCTGGTAATGAGGTGCCTCCAACTGACTGCAGCCTTCCAGGAATAGCCTCGTTAGAACAAAGATGAGCTCGCCCTCCTCGGTTCCATGACATAATACTCCTGAGTAGACAATCCCCCACATCACATCAAGCTAGAATACTGCCATATTAGACCGTAACCCCGTCCCATGCCTCCCAGATTTGGGCACTGGGGCAGGCCGATGTGCTGGAAGCCTGAGGATAAATGGCACAAGTTCCTGAAGCAACTACTCACTAGAGGATGAGGTGGGTGGGGAGAAAAAGGTATTTTCACCTTAAAATACTCAGAGGTAACAAAACAGAACGCAAAATTGGCATGAATTTCTAAAGGTAAAATATGGGTATGTTCAAAATATGCAGATACTTGATACCTGAAGCAGAAAGGCTGCTCGGGGCTCTGCTCCCAGCCCCCAAGGGGTTACATGCCCACGATCCTCTACGACCAGAGAGAGGTAATGAACTGAGGCTTGAAAACACTACAATCCCCACTCAACTTATGGTCTATTACCCCACTACCACCCATCCCATATACTCACATTTTAAACAAAATTGTTTTTTCCGCTATGTCCCCCCAGCCCTGGATATCTGTATTTTCTCTTTGCCTGACATAATTTGCTAAAACAGTGTTTAGTTTTAGCAAATTCACTGTAATTCACCGGCTGTAATCCACCAACATCTTCAGGTTCTTCTGTGAGGTTCATTCTTCATTCATTTCATATTTCTTGAGCATTTGCTGTCCGCCAGACTGTGTGCTAAAAGCTAAGGTAACAAGGATAAATAAGACAGGGTCTTTTCTTAACTTCCATGAACTCAGTCCAAAGTGGGAGATGGGCACAACAACGTGGCAAGTACAACAAAAATAGGAATAAACAACGTGTGGAGGGCAAAGGAAGGAGAAAGGTAACTTTGCCTGAGAGCGGAGAAGTATTGAGGGGGCTAGAGTATGCATCGTTTCCCAGTCAGAAGCAACAGGATTAGTGACCTGTGAGGTCAAAAGATAAAAGAGAGCAAGAAGCCAAGGACAAATCGGGATTTTCTACGCTTGGGAGCCTGGATGAACAGTGGTGGTGAATTAAGGAGGCAGAGCCAATGCATAGGGAAAGATAAGAGTACAGAACTAAGTTTGAAGTGTCTGTGAGATATCCAGGTACATATATTCACAAGACAAACGGAAATAAGCATCTGAAGCTATGGAGATACTAGCATCCTGCAGGCAATTACAAGACAGGAAATGAGAAAGGACTGCCATGCAAAACACGCAAACCAAGGAAAAGACCAATTACAGAACCACAAAGGGATCAACCTTAAATGTACTCCCCACCCCAAAAAAGGAGCTAGCAAAGAGTGAAAAGGAACAATCAGAGAAGAGGAAAAAACTGTATAAGTAAGTAGTTTACTGGAGACAAAAGGAAGTGAGTATTTCTAGAAACCGGTGGTCACAGTATTAGAACAAGTAAAGACTTGGGCACGAGGGGGAGTTCAAAATCAGCCCGCAGGTTTTTTTCCTTGATTATTTGAAACTCTGATTCTCTGATCAAGCACCTTCAAATAAAATGTGGATCTTATTTCCACCTGTTCTCATTAATAATAAAAGTCTTAGCCTAAACTTGATCCAACTTGATAACTAGTAAGCTCTTCGCAACTCAATTCAGGGATACTCATTATTTCAAAATTATTTTAGTGCCTATAACAAATTCAGATCTGAATTAATCTGAATCTAGTTTCTAATCCTGCATAAATCACTGGCAAAAAAAAAAAAAAAGTCTTCCCCAAATCAGCTTTATTGAGGTATTGCTTATATATAGTAAAAGTCACCAATTTAAAGTAAGCAGTAGAGCTTTGACAATTGTATAGGATTATGATATAAAATACAATCATGATACAGAACTTTCATCATCCCAAAGTTTCCTCATGATCCCCTTGTGCAACCACTGATGTGCTTCCTATCACTATAGTTTTGCCTTTTACAGATGCCAAATGGCATCATATACAAAATAGTCTTTTGTGTGTGGCATTTCTTCACTTAGCACAATGCGTTTTATACCCATACATGTCATTACATGTAGCAGTAGTTCATTCCTCTTTACTGCTGTGTAGTAGTCCATTATAATAAAATTCCTTTCCCATTCACCAGCTGAAGGACATTTGGTTCTATCCAGTTTGGGGCTATTATGACAAAGCTGCTATGAACATTCAAGTATAAGTCTTCGGTGGACACATGTTTTTATTTCTCTTGGGTAAAAAGCTAAGAGTGAGATTGCTGGGTCATATCATAAGTATATATTTAACTTATAAGAAACAATGCTACACTGTTTTCCAGAGCAGCTGTATCATCTTGCATTTCCACCAGCAATGTATGACAGGTCTAGTTGTTCACATCGGCCAACACTGGGTATTGTCAATCTTTTAAATGTTATCATTCTAGAACAATCCAACCAGATATAACGATTGTAAATATTTATGCACCCAACATGGGAGCACCCAAATACTTCGAGTAGTTAATAACAAACATAAAGGAAGTAATCGATAATAGTATAACAGTAGGGGACTTTAACACCCCACTTACATAAATGGATTGTCCAAAAAGAAAATCAATAAGCAAACAGTGGCTTTGAATGACACACTGGACAGATGGATTTAACAGATATATTCAGAACATTCCATCCTAAAACAGCAGAATACACATTCTTTTCAAGTGCACATGGAATATTCTCCAGAACAGATCACATATTAGGCCACAAAACAAATTTCTCAACAAATTCAAAAAGATCGAAGTCATACCATGCATCTTTTCTGACTGGAACGCTATAAAACTAAAAGTCAGGGGCGCCTGGGTGGCTCAGTCGTTAAGCGTCTGCCTTCGGCTCAGGTCATGATCCCAGGGTCCTGGGAGGTCCTGGGATCGAGCCCCGCATCGGGCTCCCCGCTCTGCGGGGAGCCTGCTTCTCCCTCTCCCACTCCCCCTGCTTGTGTTCCCTCTCTCGCTGTGTCTCTCTCTGTCAAATAAATAGGTAAAATCTTTAAAAAAAAAAAAAACTAAAAGTCAACCACCAGAAAAAATCTGGAAAGAGCACAAATATATGGAGGTTAAATAACACACTACTAAATTTTACCCATTCTAAAAGGTGTGAAGTGGTCTCTCACTGCGGTTTTATTTGCATTTCCCTAAGGACTAACAATATAGGGTAGGTTTTCATGTGCTTATTGGCTATTTGTGACACTTCTTTGGTATCCAAATCTTTTGCATTTTTTAAAATCAAGCTGTTTATCCTCTTACTACTTAGTTGTTAGAATTCTTTATATATTCTGCAAACAAATCCTTTACTAGACATGTTTGACAAATATTTCCTGTGGTTTGCTTTTAACATTTTCTTAACAGTGTTATTTAAAGAAAAAAGTTTTTCCTTTGATGAAATCCAACTTATCAATTTTCTCCTTTTATAGTTTCTGTTTTTTATAGCCTAACTCAAGGACACAAAGATTTTCTTCTAGAAATTTTATCTAAAAGTTTCACAAAAGAAAATCTCCTGTTAACATTTTTAACAAGAGTACACACAAAAAGATGCTCAACATCACTCATCATCAGGAAAATGCAAATCAAAACCACAGTATCACCTCATACTGGTCAGAATGGCTAATATCAAAAAGACAAGAAATAATAAATGTTGGTGGGGATGTGGAGAAAAGGGAATCCTTGTGCACCGCTGGTGGGAATGCAAACTGGCGCAGCCACTGGGGAAAACGGTATGGAGGATTCTCAAAAAGTTAAAAATAAGGGGGCCTCAGTGGCACAGTTGGTTAAGCGGTTTCGGCTTGGGTTGGTTAAGTGGTTCCAGCTTGGGTTCAGGTTCGTGAGATTGAGTCCCATGTAGGGCTCTGTGCTCAGCAGGGAGTCTGCTTCAGATTCTCTCTCCCTCTCCCTCTGCCCCTCTGGCTCATGTTCTCTCTATAAAATAAATAAATAAATCTTTAAAAAAAAGTAAAAAATAGGGACGCCTGGGTGGCTCAGTCGGTTAAGTGGCTGCCTTCGGCTCAGGTCATGATCTCAGGGTCCTGGGATCTAGTCCCGCATCGGGCTCCCTGATCAGTGGGGAGCCAGCTTCTCCCTCTCCCTCTGCCTGCAGCTCCCCCTGCTTGTTCTCTCTCTCTCTCTCTGATAAATAAAAAAATCTTTAAAAAAATTAAAAATAGATCCATATGACCCAGTAATCCACTTCTGGGTATTTACCTGAAGAAAATGGGATTGAATTCAATAAGATATATGCCCCCCTATGTTTACTGCAGCATCATTTACAATGGCCAAGACATGGAAGCAACCCAAGCGTCCATCAATACATGAGTGGATAAAGAAGATATGGTGTGTGTGTATATATATGCACATGTATGTATGTATACATGTATATGCATATGTACATATGTATGTGTATATATATACAGTGAAATATTACTCAGCCATAAAAAAGAATGAAATCTTGCCATTCACGGCAACATGGACAGACCCCTAGAGGATATTATGCTAAGTGAAATAAGTCAGACAGAAAAAGACAAATACCATATGATTTCACATATATGTAGAACCTACAAAACAAAACAAACAGAAATAGACTCATAAATACAGAGAACAAGCTGATGGCTGCCAGAGGGGAGGGGTGTGCGGGATGGGTAAAATAGGTAAAGGAGAGGTACAGACTTCTAGTTACAAAATAAATTAAGTCACAGAGATGAAAAATATGCAAAGGGAATATAGTCAATAATACTGTAATAACTTTGTGTGGTGAAATATAGTAACTATACTTACCGTAGTAGGCATTTCATAATGTGTGTAATTGCCCAATCACTATGTTGTACCTAATACATAGATAATATTATATGTCAACTATCCTGAATAAAAACATTTTTAACAAGAGTTTTTTAAGCTCCTGCAGGCCCTTTATCTCATTAATTACTCGGTTTTATTATTGCTTTGTTTCTTTCAAATTCAACTCCCCACATTACCAAGCAGCATTTCAGTTACAGTCTGTTTCAGAATTTGGAAAGATTTTTATCTTTTAACAGTTTCCCCCCTACTCTTTAACCTAATAAATGGCATTTCTAAATGGAGCCAATGTTTCAGTTCCTCAGTTCTCCTCAAATTGACATAAACCCTCTGGACCCCTGATGCTGGGTCTTAAAACAACAACAAAATTCCAAAAACCAGAGCATGCACCTGCAGGTTAAGCCAAGGACAACGAACTATTTGCCCTTCTGGTTTTGAAGAGAAGCTTTTATTTATTTTTTTTTTAAGATTTTATTTATTTGAGAGAGATAGTGAGGGAGAGAGAGAGCATGAGCAGGAGGGAGAGGGAGAAGTGGGCTCCCCGCCAAGCGGGGAGCCTGACGTGGGGCTCGATCCTAGGACTCTGGGATGATGACCTGAGCCTAAGGCAGACGCCTAATGACTGAGCCACCCAGGCGCCCAGAAGAGAAGTTTTATAAGATCACTCTCACCTGAGAGGAGGCTGGAACCGTTTTCTTATCATTCACTGGTTAAAGTTAGGCTTATAAAGGTTTAGCTGAGAGAGACAAAAGTAATTCTACATTTCTTTATTTTTTTAAAGATTTTATTTATTTGACAGAGAGAGACACAGTGAGAGAGGGAACACAAGCAGGGGGAGTGGGAGAGGGAGAAGCAGGCTCCCCTCTGAGCAGGGAGCCCAACGCAGGGTTCAATCCCAGGACCCTGAGATCATGACCTGAGCCGAAGGCAGACGCTTAACGACTGAGCCACCCAGGCGCCCCATAATTCTACATTTCTTAATTCAATCTGGATTCTCTCTGTTGCACCATTCTCTTTAAGACAAACCAGAGTTCGTCCGAGTTGAAATGAAGAGGACATATGAAAGCGCAGTTTAGATTCAACTGCCCCCTGGAATAGACTTTGCCATTCTCTGCATAGTTCAGAGAAAAGAGGAAAAAGGGATTCAAAGCCAGTGTGCACAAAACAAGGAAACAAGGGTCAACTTATCATTGCTCATTTTGTAACTTCCTGGGACGTCTGGAGAAAAACAGAAAAACTGGCCAGTCTATGCCTGTTGCAGTCTTTCATCTTCATCAAGAAAACAGCAGCTTCAATTTACAACTCTCTCCTAACATGTTTTTTTTTTTCTATTTACCAAACGGAATCTGCTGTGTCTGATCCACAGAATTAGGACAGGCCCCTGTGTTCCCATCCCATGGCAGCTTTTATGCTTAGGTGACCCTGGGCCACTGAATCTTGGCTATAACAGGAAAATTTTAAAACGAATTCCCTGAATCTGACAAGCCGTCTCCCTCAATAAGTCTAGGAAGGTGTTATTTCATTAACTGTGCATGAAGTGGCAGGCAAACGGCCAGATCTACAGCCCAGTGGGATGAAACTGGAATCGTCACATACACACTTAAAATCTAACACAATTTCTCCCTCCCTTTTATTTTTTTATTTTTATTTTTTTAAGATTTTATTTATTTGTCAGAGAGAGACACAGCAAGAGAGGGAACACAAGCAGGGGGAGTGGGAGAGGGAGAAGCAGGCTTCCCTGCGGAGCAGGGAGCCCGATGCGGGGCTCGATCCCAGGACCCTGGGATCATGACCTGAGCCGAAGGCAGACGCTCAACGACTGAGCCACCCAGGCGCCCCATATTCTATGGTTATTTTTAAAGAAAATAATTTATTTACATCAGGAAAAAAGAGCAATCTTAAATGAGTATTTTATAGCTCTTTGTTTAAGATTCCCGGAAGAAAAACTCAAAACAGAAATGGCAAACTGAGATGGCTGAATTTGAAGGAGAAACTCAACACTTACATAGTATTAAAACAAAACTTTTGTTGACCTAATAATCAATGTTACCAAATAAGATCTATGAATTTCTTCAAATGTGTATTAAAAACCTATTAGATGCCAAACTTATGTTGGACCCTGAGGAGTCCAAAATGAGTAAGCTGGTCCCTGACCCCTTAGAAACATACAGTTTAGTACAGAAGACAGACAAGTAAACCAATTGGTAATAGTCCTGTGTAGTGAAGTCTATGAAGTGAGCACGTGGTGTTAGTGGAGCCCAGGAAGGGCCCCTCAATCAGGATTAGCTCTTAGCTTCTCAGGAAACTTCATACCACCCTCCTGGGAGCAAAGCCAACTCTTCCACTGAGTTACCAATGTTTGGGGAATTAAGGAGGTACAAAACACTACCTACACAGTATTGTTTATTCTCATGGTCAATGACTTCCTCTCTTCAGCAAAGGTCAGAGGTGATTACTGAACCACATACATGGCAGAGAAAAAGCTCACTGGAAACCCCAACCTATTTATCAAAATTGCACAGGGTCTAAATACAATGTGGTATCCTGGTTTGGATCTTAGGACAGAAAAAGGCTGTTAGTGGAAAAACTTGTAAAATCCAAATAAAGTTGTAGTTCAGCTCATGATATTGTACCAAAGTTAATTTCTTATTAGATGTGACAAATGCACCATGGTTATGTAAGATGTTAACATTAGGGGAAGAACTGGGTGAAAGATACACAGGAACTCTCTACTATCTTTGCAACTTTTCTATAAATCTAAAATTACTCCAAAATAAAATGTAATTTTTAAAAAATCACATCTGGTTCCCCACTTTACATTCTCATTCCCTCCCTAGGATTCTGATCATGCCTCCCTAATCCCTACCCAATCCAGGTAATGCTTGGTTAAAACACTTTTTTCAAATCCTTTTCAATCTTTCCTATAAATCATTTACACAGCCCAGCTGGGTTTCCTTCTTCACCAAGACATGAGAAACTAGATCATACTTGGGAGGTTTTAACTTCTTTTTCTTCCTAATAGCTTTACCGCATACACCAGGGGGTATCCTTGGAGTGGAACCTCTCTAAGTGGACAAAGGAGGGGTTAAAATAACCTAGGCTGGATCTCTGAGCAAGAGGATCTTGCAGAAAATGTATGTTGTATATTATTAGATTACCTTTACCTGATCTCTGGCCAAAAAGGATAATGAATAGAAAATACAATGAACAGATGTTGACTACTAGCATCTCAACACCAACAGGGAAACTGCACTGAAATGATGCTGCAGCTAGAAGCTCCGAAAAATACGATGTAAATCCTTCAACTATCCAAGGTAACAAAAATTCATATTAAAATCATATGGTGTGGCGCCTGGCTAGCTCAGTCGGTTAAGTGTCTGACTTTTGATTTTGGCTCAGGTCATGATCTCAGGGTTGTGAGATCAAGCCCTGTGTCCACGCTAAGTGTGGAGCCTTCCTGAGATTCTCTCTCTCCCTCTCTCTGCCCTCCCCCAATTAAAAAAAAAAAATCACATGGTACAGTTCAATTCAGGCTAAATGACAAAACATATATTTGCCAAGACTGGTTTCTGATAACTAAATGAATATTCATCTCTATTAAACCATAACTTGTAGAACAGGCTTCAAGAGTCCCACCAGGAAAACATCATGGTGATATAATAGCATACCAAGGCGTCAAGCATGCGTGTGCACGCCCCCTTCCACAGATGCATGTGCACACACAAACTGCAACAAGGCTAAACAACCTCAGAAGTCTGAAAACTGGGGCACCTGGGTGGCTCAGTCGGTCGAGCGACTGCCTTTGGCTTGGGTCCTGGGATGGAGCCCCGCATCAGGCTCCCTGCTCCACGGGAAGCCTGCTTCTCCGTCTCCCACTCCCCGTGCTTATGTTCCCTCTCTCGCTGTCTCTCTCTCTGTCAAATAAATAAAATCTTTAACAGAAAAAAAAAAAAGTTTGAAACTACTATATAAAAGAATATTAATGAAGCCTAAACATTCATGAACCCTTCAAAGAAAAAGAAACCAAAGAAAGATAAATTGAAATTTAAACCTAAGCTATTTAAGGACTAAAGTAATTTAAAAAGTGAAATGATATACTAGAATCTGTTAAGCTCATAAGTCTTATTTGTTATATGGTATGTTGTAATATTACATATTACACAACAGTACTCTGACCTGGACCACTTCCATAAAGATGAACAAGTAGAGTAATTCCTATGAAAGAGTTCAATTTGCATACCTCTGTTGGATGACCTCACCATAATTTATCTGTTCACAAGTCTATCTCCAATTCAGGCCTGAGCTTTTGAAGAGTAACACACACAGAATGGGCCCTTAATACATGCCTTCTGACTGAGTGAACATGCAGCGGTAAGTACCTCTGAGGTATCTTACAAGCCATTTGGTATCAACACCTTAGGAACAGAACATGCTGTACACCACGTTACATATTTAGAAGGCAGTCGAGTTAACTGAAAAATAATTCAGAGCAACTAATGTTGGGGGAAAAAACTCATTACATGAGACATAAAAAGAAGTGTAAAAACTGTAACTTGGAAATGAAGAAAATATCTGTGAATTAGTTTTCTTCACAAAAGTCAATCTACCTTTAACTTTCTAACATTGAAATACAAGAGTTTTAAACGAATCTTTCATTAGCCTTAATTTTATAAAGAAATTTGTTATTAACTTCAATTGGTAAGGAAGACCAATTAGTGAATGGAATGAAGTCCAACCCAATTATGTGTTCAAAACTGTGGGTTGAATGCCTTAAAAAATTCTTTCTCTACAAGACTGCAGAAAAATACAAAACAACCCTCTTGACTGCTGAGAAGGACTAAAAGTATTTCTTTTGCTCACAAGTATGTAATCAAAAGCAATTACTTTCTGCCCCCACCCAACACAAAGCAATACCATCTCCCCCCTCCCATCACCATCAAAACATGCTATCAAGCATCTCAGTCCTTTAATCTTAGACTATAAGAATGTCAGATTGCAATAAAATTACAATTCAACAAAAACATTTTTCTAAGTATGTTCTCATTCCCTGTAGTGTTTCTACACTAATTTAGTTCCCTCTCAAGTATTAACAAACAAGGAAACAAGAAAACTCTCAGAATAGTTATTCCAAATTACTTGTTTTTTAAAAAATTTACTATTGTTCATGGATTCCAAAATTCATGGTACACATTAGCAGGAGAGTGTTCTTCTGTCAACGGCTGAATTTAAATGCGGATAACTATTCAATTATATGCAATTTTCCCTCTGACCCTACCTGTAATACTGGTCAGCATCCAAATGTTTAAAATAAACAACTGGTCATGTTTACTTAAAAAGGTTATTGCCTAATCACCAAGAGGTTCTAATGCATTGAAAAAGTGGTAGCTCTCAGCTCTAGCCATGAATGCAACTTGCACGCAAGCTGTCTCAAAAAGATTAGGAACTTCTAGTGACCGCAAATGGGGTAAAGCAGAAGGCACATACGTTATCTGTAGATGGTTCAATAATAAAACTGTTTCAACATAAAAAACTCAACGCCTACGAGGTCAGATAATGTGAACTACAAAGCTATCTAAATGCCTGCAAGCCAAAAAGAAAAAGGAGAAGGAATAAAAATGTGTCTATACACAAGTCAACTTGAGAAGTCACCCTGCAACTTAGCTTTTCAAGAACTGAAAACTTTATAAGGTTCTTGGAGATATCAACACATTCAAGTTCCAAAATAGAGCAACTATATTAAAATACAATTGGCATAAAATTCAAATGCCCCCACATGTTGAAAGACACACAATAATAAAAAATTCGTTAATAGGGTTTATTTGTGGTGAGCACTGTTCTAGGGACTTCACATTCTTATTCATTTAGTCCTGATAACATCCCTATAAGACAGGTACTATTATTTCCACTTTACAGATGAACGAACTGAAGTACAGATAGATTAATTCACACAATGTCATACAGCTAGTAAGAGGCAGAGCAGGAGTTTAATTCCATTAGTCAGACTCCAAAGTTCATGTTAACCAATGCATGTTTTAGGTCAGCTTTTTTTTTTAAACGTAATAACCTTTTTGGATTTCAAACACTAGGATAGTTTTGTGCAGTAAGTACAGGCTTTGGAATCAAATCAAACCCGAACAAACCCCTGAACAAAGTCAAGCCTAAGCTTCCCTAAATGCAAAAGGAGGACACTTAAGTTACTGTGAAGGCCAAAGAAGATAATATAATTAAAGTGCCAAGTACAGTATACAAGATAGGGGTTCTTAACCCTACGTTCACAGACAGAGTGTCCACGGATGGGCTTCAGAGTCTCTGAGTCTCATCAATTGTATGACAAATGTTGTATGTACCCATTCTTTTTTTTTTTTTTTTTTTTAAGAATCGTCTCTGGCTGTCCACAAACCTTCAAGGGGTACCTGATCTCCGAAAGGCTAAGAACCACCGAAGTACACAGAAGCTGCTCAAAAAAATGAAAGTTCTCTTTCTCTTCTTATTCTCAAAAACCGTCCCTTTTCCATTAAGGGTGACACACCAAGGCTTCCCAATAAATGTCAATTATTCCCGCACCATTTTCCTGGCTTGATAACTAGTAACATATGCAAGCTTATGCCCCAGTTTTCTAGAGATGGTCTAAAGAAGGCCCTCAAACGATGATTCATCCCTCTCTGCACCGAGACGAATACACGGCATTTACTCCAGAGAATCGTGAGAATCATCCACCTAGCTGCACGAAGCACCATGTCAGGTAGGAGAACTGAGTAGGTAATAGAACCTCCCAATTGCACCCTAGAGACCTGACACCTCAGCGCTGAGGGATGAGGAGAATGTGTTTCCCTAGACTACTGGAAAACCCAGAATTCCGTTCCCCCTACCCCTGTCCTGCCTCTCTGGACCTCTGGTGCAGGGAGGTCCTCGTTGCACTGCCCCGGGCTAGAGAGGCAGAGGAGAGAAACGTTACCCGAGCAGCGCGGCGGAGTCCCAGCTCTGCTGCCGGGAACGGCGGCGGCAGCACCCGTCGCAAGCCTGGCCCGAGATCCTCCCCCCAGAGACCCCAATACGGATCTCTGCTCCAGCTGGGAACCGGCTCCAAGCTTTTCCGTTTCCCAAAGCGGCTTCCGCTTCCGGGCCAGCCTTTGCAGGAAGCAGTATTTGGATTACGCAAAAGTGTCGCGCGGTTCGTGATTCCGGAAGAAACAAGAGCACGGCGTGAACATGGTGAGAGGAGGGTTTGAGAAGTGACTTTGTAAGACCACATTTTAGGGGAGCAGATTGAGCCGATCAGCCGTTGGCCAAATTTCCTCTGTATTACCCTTAATTGTTTTCATTCTGATTGTAGTTCTTAAACTGCTCGAGCGTTGCCTGCTATGCTCTAGTGAGTGGGGACAGGAGGACCAGTTTGGGGCACAGAGAAGAGGTGCTGGGTATTTGAGGGAAGAAGGGAAGGGAGTGGACAAAACAAGAGAAAGAACTCAAGAAGATACGATGTATTTCCAATTCTTTTAACTCTAAAATTTCTGTTTCAAGGGGAAGCAAAAGAAAGCAAGAAAGTATGCCACCATGAAGCGAATGCTTAGTCTCCGAGATCAGAGGCTGTGAGTATCTGGAATCAATCTCTTCCCAAAGATATAAGAGTTAAGAGGGCATCAAGTAGTAAAGTTTTGTCATTATTTTGTGTTTACGTTAAAAATTATTGTGTCTTGGTTTTATATAGCATAGGATAGTAGGCAAGTGTGTAACAGCCACTTAGATGCTGAGCGATTACTCTGGAGAAGGGGATGGAAATTAAACATTACTGAAGTGTTCGCTCTCTTCCACCGTTTTTATATATTTTATCTACGATATCACATTTAAGCCTCCTAGGAGTTTGGTAGGTAGGAATATCTTTGTGTTTTTGCCATTACACTTCTTATATTCCCCAGGGGAAAAAAATGTTAAAATTGTTGAAAGACGGTGAGGTCAGAGACCATGTTTGTCTTGTGTCCCCAGCACCTGCCACTTAAATACTTTTAAAAGAAAGAATGGGAAAACACCTAGATGTCTCCATTTTATCCAAAGACTCTAAACCACTGTGGGAAAGTGAAATGACATTCCCTATTGTAAGCTTCCCTGCTTCAGTGAAGAACAAAGTTAGGAAATAAGGACTGGTCTTGGGGCACCTGGCTGGCTCAGTCAGTAGAGCATCAGACTGTTGATCTAGGGTGGTGAGTGCAAGCCCCACCTTGGGCCTAGAGCTTACTTTAGAAAGGAAGGAAGGAAAGGAAAGAGAGAAAAGAAAAAAGACTGGTCTTCATTGTGTTTAATAACCTTAGAACAAAGGAATGGCCTTCAGAGTTACTAAATTGTATTCTCAGCCTTTAGTATGTATGTATTATGTAATTTTTAGGGAACTTGCCTCATTGATAATATTTTATTTCCAGTTAAGGGTTAAATTTTGTGTATGTATTTTTACATTTTATCCTTTTTTTTTTTAAAGATTTATTTATTTATTTGAGAGAGCGAGAATGAGAGAGAGTACATGAGAGGGGGGAGGGTCAGAGGGAGAAGCAGGCTCCTCGCTGAGCAGGGAGCCCGATGTGGGACTCGATCCCGGGACTCCAGGATCATGACCTGAGCCGAAGGCAGTTGCTTAACCAACTGAGCCACCCAGGCGCCCACATTTTAGCCTTTTTTAAGAGGCATATGGGGGAAGCTTTTTCCTCCCTACTGTTGGAACATTTGAGTCTTCAGAAGATAAATGTCAGCCTGTTTCTTCACCGCATTGAAGTGGATTTTGATCCTTGATACAAAGAGCTTCTGACAAAGAAATGATAGTATAACTTTTATTTACCCATTAACAATTTTTTTTTTTAGATTTTGTTTATTTGTCAGAGAGAGCACAAGCAGGGGAGCAGCAGGCAGAGGGAGAAGCAGACTCCCCACTGAGCAGGGAGCCCAATGTGGGACTCAATCCTAGGACCCTGGGATCATGACCTGACCTGAAGACAGATGCTCAACTGAATGAGCCACCCAGGCGTCCCCCCCATTAACAATTTTTATGGATTATTGGCTAGAGATTCTTAAATTTCATTATGTTTAACTGATTAGTTACTTTCAGCCTACTTCCCACGGAATTATCTGTGCTATGGATATTAATATGAAAAAATCACAAAATAGGATTTCCTCTGTAAGCAAAAAAAAGAAGGAAGAAACTTTACATGTTGAATGAGATTATAACTGCATTGATTTTTTTCTTTTGCATTTAATTTACTTTCTTTTTTCCTAGTAAAGAGAAGGACAGATTAAAACCTAAAAAGAAAGAAAAGAAAGATCCCAGTGCACTCAAGGAAAGAGAAGTGTGAGTAATCAAACATTTCAAGTTTTCCTTTAAATGTAGAAGAGATTTTTAGAACCATAGAATTCTTAGAAATCCGGGCTTTCCCTAAGCTGTTTTGTAAGCCATCTGTAAGTCTGGCACAACTATGCAAATGAAAGTGATATTAGTGAACATGTATCCATTCCAGTAGTTCGAAAGTTTTTGGATTTCATGAAGCAGTGAAATTTCCCCTAAAATCTTAGGGATTAGATCTAGAATTATTAATTTTTCTTCTTTGCCAAGATCTTTCAAAAGAAACAGTTGTCACTGTTTAACAGATCAGCATTTGATGAAAGAATGTTTCACCAAAAATAGTAAGGACAAAATTTCAGGATAAAGGTCATTCCTTTTAAATAAATACACTTAATTTTATGAAACCTTATCATATTTTCTTTATTATCTCATTTTGCCCTAGATTGGTAATGGATATTTCGTCACAGGATTTATTAGGATTTATTTCCAATGAATAAGGAAAAAGGAGCTTAATCTATAGCAAACAGTTTGAAGCAGAACTTCATTTGCATTGTTGATATCAAAGTATCAATGTAGACATTACTTTGTGTTTTGTATCTTCTTCCTTCAGCCCCCAACATCCTTCCTGCTTATTCTTCCAATATAACACACAGCTGGGCCCACCTTACCACATCCTGGTTGATACCAACTTTATCAACTTTTCCATTAAAGCGAAACTTGACTTAGTACAGTCAATGATGGACTGTCTGTATGCCAAGTGTGAGTATCATACTTTTGCATTTCATGTCATTTGTACAGAGTAATTATAATTATCCAAATACATGAAAAGAGGGGAGTGGGGTCCTAGTTAGTTGGATTTCTGGTCATTTAATTTGCTCACTGTGGCAATGACCATTTTCAGTGAATTGAAATATAATGCAGACGTGACTGGGAGTAATTAAACCTCACAATCAGAACACACTTAGCCTGCTTTGATGTTGTGGACATCAATTTTGAACATGGGGTGGGCATTTTTTGTTTTAGAATTCTGGATTTTAAAATTCTGGGTAAATGAAAATTTATTACATTTTTCAGAATTGTTTTACATTAAGGAGGAAACATTTTCCATTCCACTCCATTGTGGAAAAGCTAAATAAGATATTTTGCTATTTATGGTCACAGAACTAGAAGTGATGCTGGTTAACAGCTCTTAAGTTTATTCAATTTGGTGTTTATTTGCACCACAAAGGACCAGACGTAGTTTATTTCCACCTAGGTATGCAGTTTACCATTAGTAGCTTTCTCTTGTGTTTGGGTGTCCCCTCCTTCAAGTGATCTTCCTTCACTACCATGAGTAAGAAGAAGAAAATCTAGGCCATGTACAAGGGAATCACTTCCTAATAATGAGATCTGTTGCATTTTGTGGTAGATTTACATTTATATTTTTTCCAATCATCTAGTTAAAGGTACAAATGAAAACTAGACTTATACCTTGCCATAAAGAATAAATCAAAGGAGGGGCGCCTGGGTGGCTCAGTCGTTAAGCGCCTGCCTTCGGCTCAGGTCATGGTCCCAGGGTCCTGGGATCGAGCCCCGTATTGGGCTCCCAGCTCCGCGGGAAGCCTGCTTCTCCCTCTCCCACTCCCCCTGCTTGTGTTCCCTCTCTCGCTGTGTCTCTCTCTGTCAAATAAATAAAATCTTTAAAAAAAAAAAAAAAAAGAATAAATCAAAGGAAAAAATTTGCACGTCCTTTAATTTTTAAAGGATGCTATCTAATGAACATTTATAGAGTGCTAGTAACGTAAATGTTGTTTATTGATTTATTGAAACTAGTAAGTTTGGAAGATGGGCTAAGAAATGTGATGAGTAAGAGACCTAAATTCTTTAAATGCCATAAAATTAATAAATATAAAAGTGTATAAGTTTATTATATCAATATATGAAGGTAACCACCAAATAAGAAAAACAGCTAATGAAGTAAAATAGTGGTCTGTAAGGATCAGAATTGGTGGGTGGGAAAGGATCAAGGAACAGTAATTTTTTCATACAGACTTTTCCATATTTCTTTTTAAGCTATGTATATGTAATACTTTAATTGTTTTAAGCTTGTAGGAATAATAAAGAATAACCTGAACTGGGGGCCCTACCTGCCTGTGAGAGCGGACTAGGGTGGCCTTGGATGAGGGAAGACACTAAACTTTGGTAGACTTTTTGTATTCCCATGGTCTTTTTTATAACTATAAGTAAAGTGTGCTAGCTGCTTATCTAGGAATGCTGTGACCTACTTATAAATGAAATCAATGGAGGGTTCAGGCATGGCCCTTTGAAGGTGAATTGTTTCCTTGACTCTATAGTTCCATCACTATTATCTAAATGGTGACCATTTAGGAAAGCTTTCGTCCTAGAGGAGTGCTTTTTCTAGATATGGATACCTTGGAGTACAGCTATAATGTGTACAGCTAAATGCTCTCACTGTGCCTTTTCTTTTCTTTTTTTTTTTTGATGTAGTGTTCCATGATTCACTGTTTGCGTATAACACCCAGTGCTCCATGCAGAACATGCCCTCCTTAATACGCATCACCAGGCTAACTCATCCCCCCACTCTCCTCCCCTCTTAAAATCCTCAGTTTGTTTCTCAGAGTCCATAGTCTCTCATGGTTCATCTCCCCCTCCGATTCCCACCCCCCTTCATTTTTCCCATCCTACTATCTACTTGGTTTTTTTTTTTAACATATAATGTATTATTTGTTTCAGAGGTACAAGTCTGTGATTCATCAGTCTTACACAATTCACAGCGCTCACCATAGCACATACCCTCCCCAGTGTCTATCACCC
>NC_138377.1:24045918-24212465 GCF_054177405.1 Leptonychotes weddellii | reverse complement strand
GTTCTCCTCTAGGATTTTGATGGATTCCTGTCTCATATTTAGGTCTTTCATCCATTTTGAGTCTATTTTTGTGTGTGGTGTAAGGAAATGGTCCAGTTTCATTCTTCTGCATATGGCTGTCCAATTTTCCCAACACCATTTGTTGAAGTCTCACTGTGCCTTTTTTGAAAACAAACTTACTGGGGCACCTCAAACTTGACTGGTGGCTCAGGCAGTTAAGCGTCAACTCTTGATTTTGGCTCAGGTCATGATCTCAGGGTTGTGAGATCGAACCTGGTTTTGGGATCCATGCTGGACGTGGAACCTGCTTAAGATTCTCTCTCTCCCTCTCCACCCCTCTCTCTCTCTCTAAAAAAAAAAATTAATAATAATAAATAAAAACTTATTAAGGAAAATACCACTTTCTGTAATCTTCTATGTAACATAATACCTCAAAGGAAAGGTTGAAGAAACATTCAAGTACAGTACAAATTCAGTTACCTAGGAGATTCCTTAACTGTTTTTAAGCTCTACTATTTAATTTTTCCTCACTTGCCTTTATGCCTGAAGGAAGACCTTTATCTTCCTCTTCCCTTAAAGATTCCCCTTTGACCTTTTCATAGCTCCTGGTCCCATTTCTGCCTGATATTCCAACAAGGGAGGATAGTTAGCTTTCCATCAGCTTTCTTTTCTGCCCATGAGTGCTCTTCCCTGTTACCTTCCCTTTCTTGATAGTCCTCTTCCTGGGCCTACTTTCCTGCTCCAGATGCAAGCCCTTGCTTGCTTTACTGCTGCATGGCTCTGAAATTGATCCTCTTAAGGTGCGTAATGCCCTCTGATTCCATGACTGTCTGATCTTACTGATTTCATATCTCCATTTTACAACTGCTTTTTCTTCTGGACATTGTACTTAGTTTAAAATTTAACTTTGTCCACATTCAAAAATATTTCTGTACTTGTAAAAAAAAAAATCTAGCATAAAAACATTAAAGCTCCCTATAATGCCTTTCCTCAGAGAGGGACAGTTATTTTTATTTTATTTATTTTTTATGTTTTTTTAATAGGCTCCACAGCCAGCGTGGAGCCCATTGCGGAGCCCATTGTGGGACTTGAACTCACGATCCTGAGATCAAGGCCTGAGCTGAAATCTAGGGTTAGATCCTTAACTGACTGAGCCACCGAGGTGCCCCTCTAAGACTTCGTATACAATCTCTGTGAATTATAGGTTATTTTTGTTTATTTTATTAATGAAAATGGATCATAGATTATTTACTATTTGTCTTTGTGCATTTTTTAACAGCTCTGAGATATAATTCACATACCATTTAAAGTGTATGATTCAATGGCTTTTAGCATATTCAAAGTCAATTTTAGAATATTTTATTATCCAAAAAGAAACTCTGAACCCCTTAACCATCATCCCCAACCTTTCCCATTTCCCTCCCTAGACAACCACTAATTTGCAGTCTGTCTCTATAGATTTGCCTATTTTGGACATTTCATTAAAGTGAGATCATATAATGTTTTGTCCTCTTCCATTTAGCATGTTTTCAAGGCTTGTCTGTGTTAAAGCATGTATCAGTACATACTTCTTTTCATTACCAAATAATATTCCATTGTGTGGCTAGATTACTCATCCATTTTTTCTTACTTTTTACATTGAACAAATACAAATATATCTTTTTTTTTTAACAGTTTTTTATTTATTTGAGAGAGAGAGAGCGTGTGCACACACGAGCTGGGGTGGGGGATGGGAGAGCAGAAGGAAGGAGAAGCAGACTCCTGCTGAGCAGGGAGCCTAACGTAGGGCTCCATCCCAGGACCTGAGCCAAAGGCAGACATTTAACCAGCTGAGCCACCCAGGTGCCCCTTGAACAAATATATCTTGAACGTTTTGCTGTGTCAGTATATATAGTGGACCTCATTCTTTTTTTTAGTTTACATAGTATTTATATGATTTTTAAAGGTCGATATCCTATTAGATATTTTGGATTACTTGCAGTTTTTTTTTTTTTTAAAGATTTTATTTATTTGAGAGAGAGAGAATGAGAGAGAGCACATGAGAGGGGGGAGGGTCAGAGGGAGAAGCAGACTCCCTGCTGAGCAGGGAGCCCGATGCGGGACTCAATCCCGAGTCCTGGGATCATGACCTGAGCCAAAGGCAGTCGCTTAACCACCTGAGCCACCCAGGCGCCCTACTTGTAGTTTTTACCTTATTATAAATAAGGCTGTTGTAGTGAATATCTATGTGAATATGTCTCTGTTAGGGTAGAGTAATTCTTTAGGATACATTTCCAGAAGCTGTATTGCATTATCAAGGGGTATGTATATTTTCTTATTTTAACAGGTATTGCAAAATTGCCCTAAAATAGTGATACACATTTTTACACCTACTTAGTGTGAGAATACCTGTTTCCTCAGTATTGGGTATTTTCCTTGTTTAATCTTTGCCGCTCTAATAGGTAGAAAATGAAATACTGTTTCAATTTATAGCTCTTTAATTAGGAGTGAGATTGAGCACCCTTATGCTCATTGACCATTGTGTGTCTTCCTCTATGACCTGAAGTGTATGAACTGAAATGTAGCGTGTGGTTAAGAATCCAGTCTATACTATGGACTCTGAGAAACAAACTGAGGGTTCTAGAGGGGAGGGGGTGGGGGGATGGGTTAGCCTGGTGATGGGTATTAAAGAGGGCACATATTGAATGGAGCACTGGGTGTTATACGCAAATAATGAATCATGGAACACTACATCAAAAACTAATGATGTATGGTGATTAACATAACATAATAAAATGAAATTAAAAAAACAAACAAAAAAAGTCTATAGCCTGACTGTCTCCGTTCACATCTCGGCTTCACCATTTGCTTCTACTTATTTCTTTGTGCCTTAGGTTCCTGATCTATAAAATGGGGATGATAATAATAACAATGCTACCTGATAGGAATTATTCTGAATATGAAGTGAGCTATCCTCATAAAGTGCTTCGCCCAGTGTCTGGCAAATAGCACATAACTTAAGCTATCATTACAAGCTCTTTGTATGTTAAAGAAATTCGCCCTTTGATGAATGTGTAGAAATATTTTTCCTAGTTTATTTGTATTTTAATATGACTTTGAGAGCTGTCAAACAGAAGTGTTTTGTTTTTATGTGATCAAATTTACATTTTCTGATTAATTGCATGGTTTCTTTTGGTTCATATTTAAATTTTTTTCCATCTAGAATTTATTTTAATATAGAAAGAATGACAGGGATCTAGCTTAATTTTTTTCCCCCAGGCACATTCATGACACTTTATGAATCTGTAGTGTGGGGTTGGGACCGTTCGGTTCTCTAGTCTCCTCATCAAAAGGGATTTTATTCACCTCTAGTTCTCATTGTTCATTTCAGTGTGTTATTCTGTCATTCCAGAAGCCTCATGGATCTTTTAAAGACTCTCAATGGGATATAATTCAGAGAGTAAAACCAAAGTTTCTTTACAAGTTCTGTTATTAATATGTATTTTTTTTTTCCTGGCAGGTATCCCTTGTATAACTGACTGTGTAATGGCTGAAATTGAGAAACTGGGGCAAAAGTATCGAGTGGCTCTAAGGTAGGAAGGAGCTAGTCTAGATTGTTATACTGAAGATTCTTTTGATCCTCCTTCATCTATTTGCTGTGTGATTTCTTGGATAATTAGTTTAAATGTAAAAAACTAGTTAACTATTTATGATCAAGAAAGCAAACATTTGAAGGTTAAAGAATTTTAAGCTGAAATTTTTTTTTTAAAGATTTTATTTATTTATGTGAGAGAGAGCATGAGCCGGGGTGGAGGGGGGGCGGCAGTGGGCAGAGGAGAGGGAGAAGCAGGCTCCCCGCTGAGCAGGAAGCTGGTCGGTCCCTGGGGCTCTATCCCAGGAGCCCAAGATCATGACCTGAGCTGAAGTCAGACACTTAACCGACTGAGCCACCTAGGCACCCCTAAGCTGAAGTTTTGTGAATGAAGTTAGGTAGTCATATTGGTCTTGTAGGCCTCCTTTTAAGTTCCTCTAGATTTCCAATTAGAAAGTGTCTTTTTATTAGTTATCTAGATATCTCTTTTAGAATCTCACACTTAAAGGATCCACATTCTGAGTTTTGAGCTTACTCTAGAAAGTACACTAGAATTAAAAGTAGTGGTTCCCAAAGTATGGTCCATCGACCCGTAGGAGTCCGGAGATCTTTGCAGGGAGCTTAACAAAACTATTTTCATAATAATATCAAGACGTTGTCTTTGTCACTGTGCTGACATTTATACTGATGGCAGAAATGCTGGTGCCTTAGTACCAATCAAGACAGTGGACCCAAATAATGTTAGTAGACTTCGTATTCTTCACTGCCACTCACTGGCAGTTAAAAACAAAAAACAAAAACAATGCAGGGGTGCCTGGCTGGCTCAGTCGGTAGAGCATGCAACTTTTGATCTCAGGATTATAAATTTGAGCCCTAAATTGGGTGTTTTAGAGATTACTTAAAAAAATAAAATCTTAGGGGCACCTGGGTGGCTCAGTCGTTAAGCGTCTGCCTTTGGCTCAGGTCATGATCTCAGGGTCCTGGGACCGAGCCCTGCGTTGGGCTCCCTGCTCAGAGGGGAGCCTGCTTCTCCCTCTCCCACTCCCCCTGCTTGTGTTCCTTCTCTCACTGTGTCTCTCTCTGTCAAATAAATAAAATCTTCAAAAAAAAAAGCCCCAAAACAGAGTCCCTTAAGAATATCCTCGATGAAGCAGTAGAATTTGTTGACTTTGTTAAATTTCGACCCTAGAGTACACGTCGGTATTCCTTGTGATGAAGTGTAAAATATACCTACAGCATTTCTGTTGCATACCCAAGAGTCAAGCTTGCCTTAGTGAAGAGCATTTGTGCTTGTTTGAGTTGTGAGCCAAACCAGCTGCTTTTTCATGGAATATCATTTTTATGTGAAGAATAACTGACAAACACTGATTTTTCAGACTATATTTTGCAGATAGTTTCTCAAAAATTAATGCAGTGAATCTGTTACTTCAAGGAAAACAACTTAACGGTATTAGTTGCCAATGATAAAATTCAAGCTTTCAAGTGAAAATTAGAGTTTTGAGTATATGTGCTGCCGAAGCGAGCACTGAAAATTAGAGTTTTGAAAAATCATGAGCTTATCACATTCCTAATACTAAAGACCTTTCTGTTGAGACCAGTGAAGATACTGAGTATGATTTTTTTGGTATTGTATAATGAAATGTGTTAATATTTGGGAAGATTTGTGTGATTCAATGAGTTGGTATTTTCCAAATGATCAATGAATAATATTACAAAATCATGCATGGGTAAAAGATTCAGTCAAGGTCCAAGATGTACCAGTGAATTTGTGCGTCTCTTTGTGTGTCACCTTTTAGAGTTATAAATTGCATACTGTAAAATTCACCAAGTTTAATTGTATAATTTGCTGGGCTAGGCAAATGTGTACAGTTATGGAACCACCATCATAGTCATGAAATAGAACATTTCCATCACTCCAGAAGTGTGATTCCATGTATATGAAATTCCAGAAAAGGCAAAACTAGACTAATAGAATATAGTGGTTAACTGGAGCTGAGCATGAGAAAAGTGGATTAACTGCAAAGGGACACAAGGAACTTTTTGTAGTGACAGGAATGTTCTATATCTCAATTATGGAGATAGGGACATGGATATATAAATTTGTCAAAACTCGTCAAAGTTTACACGTACTATCAGTGAATTTTATTATATTTCATTTATACCTAATAAAGCTAGTTCTTTTAAAGGCAAAGAAAAATAGGAACCCAATGTATAAGAGTGGTAGCACTGTTTAGCTGAATGGGAAAGTGATAAACTATTAAAATATTGATTATCACTGTGGAAAGAAACAAAACTGGATTCTTACCTCTTTCACAAAAATCAGTTCCAGGTAGATTAAGCATCTAGACTTTTATAGAAAATATAGAGACTATCTTAGTGATTTTGGAGTGGGCAGGGCTTTCTGAAGAAGTCCAAGCCATAATGGAAAACTAATCAATCTAACTATATTGAAATCGAATACTGGGACACCTGGGTAGCTTCAGTCAGTTAAGCATCTGCCTTGGGCTCAGGTATGATCTCAGGGTTCTGGGATCGAGCCCCGTATAGGGCTCCCTACTTAGCAGGGAGTCTGCTTCTCCCTCTACCTCTGACCCTCCCCCTGTTTGTGCACTCTTGCGCTCTCTGTCAAATAAATAAATAAAATCTTTAAAAAAAAAAAATTGAATACTACTTTATAACAAAAGACAGCATAAACAAAGCAAAACAATAAGTCACAGATAGAAGATACTAGTAATGCATATAATCAACAAAGGGTTTATTTTCAAAATACATAAAAAACTACAAATCCATAAGAAAAAGACAAAATCCTTAAATTCACAAGGAGATATCATTTCATACCCAGCAGATTGGCAAGAAGTGAAAAGTCTACTTAACAATGCCATGAATAGTTGGGACTGGGGACCAGTGGGAATTCTCATATTCAACAGATAAGGATGTAAAGTGGACAGTCAACTTTGGAGAGCAATTTGGCAATATCACTGCAGAAAGTTCTGTCTTCCCAGCCCTGTTTCACTCTCCTCTGCACAAACACTCTCTCCCTACCAGAGATATGCTTGCTCCTCCCTGAACACCAGTGAACCATTTTATAGATGGTTGGTGCCCTGTTTGGAACATGCCTGCCCTCACTTTGCATGGAATATTCTTTCGTCTTTATTTTATTTAATCTCCATATAATTTTTTTTAAGTATACCAAATTCACAGTGACTTAGCTCTGAACTACTGCAATATGGAATATTTTTCTTGCACTTGGTACCTTTGTGCTGCCTTGTAGTTTTATTCAGTTTGTGACTCGTCATTATGTAATAGGAAGAACATGGTTCTGGGAATCACAGACTTGGGGTTTTTCTTTTTTCAAATTTGTATGAAAATAACATGTTTGATTTATTTATGGCAAACAATGTAAACATGTATACACAATAAAAAGTAGAAGTCCCCCGGCATATTCACACTTTGTCCATTCTTCCACCCTAATGGTAACAACTGAGAAGGGTTAGTGTATAATTAGTATGTTTTTCCAGACCTTTTTTCTAAGCAAATGCAAGTGTAGAGAAAGACAATGAAAGAGATTTGTATTTCCTTAATTGAATCATATATGTATATTGTTCAATGACTTTTTTTATTCAACAGTTTGAATTTTTTTGAGTTTGTTTATTCAGCAAGCCTTCCATGTTGGTACAGATAGCTGTATCTCGTGCTTTTTTTTTTTTAAACAGGGTGGGCATCAAAATATATTTAATTTTTACCTTGCTGATGGATATTCAGACTATCTGCAGTTTTTCACTATTATAAAGTGTTCTGTAGTGGCCATCCTTGTGCCTATATTCTTGCACATTTGTGTAAGACAGCTTCTAAAAGTGAAATGGTTAGGTTAAAATTGTTTGGTTTTGAATCCTGGCTTTTCCCACCTGTGTACTTAGAACAAGTTAATTAATCTCTCTGAATCTGCTTCCTCGTTTGTAAAATGGAAACGTAATTCAAAGTTCTGTGAAGATTACATGACCTAAGGCACACCAGCTTCTCTCAGTTGTCTTTCCAATTAGAAGATAAGTTGCAGGAGGTGAGAGGTGCCTTAAAATCTCTACATAGATCAAGTCACTCTTATTTCACAGATAAAGAGAAAGTTATCCAATTGCCTGAATTGTTGTTAATCCAGTTTTGTAACCCTTTAGGATTGCCAAGGATCCAAGATTTGAACGATTACCATGCACACACAAAGGAACCTATGCAGATGACTGCTTAGTACAGAGAGTAACTCAGGTATCATCAGTTTTTAAATGTTGACTTTGTGCTTCACAGGAAGCGTAGGTGCCCTTATTTACCTGAGGAAGTGGACTGGAAATGTATACTCTAACTGTAATGGGAAAATCACAGGCTTGGGGAGGAGACATGGATTTCAAATCTCAGCACCTGCATTTAATTGGGTATGTGATTTGGGGCACTTACTGATTTCTTTATTCCACCAATCATCTCTATAAAATGCTTTAAGTGAGTGAGTATACATATAATATCAGGTTTCACCTCCCTGTGAATCAGAAATCATCCATTTCCATTATTCCCCCCATGCAGGAATTTTGTTCCTCTCCACCATGCCTAAGCAAGTGTTTCTCACTTACATCTGAGTGTCCCAGGATGCTGTCTTACAAGTACCTGGAATAACTAGGTTTTTGATTCTTCTGTTCTGGCCTCCTTGTCAAGCACCACAAGAACTTCTGCCATTGATTGCCCTTACTGGAGCCTCCTCTGCTGGGGATAATCATCTTCATCTGGTGACCACACTGCCATCCCTTTAGCCACTCCATCCCATGGGTGGAGACAGCATTTGCCTTAACTTCCCACAGCACAGCTGACACCAGGCTACAACTCTTTTCAAAATTGAATGGGAGATTGGGGTATGATGGAAGTAAAATATAATACAGCTGGCAGCTAAATGGTACTGCTTTCAGAACTCCTAGGCTCAGACTTGTCCTGGCGATCCATTCTGGCTTCATGGCTGAGGAAGTAGCCTGCCTTCACCCCTAGGAGCTCTCAGAGTAGGCCCAAGCCCAGAGACTCCAGGAAAGGCAAAAGTGTGCCCTCCGGTCTAAGGCATTTACTCTGCCTTTGCATTGAGTCTTTTGGGGTATTTCCCCAAACCAAGAAATCATCTGCCCTAAATGTGAAAGTCCCTTCCACTTACGAGACAAAAAACAATTTGCAGCTTTTAAATAATTTTTCTATCTTCTCCCCCTTAAGATTCTTAGAGCTACATTCCCCCTTGGCAACTTGTTATGTGTTTTATAAATATGAACTCCTAGATCATAGTAGGTACTCAACAAATTGTTATAACCTTTCCTTCGCTAATTACTGTGAAAATGAGTAATTCTCTAGATTAGCCAGTGTACCATTATTCAGTATCACTAAGTAGACTCAATGTGTGAACACTCAATGGTGTCTCTTACAGCACAAGTGTTACATTGTGGCCACAGTTGACCGGGACCTTAAACGAAGGATCCGGAAGATCCCTGGAGTTCCCATCATGTACATTTCTAACCATAGGTGAGAACTGTCTCTTGGGGGAAGCGATTAAAAGTATATAGCTGATATCAATTAAAAATGAGGTCAGGTTATAGGAAGATTTGAAAGCAATTGTTATATCAAAGGCTCACATAGTTATATTTGAAGAAATGAGACAAAGTAACAAGAACAAGGGCAAAAGATAAAACTACAGTTTGGGAATGAGGCAGACATTCCCATGCTACAGTAAGATTACTAGAAGAAATAGAGATGTGTAGCTCTAAATACAAAGCAGTATTTGAAATTAAGCTAATCTTTTTGGCCAGAAATATCTTTTTTTTTTTGAAAGCCTAGTATATGTGATCAGCACCTTATCTGGGAAACTAAAAGCTTATTTAAAAAAAAAACAAAAACTGATCTTTATCCTGCTTGGATGTTTCCATGTTAGTGCTCAGTCTATTACTGTCTCACTTTTCAACCTGGGAAGAACACAATATAGTGGGAGGAGTTGGGCTTACCTGGATTTAGTGCCTGGCTCCCTCACTTGTTAACTTTCTGACTTTGAAGAATAAAGATATTAAAGTCAGCATTTTGTTGTAAATCATTCATTATGATATCCCTTTAAAATGTTCCCACTGACAAAAAGGATTGATAGTGGGGAGGTGAAAGTGTTGCAGTCAGTAAAGGATGGGTTTTTAGGTGGGTTCTGGACCCACCTTTCTTACCAGTGTTAATTTTTTGTCCTGATCAGGTACAACATTGAGCGGATGCCAGATGATTATGGAGCCCCTCGGTTCTAATTCTTAAAAGATAGAGTTCCTCTGCCTTCCTTTACCAACTTTTTCTGTTGCCTGTTCGTATTAGCAGTATGCTGTAGCATGAATTATTCTTCTCACCCATTTGCTCTGTTATGAGCTGACTATGGTTAAAAACACTCACTTTTTGATGTTTTGAAATTGATATTTTGTATCATTTTAAATATTGTTGCATCTTTTTATAAATCAGATGATTGCTCATATAATTTGATGGTTGTTGTTTTATATTGATTTACTCAACAAATACTTAATTAAGGTTATGCTAGGTACTTAATAAGGTAGGGTCCTGCCCTGAAGACATTCGTATTATTATAGGAGAAAAGAGAAACATATATATGAATAAATATAGTCATATAATGGTGCCAGGTTAAAAGTATGAGGGAATAGACCTGTATGTGAGAAAAGAATGATTTCTTTCTACTTGGTTAGAATGGGGAGGGAGGGAAGGCTAGAGGTAGTAATATTTGAGTTAATCTTTAAAAATGAGTAAGTGCTTGCCCAGTATATGAAGTAAAGAAAATGAGGCATAGGAAGCATATGAACAAAAGCACAGAGACATGGATGTTAACATGGAATGATTGCTTGGTCTGCGCATACAACTACTAGAAGGTTTTTCTAACTAGAACATAGGAGAAAGAGATCGTACCCACATCTGAGACTCTAGGGGTAGGAGATGGCTGGGAGGGGGCCTTATATGACATATTAAAGGGTTTGGACTTGATTGTGAGGTCAATAGGAGCTTATTAAAATTTTAATTAAGGTGAATAACAAGATCAGATATTTTAAATGGTCACAAGGTAGTGTAAGAATAGACAAATAGATCATTGAAGTAGAATAGAAAGTCCATAAACAGATCGATATATTTATGGCAAGTTGGTATATTATCAAGAGTATTTCAAATCTGTGGGAAAAGGAAATTTTAAGGCCAAATAGTGTGGAGTAATTCTTAGTGGGGTTAGAATCCTGATTCCACCAGTTACTATCTGTATGAGTTGGGCATAGTACGTAACCATTTGGTGCCTTTCTTGCTCCCTCTTTAAAATGTGTTGTCTAATTCTCAAAACAAACCTGGTAAGATGGAATGAAACCGAATAGTACATGACACAATTTAATTATTGTTCAGTAAATGTCAGTGATTATTATAGTATCATAATGGGGAGTTGGCTATCCATCTGAAAAAAGTTTTTGTATTCCTACTTCATATCCTTCATAAGAATACATTTCAAGTGGATCAAAGATCTGAACTTTTTTTTTTAAGCTATGGAAGTCTTAGAAAAAACACAGAATGCCTATAATCTTTGGATAGAATTCTTAAATAAGATGGAGAATGTAAAAGCCATAAAAGAAAAGATTGGTAAGTGTGACTATATTAAAATTACAGATTCTGTGCAAGGCAGCCCCCCCAAATTAAGACAAGTGGCTGACCAAAAGATCTTCCAATATATATAACAAGGGTATGAAGAAGTGAGTGGTCATGCAGTGCTGAGAAGAGTGCAGATAGATATAACCGTTTTAGACAGAAGTTTGGCAAGAGACATTAAAATAAAAATTACAGATACCCAAGGAGCCCAGTTCTATTTTTGGGTTATTTATAGGTATTATACAGGTGATTTTCTTTAATATGCATGATGAGTGTGACGTAAGCACATAAGTACAATATAAATGTGTAAAGAAACATTCACACATGGGAACAAGGAAGCATCTAGAAGCGTCTTATTTCACCACTGTTTATAATAGAGGAAAATTGAGAAGAATGTAAATTCCCATCAAAAGAATCTTAACTATGTTAAATCTCTACAGTTTACCCTTGAACAATGCAAGGGGTGGGGGACTGATGCCCCACACAGTTGAAAATCTGAGTATAACTTTTGACTCCCCAAAAACTTACTAATAACCTACTCATAATTGGAAGCCATAGTGGTAGCATAAACAATTAATGCATATTTTGCATGTTACATGTATTATACACTGTATTCTTATAATAACATAAGCTAGAGAAAAGGTTAAGAAAATCATAAGGAAGAGCAAATATTTCTAATATTTCTAGTACTCTATAAAAAAAAAATCCATGTATAAGTGGACCCATGCAGTTCAAATCGATATTGTTCAAGGGTCAGCTATACTGTGGAATGTCATGAGCATTTGAAAAGAAGTAGATTTAAAAATGGGCAAAAGACTTGAATAGACGGTTCTCTGAAGAAGATATACAGATGACCAACAAGCACATAAAAAGATGCTTACTATCACTAATCATTAGGGAAATGCAAATCAGAATCACAATGAGATACCACTGCATACCTATTCAGATGGCTACTATTAAGAATAAATAAATAATGAGTATTGACAAGGATATGGAGAAATTGGAACTGTTGTGCACTGTTGGAAATGTAAAATGGTACAGTCACTAGAGAAGACAGTATGGCGATTCCTGGAAGAATTAAAAATAGAATTACCATATGATCTGGCAATTCCACTCCGGAGTATATACAAAAGAATTGACTCGGGATCTTAAAGAGATATTTGCACATCTATATTCACAGCAGCACTATTCACAATAGCCAAGAGGTGGAAGCAATCCAGGTGTCCATCAATAGATGAACGAATAACCAAAATTGGTATATACAAACAATGGAATACTATGCAACCTTAAGAAGGAAGGAAATTCTGACACATGCTCCAACACAGATGACCCTTGAGTAAGTGAAATAAGACCAGAAGATAAATACTATGATTCCACTTATGAAGTACCTACAATAACTGAATTCATAGAGAAAAGGTAGAAAGGTGGTTCCCAGGGGCTGGAGGGAGCGGGGAATGGGGAGTTTAATGAGGATGGAGCTTCAGTTTTCCAAGACAAAAAGATTTGTGGAGATTGGTTGCACAACACTGTAAATGTACTTAACGATATTGAACTATATACACTTAAAAATGGCTAAAATGGTAAATTTTATGTATATTTTACCACAATTAATAACAATCAGAGCTATGTTACTTACTTGACCTAATGTTAAAAAGAAGCAACTTGTAGAACACTTAGATATGGTGTGATATCTGTTTTACTTTTTTTTAAACCACAAAATTATACAACTGTTTACATGGTAATATACATATATGGGTAGTAAAAGGTCTGAAAATAATTCTTTTCCTACCCTCCCTTCTCTGCTAACAGTATTCCTCTTAGAGAAAACCATTGTTATAGGACTGGATTGTGGCTCGCTCCTACCCCAGCACATAATATGGATGTTTCATCTTCCTGGTTAGACCAATCAGAATATTCTTATTCCCTTTGCCATTGCGATTATTTCAAACCTGGGAGATCAAACTCAAGCCAAATAGTCTTAACCAGAGCTTTTACTGGAGAGTTGTTCTCTTTTTCTGTGGGAGAGCTGTTAGGTAATGTATGCTTTGAAACTGAGTGATCATATCTGCCAATACCTTGGAAAAGCCAACCTGGTTTTTACTTAGATTGCATAGTCAAACTTAATCCTAACTAATGTAAGATATATGTCTTCTCAACCAACAGAGAGAAGAAATGAAAAGGGGAACTCAATCATTAAAAAAAAAACTCAAAAAAACAAAACTGGTTTTGTCAAAACCCAATGAACTGCATCACTGGAGATTTGCATATTTTGCTATCTGTAAATCGAAAAAGGAAAGAAAAAAAATGCAGAAGAGGGGAGGGAAGAAGAAATAATGGTAAATAGAAAACATAAAGTAAGATGGTAGAGAAAGGCTCAAATGCACAGTAGTCATGATGAATGTGACTAAATAAGTTTTCTTATTAAAAGACAAGTGCACAGGGGTGCCTGGGTGGCTCAGTCGGTTAAGCGTCTGCCTTCAGCCCAGGTCATGATCCAGGAGTCCTGGGATCATGTCCCACATCAGGGTCCCTGCTCAGCGGGGAGTCTGCTTCCCCCTCTGCCTCTGCCTCTTCCCCCGCTCGTGTGTTCTCTCTCTCCCTCTCTCTCAAATAAATAAATAAAATCTTAAAAAAAAAAGAAGACAACTGCACAGGTTGGATATTTTTTAAATTTTATGACTGTGTGATATTACAAAACACGCCTAAAACAAAATGACACAGAACAGTTGGACATGATAGGAAAATACACTTACTGCACAACCCAGTAATTCTACTCCTAGGAAATCTGTCCAAGAGAAATGAAAACAATATTCACACAAAGACTTGTACACCAGTGTTTATATTATCTTTATTCATAAAAGATAAAAACTGGAAACAACCCAAGTATCTATGGACAAGTAAATGGATAAATTGTGGTGCATTCACACAATTGAATACTATTTAGCAATAAAAGAAAAGAACTGATACAGCAACATAGATGAATCTTAAAATCATCAAGTTGAGCAAAAGAGGCCAGACACAAAAAAATACATACTATACGATTCCATTTATATGAGACTCTAGAAAAGACTAATCTATAGTGATGGTAAATCATTAATTACCTGAGGTGGGGATGGCAGTTTGGCTGTACAGATACAAAGGAATTTGGGGGTGTTATGGAAATGTTCTGTATTTCTATTGTTGTGATGGTTACTTGGATATATTGATTTGTCAAAATGCATTGACATGTACACAAAATGAGTGCATTTTGTTGTGCATAGCTTATACTTAGGTAAATTAAAAGATGGGAAAAGATAAAAAATATGCTGTTTGAATATGCAATATGGAAAATATAGAGGGTTTTTTAGTGGCATAATGTCAATTTTATGAACAGTCCATGTACACTTGGAAAGGAGGTACAGTCTCTATTATCAGGATATTATCAGGGTAAAAGTTCTGATATTTATCCATAAGATCTACTTGATTGTTCAGGTCTTCTGTATCTTCTTACTTTGACTCTTTGATCTGTCTCAAGCTGAGAGGAATGCATTAGTTTCCTAATATTAGTATGTTTTGTTTATTTCCCCTTGTACTTAAAGTTTCCACTTGATGAAAGTTGCTACTGTGTTATTTTGTGCGTGGGTTCTCATAACTGATATATTTCTTGTGAATTGTAGCCTTTAGCATTATATTGTATCCATTTTGTCTCATTTAATGCATTTGGGCCTGAATTCTATTTTTTCTGATACTAAGAACAGGATCTCTGCTTTCTCTTTCTTTTTTCTTTTTTGTAATGCATTTGCCTTATATACCCTTGGCTATCCTTTTATTTTTAGCCTTTTTTGTGAATTCCTTATCCCGAAACCGAGGTGACCTTGTGTGGCTTATCTTGTAGACAGAATTGCTGGAAACCAGTCATTTCTATGTGCTCTTTTTTCTTTCTTTTTCTGAGTGAGAGTGTTCACTGTGGTTGTCCTGTTCCTGTTCCAGCAATTGTGTATTTGGTATAGGAGGGCAGATAATTTGCCCTCTTGGTGCATAGGTCTTTAGATCACAAAAAGCCACACCTCCTGATAATGATACTACTAAATATAGTACATAACGATATACTACATATACATATGCTTTACCTAGATCTCCTGGACTTTGGACATGATGTCATGACTGGACAAGATTTTGAGGATGTCTCTGTGGGGGAGGGGGGTTGGCCTCTGGTAAGGAAAGTGAGAAAGTGAGCTCAATATTTGGTAACTAAAAGGGTGGAGTGTAGCAGTTGATTTGTGCTGTTCAGCAAATATTTCCAACTCTCTGTTTTATGGACCCAGGGTAGGACTGCTCTTCCCCACCAGCTTTGAAGTTAGGTGTGGCAATGTGAGTGAAGATGACATACTCATTTCTAGGCAGACACTTTAAAAGTCATTGTGTGATTAGCTTTGCCCCCTTTGTTTTTTCTTGACAGTCATGAAAACAAAGATGGAAACTTGCTTTGCCTGGATCCCAGCCTAATGATGGGAATATTGGAGTGAATGATAAATAAGCATTTGTTATTTTAAGCTATGAGATTTGGTTGGCTTTTTGTTTGTTTTTATTACTGTAGCATAACTTAGCCTGTATCAACTGGTAAAGCACATGCTAAAAAGTCTGGGTTAGAATAATTAGACAAGAAAAAGAAATAAAAGGCATCCAAATAGGAAATGAAGAAGTAAAAATTCTCTCTGTTCACAGATGATGTGATCTTATATGTAGAAAGCCCTAAAGAAACCATTTTTTAAAAGTTTTTATTGTAATTCCAGTTAACATACAGTGTAATATTACTTTCAGGTGTACCAAAGAAACCACTTGTAAACATGTTAGAATGAATTAATATTTCAGCAAAGTTTCAGGACATAAAATCAACATGGAAAAATTAGTTGCACCTCAGTATACTAACAATGATCGATTCAAAAACAGAAATTAAGAAAACAATCCCAGTTTATTATAACATCAAAAAGGAAAAAATACTTAGGAGTAAACTTAACTAAGGAGGTGAAAGACTTGTACACTGAAAATTACAAAATGTTACTAAAAGAATCAGGGAAGATACAAAGAAATAGAAAGACATCCTTTTGTTCTTGGATTGGAAGACTCAGTATCATTAAAATGTTTATATTGCCCAAAGCGATCTACAGATTAAGTGCAATTTTTATCAAAATCCCAATGATATTTGTTTGCAGAAATAGTAAAAAAATGCTAAAATTCATATGGAATCCCAAGGGATCCCAAATAGCCAAAACAATCTTGAAAAAGAAGAACAAAGTTGGAGACCTCACAATTCCTGATTTCAAAACATACTACAAAGCAATAGTAATTGGGACATTGTACTGAAATAAAGACAGAGCTACAGGCCAATGGAACAGAATAGAAGGCCCAGAAATAAACACTTGCATATAATGCCAAATGATTTGTGACAAGGGTGCTAAGACTGCACAATGGGAAAAGGACAGTCTCTTCAACAGATGGTACTGGGGAAAACTGGATATGCACATGCAAAAGATGGAAAAATGACTCCTACATCATAAAAAAATTAACTCAAAGTAGATTAAAGACCAAAACATAAGACCTAAAACTAAAAGAACATTGGGGGGAAACTTGAGGATATTGGATTCAGCAATGATTTCTTGGATATGACATTAAAAGCACAGGCAACAAAAGCAAAAATAGAAAAATGGAACCACATCAAATTTAAACAGTTCCTTCTTTCAAAGGAAACAATCAATGGAGTGAAAAGGCCAACTTTGGAATGGGAGAAAGTATTTAGAGATCATACATCTGACAAGGGATTAAAATCATTAGAGATCATACATCTGACAAGGGATTAAAATTTTTTTATTTTTGAAGAATTATAAGGAATTTCTACAACTCAACAACAAAAAACCAAACAACCCAATTTAAAAATGGGCAAAAAGACTTGAATAGACAATTATCTGGAAAAGATACACAGATAACCAATAAGCACATGAAAAGATGCTCAACATCACTAATCATAAGCAAGGTGCAAATTAAAACCGTGGTGAGATACCACCTCACATCCATTAGGATGGCTACTATTCAAAAGAACAGAAAATAAGTGCTGGCAAGGATGCAGTCAATATGCAATTAATTGGAACACTTTCACTGTTGGTGGGAATGTAAAATGGTACGACCACTATGGAAAACAGTATAGTGGTTTCTCAAAAAAATCAAAAATAGAATTACCATGTGATCTGGCAATCCCACTTGTGTGTGTATATCCAATAGAATTCAAAGCAGGATCTCAAAGAGATACTTGCGCACCCATGTTCATTACAGCATTATTCACAATAAGCAAGAGGTGGAAGCAACCGAAGTATCCATTGATGGATGAATGGATAAAGAAAATGTGGTATATTTGCACAACAGACTATTATGCAGATTTTAAAAAGAGGGAAATCCTGTTACATTCTACAACATGGATAAATATCAAACATTATTCTAAGCAAAATAAGCCAGTCACAAAAGGACAAATACTGTATAATTGCACTCATCAAGTATCTAAATTAAGCTAAAGTCAGAGACAGAGAGTAGAAACATGGTTGCCAGGTGCAGAAGAGAGGGGGGTAGGGGACATTAGTGTTCAATGGATATAGAGTTTGTTGTGCAAGATGAAAAAGTTGTAGAGATCTGTTGCACAACAATGTAAATATACTTAACACTCACAAGCTGTACACCTAAAAATGATAAAGATGATAAATTTAATGTGATGTGGTTTTTAGTACAATAAAAAAAATAGATATAAGATCAAAGCAATACACAGTCTGAAATGAAAGTTTAACTATCAAAGGAAGTCCCATTCCCATTAAGAACTGCTTCTTTGTTTGATACAGGCCTGTGGACATAAGCCCTGTTGGCTTTCAGAGCTAGGTGTTTTGGGAACCCATCCCTGGTGTGGAAGCCTTAAAAGTTGAGGCACTAGATGTGTAGTCCAAACCCTTCACTCCTCAGAAAGAAGATGGGACTTGGGGGTTCCCTCCCAATTTGGTGCTATGCTGAGGATGAGCTTCATGATGACAGTATGTCTCAGCCCTTCCTACCCTTTGTGAGGTGAGTATTTCTCCTTTGCCTGATGTATAGTAGTCACTCAGCTAGTTTCTGAATTTCTCTGAGGCAATTGCTTTGTGTGTACATTCTGTGTGTCCACGGGAGGAGGGAAGTTCAGGAGCCTATGATGTCAGCATCTTGGTCTTTCTCCATGATAAGGAATTTTTTTAATTATAGGAAAATGAAAAGAAGTGCTCAAAAACTGATGGGGACCTATGAAAAGAAATAGGAACCAGCTTGAAAAGGCTCATGCTGGCCACATTTGAGACAGTTTAATCATCAAAATTAATAATGACAGTTATGGATTATCACATTGATTTTTTTAACTATATTTCACATACAGTGTATGAATTTAAGGTGTACAACATGTTGATACATACTGATTTTTATTTTTTTATTTTTGAAGATTTTATTTACTTATTTGTCAGAGAGAGAGAGAGCACAAGCAGGGGGGAGCGGCAGACAGAGGGAGAAGCAGGCTCCCCACTGAGCAGGGAGCCTGATGTGGGACTCGATCCCAGGACCCTGGGATCATGACCTGAGCCAAAGGCAGATGCTTAACCGACTGAGCCCCTCAGGCAGCCCCATACTGATTTTTAATAAAGAATCCATGAGTCCATAAGATACTAAGAATAAACAAATAAAATGGGATAGGAGACCTTTCATATATAGGAATATGACAACTATTAAGTGTAGAAGAAATGATAGGAATATAAAATTGTTGTTTTATAATCACCATTGTAATACTGTTTCAGGCAAGAATCATCAGTGAATGCTAGAACCATTGGTTGAAAACTGGGGGGGAACAAGATATTTCCAGAGCCTGGGAGTATCACCCTACAGATTAGTTTACCAAATGATCAAACTTGATATTACTATTAAGGTGATAAACTGGCATAATGTATGTGATGTATAGAAGGATACAATGTGATGTGAAGTATAGAAGGATACAGTACCCATGTAATATTTTTGTCCCCCAAATTAAATTTTTTTCACCTGAATCTAATTATGAAGAAACTATCTGTCAAACCCCAAATTGAGGGACATTCTGCAAAAATTGTCTTGGATTCTTTTTTTTTTTTTTTTTTAAGATTCGTTTATTTTAGAGAGAGAATCCTGAAGCCTCCCCACTGAGCGCAGAGCCCAATGCAGGGCTTGATCCCAGGACCCTGAGATCATGACCTGAATTGGCTTGGATTCTTAAAAAATGTCAATATCATGAGAAAGAGGGGGGAAAAAAAAGGTGGCGAACTATTTTACATCGAAGGAGATTAACAAGGCATGACAACTAAATGCAATGTGTTATCCTTGACTGGACTCTGAATTACAAAAAAAAAAAAAAAAAAAACAAGAAGGGGGCACCTAGGTGGCTCAGTCATTAAGCATGTGACTCTTGATTTCAGCTCAGGTCTTGATCTCAGAGTCATGAGTTCAAGCCCTGTGTTGGGCTCCACGCATAAACAAAACAAACAGGGGTGCCTGGGTGGCTCAGTCAGTTGAGTGTCCAACTCTTGATTTTGGCTCAGGTCTTGATCTCAGGGTCATGGGATCAAGCCCCACATCAGGCTCTGTGCTCAGCGGGGAGTCTACTTCTCCCTCTCCCTCTGCTCCTCCCCCCACTTGCTCCCTCTCTCTCTCTCTCAAATAAATAAATAGATAAATCTTTAAACAAAAACAAACAAAAAAACCAAGAAGCCATAAGTGATATTGTTGGGACACTTAGGGAAATTTAAATATGGACTGATTGCTAGATAATATATTTATGTTAAATAGCCTTAGCGTGAACATTATATTGTAATTACATGTAAGGATACTCTTGTTTTAGGAAATACATGCTGAAGGTTTATGTATGAAGGGTCACAGTGTCTTCAAGTAATTGATGGTTTGGGGAAAGATGGATGGATAGATACATACATACATACGTACATACATACATACATAGATGAGAGAGAAAGAAGGAGGAAGAAGGAGAATGTGAGAAAACATTAACAAGTGATGTGCCTAAATGAAGGGTAGAGGGGTGTTTATTTACTATTTTTACAACTTTTCTCTAGGTTAGGCATTTTTCAAAATAAAAAGTGAAAAAATAAGTGAAACATGCAGTAGAGAGAAAATATAACTGACAGAGTAGTGTCAAGGGATGGAATTTAGAACATGAAGACCAGCATTAACTTGGGACGGGAGAAGAGCCACTCAAAACTGGAGGATAGGAGGCTGGGGTGGCTGCCTGTAAAGATTAGTATGTAGGAGTGTGAGCAGAAGTTGAAGGAGTTTGTACCTATTGGTCTCTCTCTGTAAAGTTGAAAGCGAGGCCATTTATTGAGGGTCAGGGCTTGAGGTAATGGTGAAGGATTGAAATAGCTACTGTACTGAGTGGGAGAAGTCGATGACATAAAATGATGGCAAAGTAATGATGAAAACTCAGATGGGACTGCAGAACCTGAATTAGTAGTAGTACTAATTGAATGCTGTGTGGTTTCTCCATAACCATTCAGCAAAAGAAAGTTCAGTAAGCTATAGGGGAAATTTACAGGTCAAGTACCACAGTAGAACAAAGAGTTGAGGATGCATGCAAGAGAGATTGAATTGACATAACATAGGTTAAAGGATTGATAGAAAAAGAAGTAAAACCATTGAGAGGAGCAGTGAACTGGGGGTTAAGGACCAGTCAAGGGGCTGGGGCTCAAGAAGGTTGACTAACAGATATATAAAAAATTGGGAATTGAAAGGGCTATAGAAATAAAAGATTGAGATATGTAATTAAGGTATCAGAGGTTCCAGCAAAGATAAGGGCTGATGTTGCATTACAGGTACCATTTGTGGATAAAGATTTTGAGATTGACATGATGAAAAAACTTTGAGCCTAAGTTATTCAGTGATTAATCCATCCATGTGCTGAACAGAAGCCTAGCATGAATAGCACACACATAGGTCAATTCTAAGAGGTTCCTTCAATATAAATTGCCAAATTGGTCCTTCATGATCACAAACTTGATTCTGTTAATTAAGTCAAAGTTACGGGCACATTACCCACAAATATCCAATGTACAGATTGGCCAAGAGATCATGAGGTGGGCTGTTAGGAAAGTTCTGTCCTAAGGAAGTAGATCCTCTCTTTGGGGAATTTAGATCCAAAGACATGAAGAGTTGAATAGTCATAGACAGAATAGAAGCCATACATAAAAGCAGCGGTCCATCTAACACCAGAGTACCACAATGTTGGAGTCCCAGGGTAGGAATCGATCAAGAACCTCCTAACGCTGAGGGAGTAACAGCTACATCTACTTTGGGTCCTAAGCACCACTGAGATCCTGAAACGCATTCCAATCTCTGTAAGATCCACATATGCAGCCCTTCTTGTAGTGCCTAGTAGAGTTTCTGAGTTTCCATGGGGCCCAACTGTGTGTCTGAGATTCCTGTTTCCATATGTATCCTTAGAATATATATCCAGATTTAAGTTATAGCTCTTTCAGTGCAAACAATAAGGAAATGCATCTTGAATAACAGGAATTTCAAAGGTAGTGTAGCTCTACACACAGTACAATCAGCTGAAGTTCTAGATCCCTAAATTCTTAACTTGTCATCAAACCCCCCAGTTGGCTGTAAACAGCAATTGGAGCAACAAGCTCCTTGTTCACATCCATTGGAAAGAAAGAGGGCTTCTTTCCCAATCATGTAATAAAAATCCTTGTCTTCAGTATGATTGTATCAACTTTGGGTGGATGCCAACCCTTGGGTGGCCAAAGAAAGGTCATGTGCTGATTCGGTTACTACAGAATCTCCCAATAAATGGCAAGAGGGAAGATAAAATCATGATTCATGGAGCTGGAGATGGTCAGCTTTTTCTGAGTGACATGGGATATATATGGGGAGATGTGAACACATGAGCAAAATTGGAATTTTATTAAGGAAAAAGGAAGAAAATGGATGTTCTGGAGGCAAACAATAGTATTCACTACACCTCATTCTCAAACACTTGAGTTTGAGGTAGAATTACACAAGTTGAAACTATGTTTTAGAGCATAGAACAAGTGTCAACAGTTTTTTCTAATTCTTCCTCAACCCACTTTAATATTTCTCCATTCTCCTTTAATTTTCCCAAATTAAAGTATGTAATACTTTATGCATTTAAGGGTATCAATTTATGTTATATATTTAAATATGCCTTTGAATTATAAAATATTGTATGATATAAATATTGCATATATAGAGTATATTTAAGGTATAAAGAATATTAGTAGGGGGCCTGGGTAGCTCAGTCGGTTAAGCGTCTGCCTTCAGCTTAGGTCATGATCCCAGGGTACTGGGATCGAGCCCTGGGGTCAGGCTCCTTTTTCAGCAGGGAGTCTGCTTATCCCTACCTCGGCCCCTCACCCCCACTTCTGTTTGCGCATGTGCGCTCTCTCTCTCAAATAAATAAAATCTTTTAAAAAAAGAATGTTACTAAAAGAAACACCCTTGCACCCTATCCCAGTTTAAGAAAAAGGATGTTACCCATAACTTTGAAACTTTCTAGGTAATCCTCCCTGATTACATTCCCTTCCCTCAACTCCACCTCACCTCTGAGGTAAACACGGTCCTGGATTTTGCATTTTTGTCCTCTTGATTTTCATTATAGTTTTACCCATCGTTTGAATACCTTGACTATATGTTTATAAGGTGTATGTTTTTGAGCTGCTTATAAACGAAATCATATATAGTATTTCTTAATGTGGTAACACAAAATTTATCATTTTAACCATTTTTAAGCGTACAGTATGGTGGCATGAAGTGCATTCCCATTGTTGTGCAACCATCACCATCATCCAACTCCAGAATTTTTTTCATTTTCCCAAACTAAAACTCTGTCCCCATTAAATGACAACTCCCTATTCCTCTCTTCCCCCAGCCCCTATCAATCATGATTCTATTTTTTGTCTCCATGAATTTTAGTACTCTAGGTACCTTATTTAAGTAGAACCATACAGTATATGTTCTTTTCTGACTGGCTTATTTCACTTAGCATAATGTTCAAGATTCATCTGTGTTGCAGTGTATCAGAATTTCCTTCTTTTAAGACTGAATAATATTCCACTCTATGTATAAACCACATTTGTTTATCCATTCATCTGTCAATGGACACTTGGGTTGTTTCTACCTTTTGGCTGTTATGAATAATGCTTCTATGAACATGGGTCTACAAATATCTCTTCAAATCTCTGCTTTCAGTTCTTTTGGGCACATTCCTGTATATATAGTCTTTTTGTTGTTATGTTTCTGAGATTCATCCATGGTAATAGGTGGAGCTGTTGTTCATTCACTTTAATTGCTGCATGATATTTCATTGTGCGAATATTAAACATTTTGTTTATCCATTCTCCTCTAGATGGTCATTTGAGTTTCCAACTTTTGCTGTTACCAACAGGGCTGCATTCTTTTACATGCCTCCTTGTACATATGTATAAAAGTATCCCTAGTCCCCGATATATACTTAGAAGTGAAATTGTGTCATAAGGCATTGTATATCTTCAGTGATAATAGATATTGTCAAATTACTCTTTATGTACACATTTGTACTCCCATCAACAGTATATGAGAGTTTCCGTTGCTCCACAGCCTCATTAGAACTTGGTATTGTCAAGTTCAGTACTTGAATACAGATACTGCCAGTTGTCCCCGGTATTTTCTCTTTCATCTTCCCTTAATAATATATCTCATGAGTTTTATCTGTGTTGCCCCAGGTGGAAACTTTATTTCCAAGCCTTCCTGAGGCTAGGCAAGGCCAACTAACTAAGTTGTAGCCAACAGGATGTAACTGAAAGTGATATGTATCTCTTCTGGGTCCCTACCTTAAAAGGCATGCTCTTTAAAAGGTATGCTTCCCTAACCCATCTACTTGCCTACTGGCTAGGTGCAGATTCGATGGCAGGAGCCAGAGTAGCCACTTTGAACCCAGAAATGGAAGCTTTATATTGAAGATGGCAACTTTGGGCTGCTTACCTCTGAACTGTCCTTTGAGTGAAAAATGAACTTTTGTTTAAGCCACTATACTTTAGTGTCTCATTGTTATATAAGCAGCTTAGACTGCATCCTAATTAATACATTAATTATTCAGTTTTAAAGTCATTCCCAATTTTACCCTTGCTCAGAGGGCTTGTGTTTGTTCTCTCTCAAGATCTTTCTGGTGATGTTCTTTTTGCATTTGATCTATACTGCTAAACTCCTTTTTATGCTCCTGTCCTTACGCATATTTGCCTGACAACAGTGGCCCAGGGTAGTGGATGCTTGTTGTTGCTTATCCACATCCACTCCGCCTTCCTAACAGCATCCAGACTTTTTTGTTTTGGTTTGATTTTGGAGTGTTACATTTTCCCCAAACTGTATGCAGGATTTGGATCAGAGTACCCAGCCCTTTCGCTATAGAAGATGAGGGGAACATTGGAGGCTCTTTCTTCTAGAGCCTTCCTCTTACCAGCGCATATATCTGCAAAGGCACCGAGTGGCTAAAGGTTAAAAAAAAAAAAGTTGAACTTTGTTTCTTATAGCATCCAGAGCTTTGATGATAGAATAGCTCCTGCCTTGGCTTTTTCCTACTCCTACATCTAATTAAATGACCTTCTTGTCTATTGCGTGACTCCCACAGTATCTTTTCAATAACATTTTTTAAGTTTCAGCTGTTGCTATGGATAACATCCAAAGAACTGTAATGGATACAACCACCCTCATGTTCCAGGCTCTCCTAAACTGTGATCCATTGGGAATGGTTGGAAGGCCTTGCTACATGTTAATTGGGATTACATATGAACACCTATGGGTTTCTTTAGGATAAAATGAGAACATGATTCTGTAATAGGGAGGGGAAGAAACACTAACATTGCCAAGGTTATGTGTGACCAGGTTACTGTTAAGTCTAGACATTATCCATCCAAAATCCTGGTGAATTGCCTGCCTAAGGATGCATAGGTCCAATAGTAGACAATCTGCCTCTAGATCCCGTTGTTTAGAGCAATAGAAGCTGCAAGAGCTAGCAGAGATTTTTATTCCTCAAAATGGCATGTAAGCCATCAGCCAATCAGAATATGGCCTCAAACCACTAACCATTCAAATGCCACCCCCTCCTCCTGGCCCTCACCCAAGTCCCTGTAGCAACAGCAAGGATGAAACATAACAAGAAAGAAGTACAGCTGGGTTATAAAGCTAGACCAGAGAAGACTCATGCAAGTTGACTTTGACAGCACTGACAAGAGCTAACCCGCTCTGGAGTCTCCCACACAAAACCTTCTGTGTGATTTGTGCTTCAGTTCATCCGTTAGTTCATTTTGAATAGGAGCACTTTATTTTTGTTGTTGCTTTTTTCATCCTAGATTAGTAAAATTCATCTCTAATAACTTGGCCCAGGGTTGGTCATATAGTGTGAAATCAGTGTCACTAAAATGTCTTGAGGAGAGCTTCTTTTCAAGAATTTTCTGGTATGGATAGGGGTTCTGTATCATAAAAGATGGCTGTGATTTTTTGAAAAGTGTGCAGGCTAGAAGGGTTGAGTAGCCAACTATATATTAGTTCCCTGAGAGTAAGAATCTAGAGGATAGGATTTCCTATAGCATCTAAAACAATTCCCAATTGGATCTTTATCTTTATCTAAACAATGAGGGGAATGTGGAAGGGCCTGTTTAAACAAAGGTGCTGTCTCCCAAGTAGGTGCTGAAAGACCCGTGGTTGTTGAGGGATGGAATAGAGGACAGGACAGCTAGAACCTACCAATGCCAGGTGGGAAAGGAAAAGGCAAAGAGAAACCTTTTACTTCCCTCCGTCTAATCTCATCTTTCTCTGTCTTCTACTACTATCATTTTCCTCCTTCCCACTTTTTTTTTAACTTTTAAAAAAATCATGAAGTGAACCATACAAAGAGGAAAGCACAAAGGATAAATGTACAGTTCAATAAGTCTTAACAAAGCAAATATTTGTGGAATTACTATTTGGTTCAAGAAATAGAACATTGTTAGCATTTCAGAAACCCTACTTGTACCCCCTTCCAGCCACTACCTTTTCCCTCTCCCCAAAGACAACCACCAGTCTCACTTTTAACATTATCATTTCATTTTGCCTATTTTCGAACTACATGTAAAGCCAATTGTACAGTAAATATTCTTTTGAACTTCTATCTTCCAAAAGTTTCTTGGAGATACATTTATTTAATTATACAAACAGAAAAGTACATAAATCATAAGTGGTAGAGCTGGATGAATATTTCACAAACAAAACATACCTATGTGGGCGCCTGGGTGGCTCAGTTGTTAAGTGTCTGCCTTCAGCTCAGGTCATGATCCCAGGGTCCTGGGATCAAGTCCTGCATCGGGCTTTCTGCTCGGTGGGGAGTCTGCTTCTCCCTCTCCCTCTGCCTCTGCTTGTGTGCTCTCTCTCTCCTTCTCTGTCAAATAAATAAATAAAATCTTTAAAAAAAACAAACAAAAAACATACCTATGTAACCAGCACCCAGATCAAGAAACAACATTACCAGCAGCTGCCTTTTATGCCCCCTTTCAATCACTACCTCTTCACCCCAAGGGTAACTACTATCCTGAATTCTAACGTTGCATATCAATTATGTCTATTTTTCAACTTATATATGTGAAAACATACAGTACATATTCTTTTTTGCCTAGCTTCTTTTGTTCAACATTATGTTTGTGAGATTCACCTGAGTTGTTGCATGTGGTTATAGTTTGTTCATTTTCATTGTTCTGTATTCCCTTGTATAAATGTACCACAATTTCATTATACATTCTAGTGTAGGTGGACATTTGGGTTGCTTTCCAGTTTTCAGCCATTACAAGTAGTGCTGCTATGAACATTCTTGTACGTATCTTCTGTATAACATATGCATGCACTTCTCTTCATTATATGCCTAGAAGTGGGATTCCTGGGTCATAGGCTATGGGTCTGTTCAGCTTTAGTAGATACTGCCAAATAGTATTTCAGAATGGTCGTCCTAATTTACACTTTCACCATCAGTGTATGAGAATTCCATTTGTTCCACTCTTTAGCTTGCAGCTGCATAACTCCAACCTCGGCTTTCAGCATCACATGGGCATTCTCTCTGTGTGTCTGTGTCTTCACATGGCCATCTTTTTATAAGGACACTAATCATATTAGATTGACCCTATTACAATATGATCTTATCTTAACTAATTAGATCTGCAACAACCTTATTTCTAGAGAAAGTCACATTCTGAGGTATTGGGGATTAGGACTTAAACATTTGGGGGAAGGAGGTGAGGCATAATTCAATCCATAACAGATGTGATGGTAGTGAACATCTGTTGTTGATCCCAGTGGGAAAACTTTCAACTTTTCACAATTAAGTGTGATGTTTGCTGTATTTTTTAAAAATAAATACTCTGCAAGATTAGGATGTTCCCTTTTATTTCTGGTTTGCTAAGATTTTTAAAAAATCATGAATGGTCGTTGAAATTTATCATATTCTTTTTCTTCATCTAATGAGATGATCATCTCATAGTCTCCTTTAGGCTATTACTATAGTAAATTACATGTATTTTTAATATTTTCAAAAGAATTTCAATAGAAAATATTAAAATTGCAAGTAAGTGGGATTTATGAGTTGGACAATGTCCTGTTTCTTTTCCTTTTCTCTTTTAGGGAAAAGAAGGGGCACAAGGGCAGGCAGGCATCTGACCCGGCCCTAATGTTCTGTTTCTTGACCAGGGTGCTAGTTACACAGGGTGATTGGTTTGTGAAAATTCACTAACCTGTACATTTATGATGCTTAATTTTATGTATATATGTTATACTTCAATAAAAAACTAAGAGAAATGCAGCTAAATTCCTATTTGAGAATGAAAACTCTTCTGAAAGATACTTAGATGCCCCACTTTCCACTCACATCTACCTCCTAAGAGAGGTGAAGATCTGGGTTGCTAAGACGGAAGGAAGGTCAGATCTTTAAGTAGTGCACAACTGACACACTGACACACTTAATATTCTCAGAGTTAGTTTTTTTTTTTCCTTTCCAGAATTCAGTGTGTATCAGCCTTGTTTTTCAGTGATTCACTCAAGCCAAAGTTGAGTATTATGTTGACAGATTGGATTACTTTCTAGGTCACCCTCTCCAAACAATCTTTTAATCTGGTTTTTGCTATCTTTGCTTTGGCTGAGATTCTCCAACATGAATTTTTATGCATTTAGTTATTCTAAAGAATTCCATCTCTCACCTTTTACAATAACTGCAGATGTTACCTTTCATATACCTGCAGGAATTGGTGTAGTCTTACATTCTGTCTTCAGCATGTTTCTATTCTTCACAGATTTGTTCCCAGTTGGATTTTTGTTAGAATTGAATTAAATCTATTCATTTAATTTGAGAAGAACTGACATCTCTACAATTTTTCCCTTTTCATTCAGGATCATGGTAAGCCTCTCCATTATTTCAAGTCTAATTTATTCCCCTCAGATATGATTCTGTATGGTTCTGTAGTTTCCTTCATATGAATTATACATATTTCTTATTAGAGTTATTCCTACTTGTTTCATGGCTTTTTTGTTGTTGTTGAGATTGTTGCTATTGTGAATGGAACCTTTTTTTTTTTTTTTTTTTCATTCAAAAACGAACCCGTGGAGCGATAGGATCTCTACCACCCCTTTCAGCTGTGAGACTCTATGGTTCCTCGGTTCTATGAGAACATTCTACTCGCACGTCCATTATCCAAACCTGAAGGAAGATGGCAACCGAGAGTCACCAAGCAAAGGGTCGCTCTATCTCGCCTTTGTTCTCCTCTCGGTGGCTACTGCGCAGGCGTAGTCGCTCCAGTGCCGTCCCCGCCTTCCCGGTCGCGGGCCCAGGTCGGTAGCGCCGGCGCAGTGGCGCGCTCCGTTTACACGCTCCGGGGCCTGTAGGCGCCGCGAGTTCCGGCTGTCGCCGTCGCCGCCGCCGCCGCAGCTCCTGGAGGTCGGTTGCGACGAGTAACGGCGCCGGGACGAGCCCTGCGCCGCCTTCAACGATATGTACCCGAACTGGGGCCGGTATGGCGGGAGCAGCCACTATCCGCCGCCGCCGGTCCCGCCGCCGCCACCGCCGGTGGCGCTTCCTGAGGCCTCGCCGGGGCCCGGGTACTCGAGCTCGACGACTCCCGCGGCCCCCTCCTCCTCGGGCTTCATGAGCTTCCGCGAGCAGCACCTGGCGCAGCTCCAGCAGCTGCAGCAGATGCACCAGAAGCAAATGCAGTGCGTGCTCCAGCCCCATCACCTTCCTCCACCGCCCCTGCCGCCCCCGCCGGTGATGCCGGGGGGCGGCTATGGGGACTGGCAGCCACCGCCGCCACCGATGCCCCCGCCACCTGGGCCGGCCCTCAGCTATCAGAAGCAGCAGCAGTACAAACACCAGATGCTCCACCACCAACGAGATGGGTCTCCTGGTTTGGTTCCCATGGAGCTGGATTCCCCCCCTGAATCTCCCCCTGTACCGCCGGGGTCCTATATGCCCCCGTCTCAGTCTTACATGCCCCCACCTCAGCCGCCACCCTCGTACTACCCCCCGGCCTCGTCTCAGCCGTACCTGCCTCCCGCTCAGCCGTCCCCTTCTCAGTCCCCACCTTCCCAATCCTATCTGGCGCCCACCCCTTCTTATTCTTCCTCTTCCTCCTCCTCGCAATCCTATTTGAGCCATTCCCAGTCCTACTTGCCCCCTTCTCAGGCATCTCCTTCCCGCCCCTCCCAGGGCCATTCTAAATCCCAACTACTAGCTCCACCACCACCGTCCGCCCCTTCTGGGAATAAGACAACTGTCCAGCAAGAGCCTTTGGAGAGTGGGGCCAAGAACAAGAGTGCTGAACAGCAAGCTGCCCCAGAGCCAGATCCCTCAACAATGACTCCACAGGTAAGAACGCATCAGCCTGAGCCGCATCTTTCACCTAGAGGGCCCTAAGTGAGCAGGCCTCAGGGCTTTAACCCGTGCTTCGGCTAATTCCAACACAATGAGTAGCTAATTTACACTCCAAAGGATTCCTTAAGAGTCAGAAGTCTGACATCGCAGCTTTTCAAGTAGCTAAATGTGGATTATTAAAAGAACAGTGTTTGAAGATGTTTCTGAACGCCACAGAGTAGTGGGGTGGCTGGAGAGTTACTAATCAGATATATTCTTTGGTTCCCTTTGACCGACCTCCTAGATTTTGTTGCTTTTGCAAAGCGCTTTGTTTTTTTAAAATTGTATTTTAAACTCAAATTTCCATTTGAGAGGCAGCATAAAAAAGTTTCACAAACGGCTGATACTTGAAATATATACAAACCTTATGACCAGTTAGCTTCTTTAAAAAGTTATTTAGGGGCCACTGATAGCTGTCAGCTTCGTGAATTCCCTAAGTGTTAGCAAATGAGGAATGGAAATCTTGTTCTTATCAGGAGCATCCTAATTATGCATATAGATACATATGAGGTACATAGGAAGTCTTTTCACCTTTGACCCTTTTGGGAGTCTCTTGGTTATTTTAAGGAGTGGATCCATACGTCCTTTTCTCACATCACTTAAAGAAAGTTTTAAGACATAACCAGTTTGCTGCATTGCATTGTTACCATTCACTCCAGAGTAACTGCCTTGGAATTTGGCCAAGGTGAAAAAAAGTTAGTGGTATGTCTTCCTTCATGAGAGAGCCATTCCTCTAAACTTCTGTTTTAAGTGATGCTTCCTACAGAGCAAAGATGGATAGGATAGCAGTAACAAATGAATTCCTCCCTTAAGAAAAAAGATAGAACTAAAGTGGAATAAATAACTTGTTATGATTTCTTAAAATAGACACTTTTAGCAATTACTAATCTACCTTAGATTCCCTAATGAAAAGAGAGTTTTAGTCTACAAGCTCAGATTTACATATAAAAGATTTCCAAAAGATAGGGATGTGGTACTCTAATGGTTTGTCATTAGAAATTAAGAACACAAGCAAGTTGTTTTAAGTAAGATGTTGTGCTTGGCACATCATCAGGAGAAAACACTTGTGATGCTGGGGTACAATAGGAGAATAAGGGATTCTGTTGGCTTACACCACCAGGTTATTTCCCCCAGATGCCTCTATTATAGAGATGAAATTTCTGTCCCCATTCCCAACCCATTCTGAAATTCCCAGTGCTTTTGTTGTCCCTCTCGGAGTTAGTCCAAGCCAAAGTATAACATCCATATCCTCCTCTCTACTAGACTTTTTCTGGCCTTTTGAGAGACAAATGAATTGTTTTTGGAGGGAGGGGAGGAGGAATCAGACCCGTCTTTAATACAAATACATGAACACTGGTTTGCTGGTTTTGCTTTTCTGCCTTTGCACCCTTGTATGTATTGAACTTCTTTCAGTACTTTGAGTATTCATTGCCTCCAATTCTTTGGTGAGAGCCAGAAAAAAAGAGTGGAAGGTGAGGCTTGAGAAGTGTGGGGGCCAGACCAAAAGGGCCTTGTAAGCTTGTTTAGGCTTTCTTACCTCTGTCTAGAATTAATCCCAACTCTCTCAACCCTCTCTCCCTGCCTTATAGTTGTATTGTTTTCAAGGTACATCTCAAATATCAGGGTCTCTGTGAAGCCATCCCTGAGCTCACCTATCTGGTTGGTTCTGTTTTTCAGATTTTAAGTCCCTTGCAGACAGGGACCATCTCATTCATCTTTTTATCCTCTGTAGCACCTAGGACAGTGCCTTGCAAATTGTAGGCTCTCCACAGAGATTTGTTGAATAAGCTACAAGAGTGGTCATGTTCTAGACTTAGGATACTTTGGCTTATTAGATCACACAGGTTTTCTTCATACCAGTGCCAATCTCTGACAATGAACCCTTCTGCAAATTTATTATTCTTTGGTTCATATTTTATTTTTGGAATATGTCATTACAAATTTTTATGGCAAAAGATTATAAACACACACAAAAGTAGAGAAAATGGTATGGCTTCTACTTTAAACCCATCATTCAGATTCAACAACTGTCAAAATTTTATGTTTACTTCACCTATGCCTTTTTTTTTATTGCTTCTGAAATATTTTAAAGCAAATCTTAGATCTCATGTCATTTCATCTCTACAATTTTAGTCATCTTTTTAAAAAAATGGACCTTTTCTTAGGTAAATACATTATAACATCTACAAAAAGTAACAACAGTTTCTTTGTATCATCTAATACCTGACCCATTCAGAATTCCCCTATTGTCTCATCATACTAATTGGAATTAAAAATAATTCCTTGATAGCATCCATATTAAAATTCCCCAGTGGACTCTGTCATGTTTTAATGGTTTATTCAGATCAGGATCCAATATAGACATTGTGAAGCAGGATCATTCTTTGTTGTGGAAGACAGTCCTGTGCATTGTAGGATGTTTAGCAGCATCTCTGACCAGTAACTACTAGATTTTGGTAGCAGTCTCCAGTGGGAAACAAAAATGTTTCCAGACATTGCCAAATATCCCTTGGGGGTTAAAATCACCCTCAGTTGAGAACTCCTCATACAGATTAGTCTCTCCTATTCTCTTTTTCTACCCCATGCCATTGAACTTGAGAAATCTATTTCCGTTGTTCTGTAGAATGTCCCACATTCTGGATTTGTCTGCTTTCTCTTGGTTTCTTATCATTTGACCTGTTCTACTCTCTTTCACATTTCTGGTAAACTCTGAAAGCTTAGATTTAAGTTCACCTCTCTTTTGGCAAGTGTACTTCATAACCAGGGTGGTGCTATGTATTTCATTTGCATCCCATCAGGAGACATACAATGCCTGGTTGTCCCACTATTAGTGGAGCCAAGATTGATCAGGGGTTTACCGTCTGGTCCCTCCATTGTAAAGCTTTCCATCAATTTTGCCTCATCTGGTGATTCATCCACTGATAGTCTTTGCCTAAGTAAATTAGTTCTTCATTGAAGGTTATTACATGGTGATTTTTTCCTGCCATTTCTTTTACATTTACTATTTGGAATTCTGTAAAGAAAAACTTTCATGAACTAGGACTATTTAATTGGAAATACAATTGGTATAGGAAAGATAGGATAAGTGCTTAATATTCTTCCATTTAATTGCTAGTTTTCAGAATAAAGCATTGGTAATATAATGGAATGTGTCTTTTTGAAGAATTAACTTTTCTGTGTGTTTAAAGGACTGGCTAGGTAAAGTATATACTAGCCTTTTTTTCATAAATTGTGACTTTATTTATCCTTTTATTCTCAAATCCAAGGTAAAGCTGTTACCTTGGATTAGAATTTTTAGTCATTTAATATTCAAGTAGTTACTGAGTAGCAACTATGTGCCAAGTGCCGTGCTTAGTTTAGTACCAGAGATGAAATGGTGAAGAAAATAAGACATGGCACTTGCCCTCATTGACTTGTCTCAATGGGAAGAAAAAGACATTTAATAAGTAAGAGGAGTATAGGGTGCTGTGGGATTATAAAATACACAATATGACTAGATTGTTCCATGAGGAATGGGAAAAGGTGAGGGATTTTTTTGTTTGTTTGTTTTCTGGTTTTAAACTCACCATTGTATTTACAGTGCCTTGCTCAGGGGTCTAGCATGTAGTAGGTGAAGAACAAATATTTTTTAAGTGATTGGATGTAGCTGAGAGCTGTAACCTAATTGAAGAGGCCTCCCTTTGTAAGTGATATTAAGTGAAACCTGAAGAATGAGTAGGAATTAACCAGATAGCATTCAAAGTAAGGCTTACTGAAAGCTCAAGGTGAGAATGGTAGACACAAACCAGATCAGGGAGGGCCAATGAGGACTTTCGGGCAGGAGGAAGCCATCAAATGATTTTATATAGTCGAATGTGACAAATTGGCATTTTTGAAAACTCATTGTGTTTGCTGTCTGGAGAGTGGAATTGAGAAGAGCAAGGGTGATTTAGAGAGAATACTTAATAGAATAATCCAGGCAAGAGATAGTAGTAATAGTGGCTTGGACTTGGATGGATGGTGATAGTGGAGATGGAGAGAAGTGGAAAGACTGGAGAAATATTTGTGCACTAGAATCTAATTGGAGATTGAGTAGTAGTGGAGAGGGAGGTGTCAAGGATGATTCCTGAGTTTCTGGAGTAGACTTGCCAGGTAGGGGGTGGTCCCATTTACTAATAAAAAAGGAAAACTTGGAAGAGGAGGAAGAACAGGTTTGGGAACAATGTGAAAGGATGAGTTTAGTTTTAGACCTACTGAGTTTGAGATCCTTGAGCCACATGATTCCAAATAGAGATGTTCAAATGGAAGTTAGATATAGGTCTGGAGTCTAGAAGTGAGATCTCGGAGACATGACAGACTTGTGAGTCATCAGCATAAAAATGGTATTTGGGGCACAGAAATAGATGAGGTCTCCTGAGGAGTGTGTGTAGAGTAAGGATAGAGTTTAAAGGACATTGAGCCTAGCCCTGCAGAATCTCAGTATCTAGGGGGAACCAAGAGAAGAAAGATCAAATGGGTAGATGGAAAGTCAGGACAGTGCAGTCCCACAGAAGTGCAAAGAAGACTGTTTCTAGGAGGGAGTGGTCAGCTGTGTCACTACCAGTGAGAGGTCAAGCAAGATAAAGACTGTGAGTTATCTTTTGCATTTACTGACATGTAGATTATTGTTGACCTTGGCAGGAGCAGTTTCATAGTGACTGAAGCCATATTGCATTGATTTGAGGAGTGATGGAAGGTGAGGAAATGGGGATGGTGAGTATAGACACTCTTTCAAGAAGTTTGACTGAAGGAGAGAGAGAGAGAGAATGAGGGCAGGAGCTGGAGGAAGAGGTGAAGTAAAGGAGCTTTATTTTTTAATTTTAATTTTTTTTAGGTGGAACTAAGATTATCTGGTGACCTTAATTTCCTGGAGTGGAATGTGAACCTCAAAAATATTGAAAATAAATATGTTTTAAATAAGTCTAAAAATGGAAAACCATTCTTTTGCCAGATTTCTCCCTACCCCTTGCTTTAGGATGTAGGACATAGTACATTTAGTGTTATATGCATTTATAATAACCTGGATAGGAAAGGCAACCTTCCAAAATTAATCTCTAAAACATCTCTCTCTCTCTCTTTCTCTCTCCCTCTCCATCTCTCTCCCTCCCCACCCCACCTCACACATTCTCTGCTTTGTATTTCCCTGCTTGGAAAATCATTTAGTACCTAGTTTATTACTGTACTGGTAGCAAGTGGTCAGTAAATGCTTGCTGAATAAGTTAGCATCTTTTCGATAATGATATTTGTGACAAATAGTTCTTACATCCTTTTTAACTCTCTTTGTTCAATCTTTTTGAATGTGACATATGCAATGACTTTCCTCTACCTGAGAACTAACATCCCATGTGAGATGGAGTTGTCTGATATGATGGGACAATCAGAAAAACTGGCTACTGGTTTGGCTTTGGCTTCATTAGAAGTCCAAGCAGGTTTTATTCCTTTGGAAAATAGAGATAAATCATTTTTCTCTTTGGGTCACTGAGGACATGTCTGAATGATGCTCATTTGTAGAGCTTTAAAAATGTGCCGAAGCCTAGTCCTAGGACTGAATTAGATCTGGTTTCTGCTTATTGGGTTCATACATAAAATAGAAATTGACCTACAGTGCATACTGTCAGCAAATCAACAAGTACTCGAGCTCCTAATAAGGTTCTTAACCTTAGACTGGGTCTAAGACGAAGATGGGAAGCATTGACAATAAGATGGGTACGTACAAATTGATCAAGAATCTAGATCTGTACAGTCTTCCATGTCTGTAGCCATGGCTTCTAGTTTATTATGAAAGATGCTTTGTATCTTTTAGTGATGCTTTCAAAGCAACTAAAAACAAGGGAAACTTTTAACTTGTACTTGAAAGAGACTGAGTTTATTAGTTTTTTTAAGCTGAAAGATAAGCCTGTTGCTATTTTCATAAAATAGTGGAAGAAAATTGAAAATGTTTTAATAGTACGTTATTGTCAACTATCGTGGTCAGTGTGCTGGGGTTTTTTTTTATGTTCAATAGGAAAAGTAATTATATCTCTGGAGCTGATGGTTATGTACATGGTAATTAAAAACAGAATAGCCCAATCATGACCCAGACTTCAAGATGTAGGTAGTGAGATGGAATTTATTCCTCCCAATAGTTTGGAGCAAGTTTCAGGTCATAGAAATGAGTGGCCTGGAAGGGAAGTCTTCACTTGATCAATAACCATTTATTGACATTCTCCTGTGCTCCAGCACTATGCTTAAGCACCAGGTGGGATATAAGAAAAGCTTGAGACAGCTCTCTTCCAAGAAAATTAGATTCTGTGAGTGAAAAAACATAATAAAATATTATGTTTAGTGAGAAAAGAGTATATATTTATATATTTTATGCATTTTATTTGCATGTGGGAAACTGGAGAGGATGTGTAATAAAATATTAACAATATAGGAAATCCTGGTTACCCAAAGATAGTGAATCCCGGTGAATCTAAGCAAAACGAATCCATTTAACACAGGTACCAAGGTAAAGTTTTTTGTAAAAAGTAAAAAATTTGATTTGGGACACAATCTTAAAAAACAAAGCTCAAGGGGCGCCTGGGTGGCTCAGTTGGTTAAGCGACTGCCTTCGGCTCAGGTCATGATCCTGGAGTCCCGGGATCGAGTCCCGCATCAGGCTCCCTGCTCAGCAGGGAGTCTGCTTCTCCCTCTGACCCTCCTCCCTCTCATGCTCTCTCTGTCTCTCATTCTCTCTGTCTCAAATAAATAAATAAAATCTTTAAAAAAAAAAAAAAAAAAAAAACAAAGCTCAAAATCGTAAGGGATAGCTGAGTCTTAGAATGAACAAAGAATAGTGTTGATTTGGTTTCTGTACTATAATTTTTGTCATAATACCAACAAAATTACATGGCAATATTGTATATCATCTTTTATTTTGGTTTTGGATATATTGAAAAAAAGTAGAGATTTATCAGTTTTCCTAGGGGCTATTATCAACCTTTGATATTCATATCATCCTCTTTTGCAGTTCCTGTTATAAAAAATGTTTTGGTTGTTAACTGGCAGGACTTCTGCTAGATCCTCAGCTATCAGTAATGGGTTCCAAAGTTCTCCAATATCACTTTCATAAAATCCTGCATCCTTATAATTGTAGTAGAAATACATGCTGTTGTTAATTATGGAAGTATAAAGGGTAGTACATGAGTGAATATTTCAGTGTTACGAGAACTTTTTTCCTTATGCAACCTTGTAACCATAGGGAGTTATGTAATGAATACTGGGAAATGAAGATCCTGTAGTTATGTCTGAGTGGTAAGATTTTTTATTGATTTTAATTAATTAGTTATTGCTTATTTGTATAGTCTGTTTTCTTATTTGAGGTATTTGTGTTCCATAAAGTTGCCAAGAACATTGAATTAGTGAATACTAAACCATTGCTCCCAGGGGAAATGTGAGCCTTTGGTTTGGTCTCATTTTCATCAACCAGTTAATACATAACCTAGTTTTATATGTGTTCCTGTTTAATGACACCTTATTTAATATATTTTGTTGATTCATTAACGTTGAACTCACAGCCAACAGCATAACGCATGTCTGAATGAAATTAGTATCTAACACACAGATTTTCTGTGTGAAACATATCACACTTGCACTTAGGAACACTAGACAGCCCACCACACTATGCTTGCAGCCATTTTAAACAGCAAAGTCACCAAGAAAAAGCACAGAAATCTGAAAAATGTGGTCCTAAATAGACCATGAAAACGACACTTATTTACAGTATGAGAGCTAAACAAAAAGGCAGAGCATAGCCTTGTTCTGCCACAGCAGGAAATGTGCAAGTCAGGCAACTCAGATTTTTCAGTGCCCTATTACACATGGCCACAAATGACAGCCAAAGTTTCCTGAGTATTGATTTTGGAGTTAGAAATACACGTTAGCAAGTAGGCATATTTGCCAATATAGAATCCATGAATAATGAGGATCAGCTGTATTTTCTAATTACTTCTGCATTAGACTTGTTATTGCTGTAACTTTTTCAAAGTGGAAGCACACAACAAGCTTCCAGAAAGTTAAATTACAGTATAATTTGGAAGACAAAGCTGAGACTTTTAAAATAAATAGTATTCTAAAACGCAGTATATTCTCATTTATGTGTATATAGCTGTCATGCAAGAGGTGTTTAAAAGAGGGAAGAGCACTGGAGGAGAGAGAAGGCAGAGAAGAGACAGAACTATTTGGCTATATTCATTAATTACAAGACCCCTTGGATAAATCCACAGCAGCCTACGGCAGGTTAAAAACAAGCAGCTGTGAATACTGAAAGGATTTCCTCTGAGCATTTATCAAAAAGACTGCTCGCACTTCCAAAAGTGTGTGTGTTGAAAGAGTAGAGAAGCATGTTGAATTAATATGTATGGTTTAACTTAAGTGTATAAATTTGGGGGAGGAATTGAAAGATCTTGTTTACTTACTTACCTTTCACAGTCCAGCTTTACCTTTTCTTACATATAGACATGTGAACACAAATACAAATGCAGGTCTCTGTCAGTACCAAGTTGCAGATATATAGATTTTCAATTAAAATTCTTAAAAATGCCTTCTCTTGTAGGAACAGCAGCAGTATTGGTATCGGCAGCACCTGCTTAGTTTGCAGCAGAGGACAAAAGTGCATTTGCCAGGACACAAAAAAGGTCCTGTCATAGCAAAGGATGCACCCGAGCCGGTAAAAGAAGAAGTTACAGTACCTGCCACCAGTCAAGTACCAGAACCCTCTTCATCTGAGGAGCCCCCGTTACCACCACCTAATGAGGAGGTACCACCTCCTCTCCCACCTGAGGAACCCCAGGTAACCATAAAATTAATTGCTTGGCGTTTAGGAAATTGTTTAGCTTTTGTTCTGATTCTTTTCTAAATACCTTTGTCAAAATGGATATATGTTTTTATGTGGGGTTTTTTTTATAAGTACATGTAAAATTCTGATACGGGAAAATCCGATGAATGCCTGATGGAGTTGAGAAAAGGCATTTTTCTGATGGTTGAAGTGAGTGGAGAATTAGACACTCTTCGGAATTGAGGCTCTCTAAGCACTAAAGGGATTCCAGGGTGTTTTCATATTGGCAGCACAGGGCAGTAGTAAAGAGCTTCAGCTTCTGTTGTCAAACTGCCCAAGCGGTAGTCGAGGCACCGCCACTTGCTGGTGTTAGGGACTCTGCACAAGTGAGTTAACCATTCCGTGCTGCAATTTCCTCATCTGCAAAATGGGTATATTCAAATAGTGGCTGTCTTAGAGAGCTATTGAAGCATTCAGTGTGATCATCCTTGTCACTTAACATACTAACTGAGTACACACGGAAAGTTCTCACTTCGGCCCAAAGGTATCTGTTCTCCCAAGAGCCTATGGGGAAACTGTTGAGCCATAATGATGACATTGTAGTCTATTGGTTAAAAGTGGCTAATGTGAAAAAGAAAAAGATTTCTCATAGAGTGCAAAGGGTGTAGCTGTAAATGGACTTTTTTGGGGAAATGGTTGCCCTGTTTAGGAGCAGTGAGGTGATTATTCCAATGAAGACTATGGAATTTATAACTCCTTTCTATTAGTATTCATGATCCAGAGTGTAAGTAGAGCCAGGTCTTTTATCTAAACATAAAATAACTTTTCTCAGTCAGCCAGAGTTGTCGACATGCCGGACTTTGTAATGCAATACTTAATAAAATGTTCAGGCTTTTTGTTAAGTTGGTTGCTGTTCTATTCCTTACGTACAAGTGTATTCCCTCTCTCATCTTCAGTCCGAAGACCCGGAGGAAGATGCTAGGTTAAAACAGTTGCAGGCGGCGGCAGCACACTGGCAGCAGCACCAGCAGCACCGAGTTGGCTTCCAGTATCAGGGCATAATGCAGAAACACACTCAGCTGCAGCAGATCCTCCAGCAGTACCAGCAGATTATACAGCAGCCGCCACATATGCAGGCAAGTGCTTCCTCAGCTCACACAGGGGACGTTGCCCCAAGTCACCCCAAGGAGTTGTTATTCCTGAAAGAGATTGAAATGTGAGGAGGGAGCGAAATTAAATTAGCTGTTTCCGAGGGGGGTCCAAATCACCGGGCTTTGGGAAGTACAGCTTTATGAAAATGCTCTTGGGATGGGGCAGGTATAGTGGAATTTTCTGGTCATGTCAACCCAGGCAGGCGTTAGAGGACTGTTGCTAAGGGTTTTAAGAACCAGAGATTCTTACCATGTAGTTTCAAGTTGCCTACAAATCACTTCAGTGACAGACAAGCAAAAATCCACCAGAAAGATCACAGCAACCACCACAGAAACCTAAGGAAATACACCACAAAAGATACTTGTTCTTCTTGTATCTTGAAGACACAAACTTGTGTCTGTATGTCTGTAGTAATAGATCATTTTTCAAATTCTTAAAGTGATCCATGGTGATATGAAAAACTTGAAAAACAATTATTGCTGAGATAGGTATTTGCTTTAGTGTTTAGTTGATTTCTCCAACTCTGTGGTAACTTACAGAACTGAGTCAAAGGAAGAAAGAATGATCATCGTTAAGGAGATGGAACAAGTTTATCCTTACTAGCCTCCCAAAGTCTTTAGCGTTTTAATTTCCTAAGCCTACAAATGCCCTTGATTCATTAATATTTTAACTTATGATTAATTCTCTTACATGAATGTCTTGAAATAATTGTCACCCCTTTGTTCGTAGACCATGTCTGTAGACGTGCAGCTGCGGCATTATGAGATGCAGCAGCAACAGTTTCAACATCTCTACCAAGAATGGGAGCGGGAGTTTCAGCTGTGGGAGGAGCAGCTCCATTCTTATCCTCATAAAGATCAGCTTCAGGAGTATGAGAAGCAGTGGAAAACATGGCAGGGACATATGAAAGCGACTCAGACCTATCTCCAGGAGAAAGTCAATTCATTTCAGAACATGAAGAACCAGTATATGGGGAACATGTCAATGCCACCTCCTTTCGTTCCGTATTCTCAGATGCCTCCACCTCTACCAACAATGCCCCCTCCGGTACTGCCTCCATCGTTGCCCCCACCAGTGATGCCCCCTGCCCTGCCTGCTTCAGTGCCACCGCCTGGCATGCCCCCACCTGTGATGCCACCTTCTCTGCCAACCTCTGTGCCCCCACCTGTGATGCCTCCATCTCTGTCCTCTACAGGGCCACCGCCCGTTCTTCCCCCGCCTTCCCTCTCTTCTGCGGGGCCACCGCCCGTTCTTCCCCCACCGGCTCTCTCCTCAACGGCACCTCCGCCTGTCCTGCCCCTCCCACCATTGTCTTTAGCCACACCTCCTCCAGGATTACCTCCCCCGGGGGTCCCTCAAGGGATACCTCCTCAGTTAGCAACAGCCCCAATCCCACCAGCCTCTAGTTCTCAGAGTTCACAGGTTCCAGAGAAACCTAGACCAGCACTGCTTCCCACTCCTGTGTCTTTTGGTTCAGGCCCACCCTCAACCTACCATCCTCCATTGCAATCAGCTGTTAGCCCATCCGAACAAGTGAATTCTAAAACCCCTCTGAGCAAGTCTACTCTGCCATATAGTTCATTCTCATCTGAGCAAGGACTTGGGGAGTCTTCAGCTGCTCCATCTCAGCCAATCACTGGAGTCAAGGACATGCCAGTGAGGTCAGGTGGACTGCTTCCAGATCCTCCTAGAAGCAGTTACTTGGAAGGCCCAAGAGGCCCAAGGTAGGTCTGCCTTTGGTTGGTTGGTTGGTTTGGTTTGGCTTTTTTGTTGATTTATGCTGAGTAGGCCTTGATGGTATAAAAAGCTGATTTTTATATTCTCTTTGTACTTTTCTATACAATCCTGGTTTACAGTTAATAATGTTAGTATTGTTCACTTATTAGACATAACATAATAAAATCTAGAAATAGTAACATGCCCCCATTTCTTTGATGTCACTGCTTTTATCCTACATGTAGAGATTATAGTCCAGGATGAATGTCTTGTTTTAGAGTAATGCTTATCAATTTCTTATTGACTTTTTAGCTTCAAAAGTAATATTTATTTATCTTTTTTGGTTTTTTTCTTAGACAGATAACTGAATTGGTAACTTCTCTTTGTTAGATAATACGCAGGATGTTGGAGATAAAGATGAATAAGCCAATATTCTAGTGAAATAGGCAACAAAATTTAGTATAAGGGTAAATAGGACTTTTATCCATTTGGTCAGCAAATATTTATTCCTGCTCTGTGCTTATAGCAGTAAATATAACAGAGCAGACAAAATCCCCGCCCCCATGGAGCTTATTCCCTGTGTATCTCCCTCAGTTTGGGAGATGTTTTCCTTTTGTCTGAACCACATTTTTTTAGAAAAGCACACAGAAAAATTTACTAGTAGTCTAAGGTTTTTGGTTTTTTTTGCTTTTTAAAAAGTGTTAAATTCACTTTTCCAAGTTTGTAAAAGTGTATTTCCCCCCCCAACGTTGACCTAAATGTTAATTTTCCTATAGAGAAACCTTATCAATCATGTTTTTTTCCGATTGGAACTTGTGATAGAAATACATACTCCTTATACTAAATTTAGATAGTATAGAAAATATTTAAAAAGTGAAAGTCACCTAATTCCACAATCTAGAGATAGTAATTTAAAAAATACATGTCATAAAAAAATGAGCTCATACTGAGCATATTGTCTTGTAAACTTGCTTTTTCTACCCGTCAGTACATTGGTTAGTTTTCCGTCTCAATGTCAGTGTATCTATATTATCATTTTTAATTTAACCTTAATTTTGACTTTTGGAAACAAAATATATCTTTTATTTGTTCCCCAAATTTATAACTCTTAAAAAAACATGGCACAAAACTCCACCATCTTATAAGGTGTTGACAGTTCTCTAGAAAGTTTATTTCTTGCATTGAACCTAAATGTGTTGCTGTAATTTCTACCCGTTGATTCTAGATCTGCCTCTGTGGCAACATATAATTAACATGAGTTCCTCTGGGTGCCAGAAGCCTTGCCAGAGGATTTACATGTGTTATCTCATAGAGTCTTCTCAGCACCTGTGAAGGAGGTGGCATGTGAACGAGGCAGGTTGATACCCTACATTTACCCTTTACAGACCGGGGGTGAGAGGTTTGAGTAACTTGCTCAGCATCATGTAACTGGAAGAGTAGAGCCTGAGTCCACACCTGGTGGGAGCAGAATCCGGGGGGTTCCCAGAGCAAAAGCACTAGTTAAACACTGTGTTTAATGCCATGATTCAGTGATATTCATACTGTCAGTGATTACAAGTGCATTTTGTAGTCTTGATTTATTTGGCATGTGTAACTTTTTTATTAGAATTCCTACTTATCTCTTGGATTAAGCATTGCCTTTTAGATCTGGTGACTAATTTGCTATCAGAAAAGTACATTCTTAACACCTTGTGAAACATAGATCTTCTGCTCCCTTTTTTTCTATCATATTAATGTTTACTGTCTTTGCCTACCCAATCTTGTAAATTTAGGACCTATTTTAAGTTTTTTCTTACCTTAAGGTACAGTTAATAATTTCACTGCTAGGAGGATCTTAGCAATTATCTAGTGCAATATCCCCTCTATAGCAGCTCATGTTTGTGTTGCATTTTAGTGTGTCACCCTGGGTCTTGCACATATTACCTTATTATTTCTCCATAATCTCATGAAGTAAACATATAAGGGAAGCTGAGATTTGGAGAGGTTCTAAATAAATTCCCCCAGATGACATTGCTAGTAAATGATTGAGATGGAATTAAATCCAAGGCCATCTGGTCCACTTTTTTTTTTTTTAAGATTTATTTATTTTGAGAGAGAGAGAACAAGCATGTGCGAGCGGTGGGGGGTGGGAGGTGTAGAGGGGGAGGGAGGGAGAGTCCCAAGCAGATTCTGCGCTGAGCGTGGAGCCCAACGTGGGGCTTGACCTCACAACCCTGAGATCATGACCTGAGCCAAAACCAAGAGTCAGACACTCAACGGACTGCACCACCCAGGTGCCCCTGATCCACTTTTGAGTTCATTTTACTTCCTGTGACAAGTGGTTGATGGCCTCTGCTTAACATTGGCACTGTGATAAGGAATACCACCACGTAAGGTGTTGACAGTTTTCTGGAAAGTTTATTTGTGTTGAATCTAAATGTGCTGCTTTCACTTCTGCCTGTCGATTCTAGATCTGCCTCTGTGGTGTAACACATAATGAATTATCCTATCCCCCTTCTATAGCGTGTCCCTACAGTTCTTTAAACAGTGCCCTCTTGTCTCCCCCATCCTGCCATACCTGCTCTTCTCTGCCGTCACAGAAACTCAGATTCTTCTTTTCTTTTCACACTAACATTGGTTCTAGCCTCCTCCTGCTACATTGCTCCTTGTCTTGTGAAGGGCCTAGGATTTGTCAGTCTCCTTCAGATGCAAGGAACCATAGAACCTGTTACCAACTTTGTTATAAATAATAAATAATAACATGTATAGCTGAACAAATTGCTTTTTTTGGTTGGCTCCGTCACAGTGTTGACTCATGTTGAGCTTAAAATCAATTTGACTTCCCTGGTCTTTTTCACATTAGCTGTTATTAAGCCAAGTCTCTCTCATCCCGAACTTGTGTAGGTGTTTTTTTTGTTTTGTTTTTCTCTTTTTCTAAGACTTTATTTTACATTTCATCTAAATTAGGTTTGGGCCAACGTTCTAGTCTGCTGAAATCTTAATAAATGTTGATTACATTGCTTTGAGATATAAGATGTTCCTCTCTAGCTTTTTCACCTGTAACTTTCATAAGGATGGCTTTTTTTTGTTTTTGAATTCGATCCTGCTCATATTCTCTACCCTGTTTTTAAAGCCTTTCCCCAATTTAGCTTATGTCATTTCCATTTCTGTTACCCTTCTACTTCTTTTGCTCACTTAGCTCATATTGAGTATAGTTTGTGACTATTGCCCAGGCGTGGTTCTTTTTCCTCCTGTGTAACTAGGTTAAAAAAAAAAAATCAGTGAGAAGCTGGTGAGTGAAAGAGACTTGAGGTAGGAATAATCCACACTGTCAAGGAAACTTGCGAATTTTTCTTACTAGTTGAATTCAGAGTTTGCTGTAAACACGTAACTGATGCAGTAAGCCACTCTGTTTTGTTTTGTTTTTTTAAACAAAGCTGGGTAGAAAAACAAGAATGGAGAACACAGATAACTGACTTACCAATAATGCACTATTAAAATAATGTAAATTACTTTGAGTTTTTGCAAAATCCAAATTTAGGCTGCTGTCTAAAAATTGGGAAGGTTTCCAAAAAGCCAAGTGATAGAACTGCATCATGTGTAAATACCACACTGTGGAGCATCTGGGGCAGCTGTTTTGAAATTGTGTGTATGTATGTGTATCATTTGATTCATCAGGTCTTCTAGAAGACTACCACTGCTCTAATAAACTGTTAAGTCAGTGGATGTTGGTTTCCCAGAACCTTTTATTTTTCAGTCATAAAATTTATTTATTAAAGGGTAACTTGCAGAGATGTGCACAATCCTGAGTGTGTAGCTTAGTGAATTTACACAAAGTAAACACACTCATGTTATCACTACTGAGATCAAGACATAAAGATTACTAGGGTCTGAGAAGTCCTCCTCGTGCCCCTTCCCATTTTCCCTCACCCCAAAGATAACCACTATACTGACTTTTTATACCATAGATTAGTTTTGCCTGTTTTTCAAGTTTATATAAATGGAATCCTACTGCATGTACTCTTTTGAGTCTGGCGTCTTTCACTTGACATTATGTTATTGTGAGATTCATCCATGGTGTGTGTAGCTGCAGTTTGTTCATTCCCATTTCTCTACAGTATTTTATTGTGTGAATATACCCCAATCTGTTTATCTAGTCTACTATTGATGGTCATTTAAGTTTTTTTGTTATTATGAAGAACACTGCTTTGTGTCTTTTGGCGCTGTATGTGTCCCTTTAGGGTGTGTGTGTGTGTGTGTTTAATTTTGTTTATAAATATACCAATGATTGGAATTGCTTGATTGGGGGGTATGTATGGTTCTACTTTGATAGATATTGTCAAACAGTTTTCCAAAATGATTATGTCCATTTACATTCTCGCCAGCAGTTTTTTTGCATCCTCCTCAACACTTGGTATTGTTAAATTTTTAAATTTTAGCAATTTGGGTGGATGTCTAGTGGTATTGTAACATGGCTTTAATTTGTATTTCCCTGATGACAAATGAGGTTAACTTCTGTTTCCATTTGATTATTGTTAAATTGAATTTCCTCTTTTATGAAATGCTGATTGAAGTCTTTTCCCAGTTTTTCTGTTGGGTTATGTATTTTTCTTATTGATTTGTAGGAGTTCATTATGCATACTAGATATCATTCTGTCTAGATTGTCTCAACTATTTCTTACTCTATAGCCCTTTGTTTTTCTTATCCTCACTATACCAAAAAAGTACCGTATAGAGCCAGCGGGCCCTTTTTACTTTTCACATTTTAAAGGAATTTTACAAATAATTTACGGAAGTAACAGTAAAGGGATAGTGAAAAACAATTTATTAGAAATTTTTATAAAAATTTTACAAGAGCAAAACTCTGCATCAAGTAAATTTTGGCACATAAACGTAGAGATAAAAGATGAAATAATCCTGTCACACATTCTTCTGGCAAAGCAGAATGGTCCAGCTTCTTGGCACAAAATATTATGTAATGATATCCTTACAGTTTAATAACTATGTGGGGAGTACATTTCCTTTCTGTCCTTAGAAATATATTGTTCACTCATCGAATGTTGAGTAGAGAATATTAATCTAGGGTACTGTCATCTGAGGACTTACAGTTGGAGATTTTACTGATGTGATCAGTTTCACATGTTTATTAGAGACTAGAGTGCTTCTGTCTCTGTTTATTTTTTTATTTTGACACAGCTTTCTCTCTCACTTTTCTTTGCCATTCTAGTCAGGAAATGAAAATTTCTAAATTCTCAATTGTGTTCAATGAAGCCTAAAAATAGGCTGTAATATTTTGGGCGCTACAAAGCAGGGTGAGGTGACAGCTGTTTCCACCTTTGCTTCATCCCTTAGGCAAATCCATCATTCCTTCCTTATCTTTGTATTTTAATCTTTTTTGGCATAGTTGGGGATAATTGATAAGCAATGATGAGTGAGTAATTAATTCTAGGATAAGGAAATTGCAGAATGTTTTAAGATACAGAAAAAAAGTCACTTAGGATCTCATAATGTATCTTAAATTTATGAAAGGATCTAATGGACCCATATAGTAATTCCATGATAATATAAGTTTTATTCTCTCTCTTTTTTTTTTTAAAGAGCTAAATTTTCTCTTTGTTCTTGGGAAAGCCTATAAGAAAAAAGTCATGTTTTTTATTTTTAAATAAAATATTTTGGTTTAAGTGTTTATTTAAATTCCAGTTAACATACAGTGTAATATTAGTTTCAGGTGTTAAAATACAGTGATTCAACACTTCCATGCAACACCCGATGCTCATCACAGCAAGTGCACTTCCTAATCCCTATCACCTATTTAACCCATCCCTCCCACCCCCCACCGTCCACCTCCTCTCTGGTAACCATCAGTTTTTTCTCTATAGTTAGAAACTGTTTCTTGAAGGGGGGCATCTGGCTGGCTCAGCCGGTAGAGCATGGGACTCTTGATCTCGGGGTCAGGAGTTCAAGCCCCATGTTGGGCATAGAGCCTACTTTAAAAAAAAAGTCTATCTTGGTTTGCCTATTTTTTTCCCTTTACTCATTTGTTTTGTTTCTTAAATTCCACATATGAGTGAAATCATATGGTATTTGTCTTTCTCTGACATTTTGCTTAGCATAATACTCTCTAGCTTCATTCACATTGTTGCTAATGACAAGATTTCATTCTTTTTTATGGCTGAGTAATATTCCACCACACACGTATGTACGTATATGTATATATACAAACACACACACACATCTTTATCCATTCATCAGTTGATGGGCACTTGGGCTGTTTCCATAATTTGGCTATTGTAGGCAATGCTGCTGTAAACACTGGGGGGCATGTATCCTTTTGAATTAGTACTTTTGTATTCTTTGGGTAAATACCTAGTAGTGCAATTCATGGATCAAAGGGTAGTTCTCTTTTTAGCTTTTTGAGGAACATCCATACCGTTTGCATTGTGGCTATACCAGTTTGCATTCCAACACTAACAGTGCAAGAGGGTTCCCCTTTCTCCACATCCTCACCAACAGCTGTTGTTTCTTGTGTTGTTGATTTTAGCCATTCTCTTTGTACTATAGTGTGAGTATAATAGACTGTCTAAAAAAACCAAAACAGAACAGTTCTAAAATTAGGATCCAGTGAACCCAGAGGAACCCCAAAGATTAATGGAAATTATTGATTAATAGAAATTATTGATTTTAATTTAGTAGTCTAATTTATTGATCTTTTCCTTCATGGTTAGTGCTTTTTTGTGTCGTTTAAGAAATCTTTGTTTACCCCAAGGCCATAAATACATTATCCTATTTTATCTGCTGTCTTTTATTGTTTGACCTTTTATTTTTAGGTCAACAATCTATATAGAATTGATTGTTAATGTATGGTATGAGGTAGGGGGTCATGGTTTATTATTTTTCATACGGCTAACTAGTTGAGCCCAGCACCATTTATTGAAAAGGTCATCTTTTCCTTACTACTTTGGTAGTATCTCCTTCATCATGAGTCAAATGACTATATGTGTGAATTTGTTTCTAGACTCTATCTGTCCATCGTTGCACCAGTGTCCTGTTTTAATTACTGTAGCTTTGTGATAAATCCTGATATCTCTTAGTGTAAGTCCTCCAGTTCTGTGTTTCTAGATCAGAGGTTGGCAAACTTTCTCTGTGAAGGGCCAGATGGTAAATATTTTTAGGCTTTGCAGCCCATGTTTGGTTTCTGTCAAATATTTTTCTCTCTTCCTTTTATTTTTCACCTTTAAAAATGTAAAAAATCACTCTTAACTGGATTTGGCCCATGGGACATAGTTTACTGACCCCTGATCTAGAGCGACTTGACTATTCTTGGTCCTCTCTGTTTCCCCTGTGATGCTTAGAATCAGCTTGTCGGTTTTCGGAAACCTGCTGGAATTTTGATGAGCATTGCATAGAATCTGTTGACCATTTTGCGGAAGAATTGACATCTTTGTAGTATCTCGGCTTCTGATCTGTCACACATACTTTTTGATTGGTTTTCGAATTGAAATTGTGGACCTCCTCCATTCTGTACCTGTCTTATTAGGATTAGCAAGGGATTATAAACACTATAATTTTACTCTATGCTTTCATATGTCATGGTTGTTCCTATTTATAGAGATTACTCTTGGGGGGAATTTTGATTTTAGGATCTTGGTTATACATATTAGAAAATAATTAGAAAAATTATCTCACATGAAAACTAAAAGGGCAGGAATTTGATTCCAGAATTTAATATTTTGTAATTCCCATGGTCAGCTGATTTGAGTATGGTTAGTAACTGTTGTGACAATAAGATGTTATCTTGTTTAAGGGTATTTGTATTTCTGCATACCTCTTAAGTTTTTATACCCAATTTGGAGTCTGTTTTTTTATGTCAAATCTTAAAAGTTTTATACATACCTCTAATGGCTTCATACCTAGTTTTAGGGTTTTTATTTTTTAGAAGTTTATGAAATGCCTAACTGTGCAAAAATTTTCTAAATATTTAAACACCAAATATTTGTTTTTCTTTTCATCTGATCAATGGGCAATGCATGTGTTTTTATGTGATTGTATTTAGTGAATATATGCTATGTTTGTACTTTATTTCAAATGTTTTTATGTTAAAAAGGTCATAGCATTTCATTGTATTGATGTACATATGACTTATTTTTGTGCACACTTTTAAATTGAGTATCTCTTAATATATTTCTTTTCCAAAGGCTTAAAAATTCTTTACTTTTATAAATACAAAAGGTTTTGATAGTCTAACATTTGTTACATCCTTGAGCTTTGAAAATTTGGAAGTGCAGTATTGATAAATAATGGCCATTTACATGTAGTGTTGAAAGTATATTTCAATTGCTTTAACATTTTCACCCCCCAAATAAAAATAAAATGATGACCTTTGGCTGTTGATCAGCAGTTTAATCTGAAAGCAAAGCGCCCTCCCCTTTCAGGAAACTGCATATGTATGTGCAGGCATGAGCCTTGAGTAATGAGTTCCTTAACTTTTATAACCTTGCCACTGTGCTCTCTTCTTCCTTATCTCATCTGTTAGTGCCTCTTCCTTCCTTTATCCTTTCCTCTGGCCTTGAACATGCTCTTCTCTTTGTCTGGAATCCCTTTCCTGTCAGTTTTTGCTTTACTAATTCCTATTTTTCCTGCCCAATGGGGCAGGGAGTGCTTCAGTAATTATGTGTTGAGATCCTTCAGTGAGTCAGACACTGGGGATACCTCAGTGAACAAGGCCAACATGTCCCATTTTATCAAATTATGTGCTAATTGTTGATTTAGTTGCCTCACTCTTCCCGTGGACTGTGAACTCCTTGAGTTAAGTATCCGTTTATTTCCAGCACTAACATAGTGCCTGACAGGTGTTCATTCACTGTTGCTTATGCCAGAATGTCTCAGTTATGGATAAAATTCTGAAGGCATTCACAATTTGGTTAGGAAGGCAGTTCATTTGTATTCAGATTTGCTCATAATACTGGGTAATGAGTGGACAAGGGTTCTTACTGACTCTTGTACCTTGTGGAGGATAGTCTTCTCTTATCACTTATATGAACTAATGATTGCTGAATTAAATACAAAGCAGATAGCTTTACACAATTTTAATGATCTAAGATGTTTTTCCAGGCACTTTGAATTAATAAATGTAACTTCAAGAAAAGGAATTAAGCCATCACAAGCCCTGAAACAGTATCATAAATAGGTAAAAAAGTAAATGAGTGGCCTCCATCCTAAGCATTGAGGTGCATCCTTTGACAAGTCCCTGGTCAGCTCCTTTCCCTTTGCCCAACAATAACTGTGCCAAGCCTTCACCACTTTGCAGAGACCATCTGTACTAGTGCTGCTTTCTTTGTCTCCGCAAACATTTTTATTTTGCTTTGTATCTTTATTTTAGCTTCCTGCCTCCCAGAGAAAATCGAGGCTTTCAGGCCCAGTGAAATTCACTTCCTGCCCTTCTGTTTACCTTACCTTACTACCCTCATCTTCTTCTAGCCTCAGAAGAAGCCCTTCTTCCTCCTCTTTAGGGCTAATTTCTCTGTGCCACTTAAAGAAATTCATTTTACATTTTTATCAAAGCAGTACATACATAAAGTTTTTAAAAATCAAGCAGAACAGCCAGCCTAGATGTGTTTTCTAATGACATCTTTTAATTCTTTAGCTGTTTCTTTTGGTAGTTACCTTCCTATCACTAAATAATATGCTTCTGCTTTCTTGATTTACACATTTTAAATGTTATATATTTACTTCCAGGTCTGATAAAGATTGGTTCTTACATTACTTTAACCCCATCTGTCTAATATATTTATATCACTGTTTTTAGATAAGTAAACCATGTTTGCTGTAGACATAAGCAGTGTGTTATAATTATATTTTCTTTAGTGTAATGACTTTTCTAGGATTTCCGATTGTCTTCCTGAAAAATGTTTAAAATAATTCTCCAACCCCAGTCTCAAAAACACCAGCTCTTTTTTTCCTGAGGAGATCTCTCTCCCAAATTTATGCGTCTTCTTTCTTTTCACCTGCTGGGTTGGGTGGTTGGTTGCCCAAAATATCTGCCATATGGCTGTTACTCCAGCATTTCCCTTGACTATCCTCCTGGTTTGGATTCACTGTTTACTGAATCTCATGCCTTCCTGTGGTTTAGTGTCTCTTTTTCCCAGAATGCATGCTCAAGTAACTTACTAGGAGACCGTGGGTTGGAGGTAGGTACATTTTTTGAGTCTTGTGTGTCTGAAAATGTTTTTATTCTAACCTCACACTTGATTAATAATTTGGATATAGAAGTTGAAGTTGAGCATTTAAAATTTTTTGATTTATTTAAACTAAAAACAAAATTAGTTCAGCCATTTCTCCCATACCCCACCCTTGCCTCTGGCAACCACCAGCCTGTTCTCTGTATCTATGGGCTATCTCATAGATATGAGCTATCTTTGAGGTTTTTTCTATTTATTTATTTTTACATTCCACATATAAGAGAGATCATACAGTATTTGTCTGACTTATTTCACTTAGCATAATGCCCTCAAGGTTTATCCATGTTGTCAAAAGTGGCAAGATTTTATTCTTTTTCATGGCTGAATAATATTCACTTCAGTATTGAATTTCTTTATTCCTTCTTCCATCGATGGACACTGAGGTTATTTCCATATTTTGGCTATTGTGAATACTGCAGTGAACATGGGGATGCATATATCTTTTCAAGTTAGTTTTTTGTTGTTATTGTTTTCTTCAGGTATAAATACCCAGAAGTGGAATTGATGTATCATATGGTAGTTCTACTTTTAATTTTTTGAGGAACCCTCATACTGGTTTCCATGTGGCCGCACCAATTTACATTCCCACCAACCGTGTACAAGAGCTCTTTTTTCCATATCCTTGCCAACACTTGTTATTTTTAGTCTTTTTGAAAATAGCCATTCTAACAGGTGTGGGGTAATATCTCATTGTGGTTTCAATTTGCATTTCCTCAATGATTAATGATGTAGAACATCTTTTCATGTACCTACTGCCATCTGTATGTCTTCTTTGGAAAAATACCAGTTCAGATCTTCTGCCCATTTTTTAATCAGATTGTCTGTATTTTTGCTACAGTTGTGTGAGTTCTTTATTTTGGATGTGAGCCCCTTATCAGATATAATATTTGTAAGTATTTTCTCCCAATCAGTAGGTCGCCTTTTTGTTTTGTTGATGGTTTTCTTTGCTGTACAGATGCTTGGTAGTTTAATGTGGTCCCACTTGTTTATTTTTGCTTTTTGCTTTTGATATCAGATTCAAAAAATCATTGCCAAGACCCATGTCAAGGAGCTTACCACTTACGTTTTTTTCTAGGAGTTTTATGGTTTGGGTTCTTACTTTCAGGTCTTTAATCCATTTTGAGTTAGTTTTTGTGTATAGTGTGAGATGGCACTATAGTTGCATTCTTCTGTATGTGGCTGTTCGATTTTCCCAGGATCATTTATTGAAGAGACTGTCCTTTCTCCATTTCTCCATCATATATTCTTGGCTCCTTTGTTATAAAGTAATTGACTGTATATGTGCAGGTTTTTTTGGCGGGGGGGCTCTCTGTTCTGTTCCATTGATCTGTGTGTCTGTTTTTATGCCAGTACCAAACTGTTTAACACCATTTACATACTACACACTGAAGTTGAACATAATTATTCCTCAAGGTTTTAGGGTCATCATCCTATTTTCTTCTGTCACTTAGTGTAGGTGCTGTACTGTTCTGATTCTTTTCCTTTTTAGCTGACTTCTCCCTATTGCCAGAAACTTTTCCCCTGGTATTCTAAAAGTTCATAGTCGGTTTTGTTTTGTTTTGTTTTACTAATTATACTGGGTGCTTAGTGAGCTAGGCCCTTTCTGTCTGGACATGGGAATCTCTTAACTCTTAAATCTTTATCCTATTTCTTTATTAATTTTTTTTCTTGTTTTCTGTTTTTTTCTTTCTGAAACTCCTCATTAGTAGGTTTCTGGACCTGCTAGATTGATTATATTTGTTTCTTTTTCATTTGGTTGTACTTTCTGAGATACTACTAATCCTTTTATTGCATTTTATTTGGAGAATTTAAAAAATTTCTGTAGTTCTTTTGGTTCTGATCCTTTTTTATATATAGCAAATTGATTTATAGGTACAGTACCTTTAAGAATCTGAGGATATTATTTGGGTTTTTGTTGTTTTTTTTTTAGTTGTCTTCTGATTTTTGCATTATCTCTGTTTTCTCCAGATTTATGACCTTGTTTACCTTTGGTCTCTTCCTTTTGTTTTGGAGACATTCCTCAAATATCTAGGTATTAAAATAAATATCCATTTATATTTAAGTGTGGGGGACACAGACAAGCTAATTGGAAGCTCTGTGTATATGTGGGGAACTTACCAACTATTGTTGCTCCCACTCAGTAACTTCAGGTTTGTTTTAGGTGGTAGGGCAAAGAACTGCTACTGTTAGAGGGCCCTCAGATTCAAGAATTTAGGGACATTCAGCCTAAAGAAAGTCTGGTTGATGGTTCTGAATATAGGTTTTATTTATTTATAAGTATTTTTTTTTAAGATTTTTTAATTTATTTATTTGACAGAGAGAGAGGGAACGCAGGAGAAGTGGGAGAGGGAGAAGCAGGCTTCCCAGCAGAGCAGGGAGCCCGATGTGGGGCTCGATCCCAGGACTCTGGGATCACGACCTGAGCCGAAGACACATGCTTAACGACTGAGCCACCCAGGCGCCCCATGAATATAGATTTTAATTTACTATTTTTAGCCCGGAAGTCTTATTCCTCTCCTTCATGGTATCTAAGAATTTTGACTCTCTGGGGTTCTGTGAGCAAACCAGCCCATTTTTATTGCATCCCCTTCTACTACCAGCATTCTAAACTTCTAAGCTTCTTCTTGCTCCATATGTTACCACTCATGTTTGCTCTTTGTCTTCCAGAATTTAAAAACAAAACTCTCATCTGCTGGCGGTCCCTTTTCTGTTTATAATGGGTTTATGTATATTGAAATTCCTTGTGATGACTCTGTGTTCTGTCAATTTGGCTAGGCTGTAGTATCTTTCCCAGAGTTCCCTTATATGTTTCTGATTAGGATGGGTCACAAGGGAGATTTCTGCATCTGACATGAAATATTTATCCCTGGACAACTGAAGAAAGATTCTTACCTATTCCCCAGAAAAGGATATAAAGTCCCTTTTTTGTCTTTGGAGAAATCTTCATTCTTCTAGCTGGGTCACACTCTCTCTTTGATACTCTGTAATTTAAACTCTGAGATATAAAATTAACTATTATTAATACATCTTATGTTAGATGATAAGGAAGAAAAATCAGCCAAAGATGTTTGACTAATACATATGTATATATTTAAACATATTAAATTAAGGAAGAAATATTCCTAACTCTTATGGTCCTTTCTGCAACTGGTCATGTAACCATAGTTGGTATTTATAACTAACTACCTTCTTCTGCCAGCCATTTTGTAGTCCCTTTGTTCTCAGCATGCACCTCAGGTGGTCCTGGTTTTTTGCCTGGTGGAGTGACCCAAACCTTCATTCTTGAAGGGTCTGGGCTGTTGACAGTCCTGTCTGAATTGAGTTATTGTCATTTTTTATTGACTTTAATCACAGGACATGGAAGTGCTGAGAGGTGTTCTAGAGGATCTCCATTCCAGACAGTCCTCCTTACCCTCATTGTGCAGTAGTAACCCAATTTCCTCTTGCAGCTCAGGGCCAATCACCCCCAGCCGGTACAGTAGCTCCCTTCTTTGCCTGTTGATTCAGAACCCAAAGTAGCCAGGTGAGAGTCTCAACTTGAGTTTAATGGGAGTTACTGTTGTCTCCCCTGATGGGAGCATTCCTCCCTTTGAAACTAAAAGACTTCTAGACCAGCAAAGCCTGATGTCAACAGGGATAGGAAATAAATGTTTTATCTGAAACTGAATTTATTATTCTTCATTGATTTCCGAAACAAATAAGAGAAAAAACTCTTCTCTTTCTCATTAAAAGCATGAAAGGTATCACCATCCGTTTAGGCCTAAGCCAGAAACCTTGGAATCATCCTAAATTCTTCCCTTTTGTTGTCATTTTAATCTTACCTGTTAGAAAGTCCTATGCATTTTACCTTCTTTCACATCTCTCACTTTTATCTCCTCTACATCCTCATGTCAGTCACTGCCTTAGAACAGGCTTCACTTTCATTTACCCAAATTGTGGAAACAATCTACAATAAACTTTCCCACCTATCCATCTGCTACTTTTCTGCTAGAGCAATCTTTTAAAAATCAGACCATCTGTAGTGGCTCTAAGTCTCATTAAGTAATTCCCAACTTCTTACCCAGCTAAATTAATTCACCTATGGTAACAAATCTAAAGTCACATGCCTTAATAAATTAGAGGTTTATTCTTTCTCCACACTTATATGATGGTAATGTCAAGAAGCCAGGTTCCTTCTAATTTGCTACTTTTCTTTTTTTTTCTTTTTATTTATTTTTTTAAGATTTTATTTATTTATTTGACAGAGACACAGCGAGAGAGGGAACACAAGCAGGGGGGAGTGGGAGAGGGAGAAGCAGGCTTCCTGCCAAGCAGGGAGCCCGATGCGGGGCTTGATCCCAGGACCCCGGGACCACGACCTGAGCCGAAGGCAGATGCTTAACGACTGAGCCACCCAGGAGCCCCTAATTTGCTACTTTTCATCCCCTAGTATATTGCTCTTATCTACATGGTCCAACATGCTTCACCAGCATGTCCGAGCCAGCATGAAAAATCAAAGGGTGAAGAGGAAGATGTGCCCTTCCCTTTAAGGGTATAACCCAGAAGGATGTGCTGGTCATTTTCACTTTCAGCCCATTGGCAAGAACATGGCTACAAGTTCTAGCTGCAGGAGAATTTGGGAAAGAGAGTCAGTCTTGAGTTTGGCTAGCTTTGTGTCCATCTAAAAATGAAGAGGCTCAGTTACTGTAGGAAAAGGGGGAATGGCCATTGGAGGGGCACCAGTAGTCTCTGCTACACAAGGCATACAAGGTCTCCTAGAGATTGATTCTTGCCTACTCTTTGCCTTGTCTCTTAGTTCCTTCCCTTTCCACTCCTTTCCCAGCTCTCCCTAATCTGTCTCCTCTTTGCCAAAGCCATACTCAACTGTTGCACTTCCAGACATGCCATGCTGGTGTGTGTTTCTCTGCCTTTCCTCACAGTGTTTCCTTAACCACTTCCTTGCCACCCATTTCCCTTATCGCCAATATGCTCTGTTAGCCTGGCCTCAGAGAATTTGTCTTTCAAGACTTAATGTAAGCATCATCTATTGTATAAAGCCTTTATTGGACAGCAACCCCCCCCTCCCAACTCTGGTAGAATTGAACATCCCCTCCTCTGTTGCCCTTGTTATATGCAGATAGACTTCTGTCATTGCACCTTATTTACACTTAGATTCTCTTTCTCCTCCATTGTAAACCCTTTGAGGGCAACAGATGACATTTTATTTGTATATCCCTTGGATGTACTATAGTGCTTGGCAGGGGATGTGCACTAAAAATTTACAGAATGAGCAATTAGGTCCATAGCAAGTTTTCAGGGCACTGTCCAGACTTTAAAATGTCAGGGTGAACTCTTAAGATACAGCTGGCTACTGTCTTTTTGAATTTTTGTCAGTTAGCCCAGATGATAATGTTAGTTCCAACAGTATTTATAATCATCCTATATTATCTTTCTGATTGTTTCCTATTTAGTTTTTAGTTATATTTTAATTCTGAAAGTACTCTCAGAATTAGCTGTGGCATTTTTTTCCCCATTAAAAATGAGTGGACTTTTCTGTCTACTAAGTCACAATGTTTATAATTGCTTTTTAACAATTTAGTATATCAGTGACTTGCTGCAGGAGATGTTTTGAAGTGAATTACAATAATACTGACATGATTTCCAAAGCCTGTCCTGAGACCTTCTGAGCACTGCCATTTTAGCGTACTGATTCTAAGATAGATGCCTCAGGATTTATATGATGACTGAAAGAGTCATTTTTGTAAACAGATTCTAAGGCACGATTGCCTTAAATATTCTTACATGGAGAATATTTTTTTTCTGCTTTACTGTCTTGAGTAATATCTTTTGTTTTACTTGTAGATTTGATGGTCCTCGAAGATTTGAGGATTTAGGGTCAAGGTGTGAAGGACCGAGACCCAAAGGGCCTCGTTTTGAAGGAAATCGCCCCGATGGGCCAAGACCCAGATATGAAGGTCACCCAACAGAGGGCACTAAAAGCAAATGGGGAATGATTCCCCGGGGGCCAGCATCTCAGTTTTATATTACCCCCAATACATCCCTCAGTCCTCGACAGAGTGGACCACAGTGGAAAGGCCCCAAGCCAGCTTTTGGACAGCAACATCAGCAGCAACCTAAATCACAAGCAGAACCTCTTTCAGGAAACAAAGAACAATTAGCAGACACCAATAGTAACCAGCAGAAGAATTTTAAAATGCAGTCAGCTACATTTTCCATTGCTACAGATATAAAGGATGCCAAGGCGGCTCAGTCAAATGAGAATCTAAGCGACTCTCAACAAGAGCCACCTAAAAGCGAAGTCTCGGAAGGGCCCATAGAGCCTTCTAATTGGGACCAGAATTCTCAAAGTATGGAGACTCAAATGGACAAAGCCCAAGCTGTTACTCAGCCTGTATCCCTTGCAAATAAACCTCTACCTTCTCAATCTGCTTTTCCCTCAAAACCAGGGGGGATGGAGGGAGGAGCAGCAGTGACAACGTCATCATCATTAACTGCAGATAATGATTTTAAACCTTTGGGTATCGGTCTGCCCCATTCAGAAAACAGCCAAGAGAAAGGGCTGCCTCGGCCAGATAATAGAGATAATAGGTTAGAAGGCAATCGAGGCAGCAGCTCATCTTACAGAGGTCCTGGGCAAAGCAGAATGGAAGACACACGGGATAAAGGACTAGTAAATAGAGGTCGAGGCCAGGCACTCAGCCGTGGCCCGGGGTTGGTCAAGCAAGAAGACTTTCGTGATAAGATGATGGGTAGAAGAGAAGACAGTCGAGAGAAGATGAATAGAGGAGAAGGCAGTCGAGACAGAGGGTTGATGAGGCCAGGAGGCAGTCGGGAGAAAGTGCCGGGTGGTCTGCAAGGCAGCCAGGACAGGGGTAGAGCTGGCAGCCGAGAAAGGGGACTACCTCGGAGGGCTGGCAGTCAGGAGAGAGGACCTCCTCGAAGGGCTGGGAGTAGGGAGAGAGTACCACCACGAAGAGCCGGGAGTAGGGAGAGGGGACCACCTAGAGGGCCTGGCAGTAGGGAAAGGGGACTGGGAAGACCAGATTTTGGTCGTGACAGAGGTCCATTTAGACCAGAACCAGGAGATGGTGGGGAAAAAATGTATCCATATCACCGAGATGAGCCTCCTAGGGCTCCATGGAACCATGGAGAAGAGAGAGGGCATGAAGAGTTCCCATTAGATGGTAGAAATGCTCCAATGGAACGAGAAAGACTTGATGATTGGGATAGAGAAAGATACTGGAGAGAATGTGAACGTGACTATCAAGAAGATACACTAGATCCATATAACAGAGAGGACAGGTTCTCAGCACCACCATCTCGATCTCATGATGGAGATAGACGAGGCCCTTGGTGGGATGATTGGGAGAGAGATCAGGATATGGATGAGGACTACAACAGGGAAATGGACAGGGACTTGGACAGGGATGTGGATCGGATTGGAAGACCCATGGATATGTATGATAGAAATTTGGATAATGAGTGGGACAGAGATTATGGGAGACCACTGGATGAACAAGAATCACAGTTTCGTGAACGGGATATTCCATCTCTTCCACCTTTACCACCCCTCCCACCTCTTCCACCTTTGGATAGATATCGGGATGATAGATGGAGAGAAGAAAGAAATCGAGACCATGGGTATGATCGAGATTTTCGTGATAGGGGTGAGTTGAGAATCCGAGAGTATCCAGAAAGAGGAGATACATGGCGGGAAAAGCGAGATTATATCCCTGACAGAATGGACTGGGAAAGAGAACGGTTGTCAGACAGATGGTACCCATCTGATGTGGATAGACATTCCCCCATGGCGGAACATATGCCCTCCTCACATCATTCTTCTGAAATGATGGGGTCGGATACAAACTTAGACTCTGACCAAGGCCTTGGAGGGGTAATGGTTCTCAGTCAGAGGCAGCACGAAATCATTTTGAAAGCTGCACAAGAACTGAAAATGCTTCGGTAAGTTGACTACTTAAGATCATTTCTTTTAGTCAAAACCACATGCAGACTGCTCTTTTAAAGTGATGTGATATATTTGAATGGAATAATTTTGCTTCAAGTTCTTGTAATTTTTAAATTTGTAATCTGGCCATTTGGTGCTGTTTTAGGGTTAGGATATGTATTTAGGAACTGTGTTAATTGTAAGCTTATGTCCTGAAATCTGAAAATTTGATAGCCACTCTTGGCTTTTATAAATGTGTTGCTGACATACCATTATACTTGTGCATGTTTCAGGTGTCAAACTTCAACTCTCCAGTGCTCTGGACTTCACAGAGCTCATATGTAACATATCTTTTTTTTTTTTCCAGGAGGCATTTTTGTTCTTTGGTATTAGATCTTATAGACTTCATATTCACTAATCTTTGATAAAACTTTGGAAAGTGCTGTAAGGTTTTTCTCTGTTGAAGCTAAGAATGGTTTACCTGAAAGCGTCCTCAGATTTGTCTAACCATTGATACTTTCTTTCTGGGTGTTTTATCTTTCCTTATAACTAGAAGCAGATATCTCTACTTGAGGATGTTACTTGTTAGTGCATAATCAAATATTTTCTTTGTGAAATGGAGAATAGATCTTGGATTTCTTGATTTGCAATCACCTAACTATGTATAGATATCTATATAAAGCTTCCCAGGTAGTAGCAATTAAAAAAAAGCTAACATTGCATGCTTACTATGTGCCAGGAACTATACTGAGTACTTTGTATATATTCATTTAATCCCTAAACCAACCAAATCCTGAGATAAGATTTTAGGAGTCATTGATAGATTGTCAGCTTTTTGAGTAATTTCTTAGGAATTAACAGTGTTTTGAGAAAATAAATTAATGGTTAGCTTTTGATGTATTCCAGTGTATTATGTTTCCTTCATTTTTCAATTCTGGTCTACATTTGTAGATTATATCAATTGAAATTATAACTGAAGCTTTATGACTAGAAAAGTATAATGAGGAAAAACACCTGTAGGTCAAGATGAGAGATCTGGTATCTCAGGCAGCACAGCAGATTTCTGTCTATAGAAGATATGCTCTGAGAGATTGGACTCTTCCAAATTACTCATGAAGAAGATGTGAAAGCATGCTAGAGAACATTTAGTTACTACATTGTTCACTTTTAAATTATTGACACCTTTAATTTAATCCCCACTGTGTGTGGGGCACTGTGCTAATTGTTTAGTGTATATTATCTCAGTCCTCCTGTCTCAAATCCTTTTATCTCAAAGGCCTGCAAAGATCCTCGCTTCACAGACACTAAAGCTCAGAGAGGTTAAGTCCACTTGGCTAATCAGTGGCAAACCCAGAATTTGAATGCAGTCTGTCCAGCTCTAAAATCTGTTTTGTTTATGGAGAACACCAAGCTGATTGGTGTTACCAAGCTGCCAAGGTTTCTTTCCTTTTCTTTTTTAAAATTTCCTTTTCTCCATTATTGCTTTATATGGAAATGCTGGATAAAAGGTGCTTCTTCTTCACCATCTTTTTTTATAAAGCTCTTTCTAGGCAACATAAACATAATTAAAATATATGAAGTGATGGGTAGGAATTATCATAGTTGAATACAAGTAAGCTATGTTGTGTTGGTATAAAGTCATAATATGATTTATATGAGGCAGAAAATAAACTTTATATTTGACCCTTATTTTGTATCTATTTGAGTCACTACACCCAATGTAAGGAAAAAATTGTAAAAGGTCTGAAGAGGTTATAGATGTTACACCTGCTTTTAAGGTGGGCATTGTAAGGAGAAGTTAAAAAAAAAAAAAAGGGAATTTGACCAGAGATTTGAAGAATAGCATGAAGAGTTATAGAATTACTCTTTAGGAATATGAAGTGTTATTTGTAAGCATATAGACTGACATTTGTTCTCACTGTATACAGTAGGGCCATAAACTAAAATACCCAGAAGAACCAGACAAGTAACTAAAATGAGTGAAAGTGGGCCAGTACAACTCTACTTACTGAGTGTGATGAGGATTGTGGCAAACTGCTTCATCTAAAGTGAACAGCCACTACTCCAGTCATTTCATTGTTGACATGTGGAAACGTACGCCCATTCATTATTACCAAATCCCTTTAAAATTTGAATTTATATGTGAAATATTTTGCTTTGTAAATAATGGCAGCTAATTCAGATTTTAAAAACTGATGTGAAAGCAAACTTAAAAAAACTTTCTAGGCCGTATTTGGCCACCATTTTGCAACCACTGGTCTAGAGTCTTCAACAAAAAACATAGCGAGAGAACTTTTTGTTCAATGAAAGAAAAATATGACAAGTAGATGATATTTTAGAATAGACTAATGAGGCAGATTGTAGATTCTGCCCTTGAAGATCCTTAATAATTTGTAGTCATTTATAGGTTGTAGATGACTGGTCAGTTAGCTATATAAAGGCAAGAAGAGTGATACCCTGCTGGTGCTCTGTGGGCACTGTAGGTTTTAGAACTAGGTGTTTAGGTCTCTTTTTTGTTCTTTGATATCAATTGTAGTCACTTAGGAATGGAGTAAACATGCCTTAATGTACCATGGCAATTTTATTTGTTCACAGGGAACAGAAAGAACAGCTTCAAAAGATGAAAGACTTTGGGTCGGATCCCCAGATGCCTGACCATCTGCCGCCCCAGGATGCGAGGTTGCAGAACGCATCTTCAAGGCCTGGAATGTACCCGGTATGGGAAAATGTGTGTTCAGGGAATGAAATGATTCCTACCTTGTATGTTTATATGTTGTTTGATTTTTTTCTATTGTAGTAAGTATAAAATTTCCTCTATAAAAAATGTAAATTTGGGGAAAGTAAAAAGCTAATTGTAATTGACCTTTGAAAATCTTTTAAATGTGGTCAGAAGTGTGACAGATGCATTTTTCTCCTAGGTTTTGATAAGTACACCAAGCACACCTGAGCTACATGGCTTCATGTTCACAAAACTGTAGAATTTTCCTAATAATCTCTTTTGTTCAAATAGTCCTGTTTTTCATCTGGGCAGTGCAGGGGCTCCCCATGAACCTTGTTCCTGTGAGCCTCCAAGTCTCCCCACCTCCTCGGGCTACTGGTTCCTCAGCTACAGAAGAGATCAAACATTATGCCCCAGTTCAGGCAGTAAAGTTCTGTTAAAGACTTGTTTGATCAAGTTCTCCCTTTGTTTTGCATTCATTTTTGTTGTTGTTTGTTGTTTTTACCTTTATGCCAGTGATGGGCTTTAAAAAATGTTTTCATGCAAATAACTTTATAACAACACGAGAGAAAAAAACTCAAACCATTTCATGAAATTAACTCTTCATTTTTCAATGTTCCCTTTCATCCCAATCTAACACATAATACTCATACATAGTTGTTAGCACCAGGGGCCACCATGATGTCACCTCTCCATGTCCCATGTCCCGACCTGTGTGTGCATCCATCAGCATCCGGATGTGTATCCTGTCACTCAGCATATTCAAAGTGGAGTTCATTATCATTCTCCATTAAATTTGTTCTTTCTTCTCACCATTACCTAGTCACCCAAGCTGGAAACCTGAAAGTCAGCCTTAACTCTTTCCTTTGTCCTACCCTTTCATAGCCAGTCATTCTGTTGATTGATTTTACTACCTTTTTAATATTGTTCAGATATACTGTCCTGTACTTCCCCACAACCTCAGTTCTAGTCTTCATCAGCTCTTGCCTAGATTATTTAAGAAACATCCTCGTTCATCTCCCCGTCTCATTCCCCTCTGATCCATTCACCATTCTGCTACTAGAGTGATTATTTTACTATATTTTTGAATCAAAGATTGGGGTATAATTTACATGTCATAACTCATTTTAAGCCTACATAGGTTGAGTTTTGACAAATATAAAGAAGAACAAAATTTCCATTACCCCAAAAAGTTCTCTACTGCCATTCTGTACTCTTGTGCTTCACTTTAGACAGCACTGATGGGACTTCTGGCCAACTGGACATGCGAAAACATAAATCTCACTCTGTTGTGCACCCTGGCTTTAGAATGCTTCCCTATTCCCCCATGGCTTTCAGGATAAAATCTAGAGTCCTTTGCATGACCTTTTATGTTCTTCCTGACCTGGCCTGACCTCTACTTACCATTACTTAACCATTACCATCACTCTCCTACACTCTGCTTTCCTTCCACATGGAGCTTCTTACAACACTGCAAGTGTGCCAGTCTCTTACCTCTCCATCCCTTTGCCACATGCATGTTGTTCTCTAAAGCCGGAGTTTCTTTTCTTTCTCTTCTTATCCCCTTCTCCACCTAGTTCATTCTTGTTCATTTTTAGAACTCAGCTCCGTATCTTCCCTTCCACTTGTGTAAGATGGTTGCCTTCACATGTACCCCTCTAACATCTTGTACAAGCCTCTGTCATAGCCATTATCCTGTGGTATTTTGTCTGTTACCTCGTCTGTCTTTCCTTCTAAACAGAGCTCATGGGGTGCCAGGATGGCTCAGTAGGTTAAGCGTCTGCTTGGGCTCAGGTCGTGATCTCAGGGTCCTAGGATTGAGCCCCACGTTGGGCTCCCTGCTCAGCGGGGAGTCTGCTTCTCCTTCTGCCCCTCCCCCTGCTTGTGCATGCACTCTCTGTCTCTCAAATAAATAAATAAAATCTTTAAAAAAAATAATAATAAAAATCTTAAATTCCCAAAGTGGGATACTTCAGTTACAGAATAAGGACATTTTTAATGATTCCTGGAATACAGCCAGGGGCTCTTGAAAATAGTTGTATAAGGTGTATACCAGAGCCTTGCAAGTATCAGCTACTTAATATTTTTGGTAGATTTAATAGTTTTAATAAAATGTTTTAATATGCATTTTTGATAATTAGTGAACATGAGTTTTTTTTTTACATATTAATTATATTCTTATAAAAATTCTGTTTTGTTCTTTACCCATTTACTCTTTGACTCTTGAGGTTTTTCTTACCAATTTATATTATTAATGTAGATATTAATCTTTTCTCATATAAATACTGTAGGGATGTTTTGTTTTTTAAAAAAATGTATCTATTGCTTTCACTGTGTAGTGTGAAGAAAACACCTTCTATTTTATTTATAGACATAGTCTCAAGAGTTCTTAAGATATTTGAAACAGGCCTGGATAGCTCCAGACACGATAGTTTTTGTCTTATATTGGCATTTTCTTGAAGTTTAAAATGGCATAATCGAATGTTTACTCTTAGGTAGTAACCCTTTGTCTTTAACTGTAGCCTGTAGCTATCTCTAGTTAAACAACATTTCTTATGTATTGGCCAAATCCATTTTGTTACTCAAAAAGTTTGTTTTTAAAGTACAGCCCATACATGAGTAAATATGTAAGTAATATATATTGTTGGCTGGTCTGTATAAGGTCTAAAATAGCTGTCAGTGAAGAACAAACAAACCAGACACAGTGAACTAAGAGAAAAGTATAGTGACCATTTGAATCAAGCTTGCAAAGATTAAAATAAAATTTGACCACTGGATTTCAATATTGAGTAGATAGGACCTATCTGTCGAGAGGTTCTACTATCTCTTTAATACACATTTCTGTTGACATTTGGTGATTGCTTTGGGAAAACAAATGTGAACATTGCACGCTACAGTGGCACTCCCTCTTGGAGAGGTTACTAAATGTCCCATTCAGTTTCTTTGTTTTGTTGTTTCCTGGTGTTGATGTTGTATGTTGGTACCAATCTTGCCACAAACTACTCTTGTCAACCAGACAACTGAATAGAAATGAGGAGGCTAGCTAGAATTTATTTCTCTCACTGGAAATCACTCTTTTTGTAGAGATAGGTCACCAGAGTGAGAAAGATAGTTTATAGCAGAGGTTCTTAACCAAGTGGTCAACATCAGAATTATTCATGGACTAGCATTAACTAATGCTAGGATCTCCCCCTACAGAAATTCAGTAGTTATGGGGTGGACCTGGGACATTTATATCTAAGTGGCTAACTCCCTAACTAGGACGGAGAAAAAGAGGGTGGTACATTGGGGGGAGGGGATGGTAGTGTTGAGGACAACTTTTTTTTAAGTGGGTGTTTTATTTATTTGTACTTAAACCTATAAACCAACCAACCAACTGGTACTATTATCATAATACATTAAAATACAAAACATCTTTCTGCAAATACTAGAATAATGTACAAAGTAGGAGTTATAGTAAAAGAACACAAGGGGCAGAGGAAATCCATGAAGCACATTATAGCTTAACCCTTCACCACAACAATTGAGGTTATTAACAAGTAAAGCCTCACAATGTCAGAAAATACAAATAATCCTTCATCACACACCTTTGTATTTTTACTTCCTATTCTTTTTTTTTTTTTTTAAAGATTTTATTTATTTTTGACATAGAGAGAGTGTACAAGCAGGGGAAGCAGCAGGCAGAGGGAGAGGGAGAAGCAGGCTCCTCGCTGAGCAGGGAGCCCGATGGTGGGGCTCGATCCCAGGACCCTGGGATCATGACCCAAGCCGAAGGCAGACGCCCAACCATCTGAGCCACCCAGGCGCCTCTTTACTTCCTATTCTTGAGGTTAGATTCTAAAGCCTAAAGATACCCAAATTAGTATTGTATCTAGTTATCTGTAGCCAGAAACATGCTACATTGTCCATAGCAGCCAATGCTACTGAAACCTCTTTGATTATACTCCATTCATATCCCCTCAATTGACACAATAAGCATAGTGAGAAACAGAATATCAAGGCAGAGATACAGGACCCTAAAACACAAATCCTAGGAGAAGTAATACAGCCACTGCCCAAATTGAGATTGAATAATATACTCATCGTCACACATATCCAGGCTCTATGTTCACAGAGTCATTTGGGAATAAATCCATTATTTGCTGGGTGCTAAGATACTTAGCAGTTTGCTGTATTACACCATGGCTTTCCCCAGCAGTTTCTAAGATAGACTCCACATCACTGACCAAAGTTGACTGGAACTGGATCTGGGGCTGCAGGGATTCCTCTCCACAGTTGTGGAGCTGATTGTTTCAGGAATTGTTGTTCCAGGCCTGGGGACACCAGGTCTGACTGTTGCAGGAATGGTTGTTCCATATTGAAAGGTTCCAGAGTGTTTATCAGTTATCCCTAGTGATAGGAAGAGAAGCCTGGGTGTTCTGTAGTTGCTGAGCTGTCCTGAGTCACACTGTTGCTGTTTGGCCAGTTGTGTTTCTGCCACCTCTTATTTCATTCTCTGGTTCTGGAACCAGGTCTAAACCTGCTTATAGCTAACGTTCAGAATGTTGGGAAGTTCTTGGATCTGCTGTAGACTGAGGTATTTCTGTCTCTGAAATCTGTCATTGAGTACATATAGTTGGGTCTGAGAGGACAGGGTTCTGATCTGTTTCTTGCCCAGGGCCATATCTTCCTTCTTCACTGTTCCTTCCTCTGTAGAAGTGGGTAGTAGTTTTACTCTGGGACTGGTGGAAGAATCGGGCTGTCCCGAATAAGCAGATCCATGGAAGGAGGAAGAGGAGAGACAGTCTCGATGTAGGGTGTCTCAGCAGATGATATTTGCAAGGATGCATAATTTTCTTCAGGCCCATAAGTCTCAGGCATTGGAGAAGAGTCCTTAGAATTGGGTGCTTCAGGGAAAGGCGGACATTGGGGCTTAGCTGGATCCACACTCCTGTTGCTAAGTTGAGGGTAGAAAAAGAGTGAGATTGGTTTGTTCTAAGATTTTATTTATTTATTTTATTATTTGAGGGAGAGCAGGCAGAGGGGCAAAGGGAAAGGGAGAGAAAGCTTGTCGTGGGACTTGATGCCACAACCCCGAGATCCCGATCTGAGCCACCTAGGCATCCAAAGAGCGTGATTGTAAGAAAAGCCCTAGGCTTAAGTATCTAGGTGGGAGAGCTTAGAGAAATATGAAGATCTCCAGATGTAAGAATATCAGACAGGATGAAGTGGGTCACCACTGCAATAGCAAGAGCCAACCAGCCCAATCTAACAAAAGGTTGAAGACCGTTTTGTTTCCTTTTTCTAAATAACCTAATTGAGGTATAATTTACATAGCATAGAATTTGCCCATTTTCAGTGTGTGATTCAGTGACTTTTAGTAAATTTTACCAAGCTCTGCAATCATCACCATTACCCCGTTTTAGAACATGTTCATTATCCCAGTAAGATCCCTTTTGCCAGTTTGCAGTTAATCCTCATTCCTACCCCAGGTTCCAGGCAACAATTAATCTACTTTTTTGACTCTGTAGATGTGTCTTTCTGGGCATGTCATTTAAATGGAATTCATACAATATGTGGTCGTTCATGTCTTTTAGATAGCCTCATGTTTTCTTTTTTTTTTTTTAAAGATTTTATTTATTTATTCAACAGAGAGAGACACAGCGAGAGAGGGGACACAAGCAGGGCGAGTGGGAGAGGGAGAAGCAGGCTTCCTGCCGAGCAGGGAGCCCAATGTGGGACTCGATCCCAGGACCCTGGGATCATGACCTGAGCTGAAGGCAGACGCTTAACGACTGAGCCACCCAGGCACCCAGATAGCCTCATGTTTTCAAGGTTCATCCATGAATCAGCACTTCATTTCTTTTTATTGCCAAGTAGTATTCTATTGTATGGATATACCATGTTTTGTGTATCCATTCACCAATTGATAGACATTTGGGTCATTGAATAATGCTGCTGTGAATACTCGTGCAAGTCCTTAGGTGGATATGTTTTTCTTGGATAGAGACCTAGGAATGGAACTGCCAAGTGTATCGTAAATTTATGTTTAACCTTTTGAGTAAGTATTAAGTCATTTACCAAAGTGGTCGCACCATTTTACATTCCCATTAGCAATCTAAGAGGGTTCTTGTTTCTCTACATTCTTGCCATCATTTGTTATTGTCTGTTTTATTAACTACAGCCATTCTACTGGGTATGAGATGGTATCTCATTATAGTTTTAATTTGTATTTCCCTAATGACTAATGATGTTGAGCATCTTTTCAAGTGCTTATTCTGGTATCTTCTTTGGAGAAATGTCCAAATTTTTTGCCCATATTTTTTTTCTATTGTTTGTCTTACTAAGTAATAAAAATTTTTCATATTCTAAGTATAAGTCCTTTATCAGATACATGATTTGCATATTTCTCTCCGATGGTGTATTTTAAAACAAAAAGTTTTTAATTTTGAGTGACTCCGGTTTATCAACTTTTTCTTTTATGGATGGAGAATCGGATTTTAATTTCTACTAACGTGTGAAAACATGATGGTATGCTTATCCACTAAAGCATTTACTCTGTTCTCCAGCCTCCAGGGTCCTATAGACCACCCCCTCCTATGGGTAAACCACCAGGTTCAATTGTGAGGCCTTCAGCTCCACCGGCAAGATCATCTGTTCCTGTGACCAGGCCGCCTATCCCAATACCACCACCACCACCGCCACTTCCTCCGCCTCCACCTCCTCCTCCAGTGATAAAGCCACAAACTTCAGCTGTGGAACAGGAACGCTGGGATGAAGATTCTTTCTATGGTCTCTGGGATACAAATGATGAACAAGGACTGAATTCAGAATTTAAACCAGAAACTGGAACAATTCCATCTGCTCCAGTGTTACCACCCCCACATGTTCACCCTTCCATTCCCCCTCCTGGCCCATTGCCTATGGGTATGCCACCAATGTCCAAACCACCACCAGTGCAGCAGACTGTTGATTATGGCCATGGCCGAGGTGAGTAATGGTGACAGGTTTGTATTTGGGATTCTCAAGAAATTGTTAGCTTCAGCTTTGTCTTCTTTAAGCTTCATTCTTAATAATGTTTTTTCCCTGATTTGGTTCACCAGATATGTCCACTAATAAAGTTGAACAGATACCCTACGGAGAAAGAATAACCTTGCGCCCAGATCCACTACCTGAAAGATCAACGTTTGAGACAGGTAGGAGTCCCAGAGAGATCAGTACTTTTTTTTATTATTAACATACAATGTATTATTTGTTTCAGGGGTACAGGTCTGTGATTCATCAGTCTTACACAATTCACAGTGCCTCACCATAGCACATACCCTCCCCAATGTCCATCACCCAACTGCCCCATCCTTCCCACCCGCCTCCACTCCAGCAACCCTCAGTTTGTTTCCTGAGGTTAAGAGTCTCTTATGTTTATCTCCTTCTCTGGTTTTGTCTTGTTTCATTTTTTCCTCTCTTCCCCTATGATCCTCTGCCTTGTTTCTCAAATTCCACATATCAGTGAGATCATATGATAATTGTCTTTCTCTGATTACTTATTTCGCTTAGCATAATACCCTCTAGTTCCATCCATGTCGTTGCAAATGGCAAGACTTCTTTTTTGACGGCTGCATAATATTCCGTTGTATATGTACACCATATCTTCTTTATCCATTCATCTGTCGATGGACATCTGGGCTCTTTCCATAGTTTGGCTCTTGTGAACATTGCTGCTATAAACATTGGGGTGCAGGTGCCCCTTCGGATCACTACATTTGTGTCTTTGGGGTAAATACCCAGTGTTGCAATTGCTGGGTCATAGGGTAGCTCTATTTTCACCTTTTATTTATTTATTTTTTAAAATATTTTATTTGAGAGAGAGAGACACAGCAAGAGAGGGAACACAAACGGGGAGTGGGAAAGAGAGAAGCAGGCTTCCCGCCAAGCAGGGAGCCTGATGGGGGACTCGATCCCAGGACCCTGGGATCATGACCTGAGCAGAAGGCAGACGCTTAACGACTGAGCCACCCAGGCGCCCCTATTTTCACCTTTTTGAGGAACCTCCATACTGTTTTCCAGAGTGGCTGCAGCAGCTTGCATTCCACCAACAGGGTAGGAGGGTTCCCCTTTCTCCACATCCTCAAAAATATCTGTCGTTTCCTGACTTGTTAATTTTAGTCATTCTGACTTGTGTGTGGTGGTTTGAGAGATCAGTATTTTTAAACCTTTTTAGGACCTAATTTTCATGTGATTTTCCTTTCAATAAGATTATCTGGGCCTCCTGGGGCGCCTGGGTGGCTCAGTCAGTTAAGCGTCTGCCTTCAGCTCAGGTCATGATCCCAAAGTCTTGGGATCGAGTCCCACATCGGGCTCTCTGCTCAGCGGGGAGTCTGCTTCTCCCTCTGCCTGCTGCTCCCCCTGCTTGTGCTCTCTCTGACAAATAAATGAATAAATTCTTTTAAAAAAAAAATTATCTGGGCCTCCCTTTAATATAGTTAAAAAATTCATAAGTTGAATTTAGAACAATAATTTATACTAGCTTTAAAGTTAGATTTTCATCTTTCCGCTTTTATTCAGAAAAGGGGATGTAGCTCTTACCTTGTATTAATTGTTTTCATAGAGCACACAGGCCAACGTGACCGTTATGATAGAGACAGAGACCGTGAGCCTTATTTTGATCGTCAGAGTAATGTCATGGCAGATCATCGAGATTTCAAAAGGGATCGGGAGACACACAGAGACCGAGACCGGGATCGGGGTGTGATTGACTATGACCGGGATCGATTTGATAGAGAACGCCGACCTCGAGATGATAGGTATGTTATGAAAAATATCTTTTTGCCAGGTGTACAAATTACCATAGACTTAAGTTCAGCAAAAGTCATTGTATCTAAAGGAAATTCAGTAAATGATGTATTCTTCTTATACATGTGTGTATATATAATGTGGAGATGGAAGAACAGTTCCAGACCAATCTTCAGAAAACTAGATCTTTGAGCTTTGTGAGCTTGAGTTCCAGAGAATTAAATGGGAGATGGAGATAGCCAGTAAGGAAAAGAAATAGTATTGTCAATAAAGGTGCAGTCATTACTTAAGTAGTAGGCATACAGTGTATTTTTGCAGTTCATGAACTCTTTAGATGTGTGTATGCAAGGCAGATCTAAATGGAAAAGCAAAATAAAAATAAAAATATTTACTATGTGTAGTAACTACACATGGAGAAAATTGGGCAGATAGTAATATTGCATTGTAAGACAGAGACCTCCATTTTTTCTTTTTATTTTCTAAAGCACTTCCTGTTACATCTTCTAGGACTCAGTCATATCGAGACAAAAAAGACCATTCCTCATCCAGAAGAGGGGGATTTGATAGGCCATCCTATGACCGAAAGTCTGACCGACCAGCCTATGAAGGACCATCCATGTTTGGAGGTAGAGCAGTGGCTTATTACCCATGAGGATGTTGAGAATGCAAACCACTGGAGATGTTTCCCACTGTAGCTATGGATTTAAACTTTCAATAACGTGTACTCACAGATTTTTCAGAGATGGCAACATTATTATCAAAAATAGCAGTGCAGGGGCGCCTGGGTGGCTTAGTCAGTTAAGCATCCAACTCTTGATTTCAGCTCAGGTCTTGATCTCAGGGTCATGAGTTCAAGCCCCGAGTTGGGCTCCATGCTGGGCATGGAGCCTACTTAAAAAAAAGTTTTTTAAATTTAAAATTAAAAAAAATAATAATGTAATTAATGAAAGAAAACATAAATTGTTCTTTTGTATTATTAAAGAAATTTAGAAAACAGAAATAAAATCAGTTAAAATCCCACCACCTACACAACTATTATAATTTTGTATATTTCTTATCATTCTCTTTTCATGTACATATCAGTGAAGTTGTAGTCAAAGTGTATATATCATTTCTTTATCATGCTTATTCCCAGTGATATTGTACGATACACATTTTTCTATATGTAAACCTACTATAATAATGGCTCTATGATATTCCATTGAGTGGATAAAATATAAAACCTTATTGTTAGACATTTAGGTTGCTTTTGGTTTTTCACCACTATACACTTAAGCTAGAAACACATACCTGTTTGTAAGAACAAGCTTTCCGAAGCTGGTGACTCTTGTTCATAAAACTGTAAAGCTGGGGCACCTGGGTGGCTCAGATGGTTAAGCGTCTGCCTTCGGCTCAGGTCATGATCCCAGCGTCCTGGAATCGAGTCCCGCATCGGGCTCCCTGCTGCTTGGGAGCCTGCTTCTCCCTCTGCCTCTCTCTCTCTCTCTCATGAATAAATAAAATCTTTAAAAAAAAAAAAAACTGTAAAGCTGAAGTTACAGACAGATTATAAAAATCATACTTGGGACTATCCAACAAAGTGTATACTATTCTCCTTCCATGTCCTGTTGCTTAACTTTTTCCTAAATTTAATACAAACAAAGATGATTTCGGTATTTTTCAGAACATTCTGTTTGCCTGAAATCATACCTAAATCTTTTCATTTTCTTGATTTTAATAGATTTACATTACTTTAAACTTTCTCTCATTAAGGTTAAAAGTGGCCCCCAAATCATTATTTTATATTATATTACCTTAGCATGAGTGAAGAGAATTAAAATTTAAAATAATCACCATATAAATAGTAATTTTGTTCAACTGCTGGCCTCCTAGGAGAACGAAGAACCTACCCAGAGGAGCGAATGCCCCTGCCAACTCCTTCACTAAGCCACCAGCCACCTCCAGCTCCACGGGTCGAGAAGAAACCCGAATCTAAGAATGTGGATGATATTTTGAAACCACCTGGCCGAGAGAGCAGACCTGAGAGAGTGAGTCCTATGTAGTTGACTAGCTTTCTTGCAAATCAGAGGCTGATAGGAGATCTTTTTCATATCCTGAATAGAATTCCTCTACTTTTCTGTGACATGGTAATATCAGATTCAAAGCATCTTACCATCTCCAAATCATCATTTAATCTCAAACTGCTTACCCTATAGAATTTAAGAAATTAGAGATTAATTGCTTGGCAAAAAAAGATGTTGAAAACTTTAGAAAACAGTTCATAAGAGGTTCATTAATTGCTCTTATTTTGAAGAGGAGGAAAGTGGATTTGGTTTTATGGCATGTGAAACAAAAAGAGGGAGAATTAGGAGACTTGATTTGCTTGGGCTTATTTTCCTATTTTCCTAGTGACCTCCAAATGTGTATGTTCTTTTTTTTTTAAGTTTTAATTTTCATTCCAGTTAGTTAACAAACAGTGTTATATTAGTTTCAGGTGTATAATATAGTGATTCAACACTTCCATGCATCACCTGTGCTCATCAGGACACGTGAACTCCTCAATCCCCATCATCTGTTTAACCCATCCCCACACCTTCTTCCCCTCTGGTAACCATCAGTTTGTTCACCATACTTAAGAGTCTATTTCTTTGCCAGAACTTTTGGGGGATTTCTGCATCCATATTCATAAGAGACAATCTGTGGTTTTCTTGTGATGTTTTTGTCTCGTTTTGGTGTTTTGGTTTTAGATATCTGCTTGATTTGAAATGCTGGCCTCCCAAAATGAGTAGGGAGTTGTTCCTTCCTGTTCTGTGTTTTGGAAGAGCTTGTAAAGAGTTCTTTAAATGTTTGTTGGAACTTAGTGATGAAACTATGTGGGCCTCTGAGCTTTTTTTTGCAGGTAGTTTTTAATTACTGATTTAATTTCTTCACTTGTCATGGGTATATTCAGATTATATATTTTTTCTTGAGTCATTTTTGGTTGTCTGTGTCTTTCAAGGGATTCGCCCATTTCACCTAAGGTGTCTAATTTGTTGGTATACAACTGTTCATAGTATTCCTTTATAACAATTTTTTACTTCTGTGAAGTTGGCAATTGTGTTTCATCCTTCATTTCTGATTCTAGTAATTTGAGTCTTTTCTCTTTTTTCTTAGTCAGTCTAGCTAAAGGTTTGTCAATTTTGTTGATCTTTTCAAAGAACCAGCTTTTGGTTCTATTGATTTTTCTTTATTGTTTTTCAGTTGTCTATTTTATTGACTTCTGCCCTAATATTTCCTTCTTTCTGCTTGTTTCAGGTTTAGTTTGTTCTTCTTTTTCCAACGTCTGAGGGTGAAGGTTGGGTTATTGATCTGAGATCTTTCTTCTTATTAATATGGGCACTATGGCTATAAACTTCCTTATAAGCACTGCTTTACCTGCATCCCATAAGTTTTGGTATTTTTATTTATCTCAAAGTATTTTCTGATGTTTAAATTCTTTCTTTGAGCCATTGGTTATTTAGGAGTATGGAGTTTAATTTCCACATACTTGGAATTTCTCAAATTTTCCTACTATTAATTTCTAATTTCATTCCATTGTGGTCAGAGTCATACTTTGTATTATTTCTGTCCTTCCAAATTTATTAAGGTTTGTTTCATGACCTGTCATATGGTGTATCCTGGAAAACAATATGTCACTTAACTATAAGACATCATTGTAAAAAAAAATTTTCTGAGTGATTTTTTGGTTTTTCATTGTGTTTCAGATTGTTGTTATAATGAGAGGATTGCCTGGCAGTGGAAAGACACATGTTGCAAAACTTATTCGAGTAAGTATGGGAAAGCCAAAAAATCAGTTGCCTTTATTAGCCACTTGCCTTCTTAGCAAGCAGCGTGATTTTGATACTGGTATTTCCCGTTTGATCCATTCTTATTGGCCCATGTGGGAGATGCTGTCCCATAAACATTTTGTTCTGCTTAAACAAATATCTTTGCCTCTGCTCGATTTGAACCACCAGAAGATTGCATATTATTTAGCCATGAGAAGGAACTTTGCTGTGAGCATTCATTAATTTATTCTATAGGTTCTCTTTAACTCTCTTGACTGTATGATTCTTAGGATAAAGAGGTAGAATTTGGAGGACCTGCACCCAGAGTTCTAAGCTTAGATGATTACTTCATCACTGAAGTGGAAAAAGAAGAAAAAGACCCAGATTCTGGAAAGAAAGTGAAAAAGAAGGTATGGCATATTCCTCTCAGATTGTACTCCGATTCATTAATAATTTTGAAAGGAAAACATGTTCAGGGAGTAATGCGGCTTTTTTGAAAACAAAGAAAATTTTCTCTTTTTTGAACACAAACTTTAGTACTTAGGTGTGAAGGAAAGACTACAAAGTTATCTCTGTCCAGAGGCTAACCAGGGAAGAGGTTTAGGATGGTTCTTTGTTTTTGTTAACTCCATATCTCTTTTGGGGTATCTTATTAGGTCATGGAATATGAATATGAAGCTGAGATGGAGGAGACCTACCGCACCAGCATGTTCAAAACTTTCAAAAAGACTCTGGATGATGGCTTTTTCCCCTTTATCATCCTGGATGCCATCAATGACAGAGTTAGACATTTTGACCAGTTTTGGAGTGCAGCAAAAACCAAGGGTTTTGAGGTAAAAGAACTTTAGAGTACTTTGTGTTATCATGTAAGTGTTGCATTTGCTTGCTTAATCACTGTTCCTTCTTTCTTAGGTATATTTAGCTGAAATGAGTGCAGATAACCAGACTTGTGGCAAAAGAAATATTCATGGAAGAAAACTTAAAGAAATAAATAAGGTGATTTTTGGAAACATAGGAAGTGTATATTCTAAACTTCATTTTGTCTGTATGATCATTGTTGTCTGGAAGTTCTTGTTTATCCCCTTTACTTTCAGAAAATCTTTTCTACCTTCTTAACAAATGATTCTTATCCTTTGTATCTAAGTGAAAGAGGTGTGGCCTAGCCCTTCTAGGAACTGGCCTGTTAGACTTCACAGTATTAGTTAAATTTGTCTTAAATGCTCACTTGGTCTTTCTTTGAGTAGTTTCTTGAGATAACTTGACCTCCTAAATCTTGCAATAGATGGCTGACCACTGGGAAACTGCACCTCGTCATATGATGCGTCTGGACATTCGTTCTCTGCTGCAAGATGCTGCTATTGAAGAGGTGAGTGGCCTTTGCCTTGAAAGCAGTACAAAAGGGACCTTTTTTTTTTTATTCATCTTTTTATTTGGAACAAATTTTAAACTCCAGAAAAGTTGCATGAATCGTATAAGAACACCTGTACAACTTTCATTGAGATTTTCTGATTGTTAATATTTTGCCACATTTTTCTCTATATAGATATGTATGTCTTCTTTTTTTCATTTAAATTCATTTAATTAACATATAGTGTATTATTAGTTTCAGAGGTAGAGGTCAGTGATTCATCAGTCTTATATAACACCCAGAGCTCATTACATCAAGTGCCCTCCTTAATGTCCATCACCCAGGTACCCCATCCCCCCAACCCCCATCCTTTAGCAACCCTCAGTTTGTTTCCTGTGATTAAGAGTCTCTTATGGTTTGTCTCCCTCTCTGATTTCATCTTGTTTTATTTTTCCCTCCCTTCCTCTATGCTCCTCTGTTTTATTTCTTAAATTCCACATATGAGTGAAATCGTATGATAGTTGTCTTTCTCTGATTGACTTTTTTTGCTTAGCATAATACCCTCTAACTCCATGTTGTTGCAAATGGCAAGATTTCAGTCTTTATGGCTGAGTAATGTTCCATCGTTTATATATACCACATCTTCTTTATCCATTCATCTGTCGATGGACATCTGGGCTCTTTCCATAGTTTGGCTCTTGTGGACATTGCTGCTATAAACATTGAGGTGCAGGTGCCCCTTCAGATCACTACATTTGTGTCCTTGGGGTAAATACCTAGTAGTGCAATGGCTGGATCATAAGGTAATTCTATTTTCAACTTTTTGAGGAACTTCCATACTGTTTTCCAGAGTGGCTGCACCAGTTTGGGAAGTTTGCATTCCCACCAACATTGTAAGAGGGTTCCCCTTTCTCTGCATCCTCGCCAACATGTGTTGTTTCCTGAGTTGTTAATTCTAGCCATTTTGACTGGTGTGAGGTGATACTCTCATTGTGGTTTTGATTTCTATTTCCCTGATGCTGAGTGATGCTGAGCATTTTTTCATGTGTCTATTGGCCATTTGTATGTCTTCTTTGGAGAAATGTCTGTTTATGTCTTCTGCCCATTTCTTGACTGGATTATTTGTTCTTTAGGTGTTGAGTTTGGTAAGTTCTTTATAGATTTTGGATACTTTTGGATACTTTATCTGATAAGACATTTGCAAATATCTTCTCCTGTTCTGTCGGTTGTCTTTTGTTTTTGTCAACTGTTTCCTTTGCTGTGCAAAAGTTTTTTATCTCAATGAAATCCAGTAGTTCACTTTTGGCTTTGTTTCCCTTGCCTTTGGAGACGTGTCTAGCAAGAAGTTGCTGTGGCTGAGGTCAAAGAGGTTGCTGCCTGTGTTCTCCTCTAGGATTTTGATGGATGTAACATAAATATATATGTCTTCTTATTACTACTGTTGTTATCACTGTGATTGTGGAACCGTTTCAGAGTTAAGTTGTAAACCTCATAACCCTTAACCCTTCACCCCAATACAGTATTTCAGTATGTACCTCCCAAGAACAAGGGCATTCTCTTACAAAACTAGAAGTCCCAATTATCAAATTCAGGAAATTTAACACTGATAGAGTACTACATTAAGTAGTACAAATTTCCTGAATTAAATTTCCTGAATTATCTCATATATTGTCCATATTCACATTTCACCAAACGTTCCCATAATGTGCTTTACAGCAATTTTTTAAAAATCCAGGATATAGTCCTAATATAAAAAAATACTTCCTCAGCCATGTCATTGTCCGGAAAGACAAAGAATTTTTGAAGAGTACAGGCCAGTGGTTTTGTAGAATACCCCTCAATTTGGGTTTGCCTGGTTGTTTTCACATGATTCGTTTTAGGTTAAACATTACCAGGAATGCTACATAAGTGATGTTGGGTCCTTAATGCATCATATCAGAAGCCATATGATGTCAATTTAATTCCTGGTGATTTAAATGTTGATCACTTGATTCAGGTGGTATCCATCAAATTTTTCTTTTTTTTTTTTCTTTTTTTTAAAGATTTTATTTATTTATTTGAGAGAGAGAAAGCACATGAGAGGGGGGAGGGTCAGAGGGAGAAGCAGACTCCCGGCCGAGCAGGGAGCCCGATGTGGGGCTCAATCCAGGGACTCCAGGATCATGACCTGAGCCGAAGGCAGTCGCTTAACCAACTGAGCCACCCAGACGCCCCCAAATTTTTCTACCTTTATCCTTTGTAATAATCTGTAGGGAGATACTTTGTTAATAGTCTATTCCTCACCAGATTTTCACTCATTGATAATTTATGCCTAAATCAGTTATTAATTTGGTGAAAGTAAATCTTTATCATGGAAAAGGAAAGATTTTTCTCTTTTAATCAGTTGTGTACTTCTGTTTGGTTTGAGCTCCTGTGAATGAGAGTTTTCCATACTTAATGTTGTCATTGTGTTTTTATGTGTTTTTACCTCCCAAGGCCATTTCTCTACCTATTTCCTCTGGTTTCTGCCCCAGCCATTCTCCAGATACTTTCTCAGCAAAGATTTCCATGACAATAGATAATTCTCACTTCTGTTGCTTAATTTTGCAGCCACATATGACTTAGTTGACCATGTCTACCTTCTTTACAACATTTTTTTTTGGCTACTGTGAGTCCACCTTCTCTTGGTTTTCCTCTTGCCTCTCTGGCCATCCCTTTCAGTCTCCTTTGCTGGCTTTTCTTGCTACTCAGTCCTAAAATGTTGGAGTTGTTTAGGGCTCTATTTATCTTAGGATCTTACCATTCTGCACATTATAGATAATCTTTCCGGTAGCTTAGATTGCCACATATGTGCCCTTAATATTAAATTGTGAAGAATCAAATTAATTTTATCAGTATCTTAACACTAATTATATCTTAATGGAGGGATTATGGGTGATTTTTATAATTCTGCCATTATTTTCCAAATTCTCTACCAAAAAACATGTTACTTTAGTACATCTCAAATTCAACCTGTCCACTGTGTAATTCATACAAACCTGTTCCTCTTCTGGTATTCTCTATCTTAGTAATTAGACCCACCAATCACTTGGTTGTTGAAACCTTGACTCTACTCTCTGTTATCCTTTGCTCTTTATTCTGTTATACAGACTTTCAAACTTAACCCTCCAGCATGTAGTCAGGCTACAAGTTTTGTCAGTTTTACCTTATAAATACTTCTCTAATCCATCTACTCTCTATTTGCATTGCTACCATTCTGGGCCAAGCTACCATCATCATCTTTTCTTTTCTTTTTTTTTTTTTTTTAAGATTTTGTTTATTTATTTGACAGAGACACAGCCAGAGAGGGAACACAGGCAGGGGGAGTGGGAGAGGGAGAAGCAGGCTTCCCGCGGAGCAGGGAGCCCGACGTGGGACTCGATCCCAGGACCCTGGGATCATGACCTGAGCCAAAGGCAGACACTTAATGACTGAGCCACCCAGGCGCCCAATCATCATCTTACTTTTCACTATACCCTTTCTTACATTTTGAAATTGGAATCATACACATGTTTTACTTGATTGGAAAAATACTAGCTAAAGGTTTTAAAGAGAGATCCTAGTAATCATAGGCATTCAAAACGGATAAACATCAACTTAGCATAGATTATTATACTCAGCTTCATAGGGAATTATAAAGTTGGATATCCCGGGAAAGTGAATATCAGTCTGTCTTTTTATAAGTTCTGTTTCAAAGCTTAGGGTTTAAAAATTACTTAGGATGGGCGCCTGGGTGGCTCAGTCGTTAAGCGTCTGCCTTCGGCTCAGGTCATGATCCCGGGGTCCTGGGATCGAGTCCCACATCGGGCTCCCTGCTCTGCGGGAAGCCTGCTTCTCCCTGTCCCGCTCCCCCTGCTTGTGTTCCTGCTCTCGCTATATCTCTCTCTGTCAAAAAAATAAATAAAATCTAAAAAAAATAAATAAATAAATAAAAATAAAAATTACTTAGGATGTAACAGTGATTCTGTGCTGTCCTGCTTTGGCCACCTGTGCTGTTTCAGATCTCAGTGAGGGACTCAACATTTTCCTAAATGTTAACGCATCTTTTTTTTTTTTTTTTTTGGGGGGGGGCTGGTATAGGTAGAGATGGAAGATTTTGATGCAAATATCGAAGAACAGAAGGAAGAAAAGAAAGATGCAGAGGAAGAGGAAAGCGAACTGGTAGGAGACAGACCAACCACTTTGAACAAAGTGTCTCTATTAAAATTTTTAAGGGTTTAATCTCAGATCTATGGTCAGATTACTACTGTTGATTTACACCTTAATGGTAAAAGTTTCCATAATCATCTTCAAGGAGACATTTGGATACTTTTTCTTTTTCCCCTGACCAAAAGAACCCTCCACTGTGTTGTTACACGAAAATTTTAAGAATGCTAAGAAACTTACCCTGTACTCACTCATCTACTTGTGGGTGGCTTTAGGGGAGTATACTTTTTAAGAAAATCAATTACATATGAAAGGGCATTCTTACATTCCAGCAGATATGTGGTACAGCCTACCCAACATATGCATAATTGTCTCTTCTTTGCTATGAGATTTCAAAATTGAGTTGCTGTCAACTGAGGCAGAAGAACTTCTAGAATGAGGCAGAGGGTTGTCACTGACTGCTGGATTTGTTCTTCTGCATTTTATCCTTTTAAGTGATTGGGAAAATGATTTGAGTGTGTAGGCAATGCATTTTGTTTAGGCTGATTAGAGACTTCCATAGTGTGAGTTCAAAGTTCCCGTGTACCTACTGTAAATGTTTTTGATCACACCTCTGTAGAGATGTTTGCCTTACCCTGTCATTGAAAAATATGCGACCTGTAGAATTATGTTACTTTTCAGTGTTTGCTAATGAGGCACAGAGATTAGCAATGCCTTGAAACAGTGTTGCTTTTTTAATTCAAAATATTATTTGGTTTATTTAATACTTCAGCCCTTGCTAAAGCTGCTTCTCATATTCTTCTGGAAATGTACAAAGCGAGAACCCTGATTCCTACCCTAGAGAATACAGACTCTCTAAGGAGTGGTCCCATCAAACCCATGTGTGATATAGAGGACTCTGAAAAGAAACTGTGTGTAAATAGAGATGGTGTCAACCTCTACATTCCTAGATTTCATATGCGGATTAAAAAATAAGCTTTAAAGTTAATTGCATTTGAGTCTCAGTATGTTTTTTCTTTAAACAAAATATTTTTTCTTAATTAGGTTGTTTTTTTTGACATATATGATCTAAAATGTAGGCAGGAAGTTCATTTAAAGGCCCACGCTGTTCTGGAATATGGCTAATGACCTCTTCAGCTACTTGCAGCGTGTGTACTAGAAAGATCATGTGAGAAGTCTATAATATTAGCTTTCTGAAGCTCCGTCTTCCTTTTGTGGAGATTTCAGTTCAGGATATGGTTCATAACATCTGACTTGTTTAGGTGTAGGTCAAAGCTCGGAACTTTTAATTGAATGTGCTACTTATTTTGAAAAGTGAAACACACTGTAATACTCTATTATTACATCAAAAAACATGGCAAGGAAGCCTTAGAACTCTACCCTGCTGGACTATCTCTTTTATTTCCAAGTGGCCTAACATTTCAACCAGTGAGAAGATGATACAGTTTTAAGGAAGAACAGGGTGGTTCCAGCAGGAGGAAATTAATATACTCATTTTGCTTATCTTTATGTTATAAAACTTCTCTTAACCCATTCAAAAATGCTGAATCCAGGTCTTCTACTATTGGGTTCTATTCCAAGAGTAAAAGATTCTTGGAGAATTTTAACCAAAGGGTTAAGAGCAAGTCTAATGTCATTCAGACCATTTTAATGGAATTCTCAATAAACTTTGCATTTTCTGCTTTGTACTGATGACTGCAACTGGGCGGAATCTAAACTTTTCTTGGTTAAGAGAATCCTTTTGGGGGATCATTGGTATGATATTTTTCCTTCTTTAGCGCTTCAGTGAACCTAGTAGATATGATTCAGAATCTATAAATATGTTATTCTAGTGCTGCTCAAGGTTTTCAGGTGATTTCTGAGATATCACTTGTACAGATCTCATCAGTACGTTTAGCGCCATCATTTCAGCATAGCTTTGTCTTGGTTTGTTCTAGAAATGTATTTGGGAAAGATGGTATGATTTGTAACCTGAAGTACTACCTAATAAGTTGAAAGTGAATTATTAGTCTGGCTTAAAGACTATAAGTGTACCACACCTATAGGTTTCCTGGAAGAACTCTGATGCTCCAGTACTCTTACCCAGCAGCTATTGCCATGAAGCGTTCAGCATCCTTTCCAGCCTCCCTTTGTGTCAGTCTGTTCCATGAACTTGGATATTCCCAAGAGTAGAGATACTAATTTTTAAAAGAAGATGCTGACACCTGTGATGAATCTGTTCTATATAATAAGCCCTAATATTAAAGTTCTGTATGTTAGGATCTAATAGAGAACAGAGTCCAAGTGAAGGAAAAGAGGAATCATAACCGTACACTTGCTAGGTGAATAAGCCGAAAGGATTACTACATAGTTAAATAGGTATATTGGGAAATTTGAAAATCGTATGGGACTTTGTTTGAAATAAACCACCCAGGTCTTTTTTTTTTACTAAATAAAATGTAAATTGCCTGTGGAGATTTCTGGTTTTTCATGTATTAGGAAAATGTCATTTTAAAAGACATTGAAAATAATAATCTAGGTTCCAACCAATGAAAAAGAAATGCTGTCACATTGATTCAGTAAAAAGCAGCCTTTGTAAGATCTAACCGGTAAATGGGTTGAGTCATTTTTAAATGAAGTTGGAACTTCATAGTTGTGTTCAGTGATACCATGTTTTCTTCTTTCGAGTACTGAAAATTACACTGCAATATAAAGTAGCTGTCTTGAAGAACACTCTTTGTACCTCATGGCTACTATCACTTGAGAATCGCAGTTGTATTTAGAAAAATAGCTAGTTATTATAAATCCTCTGCTACTCTGAATGTTATTAATACTAGCACAGTAACGACCGTACGTCCTCACCATATTTGCTGTCCAGCTGTTGTTCGGACTACAACTGTGTGTCCCGAACTGTAGCTGCCTCAAAGCGCCTTCATGATACTATTTTGAAGTGACTACTCTGAAATCCGGGCAGTGAAGTTGGGTGAATTGGGTAATTCAGTTTCTTCAGAGATAATGAGAACGTGTTTTCCCTAAGGATATATATATATACATATATATATATAAAACTAGTGAGTGGAAACTGAATCCGTTCCCAGTTTTAATGCTTTTCCAGTTCAACAGTGATATGCATGTATGTGTCTCTTTCTAACCCTTCGAGCTTCTCTCTGTGTGCGATTTAGGGTTACATTCCGAAAAGCAAATGGGAGATGGACACATCTGAGGCCAAGCTAGGTGGGTATCTCCTTTTTCCTGTTTTTATATGTGATACCTGATGGTAATGGTCATAGATCTTTCTGCTGTAAGAAGAACAAATTTCCCCAAATTTCTGCTTTAAACCAAGATTTTTGGCCTACCTTACATCCTCAGTCTATTTCGCTAGCTTTCAGTTTAACTAGTTATATCTTGTGACAAAGTGAAAGAAGAGTATTTACAAGAATTGCCTTCACTATCACTTCAAGGTTAGAGTAAGCGGAAGTGTGCTGAATTCAGCAATAAAATATTGTCACTTCTAAAATCCATTCTGTTATATTAATTAGAAATGTTAGTGCTGATGAGATTTCTGCTTTTTTAAAAGAATATTTAACTGCAGTCCAAAGCTGAACCTGATTATGAATACTTTGGGAAATAATAGTAGTAATCATAATAAATATTGAAGTTTAAACATTCATTAAAAGGCAGTTATTTTCCTTGTATAATAAGAGTTTCTGGGTGGGGGGAGGTAGGTATGTTATTCAGGTTTTTGAGGAGCCTACTTTATAAGATTCTTTCCTTCAACTTGTTTTAAGTGGCAGATTATAAAGTAAACTGGTTAAAATTACTGTCTAAATCAAAAGTTGGAGTTGCTTAATGTGAGGTTGTCTGTCAAGCAGAAAATCAAACGTATCCAGTGGATTTTCCTCTAATATTTCATGGTAATAATTGCAAAACGTTTTTTCTTTTCTTTTTTTCCCCACCTCACTTAAAGAGAATCATTTATACATTGACTAAGATGTATTAATAAATAATCTAAAAAAAATGAGATAAGGACTTTTTGGAAGATTGACCTTACTAATGTATGAAGTATAACCGTCGGTCTCTGCGTTTCTCTTCTAGTATCATGCTGTTACTCCAAAACTGAAGTAACCATCTAAATATCTTAAGTTCATAGAACAAATCTGAGTCATTTAGCTGCTTCACTGTTTGGGATACATTGTGTTTCTGATGTAAGAGGAGTGCATTTTACACAAGTTGCATAAGTTTCTGCCTTTTATTTTGCCCAACTGATCATGTTAGCAATTGATGTTTACTAGGTCCTATGTAAAAGGTAGTTCCATAAACTTTAGTATTACTCCATTATTGGGATAGGTGTTTTGATATAAAGTCTAGGATTTTTTTCTGATGTGTGGCAGGTGAACATTATATGTGCTTACTGACATATTCTTAAACTAGTCTTCCCTCTTTGGGAAATCTTAGTGATCTCTTCCTCTAAACTTTTAAAGCATTTGTAAATGTTTAAGTGCAATTAAATGTGTAGGAAAATAATAATCACAAATTACTTTTTAAATAATAATGCTTTAGATATGTTTATTTTGATATTAGATTAAGTCTGTTTGAAGTTCTATACTATATTTTGAGAATAACCTGTAATACTGTAACATCATTTCCCTCTTCTGGTTCTCTAAGTAGCAGTTACCTTTTGGGGCAAAAAGAGATCATAAATAAAGAGACAAGAGGATTGTTAAAGTGATCAATATTTTAGCTAAGCACATAATGTTCAGAGGCATCGTGTAACATATGATCTATGATAATGCTTTTTTTAAACTCAAGCCAGTCCATTTTCTGTTTTTCTTTCTAATTTCTAAAGAGAAAGGAAAATGGAGTTTAGCTGTGATGAGTATTCAAGAAAATACGATATTAAACTTCTTCTTGATTTCTGGAAAAAATTCTGGCCTGTCTACCATTTGCTTCTCAGAAAATGCATTTTATGCAAATTCAGTCCATCTTAATGAAAGAGTGTTAGGCAATTAATTCCAGAAATGGATTTGTTAAATAAACCATTTCAGTTAAAGGCACTGAAGGTCTAGTAATGAATCTAGAATATAAACCCACCATGTTTGCTGTTGCTGCTGCTGTTGTTTTAGTAAGAGAGACAGTGATGTTTCAGACAAAGACCGACACTTTGTACCACTCTGTTATCTTGAGAGCTAATCTACCTGTGGAGGAAGGCAAAATGAGTGTGAGCATTCTTGAAAGTGCTTGCTTCTTTGAGATTGGTCCATGTAGCCAAATGAGACGAAGATTCTTCTCTAAAACATGAGGCGCTTCATCAGAGAATTAACCTATTTATGGTGCCTTCCTTATCATAACAAATTCAATAGATTTGATTACCAGGTACAATTAATTTTTCTGAGTACTTCACCAACATTCTTAAATTACTTTTGGTAACATGATTATGCGAGATGGAAACATACTAAGCTTCATCAGTGTCACACATTGAGCCAGAAGAGCTAAATCTGTACCTGGGGAGTTTTGATTCACAAATGAGTCTGCCAATGAGAAAGTACTTGTCTACCTTTCATACAGCTGGTTAAATCTCATTGCAGATTCTTGATCTGTGTTCATTAAGTACAGTGTGCAGTTCAGCCGATGTTTGAGTGTTACATCAGAAGTGGTGTAATTATAGAAAGATTCAGAACCGGCCTGAAATACATCTGGCATGGGTGTTGTGGAGTTGTTAACGGCTGCCTGTGGCCCACTCCAGTTGCCCCTGACTGGCCCCTTCTCAGCTGGGACACAGGCACCCTAATACAAGGGTGGGTGTTAACATGCCACATCAGATACTCAGATTTGGCATTGAAGCTACTTAAATTCGGACGATACAATTTTGGTTTCTCAAATTGTGAGAAACCAAAAGAAGGTTTGAGAGTGTTATCCTAATGTAGGTTTCTCCATACCAAGTACTTTTGCTTTTCTCATCTGTCATTTGTCTCTGCTTATCGGTTATTGTGTATTAGCCTTCTACATGTCAGGCAGTTTCATCTCTTAACAGTTGGAATGCAGTTATTCATATAGGCACATAACCCTTGTATGTTTACCATGAACAAATTTTCAGAAACACCATTTATGTTTAGAAAATGCATAGATGTATCTGCAAAAACTTTCGGTTGTACTGTATAATATTTACTGTTCTGAAGATGTGGGAAAATTCTGCGACCCTCCCAGGTTGGATGTTTAGACCTTCATCTTCATCTTAAAACTTCATCTTTTGAAATTCAAACCTCTGAAAATCATTAGTATGGGTGTATGGGACACCAGCCGTCTTCTGTAATTAACACCCCAGATTCCTCTTCCCTCACCTTATGCCATACATCTGTGTGTTTGGGTTTTCAGGATGCCATGTGGAAGAGGTATGAACCTTTCTTCAGCCCCAAGAAGGAAGCTTTAAACATGCTGTGCACAATGAAATTTCAAATTAAACATTACAAACAAGGGTGTTCAGACTAGAAGTACATGCTCTTCTGATCCTCCATGTTGCAAATATGGGACTCCTGGTCTGTAACTCCTGTCACATACCCAGTGTCTGAGGAAATGTTCTTGCAGTTTTCACACTTGCCCTTCTGCATTGCTGCCTTGGCCATGCTCTATTCTTGGAATTCAGATATGAATTTTTTCCTTTGAAATATGTTAATGTCAAAGTTGATCTTAAGTTTGGAAATCCTCTGAGGTTTATTTACTAAGTGTGTTAGAGCTTCCTACTCTTCTAGTAATACTGTATGCTGTGGAACTAGAACAGTTTTATTGTTTGTGGGACTTCATTGGTTTTCTAATACCATAATCTTCGTCCCTGTGCACTCAGGAGATCACTTCCTTAAGAATCTGTATAATACGGCCTGTCATACACATGAAGATAGAGCCATTTGGTATAGCATGTGATTTACAGAGGAGATTAGGAAACTGTTTGTGTTGAACTCATCCATGTTAAAAGTTTTTCCAAAGTGATGATTAAAATTTATTGAGTTTTGTAAAGTGTTGTAGTTTGCTTGAAGATTTTTCAGTAATACTGCTTTTATGGGGGAGGGTTTTAGGAAATAAAAGCTTTGCCAAGTATGTGAAATCTTACTGGTTTTTTAAGCCTGTGTAGTATGGTACAATTAGTTGTGTGTGAATCTTTTACATTTGAAGCATAAACTCACCCTCTCTCCTGCCACTGCTTCCATTGTACTTTCCTTTTCATATCAAGTTCTCCCCAACTTGGTGCCTAACAGATTTTTATCATATATACACCCTGCACCCTCTATGGAGTTTAATGAAGTGTGGTTATTGTGTATTTCTGACATTTTTAGGTTTTCTTTTATTGACTTGCTTAATAATAGTGTGTGTATATAATCACAGATGATTCAAAAGTTTAGTGCTTCAACGTAGCTAAAAATATATATAACTCATATTTCACATAGGGAATTCAAAATCAGTATTAACAACCAATTAAAAATGACTACACATTTTCATTGCTTGTTCTTGAAGACACCTAAACTCCTGTCTCATAATTTCTGAATCCGCAATCTCTCTTCATTTAATTAGTTACAGTTTGGGGCCCTTGGGAAGCCTAGCCCTCTCAAATTGAGGATTCAGAAAGAAAATTTAGATCTGGTCACTTGGACTGACTAGCTCTTAGCCTCAGGATGGTCAATAGCACTTCATAGTATAACCAAAGAATGTGATTTGTACAATCAACTTACTCAGAAACATTACCTCATGGCGAGTCCTCGCACACTGGTCAAAATCCCAAGGAGCTATTAATCTAAAACCTTTTTAAACATTAGCTTGGCTCATTAAGTTGTTGGTACTACTTACTTTTCATATGACACAGTATCACATGTGATTGCAGATCAAATGGGTGGTGTTAATATTGTGTTAAAGAAAAAAAAAAAGAGTGGAAGAAATAGCTTTTAGAAAAACCCGTCTTCACATTTTCCTTCAGAACATGAGAGCTGAAGTGTGATTTGGTGGGGTGGGAGGCCAGGAGACAAGTGACTTTTCTTGCTCTACCCGTATTTGTGACTTAACATTGTAATGTAATGCCTGCCAGTATGAACACCAAATAAACAATGGAAATTGCACAGAACTATTATCTCAGCCACGAAGATAGTTGGGATCTGCAAGTGGTGCTGCTCTCAAAAATGTGGATCTGCCCTCTGACAGTGTTCCAGACTTCTTTTCCTTTGTTTGTGTGTTGTGTGCAAACTCACACTCTTCCTTAATGCTACGGCTCTGTGTTTGTCCCTCAGACAAGTTGGATGGCTTGAGAACTGGTACTAAAAGGAAGCGTGACTGGGAAGCAATTGCCAGCAGAATGGAGGACTATCTTCAGCTCCCTGATGATTATGACACTCGTGCTTCTGAACCTGGGAAGAAGAGAGTAAGAGACTTTGTCAATAATTGCCATTAGATGAAGGGCTGTTTCGGCATCTGGTTTTAGAAAGTTACAGGCAGATAAGAATATGAATGCTATTTTGTAGAGTGATTTAGTTTATACTGTATCATATTACAGATCAAAAAAAAGGAGTCAGACCTTACAAATTATCAGATTAAAATGTACAGGTAACTTCACAAATGGAGAAGAGAATCTCATGGCCAGCATGTTGTCAACCTTAACGGAGTTTGAAATGGCCCCTTGTGCTGTTTTGTCATGGGGCAGAATAGCCAGGTGCAGAAAGAGAATCTGTGGAGTTCTTTTTTTTTTTTTAAGATTTATTTATTTTTGTGAGAGAGAGTGAGCAAGGGCAGGGGAGGGGCAGAGGGAGAGAGAGAATCTCAAGAAGACTCCCCGCTGAGCACAGAGCCCAACGACGAGGGGCTTGATCCCACAACCCTGAGGTCATAACCTGAGCTGAAATCAGGAGTGGGACGCTAAACCGACTGAGACACCCAGGCGCCCCAAGGATCTGCGGGATTTCTTAATGGATTAGGTATAGAGGGTCCAGGAGTGGATGGAACCAAAGGTGAATCTTCAGGGTTCTGGCCATAAGCACTCCATGTGTCGGGTGCCCTTTACTGACTCAGAGAAAACTGGGGGAGTCCAGTTTGAGACTAAAAAATGAGGTCAGTGAGGGACCATTTAAGTTAGAAATGATAATAAGACACAGGACCTTAAAATTTAGAAATTCAGGTAGAGGTAAATGTTTCAAGAAGTAAAGAGTAGTCAGTTGTTAAATGATACAGAGAGGGCAAGTAAATTGGGAGCACAGAAATGACTATTAGATTTGGCAACGTGGAGATCATTGATGATCGATCAGTAATCAGTCAAGTTTTCTTAGAGAGTTGAAGGGCACAAGCCAGTTTGGAGCAGACTAAAGAAGTAATAGGAAATGAAATATAGAACAAATGGAGACACCTTTTTGATGAAGTTTTGCTGTGAAAAGGAGCAGAGAAATGTAACCAAAACACTGCGTAGGCCTTCCACATAGACATCAAATTCAGGAAAAGTGACCTTTGTGTATATCCTTTAAAACAAAATAACGAAGTAAAAAAAGATCATATTATATATGATCTGGATAAGCCTTTTCTAGCTAATTTGTCTTGATCTTTCTATATAAGTGTATACAGACCTATCATTCTTTTTAAATAGCTGCATAATATGCCATTGTTTGGTTGTACAATTATTTATCAGGTCCCTTATTGGTGGATACTGATGCTGTTTTCACTGTATTGTTAATATAAATAACCATGGTGAAAGTCATGGTGCATCTGTTCTTGGCATTGTTTTTTTTTTTTTTTCTTCTTCTTCTCAAAGATTTTATTTATTTATTTGAGAGAGAGAGAGTGAGAGAGAGCATGAGAGGGGAGAGAGTCAGAGGGAGAAGCAGACTCCCCACTGAGCGGGAAGCCCGATGCGGGACTCGATCCCAGGACTCCAGGATCACGACCCGAGCTGAAGGCAGTTGCTTAACCAACTGAGCCACCCAGGTGCCCTGTTCTTGGCATCGTTTTAAAAGTATATCCCTAGGGTAGATAGTTAGCACTAAAGCTACAATCTTATAGAGTATGATATATCATTTTGACAAATACTGTGAGCTTTTTTTCCAAAAGGTTACACCTGTTTATACACCCACATGTAAGTAAATGCCTGTTTTTCCACACTTGGACCAAAGGTGCTATTATCAAACTTTTAAACTTTTGACAGTTTGATAGGTAAGACAAAAATGGGATCTGTTTGCATTTCCTTAAGATGAAGCTGTGTATCACTTCTTTATCTTTACACATCATTTCTTTTTTATGAATTTCTTCAGTACTTTTAATATTGAAAGAGTATTTATTGAAGGGGAATAAAAATGCCAGTGACACTTCATTACACTGGATAACATTACAAAGAACTCCAGTTTTCCAAGCTCTTTTAATACTTCAGACAGTCCCTAGGCCCACCCTTGTCCCTGTGACTTGAGAGGAGGACAGAGGGAGATGGGGGGCCTTCTGTGTGTGCCCACCTCCACCCAGGGCTCTACCTGTGTGGATTCCTCCTATTCCAGTCTAAAGGTTGGGGCAATAGAAGTAGAAATAGCTCCTCCTTGGGAATAATAATTTGGCATAGTTCAGTAACAGTGAATAATCTCAAATGAGAAATATTTTTCTCTAGTTTATTTTTAGTCAAATAACTATTACTCTACGGAGTATGTGATCCCATATAATTTACTTTGTAAGCTGGGTGGACAAAGAATTAAGCTGTGCACATCCTAGTTCTTTTTTTTTTTTTTTAAGTTTTTATTTTAATTCCAGTTAGTTAACATACAGTGTTATATTAGTTTTAGGTGTACAATGTAGTAATTCAATACTTCCATACAACAGCTTGTGCTCATCATGACAAGTGCACTCCTTAATCCCCATTGACTGTTTCATCCATCCGCCTGCTCACTCCCCTCTGGTAATCATCAGTTTGTCCTTCATACTTTTAAGAGTCTGTTTCTTTCTTTCTTTCTTTTTTTTTTTTTTAAGATTTTATTTATTTGAGAGAGAGAGAGAAAGAGCACAAGCTGGGGGGAGGGGCAGAGGAATAGGGAGAGAATCTCAAGCAGACTCTCTGCTGAGCATAGAGCCCAATGCAGGGCTCGATCTCAGGACCCATGAGATTATGACCCGAACCAAAACCAACAGTTGGGTACCTAACTGACTGAGCCACCCAGGTGCTCCAAGAGTCTGTTTCTTGATTTGTCTCTCTTTTTTCCCCTTTGATCATTTGTTTTGTTTTTTAAATTCCACATATGAGTAAAATCATTATGATATTTGTCTTTCTCTGATTGACTTATTTCACTTAGCATTATATATATACATACACGCATATTATACACACACACACATGCCACATCTTTATCCACTGATTAATTCATGGACACTTAGGCTGCTTCCATAATTTGGTTATTGTAAATAATACTGCTGTAAATATAGAAGTACATGTATCCCTTTGAATTAGTGTTTTTGTATTCTTTGGGTAAATACCCAGTAGTGCGATTGCCAGATCATAGAGTCGTTGTATTTTTAACTTTTGAGGAACCTCCATACTGTTTTTCACAGTGGCTGCACCAGCTTGCATTCCCACCAATAGTGTATGCGTGTTCCTTTTTCTCCACATCCTTGCCAACACCTGCTGTTTCTTGTGCTGTTGATTTTAGCCATTCTGACAGGTATGAGGTGATACCTCATTATAGTTTTTATTTGCATTTCCCTGATGATAAGTGATGATGAGCATCTTTTCATGTGTCTGTTGGCCATCTGTGTGTCTTTGGAGAAATGTCTGTTCATACCTTCTGCCTATGTTCTAATTGGATTATTTGTTTTTGGGGTGTTGAGTTTTATAAGTTCTTTATATATTTTGGATACTAACCCTTAATTGGATATGTCATTTGCAAATATCTTCTCCCATTCCATAGGTTGTCTTTTAGTTTTGTTGATTTTTTCCTTTGCTGTGCAGAAGCTTTTTGCTTTAATGTAGTCCCAGTAGTTTATTTTTGCTTTTGTTTCCCTTGCCTCAGAAGACATAGGAAGAGGTTGCTACAGCCCATGTCATAGAAGTTACTACCTGTGTTCTCTTCTAGGATTTTTATGGTTTTGGGTCTCACATTTAGATCTTCAATTCATTTTGAATTTATTTTCGTATATGAAACATGGTCCAGTTTCTTTCTTTTACATGTTGCTGTCCAGTTTTCCCAACACCATTTGTTGAAGAAACTGTCTTTTTCTCATTGGATATTCTTTCCTGCTTTGTTGAAGATTAATTGACCATATAGTTGTAGGTTCATTTCTGGGTTTTCTGTTCTGTCCCATTGATCTGTGTGTCTCTTTTTGTGCCAGTACCATACTGTTTTGATTACTGCAGCTTTAATGTAACTTGAAGTCCAGAATTGTGATGCCTCCAGCTTTGCTTTGCTTTGCTTTGCTTTGCTTTTTCAAGATTGCTTTGGCTATTTGGGATCCTTTGTGGTTCCATACAAATTTTAGAATTGTTGTTCTAGTTCTGTGAAAAATGATGTTGGTATTTTGATAGGGATTGCATTAAATGTGTAGATTGCTTTGGGTATAGACATTTTAACAAGATTTGTTCTTCCAACCCATGAGAATTGGAATGTCTTCCCATTTCTTTGTGTCATCTTCAATTTCTTTCATCAGTGTTTTATAGTTTTCAGAGTACACTGGGTCTTTCACTTCTTTGGTTAGGTTTATTCCTGGGTATCTGATTATTTTTGGTGCAGTTGTAAATGGGATTGTTTTCTTAATTTCTTTTTCTGCAGCTTCATTATTGGTGTATAGAAATGTAACGGATTTCTGCACATTGATTTTGTATCCTGAGAATTTACTAAATTCGTTTAGCAGTTTTTTGGTGGAGTCTTTCAGATTTTCTTTAGGTAGTATCATGTTGTCTGCAAATAGTGAAAGTTTTACTGCTTACTTATTGACTTGGATGCCTTTTATTTCTTTTTGTTGTCTGATTGCTGTGGCTAGGACTTCCAGTACTGTGTTGAATAAAAGTGGTGAGAGTGAATATCCTTGTCTTGTTTCTGACCTTAGGGAAAGAGCTCTCCCTTTTTTCCCATTAAGGATGATATTGGCTGTGGGTTTCTCATATATGACCTTTATTATGTTGAGGTATGTTCCCTCTAAACCTACTTTGTTGAGGGTTTTTATCATAAATGGATGTTGTACTTTGTCAAATGCTTTTTCCGCATCTATTGAAATGATCATATGATGTGATGTTGATTGATTTGCATATATGAACCATCCTGGCAACCCAGGAATAAATCTCACTAGATTGTGGTGAATGATTTTTTTAATGTGTTGTTGGATTCAGTTTGCTAGTATTTTGTTGAAAATTTTACGTCTATGTTCATCAGGGATATTGGCCTGTAGTTCTCTTTTTTAGTGGTGTCTTTCTCCAGTTTTGTTATGAGGATAATGCTGCCTCATAGAATGAATTTGGAAGTTTTCCTTTTCTATTTTTTTGGAATAGTTTGAGAAGAATAGTTATTAACTTTTAAGTGTTTCGTAGAACTTGCCTGTGAAGCCATCTGGTCCTGGACTTCTGTTTGTTGGGAGTTTTTTGATTACTGATTCCTTTTCTTTGCTGGTTATCAATCTGTTCAAATTTTCTGTCACTTCCTGTTTCACTTTTGGTAGTTTATATGTTTCTAGGAATTTATCCACTTCTTCTAGGTTGTCCAATTTGTTGGCATATAGTTTTTCATAATATTCACTTATAATTGTTTGTATTTCTGTGGTGCTGGTTGTTATTTCTCCTCTCTTGTTTGTGATTTTATTGAGTCCTTTCTCCTTTTTTTATTTGTTAAGTCTGGCTAGAGGTTTGTCAATTTAATTGATATTGATTGATATTGAACCAGTTCCTGATTTCATTGATCTTTTCTATTGTTTTTTTAGTTTCTATATCATTTATTTCTGCTCTCATGTTTATTATTTCCTTTCTTCTTCTGGTTTTAGGTTTTGTTTGTTCTTTTTTTCCTAGCTTCTTTAGGTGTCAGGTTAGGTTGTTTATTTGAGATTTTTCTTGCTTCTTGAGGTATGTCTGTAATGCTCTATACTAACCTCTTAGAGCCACTTTTGCTGTATCCCAGAGGTTTTGGACTGTTGTATTTTTGTTTTCATTGGTTTGCTTCCATGTACTTTTAAAATTTCTTCTTTTATTTCCTATTTGACCCATTCATTGTTTAGTAGCACGTTATTTAACCTCCACATATTTGTGCTCTTTCCAGATTTTTTCTTGTGGTTGACTTTTAGTTTCATAGTATTGTGGTCAGAAAAGATGTGTGGTATGGCTGTGATCTTGAATTTGTTGAAGCTTGTTGAGGCTTGTTTTGTGGGCTAAATATGTGATCTCTTCTGGAGAATGTGCCCTATGCACTTGAAAAGAATGTGTATTCTGCTGTTTTAGGATGGAATATTCTGAATATATCTGTTAAATCCATCTGTTCCAGAGTGCCGTTCAAAGCCATTGTTTCTTTGTTGATTTTCTGTTTAGATGATCTATCTATTGATATAAATGGGGTGTTAAAGTCCCTACTATTACTGTATTATTGATTAGTTCCTTAATGTTTATTATTAACTGTTTTATGTATTTAGGTGCTCCCTTGTTGGGTGCATAAATATAGACAATTGTTATATCTTCTTGTTGGATTGTCCCTTTCATTCCTATATTGTGTCCTTCTTTGTCTCTTGTTACAGTCTTTGTTTTAAAGTCTATTTTGTCCAATTTAAGTATTGCTACTCTGGCTTTCTTTTAACATCCATTTGCAGGATAGATATTTCTGTATCTCTTCACTTTCAATCTGCAGGTTTCCTTAGGTCTAAAATGAGTGTCTTGTAGGCAGCATATAGATGGGTCTCATTTTTTTTTTATCCATTCCATCACCATATGTCTTTTGATTGGAGCATTTAGTCCATTTACATTCAATGTAATTATTGATAAATATGTATTTGTTGTCATTTTCTTATTTGTTTTGTGATTGTTTCTGGAGATAATCTCTGATCCTTTCTTTTCTCTCTTTCATGGTTTGCTGATTTTCTTTAGTGATATATTTGATTTATTTCTCTTCATTCTTTGCATATTTATTAGTGGTTTTTGATATATGGTTACCATTAGGTTTGTTTATAACCTCTTCTGCATATAGCAGTCTATATTAAGTTAATGGTCATTTAAGTTTGAACCCATTCTTTTCACCTCTCCTCCCCACATTTTAAATATTTGTTGGTATATTTTACATCCTTTTATTTTGTGAGTTCCTTGACTGATTTTTAACAGAAATATTCATTTTTACTGCTTTTGTGTTTCCTACCTTTATGCTGTCACTTTGGGTCTCTCCTTTCCACTCAGAGTTCCCTTTAATATTTCTTGCAGGGCTGGTTTAGTGATCATGAACTCCCTTGTTTTTGTTTGTCTGGGAAACTCTTTGTCTGTCCTTCTTTTCTGAATGATAGCCTTGCTGGATAGCGTGTTCTTGGCTGCAGATTTTTCCCATTTAGCACTTTGAATGTATCATGCCACTCCCTTCTGGCTTGAAAAGTTTCTGCTGAAAAATCTCCTGCTAGCCTTATGAGTTTTCCCTTGTTAGTTACTGCCTTCTTTTGTCTTGCTCTTTTTAAGACTTTTTCTTTATTATTATATTTTGCCAGTTTAATTACAATATGTCTTGGTGTGGATCTGCTTTTGTTGATTTTTGATGGAAGTTCTTTGTGCTTCCTGGATCTGAATATGTTTCCTTCCCCAGACTAGGGAAGTTTTCAGCTATTATGTCTTCAAATAAATTTTCTGTCCCCTTATTCTGTCTTCTTCTTCTGGGACTTCTATAATAAGAATGTGACTACATTTGATAGAGTCACTGAGTTCCTGCCCCAGATTAGGGAAGTTTTCAGCTATTATGTCTTCAAATAAATTTTCTGTCCCCCTTTTCTGTCTTCTTCTTCTGGGACTCCTATAATAAGAATGTTACTACATTTGATAGAGTCACTGAGTTCCCTAAGACTGTTTTCATTTTGCATAATTCTTTTTTCTCTCCTTTGTTCAGCCTGATTACTTTCCATTACTCTGTCTCCTTAGATCACTAATTCGTTCTTTTGCTTCTTCCATCCTGCTGTTCATTCCCTCAAGCATGTTTCTCATTTCATTTATTGTACTCTTTATCTTTGCTATGTTATTCTTTCTCTGTCTCTGTTAAGGGTCTCACTGATGTCCTCAATTCTTTCCTCTGGTCCAGTGAGTATCTAATGATCATTACTTTAAATTCTTTATCAGGCATGTTACTTATATCTGTTTTGCTTAGATTTCTGGCTGTGTCCTTGTTCTTTCATTTGAGATAAATTTCTGTCTTCTCATTTTGTCTAAGTCTCTGTGCCTCTTTCTGTTTGTTAGCAAAGTCAACTACATCTCTCATTCTTGAGGGTAATGGCCTTATGAAGAAGAGGTCCTGTAGTGCCCTGTTCTGTGGTGTCCCCTGTTCCCCAGGGCCTGGCAGTTCTGGGAGTGTATGCTGCATATGCTCTTTTTTCCTGGTCATTTCATCCTTCAGGCCAGTTATCTGCAGAGGCTCTTTGCCAGTTGTGGGCAGTGTTTGGTCCCTGGCCTGAATGTGGTACATTTTAACTAGGTGTGCTCTGGTCGGTTTGTGAAATGAGACCTGTCACCACCACTGCCAGAACTGAAGCTCTGCAAAACTCCCTCCTCAGGAGATGGCAGTATGAGCAAGGGTTTGGTTCAGTCTTCTGGGAGAGGGTTTCCGCTCACTGGGACTGAGGCTATTGTGAGTGGGAGAGGCAGTTCCAGCAGAGTGCACGCGGTGGGGGGACTGGGGGGCTCAGTTTAGGCAAGTTAGGTAGCGAGTATCGGTGCTGCGCTGATTCCCACAGGTAGTCCTGTGCTTATGCTAAGGGGCAGGGGAGGGAAATGGCACTGGCCAGTTCCTTTGTTTCCAGAGGGTTCTCTGTCTGTGAATGCTGTCTCTCCAGGATGTGCTCCAAGATGAGCAAATAACCTTCCCACTGTATGCCACAGGCACTCTTCAGATTGCTGTTTCCATGCTGTATGTTTGCCTTCCTTCTCTCCAAGAGCAGGGCAGTGCCCTCAGGGCTCTCTCCCAGCCAAGCCTGCTGACCTTTAAAACTCTCCGCTGGTTGCCAGAAGTCATGAAATTCAGCCCCTCTTGCTTTCCAAGGCAATTACTATGGGGATTCGTTCTTCCCTCCCGGCCACAGCAGCCACCATGTCAGGCATGTTACTTATATCTGTTTTGCTTAGATTTCTCTAAGCAAATCTGTTTCCCCCCCAAACCGCCTTTCCACACTTTCTACCTTCTTCAGTGTGGCCTCTTCTCTACCTTTAGTGTGCAGTTTGTTCGCCAGTCTTCAGATCGATTTCTGGGGTATTTAGGATGATTTGATAGTTATCTAGTTTTATTTGTGGGCCAAGGCGAGCCTACTTTGCTGCCATCTTCTTAACCCCCACATCCTAGTTCTTTGAAGTGGCTTATCTTTGACTCTCCTCCCCTGCCTCACATCCTCATTTCAAATAGTTTTTAACTCTAAAACCACTCACCAAAATCAACACCAGACAACAAGGAGATCCTGCAGGTGGCAACGAATGCAGAATTCATAACTGTTCCTTTCCTGGGGTCTCTTGCTTTTTCTATAATTGAGTTTTTTACAAATACCAGGCAGGTTCCTAGGATTAATGTCCACTATAACAAAAAGGTAGTTCTGTAGGGTTGATCATACTAGAATTTTACCAAAATGGCTAGATTTTTTAAATATAGTTTATTTTTTAAAAATTTCAGTCGCAAAAAAAAAAAATTTCAGTCGCTTAGGGGTGCGTGGGTGACTCAGTTGTTAAGCATCTGCCTTCGGCTCAGGTCATGATCCCAGGGTCCTGGGATCAAGCCCTGCAACGGGCTCCCTGCTCGGTGGGAAGCCTGCTTCCCCCTCTCCCACTCCCCCTGCTTGTGTTCCCTCTCTTGCTGACTCTCTCTGTCAAAAAATAAAATCTTTTAAAAAAAATTTTTCAGTTGCTTAGTTGGGCATAAAATGGTAGCTTAAGTGGACTTTGTGTTTCTTTGATGACTGGAACGTGAGCAGTTCCCTTGTTTGTGGGACTCACACATTTTAGAAATATTTTTAGTGACAATGGCTGAAATGTATGTACCTCAAACCTTTGAGTGTTAGTCAAGACTTTCCTGTATTACACATTTTTTTAATGGTTAAGATAAATGGCAAAAAAAAAATGGTAAAGTCTCAGTTAAAGTACCTCTAGGAAGATTAGGAGAGACACCGACATTTAAGAAACCATTTCGGGGCACCTGGGTGGCTCAGTCGTTAAGCATCTGCCTTCAGCTCAGGTCATGATCCCAGGGTCCTGGGATCGAGCCCCGCATCAGGCTCTTTGCTCGGCCGGGAGCCTGCTTCTCCCTCTCCCACTCCCCCTGCTTGTGTTCCCTCTCTAGCTGTCTCTCTCTCTCTCTGTCAAATAAATAAAATAAAATCTTTAAAAAAAAAAAAAAAGAAAGAAACCATTTCAAGGGGCGCCTGAGTGGCTCAGTCTAAGTGTCCGCCTTCGGCTCAGGTCATGATTCTAGGGTCCTGAGATTGAGCCCCACATCGGGCTCCCTGCTCAGCGGGGGGCCTGCTTCTCCCTTTCACACTCCCCCTGTCAAATAAATAAAATCTTAAAAAAAAAAAAAGAAACCATTTCAAGTTGAAAGTCATTATTCTGCCCCTGATATATTTAGTGTTTTGGTAATCATTCATTCATTCGACAGTGTTGAGTGTGTGTCAGGTCTGTGGATGAGGCCTCTTAAAGAGCAGACCTTTAAGTGGAGAGTCCAAGATGTAAATAAATAATGTTAATACAGCACCAGTGTATATTAGAGATATGAACAAAATACAGTAGTTTCCAAAATATTTTAATTTCAACTTAAAATTGTGGGCATTTATGCTAAAACATATTGCTTATTTAAAAAATAAGCAATAATATTTAAATAATAATTTAGGTTTTCTACACACTAAAAATCTACTTTAAAAAGAGTTGGGTGTTGGGGCGCCTGGGTGGCTCAGTCATTGAGTGTCTGCCTTCGGCTCGGGTCATGGTCCCTGGGTCTGGGATCAAGCCCCGCATCAGGCTCCGTGCTCGGCACGGGGCTTGCTTCTCCCTCTCCCACTGCTTGTGTTCCCTCTCTCCCTGTCTCTCTCTGTCAAATAAATAAATAAAATTGTTAAAAAAGTTACATACTTTTTCTTCTAATCCTATGTTCTTTATTTTATCCGAGTTTTAAAGACTTAATTTAAGCTGCAGACTTAAAAGTTAGCTCTTAGTTTATTCAGGGTGAGATTGACCAGTATGTTTAACTCTGTGCTAAGGATGTACTGTGGACTAGTTACCATTTCTTTCCTCAGTGGCCACAATCTGTCCATCCTTCATCCTCCTTAACCATAATCATCTTTTGCTAAAATGTGTCCCCTTGATCCCAAGGGCAACTGAGAGAGTGTATGAATCTATCAAAATAAATACAATGAGCATAAATATGTAGCCGAAAGCCCAGAGATCTCTGTATACAAAAGGCCACATTATTTAAGATTTAGGCTTTTTTTTTTTTTTTTTAACTAAAGTCCATGAAGGAAATTTAGGTTTTCTACACACTAAAAATCTACTTTAAAAAGAGTTGGGTGTTGGGGCACCTGGGTAGCTCAATCAGTTAAGTGTCTGCCTTCGGCTCAGGTCATGATCTCAGGGTCCTGAGATCAAGCCCTGCATCAGGCTCCCTGCTCAGTGGGGAGCCTGCTTCTCCCTCTCCCTCTGCCCCTCCCCCTGCTTGTGTTCTCTCTCTCTCTGTCAAATAAATAAGTAAAATCTTTAAAAAAAAATTTTTTTTAAAGAGTTGTGTTATCAATTTTTCCCACTCCTGTTACTACGTATCTTCTCTTTGACCAAGTGGGTGCTCTTTGGAGAAGCCTAGTCCTTTCATTACCAGTCCTATAAATGATAATAGGGAAGGTCAGTGTACCTCTAAGAGCAGTAATGCATTTCTGGGTCCAGTGTGAAGAACATGGAGTATGCGTGCTCTGGTTTTCTTTCCTTGTCACAGATAATAAATCACAAGCTATATTTAAAATACAGTCTTGGGGGCGCATGGGTGGTGCAGTCAGTTAAGCGTCCAACTCTTGGTTTCGGCTCAGGTCATGATCTCAGGATTGTGAGATCGAGCCCCATGTCAGGCTCCATGCTCAGTGCAGAGTCTGCTTGAAATTCTCTGTCCTGGGGCACCTCGGTGGCTCAGTCATTGGGCATCTGCCTTCGGCTCAGGTCATGAACCCAGAGTCCTGGGATCGAGCCCCACATCGAGCTCCCTGCTCAGCAGCAAGCCTGCTTCTCCCTCTCCCACTCCCCCTGCTTGTGTTCCTTCTCTCGCTCTCTCTGTCAAATAAATAAATAAAATCTTTAAAAAAAAAAGAAAGAAAGAAAGAAAAAATTCTCTCTCCCTCTCCATGCCCCTCCCACATGTGCACTTGCTCTTTCTCTCTCAAATAAATAAATCTTAAAAAAAAAATACAATCTCTGTAGACGTTGGTGCTATGTCCACAGTTTCATAGTTTCTCCTTAAGTATTTCAACTTTTGCAGAATATGTCTGCTTATTTTTTTAATTGTTAATATAAGACTCTATGTTTGATATGTTACTAAAATTCAAAATGTATCTGCTTACATTCTAAAAATATCAGAATACCAACCAATGGGAAATATCCCTGATCTATGTATTTGTAGTTAAAATCTATGTATTTTCATAAATGCCAGCAGTTGAGTCCATCTCTTCATCTCTTTATCTCATGAATGAAAATAGTAATACCGGCTCCCTATTTTCTAAGATTAGATTTTAAGAAATATTTATTGTGTAGAGATAAATAAAAGTCCACTGATTTAAGGTATTTATAGTCTGTTAGGGAAGACAGGTCTATAAATAGATCATTGCAATATAGTGTGAAAGTTCAAAAGTAAACATGTCAAAATCCAGAAGTAGCTCTAAGGAAGCAATGATTGATTAATTATTTGATTGGCAAAGAACAAGAAAGATAAAGCAGTGGTTGATGACTAGACTCACAGCAGGTGGACAGGGTTAAGGCAAAGACATTTCAGGAAGGAGACTAGTATATGCACGATTACAGAGATGGTAAATGGCCCAGTGTGCTCGGAGAGCTAGAAGTAATTTTGTACTGCTTATATAAAAGGCTGTAGGCACTGCCCAGAAATGCCACTGGAGAGTAGACAGGGCCAGATCCAGAGGGACCTGTGTGCTTGGATTTTATTCTTTAGGCAGGGGAAGGATTTAAAGCAGGTGAGAGTCACAACAGTGTGTATTTGGGGATCACTCTGGCAGAATGGATTGGAGGGAGTGAGCATGTAAGGTAGGAAGACTAGGCAGAGGGAAAAATAAGATCAGTGAACCAGAAAGGAGGGACAGAGGAAATGGAGGTGCCAGGACTGAGCTGAGAGCTGAACTGTTCAGGAGCTGGAAGGGTTAGGACTTGGTGACTGACCAGAGAATTTTCTTTCTGTAACTTAAGATACATGGCTTTCTCCACTTCTCCCCAGTTAATTCCTAATGTTTTTATCTCTTAGTTTCAGATTAGTTATCCTACCCCTTAGACTATCGAGAGAGTGAAGAAGCTCGTTGCATATTGATTTTTCCTAAAGCCCAGCCTAACGCTGTGTTCTTTTTAGGTGAGATGGGCAGACCTGGAAGAAAAGAAGGACGCAGATAGGAAAAGGGCCATAGGTTTTGTGGTCGGACAGACTGATTGGGAGAAGATCACAGATGAAAGTGGTCACCTGGCTGAAAAAGCCCTCAATCGAACCAAATATATATGATACTTAGTTTTTGAACGGAGTCATTGTTCCTCTAAGGTAAGATTGCACAGTCATATAAATAGCCTACTGTGTGGTTGTTTTGAAGGGTTTGAGATAAAGGAGACAGCATGCTTTGCTAAAAATGCTTCTCTTCTTGTATTATTTTCTGGTTCTTAACAGAGTAAGTATGTGCTACTTGCCAACATTTACAATGCAGGGTGTTGGAAAAGGGAGCAATTTTCTGCAACCTGGCTCCCTTAATATAAGACTTGAGAAAAGCTTGGAGTCTGTAGATTTGAGGAGGAGTGGAGTGATGAGATACTGGCATCTGAACTTTGTGCATGCTGTTTCGTGGTATGACAGCCTTTTCTTTTCTTTCCAGGTGGTTCGCTTTGAGGTGATCTGAAGCCACGGCCTCATGGAGCTTCGTTGTGTGTCACCTTGCCTTCCACGTTTCAGTTTTTGTTTTGTTTCTACCACTTTAGTTTTTTTAAAGTTCTCCAGTGTCCCCAAGAGGTCTTAGAATCTTGCTATACCCAAGCAAGACATTAATTTTTCTTTTTAACTATTTTGGGGAGGGAGGGAGTGATAGCTTAACTGCTGAAGCCAGGTGGGGGTCTGCTGGAGGATTCCAACAGAAAATATTTCCTCCGCTGTACAATGTCACAGACTATCTCTATCATCATTGCTTTGTGGCTGTTTTTGTTTTTTACTGTATGTAACTGGTAGCTGATTGTACTAGGATTAAAAACAATAAACTTTCACGATAAAGCCGATGAGATTCATGGGCTATACAGCATGGGCCCCTTTCTCTTGTTTTCTTAATTTTACTTTTTATTGCTTTTTTAATATGGTGTGTTCTAATTACGTGCTAGCCGAACATCCCAAAATCTCTTTCCTGATGAATGTTATATAGCTTAGTGATTCCATAGCACATATTGTAAACACAAGGAAGGCTCAGTGATCTTTGATAGCTGATTTCGTTCTCTGTCTTTGCGTGTTGAAGACCAGTAGAGACAATTGCAAATATTCAGTGGTTCCCTGGAGTACATCAGTTCTATAGCATGATGTTTTATTGTTTTATTTTTTTGATCCTCTTGTTGTTCCTCCCTCTTTTCACTTTCTCCCCTCATGCTATGTTATGTTTTGATTTTTCCCTCATCTGGCTTTGATTCCTGGTGGGCAGAACTGATGTACTCCATAGAACTCAGGAGTTTGTTGCCTTATTGCTAAACTTGAATGGTTGATGTTTTCATCAAGATTGCAGGGGAGAACGAGTACGGAGATGTGCAGCCCTCTGGCAGGCAGCCTCTAAGCCTGTCAAGTTTTCAGGTTCTTCCCAGATTGCTCATTATTGGAAAGCGTGGACTTCTGCACAGAATTTCCTCTCTCGTGGATAGTACCAGGTGGAACCTAGAAATGCACAGAGCTAAAACCCAAATATCATTCCATTTTAAAAGCAACAAAACCTCTTTTCCCTTTTCCATTCTGCAAAGAAAAAAACGTCATTTTCTAACATGAGAGGAGCTTTCTTCCTCAAACACCGTTTCCACTTTGTAATCCAACTCAGCAAGTGTAAATTTGTTCACAAAAGGCTTGAATATTTTGAAATATTCACTTTTGGGCTATGGACAAAAACCTTTTAATTTTATGACCTACATTAAGTACTGTGTGACCAGAAATGATATTTATTAGCATTCAAATAGTATAACTTTGGGTTCAAGAATGTGAAATTACAGTACTGAAGACTAATGGGAATCCTAACAACTTTCTGTTCTATCTTCTCGAAGTTCTGAATGTTTACATGTAAGAGGCTTTGAGATCATTAACAAGTCAATATTGAATGTATAATTTCCTACATTAGATAACTTCCACTGTCTGTAGTATTTAACAAGCTACTCTCGTTGCTTATTGGCCGACGGTACACCTCTATGTACCCATCTTTCTCAGCTGCTTTTATGATGTTGAATGAAGGTACATCACAAGATAGCCAATAGAATTATTGTTTGTACAGAGACCCACTTGAATCTACCAAATGTCTGGTCTTAACAAAAACAGTATTTCCAGAATGTGTTCTCTAGTTCAGAAGACAATGGAAGCATATAGAGGATGTTTTACTTTAGTTTTCTTAACCTTTTTAAGTTCTAACAGTATTCAGAATGCCAGTGAAATAAGTGGTAATCACTCATGAATCACTTTAAATCTGCCGTATTTTTGCCTTGCAGCCATGGCTTTGTGTCTGTGATCTTACACCAAAGGAGATAGGGAAGAGGGAACAGAGTCAGAAATGGCCTCTGCTGGTTTTTGGAAGATACAGATTAACATGACCTTAGGGGATGAACATAGAATATTGGCTACTTTAGAAAGTTGGTCTAACAAAATAACCTCAATGAAAGAAGATTAATGAAAAAAAGATTAGTCCCCAAAAAGAAAGTAATAGAGACTGTCAGTTGATATTTGACTTTGTTAGTCTAATGGGACTATTAAAAAATTCTTGAATTTGCATTGCCACTAGACAGAGAATAGACTAGAAAGCCCAAGGATAACTTAGAGAAATTTAGTATGGGTAGAAAATGCCTTGATAACACAAATATTTTAAGTTTATTAAGAGATGTCCTTGGAATACAGAAGACCAAACTTGGGTTCCGTTTATTTGCTAGCATTTTACTGTTGTTTTATTAACTTTGTTTCCCTTATCTCAGAAAACTGCATGGTATGTGTTTTAAATTTTTTATTTTAATCACATTAAGTTGATTTAAAATCCTGTGTTGTGTCTTAATACAGAATAATCTGGTGTTGGGGAAAGTTCCTGGTATCTTTAATGTTTCACATCTTTTAAACTAAATGTGAAAAATCTCACTTTAGTGATTCAGCTCTGCTTGATGAGATGCAGAAATTTTTTCTATTTAGAAAATATTTTATTTAGGGGTAAGTTGGCCTATTCAAAATACATTGTGACTGATTACAAGATCAAAAGCCATAAATTATACACAGTAGTCTGTTTGTTGACACTTGTTTGATGCACATAATTTTCAAGAAGTTATATTTGATTTAGATAACAATGATTAATTCAGAAGTTTATTGACTGAGACAAAAGTCTTAAATTTTCTGGTGGGATTTCTTTCCTTTGTGAAAGAATTCTGGTGGTTGTTTGGGTAAACCAAGTATTAAATTCTGAATTGGATTGACTAAAAATTTCAACCTAGGTTTTCTTACTTCGGAGATGTCTCAGCTTTTATGTTAAGTATTTTATCCTGCTGACTGTGCAAATTGCAGGTATTTTGGTAATATTGGTGTCTAGAGCCTGGCTTATTGGTAGGACTGTAAAAGTAACAAGTTGTCAGCTACAAAGAGATGTATGGTTGTCTCAGATACAGTTTAGAGCTACCAAAACTGAGGTGAATTTTACTAAGCCACAGAAGAATGATTCCTCATTGTTAGTATTGACAGACCCTGGTACAAGTTCAAGTTCCTCTCTCAGAAGTTATGTGACCTTAAGCAAATCATTTAAACTACCTGAGCTTCCATTTCCTCATCTATATAGTGAACGTAACAAAACTTACCTAGCAAAGGTTGCTGTGAGGAGTAAATTGAGATGACGCTCGTCAGCCGCTTGGCCCAGTACCAAGCACAGAGTAAAAAGTAAAAAACTGGTAGCTGTCATCATCGTCGTTATTACTTTTGGACTTGTTCCTTTTTTTGCTTTTGAAATCTAAAATTTTCACTTGGCTTGAAGATCATTGTCATCTTTTATAGTCAGCTACTATAGACCGAGCTATGTCATATGAAATAGTGCAGCGTGTGTGTGTGCGCGCGCGTGTGTGTGTTGGAAGAGTAATAATTCAGAAGCATTTTCAGGTAAGCTGTGAAACTGATCTTCAGAACCAGTATGGCGTCTTAAGAGGCTTAGGTACAAAGGCTAAGTACTAAGTACCCAGAGGGGATAAGTAATAACAGAAAGCAGTGGCCAGACTACAGGTGTGTACAAAGGTGAAGACGCTGAAGCATGGATTTGCTTTGATTTTCATATATTGAAAAAGAAAATGGTAATTTTATGAATAAGTAATACATCCATGTGGTATAAAATTCAGAAGGTTCAAGGGCTATGTGTTAAAGTCTCCCATCTCAACCCTGAGCCTCCCACATCCCATCAATAGAGGTAACCAGTGTTGCCTGTTTCTTTTGTTTCCTCTCAGAAAAATTCTGTGGATAAACATTAAGTATTAACATTTTTGTTTTTGTTTACTCAAATGGTAGAGTGCTACGCAAACCACCATATTTTTCCATTTTCTTTTAATAGTGTGTCTTAGAGGTCATTCAGATTTTGTGTATAGAACATTCCCATTCTCGGAATATTCCCCCTCCTCCTCTTCTCTCCCTCTCTCTTCTATCCTCTCCTTTTTCCTCCTCCTCTCTCCCCCCCTCCCTAATTTCCCATAGGTACCTTTGTATTATAAGGAGCTTTACTGAAAAATTTTAAGCAATTGCATCACTTATATTTCTGTTCTTTTCATGGCATGGAATATATATTGTGTAGGTATATTGCTATACAGTTTTATCACATGTGTAGGTTTGTGTATCCACCCCCATCTTCCACATACACCTCCCCATCTCTAGGGGCAACCATTAATCTGTTCTCCATTTCTGTAATTGTATCATTTAAAGAATGTTATATAAGTGAAATCGTTTAAGATGTAACCTTTTGGGATTAGACTTTTGGCCTTTTTTTACATGGCGTAATTCTCTTGGCATTCATTCAAGTTGTCGTGTGTATCAGTACTTTGTTCCTTTGTATTGCTCAGTAGCATTCCATCCCTTTTTCCTTTTACAGCTGCAGAATACCGTATCATGCGATTTAACATACCAGGTTTCTGTTGATGGATATCCGTGCTGTCTTTTGCTCTTATAAAGTTTGAATTTCATACATCATCGTCACTCTGCCACTTCCTGTGCTTGCCTAATTTCTAGCAATGAAGGAACAGTAGCAATGGCATCCTTTACATAAACATCTTCAGAGGGTGACAGGTGCTTAAGAGCCAGCACAGCAGAGGGGTGAACTATCAAGAGAAATGCCATAATGAAATGACAAAGGCAGATCTTATTTCCTGGAAAATCCTGCATGATAGGATTCTGACAAAGCAAAGAATCATGATGCATCTTAGAGGGCCAGAGACTCTGATGAGTCCCTCGTCCACACATGACTGAAAGTTAAATCCTTAGGCCACCGTCCTCTGTATCTGGATATTTATGCACCTCAGTGACTGATCTGGTTCTGTTCTCAGGCTCCATTGCTTTCATGTTAAACCATAGTCAATGAGCATCCTCTTGAGTGGAGCTGAGCTTCTGCAGTTATGCATAGCCCTCTGCCTGCCAGCAGGACCTTGCATCTGTGATCCTATGAAGAGCTTGTAGATTTAATGGTTTATTATATAGGGAAGGACTTGGCTTTGAGTCTTCTACTTAAGAAGCTTACACTTTCTACCAAATATGCACATTCTTGTTTTGACAATATTGATCTAGATTGCAGATCCTTTTCCTGTATTTCAAGAATTGAAGTAATCTCTTCCACCATAACTTGAAATCCCTCTCACACCTATTATTTCTGATGGAGAGTTCTAATTCTTAGGTATGTCTAATGTTTATTTCTTTTACAGCATCTAGCTAGCTCGGTGCATGGCTCATGTATCTCTTGAGTGAATAGAGGAGATGTCTCCCATGAGCGTGGCAGTAGTCACACACTTAACTCAGTTGGACAGGTAACAAAGGAGTGAGTCAGAGGGTGGAGACTGGCAAGCTGGAGAACAAGGTAGGTCTGGTCAAAGGGGAGGCAGCGCCTGCTCAGCCACAGCAGACTGTGGCCATGTAGGGATGTGGGTGCTTGTTGCCCGATTTTCTGGGTTTTCGAGAAAAGTGCAAAATCTGGGTTTTTATGTGAAATTAGTGTTTGGACACTAAGAATTTATTTTGGTTTTGGTTTGGTTGGTTGCGTTTTTTTGCAAATGCTTTGGCCTGAGCAGTTTGCCTGCCATTTCTGACTTGAAGGCTGCCAGTTTGAAACTCTTGATACTTAGAGAAGAAGTTGGAAAGACCTTAGGGCTCATTCCTGTCAAATTCCTTCATTTCAGAGATGAAATTTCTAAGGCTGAAAGAAGAGAAATTACTTGCTCAAAGTCTACAGTTACTTGGTGGCAAAGCAAGGCTGGAACTTGGGTTTCCTGGTCACCTGGCACTTTTTTTCCCCTTAACTATGATCCCTTCTCTCTGAGGCCTTCATAAGTTCTAGGGTGGTGAATGCTCCACTAGTGTGTGTGTTGCATGCATGTGCACATGTGTGTGTTTTCTAACTTCTGTGGACCTGGAAGTACATTCACGTGTAAATATATCAGGAACAACATAATTCAGTTGGTTACCTCTGAAACCATCTCCCTTGCACTCCCACAAGTATAACTATACACTTAGGGTCTCATGTGTTACTTGTTAGGTTGTTTGATACCTCTTTTTAATCACAGTTTAAAATTTGATGAGTAATTATTGTGTAAGAACAGGGGAAAGGAAATCATGTTTTACGTTTTATTTTCTGTAATTTGTAATTTCTTATGTAATGTAACTAGCCTATTTGCTCTAGCTCCAATGACAAGCATCTTAACCTCTTTCACTTGGAAGTTCCCTATTACCCCTCTTATTAAGGACAAGTCATCAGCTTGGCAGTCAAGTCTGTCAGTAACATGATCCCAGCGACTTTGCCAGCTTCCTCTTCCACTCTTCTTACCACATGTACACTACACTGCAGGCACACTGTGTGATTTACTGTACCCTCAGCTTTCCCTCAAATTTCCCGTTTCCTTTAGGAATTGTGTCTTAAGGCCCACCTCACATGCTCCTTTCTCCCTGAAGCTATGCTCTCCCTGATCCTCCTGGTTTGCTCCCTCCTTCCAGCTCTCAAAGGGTTTTGCTTGATTTGCCCTGTGATCTCTCTTTTTTTCTTTTTTGGATGTGGCTTTCATGTATTTAATTTTTTTAAGTAGAATTAATATCCACAGTTTCAGGTGTATAATATAATGATGCAACAGTTCCATACATTACTCAGTGCTCACCACAGTAAGTGTGGTCACCATCTGTCACCGAACAACATTATTACCATCTTACTGTTGATGAGAATGCAAATTGGTGCAGCCACTGTAGAAAAAGACTTTGGAGGCTCCTCAAAAAACTAAAAATATAATTATCAAATGACCCAGTGATTCTACTACTGGGTATTTACCCCCCCCAAAAAAGGAAAGATGTATGCACCCCTGTGTTTATTGTAGCATTATTTATATTAGCCAAGATATGGAAGCAACGCAAGTGTCCATCCATAGATCTATGATCTCCTTTTAGTTTATCTTTCTAGTAGAGTAACTTATATGCCTGTCTTGTCCTTCTTCCCCATCCCTTCCCATTCCCAAATGCAAACTCCTAGAGGGTAAGCACTATATTTTTGCTCCTCTTCCATCCTTATAACACCTAATATGCAGTACCTGTTATGTACAGCTGGTGCTCAACAAGCATATTTAGATTTGGTGCGATGGATTTAAATATAAAGTTAATTAATATAAGTAAACATGTGTAATTCACAGTACTCCAATTCTTGAGTTTGCTTTTTCACTGCCTCTGTATCTTCCAGTTGGTGGCATTTCTATAAGTGTTACATAAGCCACGTATCACAAGTTCAAATGCCTGCTGTGGACAAGAAGACATAAGTGAGAGAATTGGTCAGTAGTTCCATAATGGCATGTTCTATTCTTTCATCAGGAACATACTTTGTTTGCAAATTAGACATGTAGGAATATTCTTCATTCTCATAGGAAAAATGTTCTCTTTCCAGTTTTTCTCAAAACATTCTACACTATATGTCTTTACTTTTCCCACATTTGGTAGAGATAAAAGTACAAGTGTTCATTTTCTTCTTAACTCTACTGTGAGAAAATCAGCAGTGGAAGCAGAATGATAATGGCAACTGGCTCTCAGCCTGGGAGGCAGTAGGGCATGGTGGGGACTGAAAAGATGCAGAGTGCTTGCCCTATCTCAATGAGATTGTTCTTCTCCAGACAGTGGTTGCCATGAAGCAAGGTAAACCAGATGTAACCAGATGAAGATAAAAGTGGAAAGCTGGATTTTTATGAGATGCAGTCTTTTCAAAATATGATGAGGACAATAGAGTAGTGGCAAATCAAGCCAGCTGGAGGCCACATATTACCTACAGGCCATCATTTTGGGACTTCTTACGTATATCATAAAAGACATCTGAAAGATGATTACTGTAAAGAAGGTGTCCATAGGAGAGGAAACATCAGGTTATATTACATAGATTGCATGTAAATGTTTTGACCAGTACCTTGTAACTGATATTTTGGAGTAAATAATTCTGTTTTCACTTAGCCAGATAGCAATACATACATAATACACTGATGTTGAATTTGCAATAAGTTACTTTTTGTTCATTGCTTGCTGGCACATGGATGCATGTATATTGCCTCCTCCTTGGGTGACATCCTTTCCATGCCTCCATTCATCAAGATGGCAGGTAAGCACCTGTGTATGCACAATTAAATAGTGTGCACACACTTGTCCCAGAGAAAGAAGACAGCAAGAATTCCCTTTGGTTAAGCAGAGCGGCTGAGCAGCCATACCCAGCTGTGAATTTGACCAGAATGTCCTCCTTATAACTCTCCATTGCTTTCTACTATTTCTACTGGGGAAAGAGGATGGATGTCATTAAAGCTTCTTTGTTGGTACCTGTCAGTGTCAAGGTGGGTATACTTTTGCTATGTTTGATTTCTTAAAGTATGTTTTGGGGCATTATCTTTTTCAAATTTATTCCAGCCATAAAATATGAATTCATTCATTCTCATTATTAAAAAAAAAATACTACAGATACTAAAACCCCATTAAGCAACAAATATTTTAAAATCTTGGAGATAATTACTGTTATCATTTTGGTGTGTGGCTTTCCAAATCTTTTTCTGTGCATTTATATACATATATATGTACCTGTAAGGATATAGTTTTATTTTTTTTTTACATAAGTGATATTCTTTACATGTTGTCTGCAGACCCCTTTTGTCTGTGTGTATACACACACACACACATATAAATATACATGTGTGTATGTGTGTATTCCATGATATCTATATAACAGATTATTTCTCTTATTTGTGACAGCTTTTCACTGTCATGACAATGTTACATTGAGCATTCTTGTAAATGCCCTTTTGGGGCATAGTTTCAAAATTTTCAGGGAAAATACAGAAGAATTTAATTATTGGGCCATAGGGAAACAATTTCTCCTTTTATGTCCTCCTAATAATTATCTGTATGTATGTTTTAGAAAGAGCCCTAACTTAATGGCTGGGATATCAAAAATTCTTTTTCTTAGTACTTTAAAATCCAGTTTTTTATGCTGCTCTCATTTGAATTCAGTCTTTTGAATAAATTCGGAATTGATAAGGATAAGCAAAATAGGTTCAAGGTAGTAGCCATACATAGGTCAAGACTATTAAGCTTTTGGGAATAGGTACTGTGTTTCAATGGTAGGGAAATTAAATTTTTAGTTGAGAAGATTATCTCTCTTAATCGTGAAGTTCTTTTTTCCAACTCTTTCTCTTCTCCGTTTGGAATTATGACGACTGGATCCACAGGTGCTATGAAAATATTTTCTCACATCACACATCTTTAATACTAGTTTGAATAATCCTGGAAAATACAGGTTTGATACCGTACCCTCACTTTAAAAAAAAAAAGTATTAGTTTGGTCAAATCTGGAATACCCACTTGACATGAGAGAATCTAGTTCATTTTTTTTAGGTATTAAAAGTTTTATTAAAAGAACATTCTTGGAGTGCCTGGCTGGCTCAGTCAGAGGAACATGCCACTTGATCTCAGGGTCATGAGTTTGAGCCCCGTATTGGGTGTAGAGATTACTTGAATAAATAATAAACTTAAAAAGAATGTTCTTTACACAAATAACTAATACCAGAAATGAAAGAGGGGACATCACTAAAGAGCCCATAGACGTTAAAAGGATAGCAAATGAATACTATGAACAACTCTGCCCACAAATTTCATAACCTAGATGAAATAGACCAGTTACATGAAAGACACCAAAACTCATAAAAGAAAAAAAGACAATTTGAATAGGTCTGTATCTATTAAAGAAATCAAATCAATACTTACCAACCTTCAAAAACAAAAAGCACCAGGCCTAGATGGGTTTACTGGGATTTCTATCAAACACTTTAGGAAGAAATTATACCAATTTCCTATGATCACTTTCAGAAGATGGAAGCAAAGGGAATATTCCCTAACTCATTCTGTGAGGCCATCATTATCCTGATTATCAAAACCAAAGACATTACAAGAAAGGAAAACTGCAGACTACAGATTTCTCATGAACGTATATGCAAAAATCCCTAACAAAATATTAGCAAATTGAATCCAACAATGTATAAAAAGAATTATGCACCACGGCCAAGTGGGATGGTATGCAAGATATGATTCAACATTCAAAAATTAGTTCATGTTCATCACAACAGGCTAAAGAAGAAAAATCACATCATATAAACAGATATAAAAGAAACACTAGACAAAATCCAACACCCATTCATGATAAAAAAAAAAAAAACCTTTAGTGAAATAAGAATAGAGGGGAACTTCCTTAACTTGATAAAGAATAATTATAAAAAACCTGCAGCTAACATATTTCATCATATTTAATGGTGAGAAACTTGAAGCTTTCCTACTAAGATCAGGAACAAGGCAAAGATGTCCCTTCTCTCCACTGCTTTTCAAAATTATATTGGAAGTCCTGGATAATGCAATAAGACAAAGGAAAGAAAAGATACGCAGATTGGAATGGAAGAAATAAAACTGCCTTTGTTTGCAGAAGATACTATCATTTATGTAGAAAATCCGAACAAATCAACAAACTCCTGGAACTAATATGTATAGCAAGGTTACAGGATACAAGGTTAATATATAAAAGTCAATTGCTTCCCTATGTACCAGCAATAAACAAGTGAAACTTGAAATTTAAAACAATACCATTTATATTAGTACCCCTAACAACAAAATACTCATGTACAAATCTAACAAGATGTGTACAAGATCCATATTAGGAAAATTACAAAACTCTGATGAAAGAAATCAAAGAACTAAATAAATGCAGAGATAATCCATGTTCATGGATAGGAAGACTCAATATTGTCAAGATGTCAATTCTTCCCAAATTGATCTATAGATTCAATGCAATCCCAGTCAGAATCCCAGCAAGTTTTTTTGTGGATATTCACAAACTGATTCTAAAGTTTATATGGAAAGGCAAGAGATCCAGGATAGCCAACACAAATTTTGAAAAAACAAAATTGAAGGACTGATGTTACCTGACTTCATGACTTACTATAGAGCTATAGTAATCAAGACAAAAACAGACAAAAAAGACAATAGGCACAAATAAAGGAAACAGAAATGAGATCCCAATGTAGACTCATATAAATATAATCAACTGATCTTTGATAAAAGAGCAAAGGCAATACAGTGGAGCAAAGATAGTATTTTTGTTAAAGATTTATTTAAAGATTGATTGATTGATTTGAGAGAGAGAGCACAGGCGGGGGGAGAAGCAGAGGGAGAGGGAGAAGCAGACTCCCTGCTGAGCAGGGAGCCTGATATGGGGCTCTATCCCAGGACCCCAGGATCATGATCTGACCTGAAGGTAGACACTTAACCAACTGAGCCACCCAGGCGCCCGCAAAGATAGTATTTTCAACAAATGGTGCCAGAACAACTGGACATCAATATGCAAATAAGTTGAATCTGGACACAGACGTTATACCCTTTACAAAAGTTAACTTAAAATGGATCATAGAACTAAGTGTAAACGTAAAACTATAAAGCTCTTAGAAGATAACATAGGAGGAGTAAACCTAAATGACTTTGAGTTTGGTGGTGATTTTTTAGATCACCAAAGACAACCCATGAAAGAAAAAATTGATAGGTTGGACTTGATTCAAATTAAAATTTCTCTATGAAAGACACTTTCAAGAGAATTAAAAGACAGGCCACAGACTGGGAGAAAATATGTGCAAAATACATATCTGATAAAGGACTATTATCCAAAATATACAAAGAACTCTTAAAACTCAAGAATAGGAAAACCCAACTTAAAATTGGGCCAAAGAATTTAACATATCAGTCATCAAAAAGATATACAGTTGGCAAATAAGCATATGAAAGATGCTTCATATCATATGTCTCCAGGGAAATGCAAATGAAATCAACACATATACCATTAGAATGTCCAAAATCTAGATCATTGATGACACCAAATGCTGGTAAGGATGGGCAGCAATAGGAACTCTTATTCATTGCTGTTAAGAATGCAACATGGATACTTCCACTCTGGAAGACAGTTTGGCAGTTTCTTAGAAAAATAAACATATTCTTACCATATAATCCAGGAATCACACTCCTTGGTATTTACCCAAGGGAGATGAAAACTATGGCTATACAGTAACCTGAACATGGATGTTTATAGCAGCTCTATTCATAATTGCCAAAATTTGGAAGTAACCAAGATGTCTTTAAGTTGGTGAAAGGATAAGTAAACTGTGGTACATCCAAACAATGGGATATTACTCAACACTAAAAAGAAATGAGCTGTCAAGCCATCAAAAGACATGGAGGAAACTTAAATGCATATTAATAAATGAAAGAAGAATCACACACTACACATTATTTAATCCCAACTATATGACATAGTGGAAAATGTCAACATTCTGGAAAAGGCAACACTATGAGGACCTTGGAGATTAGTTGTTGTTAGGGATTAGTTAGAAGGGAGAGGTTTTTAGGGCAGCAAAACTACTCTGTATGATACTGTAATGGTGGGTACGTGTCATTTACACTTGTTCAAACTCAGAATGTACAGCACCAAGAGTGAACCCTAAGGAAGACTATGGACTTGGAGTGATGCTGATGTATCAATGTAGTTTCACCAGTTGTGACAAATACAGCACTCTGGTGGGGATGTTAATGAGGGAGCCTGTGCTTATATGGAGGCAGGTAATATATGGGAAATCTATGTATCTTCTGCTTGATTTTGCTGTGAACACAACATGACTCAATCTTTTTTTTTTTTTTTAAAGGATATACTTTGAGGATGTTCTGTTTTTGATAAGAGCCTTCTGCTTTCACTAGATGTGAATCTGAGTGTGTCGATAGGGACTCTCTGGAAGGCATTCCTAAAGTTTATTGTCAGGGAAGCGTATTGACTATGGTGGCCTTAAACCAAGAGTTGGTAAGGTTCTAGTTGAATAATTGCTTAGATTCCATAAGCACTTGAACATAGGAGTACTCTCTATGTATGTGTGTTTGGAAGAACAGCGAAATATAAACAGCGCTCCATGTGAAAAGCTGTATGGTAGAGCAGTTAGTTATAAAGCTTTACATCTAAGAATTACCTGGGGAATCTATTAAAACTCCCAAGGCTCAAGATACATATACCTCATACAATTAAGAGTCTAGAGGTAGGACTCAGGCATCAGTAATTTAAAAAAAAAAAAAAAGTTTTTTAAGTTTTTTTTTTAAGATTTTATTATTTGAGAGAGCACAAGCAGGGAGAGCGGCAGGCAGAGGGAGAAGGAGAAGCGGACTCCCCACTGAGCAGGGAGCCTAATATGGGGCTTGATCCCAGGACCCTGGGATCATGACCGGAGCCAAAGGCAGATGCTTAACTGACTGACCCACCCAGGCGCCCCCTTAAGTTTTTTTTTAAGATTTTATTTATTTGAGGGAGAGAGAGCATGAGTGGGCAGAGGGGCAGAGGGAGAGGGAGAAGCAGACTCCTTGCTGAGCAGGGAGCCCAATGCAGGGCTCCATCCTGGGACCCTGAGATTGTGACCCAAGCCAAAGTCAGATACTTAACCAATTGAGCCATCCAGGCATCCCTTAAAGTTTATTTTTTTAGCAATGTCTACACCGAATGTGGGGCTTGAACTCATGATCCTGAGATCAAGAGTCATATGTTCTACTGACTGAGACAGCTAGGCACCCCCACATTGGTAATTTCTATTTTTATTTTTTAAATGTAAGTTAGCCCTAAAGATTTTATTATTATTTTTAAAGATTTTATTTATTTATTAGAGAGAGAGTACAGGCAAGTGGAGCAGCAGGCAGAGGGAGAGGGAGAAGCAGGCTCCCCACTGAGTGGAGAGTCCAATGCGGGGCTTGATGCAGGGTCCTAGGATCATGACCTGAGCCAAAGGCAGACGCTTAACTGGCTGAGCCATCCAGGTGCCTCCACATTGGTAATTTTAAAGCCCACCAGGTAGTTCCAATGTGCAGCCAAGTTTGAGAACCAGAGGGCCAAAGGAGAAGTTTAATTTTATTCCATCTCCATCTAAAGGTAAGTTCAGTAATCATAATTTCCAAAGGCCCTGGTCTGTTAGTACTTGGCAGGTGTGGAAGATGTTGGAGTTGTTGGAAGGATACTTGTTAATAACAGTAACAATTAATGAAACTCCTTAAGGGCAAAATAAAATCCATATAGCTTGAAAGTTAATGCAATTTCCAAAGGTGCTTGATAGACAAGAAGCAGTCGAGGCACATGGAGAATCTGGCTTCCTGGGAGCAAATTAAGCCAAGATTTAAATGTGAAACACATATGTGCCCCTGGGCCTGAAAACAAGCCACAACATTTCCAGTTGTGGTGAAGGTTCCTAACTATAGAAGTGAGTTGTGGTACAATGTTATTTAAACTGGAAAGTTTAGAGAAGATTGATTTGTAGAGGAGTCATAGATGGGAGAAGACAAGTGCATTGGGTAGGCGGGACAAGCTATTTTCCTATGATTCTTCTGATTCCGAGGAGAGCAGAATTAGCTGATAGTTCTAATTATCTGTGTACGCAGAACAAAACCAAATAAACCCTAACAAAATGAAAATTGATATTTAATCAAGAAGGTAGAATGTATCTTATTAAATTAACCTGCTTTGGTATTTAAGATAATTAGTTATTTGTGGTTTTATTTTTATTTTTTTTAAAGATTTTATTTATTTATTTGAGAGAGAGAGAATGAGAGACAGAGAGCATGAGAGGGAGGAGGGTCAGAGGGAGAAGCAGACTCCCTGCTGAGCAGGGAGCCCGATGCGGGACTCGATCCCGGGACTCCAGGATCATGACCTGAGCCGAAGGCAGTCACCTAACCAACTGAGCCACCCAGGCGCCCTATTTGTGGTTTTAAATGTCCTTATAAAAGCACTCATTTATGGTGGCGTGGACTTTTATTTGCTGCTTTCTTAGGAGACATCAGGATTTCAGAGGAACTCTATCAAAGATTCTGATTCTACACGGGTTGTGTGTGTGTGTGTGTGTGTGGTTTTTTTTTTTTTTAACTTTGTATCTTGAAATAATTATAGATTCATAGGAAGTTACAAAAAAAAAAGTTACATAGGATGCAGGGAAGTTCTCATGCATCCTTAACCCAGTCTGCCCCTATGGTAAAATCTATAAATCAGAGATGTCTCAAAACTAAGAAATTGACATTGGAATACTCCACAGAGCTTACTCAGATTTTTAGTTTTAAAAGCACTCGTGTGTGTGTGTGTGCGTGTATGTGTGTGTGTCTGGTTCTGTGCAATGTTATCATGCATAGCTTCATGTAACACCACTGTAGTCAAGATACTGTGCTCCATGTGGGGTTTGAAGAACTATTAAGGGGTATGGAATGAATCACTTTGCTTGCAGTCCCATACCAGCTTGAGTTCAGGACTTCGTATGTTGGGGGACTACTGCTTTGTGGAGGTAGGTAGCTTAGTTTTTGCAACAGAAAGTGACTTTTTTTATGTAATCATCGTTAAAGGTGTATTTATCAAGGACTGTGTTTTAAGGAGGTAAACCAACACTTCATGTGAAGGAAGTGAAATGATAAATTTATACGCCCAAACGTAAAAATCTGTTATTGGTCTTTATTTTGGGGGCAAATCCACCAATTCTGGCACAACAGCAATGGACTGAACGCTAGAAAGTTCCTTCTCTGCCAAGCTTTAGAACATCTGAGACTTGCTCAATAAATGGTGCATTTGTGTAGTTCCTGAAACAGAAGACTGCCCCCCGGAGAAATGCCCTGATGTGTTTGAAGTGAACAGGTATGATTCCGTAATAAAGAAATGGAAAGAGTCAATAGCATCTTCTCAGCACTGTCAATATATTAAACTCCGCCTCACTTGTGTTTTGTAGGTAACTGCTGTCTCCAAAGCTTAAGGATATATAATCCTATTTACCATTTACATGGCATGAAGATCTTAATTGTCTTTGCACCTAGTATATCAAAACTAAGGTGTTTAGGAATGTAAATTCTGTGTCATTAAACTTTTTGTTTCCAGGATTTGCTGATAAATCTACAGTCTAGCAAAACTACTTATATGTGTGCTTTGTTCTAATACCTGTACCCCAGTCTTTCTTGGAAACTTATTTCTGACACCATTTTTAGCAAGAGTTCTAAAGGAGAGAAGAGTTCTGGAGTTGGTTGGTTGGAGAATTCTGGTTGGTCCAGTAAGCTCGGCTCTGATGAAGTAATGGGGTAGGTGATGAGAAATGAAGCGTCTAAACATCAAGATAGTAATCTTGGGCAAAAGCAACTTTAGGGTATTTATAAAGAATACATGCCACCAGGCATAATTGTGGGGTTTTTGTTAGGGATTTAATATAGTAAGAATTCAGCAAAGCATCAAATTGGTAATCCCAATGTCTCATAACACTGGATTTGAAAAAGTCAATTTATTTAGGAACAGAGTAGCCAAAAAACATTAAGAGTCTTAAATATTCTGAAAAAGATAATCACCAACCCACATTCATGAAAAAGCAGAGGAGGAAGATCATCAACATTAACGACTATAAAATGAAAAAAAAAAAACACAACAGAAAAGGGGCCAGATTATTTGCAATAAAGACGCAAGCTTACCTTTATGGAAATGTGATCCTGAACATAGATTTTAAACGTTAGGAGAGGGAAAGCATGGTTGTGTCAGTATATGCTCCCCTTATAAACCCATCCAACTTTTTAAGGAGTGGAACACCTGCAAAGATGTTATGAACAACTGTATAGGAGTTAATCAAGAAAATATTCAAGCCACACAGCCTATTCAATGGACATTGATACAGCCCCCAAAAACAGTTGTTAAAGATGGCAAGTTGAATAATTTTAGAAATACTGCATTAGTCACTAAGCTTATAGTTAAGAGGGTGTCAGATGCAATGTATCAGCCTGATACAAAAGACAAGCCTTTAGTAACCAACCAGCCAATAGCGATAGTAGTTATGTCAGGTGCCAAGTAGACACGTCAGCATAAGATTGTTATAGAGTAAATGAGGGAATGCATACAGACTTTATAGTACAAGGCTTTTTCAGCTGGATTTTCTTTCCCTCTCAGAAAACAGTAACATCTCAGTTTAAAGCTTAGTTTTGTGCTGTCACCACAGATATTTGTGCATTTTACTGCATGGTTATAATAAAAACAAAATTCAGAATATGTCTTATATCCATAACATCACACATCAGTGCCGTTCTTAAGCTAAGAATTCTTTTTCCACTGTAAAGCAGTGCAAATTCCTGGCTTTGCTAACAGTTCAGGACTGCTAAGTAATAATACAGCTAACATCATTCTGTGCACTAGGGATGGGCAGGAGAATTTCACGTGTATTATTTTACCTAAACCTTTGAACAGTACTGTGAGGTAGGTACTATTTTATTATCTCTATTTTACAGATGAGAAAGCTGAGGCCAAGAGAGTAACTTGCAGAGATCCATAGCTGGTAGGTACTTATGCACTTAACTGAAGTACTCTTCTTAAGAAAGGTATTGGTGGAGAGGAAAGTGAAGGGGTTGGGGGGGGTGGTGGTGACAGATCAGATCCCTGAGGATAAGGTGGGGAAAAGGTTAGGGTAGAGACAGCATTCTTGCCCAAAGCTAAATTTCCAGGCCAGAAGTGGTTATCAAGGAATAGGAGTCTGAGCCACAGAAGTCAGTAAATGGAGGGGAGGGGTGGTTCAAAGGGAAGACTAGGACCTGATGTGTGTTTGAGGGGTGACTGGAGAATTTGGAAATAACAAAACAAGTCTGTGAGCATAAAGGGGTGAGATTGTGAGAAACTGAACAACCCGGAAGACTCTTGGTGAAGGAGGAGGCAGATTCCTCAGAGAGTGGGTAGATGTGTGAACTGATAAGGCTTGGGGTGGATGTTCTCTTACTGTTTTCATTATGTCTACCTGCCCTCAGTGTTTCCTCAGACATTCCCTTCTTCTTCTGGAAACTAACATCTGGGGTTTGGGGGTTGTTGTGTTGTTGTTTTTATGACTGAGCATTCAACTCCTGCATACTTAGATTTGTATAGTCTGGGAGAGTTCCTTCTTGGTCGATAGGAACTGTGCACCCCTGAAAAATACTCATGAATTATCTTTTTCCACAGGTGAGCACTATACATATTTTTTAATTGTAAGTATCATCTACCTCAAAGATACAGCATGTATTATTAATACTCTGAAATAGGTAATCAGAGCTGATTCTTTACAGTGTGTGTTATATATACTTAAATCTGACCAAGAATATTTTTATACTTTCATGAGAAGTATTATATTTGCTCTATTTTCACAAGCTTATGTTCTCCCCAAAGCATCAAGCCCAGAAACAATTGTTAAGAATTGTAGAGCACTCCTTGAATTTAAATGTGCATAATTTAATCATCAGCCTGATAGAACTGTAACTTATTTTAGCCAACCTGTTCTTTATCTCTGTCCTACCCATCCCTCTTTCCTTATTGTTTTTTTATTTTCTCAGTCCTGAGAAAATGATCTTGCATTATGTGACATCTATGCAAATGCCTAATAGAGTGTGTATAAAAAACATCAAAGGGTTTTTAAAATTTCTATTTTGTTTTGAATGCATGTAACATGAAACTTTTGATCTACTTTACAGAGCAAAGAGTCAAAACCATAAAGAAAAGAGCGAGAATCAAAGACTATGAAAATCTAGAATATATAGGACTTTAGGAAACTCGTTACCATAATTTTAGCTAATTTTATAAGGATTTTAAAAGAAATATTTTCTAAAGGTACATATAAAGTTATGCCATAGAAGTCTTATTTTAAATTATTTTTTCTGATGATTCTGTATTTTGTTACTAAAAACAAAGACGGGTTTTTTTTAGAGTGGACCCGCGGACCTCCATAAAGTGAAGGGGCTGAGGTGCAGAACCTCATTAAAGAGGGCTTTGTTCCCTCAGCCCTGTATGCTTTGGCCTTCCTTGGATGGAAAGGAAACAGTTCAGGCACCGTCCATATGCCCAGGAAGTGCCTTTGTCCTCACTGTGCAGATCTAGTTTGGAGCTGTGTATATATATGAAGCCATGTTTGCAATAAGGTTCCTAGTGAACCTTTTCCTGCATGCAATAGCCAACTAACTACCTGCTTTTAGTCACTAATTGGGCATTAACTCTCTAATAGTGCCATCGTCATAAACCACAGTCCAGGTCCTTCTGTCTACCATCGAAGGATTAGACAATTATGCAGTGTTTGACCAGACTTTGAAAATGTCTAATTTGGGAGAAAATAGTGCCCACATATACCTTAGTGGAAAGAATGGCCAGATCTTTGGTAATGTTATGATAGCTAAAAGAACTTAACAACCAGCTCAGAATGTGTTCCCAACAGAGAAATACTTGGTAGAAACAAAAATATAAAAAAATTATAATTCTTGTGTTGGCAGAGCATGTATATTTATACATTCTTCTGTGTTTAGGTCAGTGGTTAGAGAACACTTCTGGAAGGACTGTAGTACACAAATGTTTTCAATTTGAGCTTGTACATTTCATCTAATTGGTCCCTGGGACAAGGTTCACTGCCCTGGAGGTGGCTTAGTTTAATCTTTCAAGCACACGCTAATGAATTTCAGGTTTGGGACAGAAAATGGCTGCTCTGTATCAGACAATCATGTGAACTTGGAATTGTTTCCCAGGAATATCTTCAAGAGCTATGTAATAGCACGCTGGATAGTGGGTTCTTCTGCCATCTCCAACCATAGATAACTGCCCTTGCTCAGGATACTCAGTGCTCGCCTACTTCTAAACTTAGGTTTGGAGATTGCTTCATTTTTGAAGGGAACATTGTGGGAGAAAATATGGCAAAGATCGTCTCAGTGCAACTGGATATATCGAAGGACATTTACAAATAACCTTAAAGCAACCTGAAACGATTGGTTTGGGCTGAATCCATCTGTTTTGGTTTTCTTCTCAGCTGTTTGAAGTAGGAGAAAATTCAAAAGAAAGTCATTTTTCATACCTTTTTATATTGATACATCTAGCAATAATTTAGGGATTTTTATTGCCTCTGATCCAGCCCACCCAAAAAGTCAAGGAAGTGGGGGTAGTTGAATATAGAAACTTGTTTTATGTAGATGGGGAAGAAGTAAGCTAAAGAAGCCACAGACATCCCTTAATCAGAATGACAGGCCCTGAGCTCTGTGTGGCCCCCCCAGCCTGCACACCTTTGCAGTGCTTACAAGACGTGGCCCTGACCAGTGTAGAAGACAGATGCAGTTACTCAGCTTGGCACAGGTCTTGCCTATACGCTCAGAGTAAGTCACAATTTGTGTTGAGCCAGTAGGGGAAGAAAAAATGTTGATTTCATGAATTCCTTAATCTGGAAGGTGACCATGGCCTGTGGTTTTCTTATGGAGTGGGACAATTTCTCTTTCTGTGTGTGATGCTGCGTTCCTCCCAGTGATGCCATTCATCATCTGTGAGACTCTGCACAGGCTGTGCCAGGGGACTGTCTGGACCTCAGTTCCCTCCTTCCTAACTTCAGCACGGTGGGCCAGATAATTCCCTGAGGCCCCTTCCAGCTTCCAAGTCTGAAGTTTAGTTTCTTCTGCACATTAAGAGGTTGGGGCATCAATTGCACTGATCTTCTAGAGCCTAGTTGGGTTGTCCCGCTGATAAACTCCCAGCAGATGAATGAATGAATAGCAATACTCAAGTCCGGCAGCAAGTTTGCTTTGGGCATGCTGGCATGATCAGCGGAAATCCTGGGTGATGAAGCATTCCTGAGTACTAGGCAGGGGGTGTCAGATGACAGTGCCCCATCAGGGCTGGATGCTTCCTGGGGACGGTGGCCTGTTTGAGATCACGAAAAGCAGCAGGAGGTGGTCCCACATGTAGTCTGGCATCAGAAGGGCTTAGGTTCCTCCATGTTCCTGACCATCCCTGCTGACGTTCCCAAACGCCTTAGCCTTATACTCTGGCAGGTTACCTCACAGTTCTCAAACTTGGGTTTGGTTATTTTTCAAATGAAGAGAATATCTACTTTTGAGAGTGAAAAGCTTAAAGGTAATGTATTTGAAAGTGTCTAGCAAAGTGGAGCTCGATAAATAGGTAACGAAAACCAGCAATTTGTAAAAAAAAATAAATAAAACACACGCACGCGCACACACACACACACACACACACACACGAGATAACTTTATCTGAAAGCCAAGGGGAGAGAAAACTAACATTTGTGTAGTGAGTAACAGTTCATAGAGTACTTTAGGACAGAGTATCTTTTAATCCTCACAACCTGGCTTTACAGATACAGAGATGCTGGCAAGTTCCCAGGGTCACAACACATGGAAACAGTGGAGTGGAGATTTAAGTTCTGATTCCAAACTGTGTGTCCCTTTTATAATATGCTACCAACACACCAGTACGTTTGGTTGATATGTTTTATAGTTAGGATTAAGACTCTGAGGATTGTGAAAAAGGAAATAAATGATCAGAAGTGGGTAATAGTACCTATGTGGTGGGGGAGGGGGGGTAGTTTCTCCTTATGCCCTTTTTCTACGACTACAGCTGTACTGACTGCCATTTAAGACAAACCTAGGAAACCCTGGCCAGTTGCTCCTCACTTTGTGGGATCTTAATTCTGAAACAGCTCCTGGGGATAGCTGGAAGATTTGAATATCTCTGGGATATCACTGTCCAGTTTCGAAATAATTTTATAAATGGGTTTCTTCCAGGAAGGATCTGAGTCTTTACCCGCGGAGACAGCGCTGAAGAACTCCTGCAACGTCAAGCTGGCAATTTCCAAGAAGCAGTCTGGGACCTGCATTCCCAAAGAGACCCAAGAGAAAGAAAAGACATGAGGCCGAGGAGCCCTGGCGCCGTGCAGACCTCAATGTTGCCTGTTCCTTGGGTAGTGGGCTGATAAAAGCATCTCTACTCTCCTGGCTCTCGATTTCTGCAGCCTAAGAATCCCCTGCTCTCTCATCAAATACAAACTTTAAGATGATGGTACCCATGAGACAGTCCTGGGAAAAAGCATATTAGGGACACTCCCTTTGTAGGAAAAGCTGAATCTACTAATGGTGATGTTTTTAGTAAGTGGGAAACTCTGACTCCGATTGAAATTAAATTTGTGGTTCGAAGGAGGTCTTTCGTATTCTTTTCCTTAGTGCCTAATGTGGAAAGGCAGGCCCCAAAGTTTACAACTGTTGTACCTCATCCCACCATCTTTTGGGGTTGGATCCAAAAGACTTGGAATCATTCCTGCCTCCAAAGCCAAGCACGAGGTGGAAGGGGGACTCAAGAATATGTTCCAGGACCTCACTCAGACTGGCACCATAAATGATGGGGAGTCCCACAGGTCCTCCAAATCCAGCCTGGCCCACAGCTTGCCACCACTGCATGCCACATGACCCCCCCACGTGGACAGATGTGGCAGCCCTGCCCCATCCACACGCCCTGACCCCACGAGCCTCAGAAAGGAAGCTCAGGTTTCCAGACATATTCTGACAGAACATCTGGTAGATGCCAACAGTTCTTCCCTTTCTTGGAGGCATCTGGGTCAAGTGAGAAAGGCAAGGAGAGGGAAGTGTAGTCAGTGACCTGCAGAACGGGACGCCAGCCCAGTAGAGCTGTCAGTTGCACACAAGGAAATGCGTGTCTGGATTAGGAGTAATCACCCATGACACCTAGGCCACTTGCTCACACTTTACTGATGCTTTACCTCTAAGGTGCCACCAGTTTGCCTTCACAGAGATCCCGGAAGGACGGAGAAGCTTGAATACTGTTTATTCAGTATTTCAAGAAAGGATCTGAGGTGACTTGCCATGAAAAGCCCACAAATAAAACTGTTCAAGTGAGAACAAAGAACCAAATGATGACACAAACAGAAATTATAAAGAAAACGGAGGCCAAGTCTAGGTGCTACAACAGCCGGGCATTTAGTTGTGTGCCTCCTAGCACTAAGGGGAAAAGGGCAGCAAGCTATGGAATTTTCCTTTTCCTTGCAGAGTATTAGATCTAAAATAGCACAACATCTGGTCAACTTCTGTTTCAGTTTCAGAATGCAGACTGGCTGTATATTCATCTTGTGACATCCACCTGTTGCCTCAGAGAAGGCGTTGAGTCTCGTCTTTGTGGGTGATACAGACATTGGCCCCAGGCTGCCCTGGCTCTCAGCAACTCAAGGACAGACACAGAAGGGGATCTTTTCTAAAACTCAATCACGAAGGGCAGGCACTCATCAGACCTCATGGGACCCAAGTACATGGTCTTACCTCAAAATCATTTCCCTTGTTATAGTGCATATTGAGAGCTCGGAAAAGTTCTGAGTCGCGGAGTACCATCAGCATCTTGGGATTCGTGACACCATCTGAAATCGCTTGCCGGGCAAATTTCTCCATTTGGATGTAATAAAACTCACGAAAGTTGCTGAACCACTTGATCATCTGGGAGGTTATGCAGCGGTTGAACTGTACAAACAACAGGATCCATCAGGTCAGACGTCTGCCATGAGGTGTTCAGAGTCCGAACTGTCAGCTTCCGGTTCAACATAGGGCTTAATAAGGATGGCTTCAACCACCATTAAAAAGGGCTTTCTTTTTTTGGGCGGGGGCGGGGGGTGGGTAGGCAGGGCAGAGGAAGAGAGAGAATCTTAAGCAGGCTCCACGCCCAGCACGGAGCCTGACCCCGGGCTCAGTCTCACAACCCTGAGATCATGACCTGAGCTGAAATCAAGAGTCGGATGCTTAAACTGATTGAGCCACATAGGTGCCCCCAAAAGGGCTTTCTTTAAAAAAGAAGCCACACCTGTTTTCCTAGCCTATTCACTTACACACAGAAAAATCTCAATTAGCTATGATATCTATTAGAAAATATTGTTTTTGATATACTGGATTTATGACTTTTTTTTTAACCCATGAAATGCCTTCCGTGGTGTCTAGTGTGACTTTGGTAGGGTCTGGGGTCAAGGTCAGATGCTTCTGCTGCACCTGGGCAGATTACATGACAGCCCCAGAGCCTTCTGCCAGGTCGAGGGCAAAAGGAAGGGCTAAGGGTGTAGAGTAGAGAGCAGTTCATTGCCACCCTGGAGTTGCAGAATGAATTGAAATCTGAGTGTGGTGCAGGGGTCAACTGAGCAACTGAATATGAGGGAAAGATCTGGAAAACACAAAGATGTAGATACAAAGTATTAGCCACCCTATCCCAACAGCCAGGGTAGAGGAGGTCATCAGAAACTTTACGGGAACAGGCAAGGTCTGGTTCCAATCATCAGAGCTTGACTTTCTTTATTGTCACGCTTGATCTCTATGCACCTTCAGTCAGTTTTGAAATACAGCACTTTGAATATAAACAAGACAGTGTCCGACTCTTTATATATTCTTTCTTTTTCATGGTCTCCCCAAGCAGAGACAAAACACTAGGCCAAAGGTGCCGTTTACTAATGTTTCCCTCTCCCTGCCACCTTCCCTCCCCGTGTGTTTCTGGGTATATCTACAGCTCAAAAGCTTAAAATTCAGATACCCAACCTTTGTGGCCCAAAGTTATTCATGCAGAGTCTCAGCCCAAAACTGGAAATTGTACTGATTCCATCAGCAACACGAAGGGGACCTGACGTGCACATATGATGACCTAGGACTTGCCTCTCGCTGGCCAAAACCCACTGCCTCTTGGGAGTTTTGCAGATGCTTTCAGAGGTGAAGAATGACTTTACCTGGACATCGGGGAAGTAAGCCTTCAGGAGGTTGGAGCTGGGGTAGCGTGTGAAGAAAAACATCAGTTTGGCCTTCTTCAAGTGACCAGGATTTAGGCCCTCCTGGATTTATCTCAGTGTCAAGGAAAATTAACACCAGTTTATCAAATAATTGTATCAGTTTATCCAAAGAATGAATTGTCCTGTTCCTTATGGTTTCTATTTTATTTTTTCTAGCTGAATGGTGTATTAATTCCATTTTTCTGTCTCTAGCAAGTGTGATCAGATAAGCTTTTTCTTAGGGCACCTGGCTGGCTCAGTCAGTAGAACATGTGACTCTTGATCTTGAGGTCTTGAGTTCAAGACCCCTGTTGGGCCTAGAGCTTACTGAAAAAACTAAAAAAAAAAAAAAGCTTTTCCAGATGCTGAATACCATAAGTGTACAGTAAATTTTCAGAATTTAAAAAACATTTGATGTGCAAATGTTCTCTGGCATATATGACATCAAATACAGTTTGTTGTGCTTTGTGCACTTTCAGAATAGAATGGGAAGAGATGGCAGGTCTGTCCCAGATTTCAAAACTCCATGGAGATATTTCCTTCCCCTTCTCTGCCTCAGTTTCCCCATCTGTAAAATGAGACGAGCTGACCAGATGGTCCCCATTCTATTCTCGTAGCTCCCTTGGCAGTGTTCAAGCCAACAAGCCCTAACCAGCCTGAGTGCCGGATCACAGTTTGCTTGGGCTCAGGAAGCTTGATCATCTCGGTTGTGCCTGCTCCCTGTGTGCCCGGCAGAACTCTCCCTCACCCCTCCCAGCTCGGCTCGGACACCCCTCCTCTGTGACATACTTCCTTGCTGAATTAGGCCTTCCTTACCCCAGGCTATCAAGGCTCTTTGTACAAACCTCTGTTGTAGCAATGACCTTACTGGAAGTTTTACTGCATGTTTGTCTCCCCATTTAGACTGTGAGCTCCTTGAGGGCAAGGACCTTGTCTTTTCATCTTTGTATTCCTCGTGTCTAGCCCGGTGCTAGGAACATAGTAGGTGCTCAATAAATGATTGTTGGCTGAAAGAATGAATGAGTGATTAGATGGTCGGCCTGAATCCATGATATTCCAACCCGTACTTCACCTGAGAACAGACCGCTTCTCCTCTAATAAGAGCAGGGTGCTGTGGTGTGACTGCCTAGCACCAGCATGGGAGGAAAGTCAGAGCCCATAGCATTCCCAGAGATAGTCCTGGGGCTGGGTGGGAAGCCTTACACAGAGTAACCTTGGAGTTCAGGTCAGAGAGCTGTACCTTTAGGACAACTAAGACTCCTCAGCAGCACGTATCAGTTTAGCCAAAGGAGACCAAGCCAAATGATTACAGTTATAACCGGCCCTGGCACCCAGGCTGCTGCCCAGAGGACCCCTGCCCTTGCCTCCTTGGGCCCACTTCTTACCCTTCTTAAAGGTTCACAAATGCTGTGGAAAGAAGACTGGATTTAGAAGTTCAAAGACCCAGTTTCAGACACTGATTTTGCCACCTATTAGAGGCAAGCCACTTACCTTCTCTGGGCCTCATTTCTTAAAATGTAAGCGTAGTAGTTAAAGCTTGTGCTTGGCAGTCAGGTCCTGGGTTTGCATCCTGGCTCCGCGTGTGTCTGTCTTGTGACTTTTGGCAAATTAGTTTTCTTCTCTGTCCCTGCCTCTCAGATACCTGATCTAGAGTGGAGGCCTGAAGACGGTGAGGTCACACAGGCCCACAACCCCTTCCCTGAAACGCTGGGCCAAAGGGGCTTCAGATTTCAGAATTTGTTATTTTATAATGGCCACATGGTGCATCTACCATATGTTAGTTAACGGCCGGAGCAGGGGCTGTGGCAGCAGTCCGTAATCCAACACACTCGTATTTCCATAGCCAAGTGGACGGCTATTTACACTAAGTGGGATAGTCGATAAATAGCCTCCAATCAGGGCAGGGCAGGTTTTGCCACCGAAAACGTTTCCATCAGCCCTCGGGGGAAGAAATCACAGGGATTTTCAGAGCTCTTGAGTCTCAGAATTGTGGCTAAGAGGTGGTGGACTGATACCCGGGAACTGGGGCTTCCCTACCGGCCACGCGGAAGGTGCGCAGCGCATCAGGTGCTGCCCCCTACTGCCTGGTCACCGCACCTGCTCTGCCTGTTGGCCGGAGGTCGTATGAACGTGAACGTGCTTTTACGCTTCTTAGTAGCTTGCTCTTAGCGGCTGTCATTGCCCACAGGAACACATTTCTAATGCTGGAGTGTAGGCAACAGGAATGAGGGACTAGCTGGGGAACCAGGATGCTGCCTGGGGGCCCCAAATCACTGCACGCAGCCAGCCCTGTGGGTGGGCCTCCAGACCTCCCAAAGCTCTCTGAGTCCAGTCCTCATTTCACGGAGCAGGGCTACGCACACAGCAGGTGCCCGAGAAATATCAGCATGCTCCTGCCAAAGGAAGTATAGCGGAGAACCTTGGGGGACTGAGTCCCTTAGGTTCTTCCACCATTGCCCAACTTTAACCAAGTGGCCTCTTACCAGAGGTCCAGACAGGTAGCCTTTGTCACACAGGGCGTTTTCCTGACGATCTGTCTCTACACCTCCAAGAAGATTTCCTACTGCCTGAGAAGCAGTAGTGGCCCCTGAGGTGTTCTTGGCCTTGGTTTTATAGCTGCTGCCTGCCGGCCGGCCTCAATTTCCCTCCCCCCTCCACCCCGTGCCCAAGCTTTAGGGGTGTTTCCAACACCTGTGACCAGAAGAGGGCGCTCCTAGCCTTTAGGACACAAGGGCCCACCCCGTCCTGCCGCCCTTCATACAGCTTCCCCGGCAAAGGACACCACTGTTCACACCTGGATAGGCAGGTGTGACCTCTGGAGACTCCGTTATAGGCTGCCCATGAGAAGGAGCAGCATGAGCTCCGCTCGCTAAAAAAGCAACATCCAAACTAATGTTGTCAGGAACTTTAGTCTTGCAAGGATGCTTGTTGGAAGAGGATCTTTGGTCATGTGCGTTTGAGGCTGCAGACCTTCTCCTCTTAGAGCTTCACATAGGACATCAGCATGTTAAAGGCTCTGAGAAGTCTCCAGATCAAACTACCCAGTAGTAGAAATAACCAGTATTTAAATAACCAGTAGAAATAATCTAGTATTTACCCAAGCTGCTTTTTTCCTAACTTAACAAACATTAATATCCTGAGGGAGAGTTACTCTGGGCAACACTATTTGAGAGAGTGGGGTCTGCCTGAGGATTGCAGTAAATTCCAGATCACTACAGACCTGCCTGGGCCCCTCAGCCTTCCCCATGGGGGCCTCCCCCTTTAGATTCCCAGCCCCCAAGCTCTAGTCCTCTCAGCTGCAGCTTAGAAGCTGTTCCTCAGACTAAAGTCTTCTTACCGCTCCCAGATGCCTCTTGGGTCTAGTCCCTCAGGAAAGCCTCCTCTCTTCCATCTGCCTCAGAAGTTTCTGGTCCCTCATGGCTTCCCCGTGAATTACCTGGACAACCTAGGAGGATCCAGAGGCTTTTTTGCCTGCAGAGCCAAGAGACTGGGGAGCCATGCTTCAGATGAGGTCATTCCTTTGACCCTCTCTGCCTAGGTATACAGGCCACTGACAACCAAGTTATGGGGTTTTTCCTTCCATCGGGTACTTATCATATTTTGGAAGCCCCTTTGAGTTTACAAACAAACAAAACTCTTCCAGACCCAAAGGAAAAAGTCAGTAGTGGTAGAATCCAGTGTGTCACAGAAGAAGGTAAAAAGAAGGTAAAGAACCTTTCCAGCATCCTTAAATCCCAGAATGTGGCCACCACCTTGTTAGAACCTCGTAACTATGAGCCACAGGGAAGGAGGGCCTGGGAGCAACATTAAGAAGTCCATGGGGAAAGCAAAGTGATTTAATGCCGTGGAGTTATTTGTCCCCGCCTCCCCTCACCTTCCAGACTTCCCATTTCTCTGGGCTGTGGCGGTGAGAACTTCAGTTACCAGTAAAGGATATGTGGACTGAAGGAAAAGGCCGCACATCGGGGGTGGCCTGCAGACCACCCTGTTCCATCTTCACTGAGGGGAGAAGGGGCAGTCTTTCCAAACGGCGGGGAGGGAAGGGCAAGGCATGCTGCTGCTGGCTCAGGACTGATGGTCGCAGTTTGACGGCTCCCCATGGTCGCAGAGCGGACTCTGAGGAGGGGTGACTTTGGGAAGAGGAGTCGTGGGGAAGGGTGATGCTCCAGTGACCACTGGGTCCGTGGCCCAGTAGCTGGCTAAGAATCTGATTTTCCTGGATGTGGGAAGGCGCAGTCAAAGGACAGTTTGCTGGGGGACCCTGATAGGATCTGGGGATCATCCTCAGAGAGGCAGGGTACCTAGGAGGATCCAGAGACTTGGCCAGTGATAGGGTTCGCAAGGGGACCGCAGTCTGTGGCTGGGCCCTCCTGGGCAAGGTGGCCAAAGGAAATCGATCTTTACAGGCACCTCTCTCAGGAGGTGAGGGCTCACTTCTCCCCTCTGGCACAAGCCCCTGGAAGCTTCTGCCCAGCTGAGTCAGGTGGCCTGGTGGATCCAATAGTACCTTTTGTAATACTGAGTCCACAGCTTGGGACACTGCCCCGGTCAATTCTTTCCTCAGAATCTCCAGCAAAGCCCGCGCTCCACAAGGAAGGAACCTGGGCTCCTCAGACTGGTAGCCTGCCTCAGACGCTCTGTGTTTTTCCTCCCCGGAGAGGTCCCCACGGGAACCCTGGAAATGGTCACTGTCCATAGCCCAGGGCCTAGATCCATAGCCCTTCCTCTGCTTTACGCTCAGAGGGCCCTTGTCCGTCTCGGAGCCTCCTGGGTCCTGGGCTGTGTCCCTGGGCTCAGCAGCCTGCAGGATGTGCTTTTGTAAATGTCTTAGCTGTTGCTTCAGCTGATGGAGCTGTTCCCTTACCCGAGGGCCCCCTTTCCTGCTGCCATGGTCTCCGGCAGGGCCTGACTTCAGGGGGCCTTGCTGCATGGGAAGGCTCTGCTTCCTCTTCCGCTCCCGGGCCTTCTCTGGGCAACAGGCACCATCCCTGGCTCGGGCATTGCCCGGGACCAGAGCCAGAGCGTGAGGAGAGAGGCACATGCCTTGGACGATGGTCTCCACCCTGGCCCTCTTTGCTTGGATGTTCTCATCCCAAAACCAGTCAGGGTCGGCAAAGCTGGAGCTGGGGCCCAGGCTCCAGGCAAAGGGGGAGTCTCTGCCCTTCTCTCGAGGGGCTGGGCTTCTCTCACCTTCCATACAGGGTTCTGCCAGGTGGGAGCAAGCCCGGGACAGAGGAGGAAGCAAGCCAGGGTTTGGATCCATCTCAGAGTTGTGGCTCCCTGAGGGAATCTCTTCTCCGAACGTCCTCAGCTGGAGGGGTACCCAGAGCAAGCTGAGGGTTCCTCCTCTGCACTCAGAAGGATCAGAAGCAGCTGTCAAGGATTCAGACTCCGTGATGCCAGAGCTTACAAACCTGAGCAGACTCTGGAATTAGAGACCGGAAGAAAACGATAGCATACGTGATTTTGAACAGTGCTTTTCAAACCTGAATGTGCAAACAAATCACCTAGAGATCTTATTACAATGCAGATCAGATTCGGCAGGTCTGGGGTAGGGCAGATTCTGTATCTCTAACCAGCTCCCCCGTGATGCTGTGCTGCTGGTTGGGATCCTACTATAAGAACATTCCTGAGGCACCTGGGTGGCTCAGTCAGTTGAGCATCTGCCTTCGGCTGAGGTCATGGTACCAGGGTCCTGGGATCGAGCCCCGCATCGGGCTCCCTGCTCAGCGGGAAGCCCGCTTCTCCCTCTCCGTCTGTCTGCCGCTCCCCCGCTTGCGCTCTCTCTCTGTCAAATAAATAAATAAATAAATCTTAAAGAAAAAAAAAGAACATTCCTAAGAGTGATCCTTCAGGGAGAAACTGCATAGGACAGTTTTGCTAGGGCATAACCATAGAATAATAAAAATAAATGTAATAGCAGCAGTAACTGCACAACTGCCATTGGGCCAAGAACTTTATATCCATGCCTAATTTAAGTCTCATAACATCTCCCTGAGAATGTTGTCATTCTCATCTAAGAGATAAGGAAACAGGCTCAGAGAAGTTAGGTAACCTCCCCAAGTTCATACAACTAGTAAGTGACAGGCTGGAGTCCAAACAAGGTTTATCTGATTCAGAGTGACTTTCTTAGTGTCTACGCCACAACCCCCACCCCCAGGAACTTGTTAAAAATAGCAAATTCAGGAACCCCCACCAGTCCCGCACAATCAGAATCCCTCCATACTGGGACAGGGAACCTGCATTTGAAACCAGCAAACCAGAGTTTGAGAACCAGCTGTCCTGCTCCTGGAAGAATCAGATTATGCATTCATTTTCACGTTCAGCAACTATTTATTAAGCACCCCCTATGCATCGGGCCTTTGAGCACTTGGAGAGACAGTGGTGAATCAGAGCAGCAGAATCCTGCTCTCATGGAGCTGGCTGCCTCCCAGGGGAAGAGGGAATGAACACGTCTATTTTCAGGTCGTGATACCTGTTATGAAGGAGAAGTGTGATAAGGGGTTGGAAGTTGGGATGAGGGTGTGGGAAGAAGCAGGGAGCTATTTTGGGAAAGCCTGCCTAAAGCTATTTTTTTTTCCCCCACAAAGTATCAAAATACACTGTACTTTAACCAGGGGGCTTCAGATAGCAAGTTTAAGGCACTTGGAGTTTACAAAACATTTGTACATGCCACCTCATTGCACCTGGCGCCAAACTTGAGAATCAGTGTAATTCTCCCATTTTACAGGGGAGGAAACCGAGGCTCAGTGAGGCTGAGAGTGGCTCTCAGTTACTAAGATCTCAAATCCTGGGGCACCTGGGTGGCTCAGTCGTTAAGCATCTGCCTTCGGCTCAGGTTATGATCCCAGGGTCCTGGGATCGAGCCCCGTGTCGGGCTCCCTGCTCCGTCGGAAGCCTACTTCTCCCTCTCCCACTCCCCCTCCTGGTGTTCCCTCTCCACTGTGTCTCTCTCTGTCAAATAAATAAATAAAATCTAAAAAAAAAAAAAAAAATTTAAAAAAAAGATCTCAAATCCTTTGACACAACCACACTTTAGCGGCCACCCTGGAGATGGAAAGACCTGTACAAGAGACTGACTTCAGGGCACCTTGGTGGTGCAGTCGTTTAATTGTCTGACTCTTGGTTTTGGCTCAAGTCCTGATCTCATGAGATTGAGCCCTGCATTGGGCTCTACACTCAGTGCGGAGTCTGCTTAAGGCTTTCTCTCCTTCTCCCTCTGCCCCTCCCCTCTGTTCTCTCTCTCAAATCAATAAATAAATCTTTAAAAAAAGAAAAAGAGACTGACTTCTCTGTCAAGTGGATGCCTCCTTTCCTACAAGAGGTAAATGAATTTCTTTCCTCCAGAAATTTCCACTCTCCTTTGCTTTGCTTGCACAAATGCTGGCAGGACAGAGTCTGCTTGTTTTCTTCCTACTCTCGATCTAAAGTTTACTTGGAGTTCTCTACCTCGGGCAAACCTTGGCTTTTCAGGAGCCTCTGGGTTCTTGTGTGGACGTGGCCACACCTCCACCTGGAGCTGCCAGGCGACCAGCAGAGATACCCGACAAGCTCCCCGGGAGCAATGCTGCTCCCAGTGCCAAGGCAGAGGGTGGGAGGTGGTCCTGCCGAGCCATCACGAGGCAAATGGCACTGAAAGTGAGGCTCGTGGGTCAGAATACATAGAAGGTTTTTGCTTTGAGTAAGACATTTGTAAATTACTAAGATAAAATAGATGATTTGCCAAATTAATGTACATTTAAAAATGTATCGCTAAATTCATTCCAACAGTCTGGATGGTTTACCACCTCATGAAGAGAGACACGTTTCTTAACTTCCTGTGATCATTTGACAATGAATATATAGTATTTGTATAATATGAAAAAGCGATTTTTACATCAGCTCTTACCATCTGCTAGGCATATCTGGGTCATTCATTAAGCACACATTGGCTGCTTTCTAACTAATAATGATCACTGAACTGGCAGAATTGATATTTTAACCAAGAGAGACTCGCAGTAATACAAACTGTATATATTTTCAGGTAAGTAACTTCCAAAAAGAAGAGGGGATTGGTTATGATTATTCTAACTGCTGAGTGAACATCTCCTGCTTAAATTCAACATTTTCAAGCCCAAACTCTATAGTTGCCCCTCTGCCTCACCTTGCATACTACTGATCTTGTTTAAGCTGGAAGCTGGGAAGTCTCCTTGACTCTCCCCGACTCCTCATCCTCAACAGTGATTTGGTTACCATGCCTGGTCATTTATGGCAAAAAATTGCTCTGGACTGCATCCCACCGTGCCTTTCCCACTTCCTTGATTCAGGGTCTCAACTTTTTACCTAGAGAATTACAATACCTCATGACTGGTCCCCCATCCTCTAGCCTCTCCTCACTCTGGTCCTTCTACATTCATTCATTCATTCATTCATTCATTCATTCAACAAATGTGGATCGAGTGCTGACAACAGACAAAATCCTCTGCCCACGTGGAGCTAACATTCATGCAAAGGGAGCCAGATGTCGTAACATACTAAGTAAGTATGGAAGGCCATTGTAATGGGGCCTTGTTGGCCGCTGTGAAGATGTTGGCCTTCACTCTGACATAAATGGGGACCCACTGGAAGTTTATAAGTAATATGACCTGACTCAGTTCTGAAAGGATCATTTTTTACTGGATGGAGAATAGACTGGGGGTGGGGAGCAAGGGTAGAAACAGCCTTAGAACACTCTAGGCCTCTAGGCATCTAGACAGTGACCCAGAGGATAATAATGTAGTGAGGTGTCTCAGACTAGGACAGTAGCCAGGCAAGTGGCAAGTTACATCAGATCCTGGTATATGTTGAATGGGGATCCCACGGAATTTGCTAACAGACTGGATGTGGAGCACAGAGAGAAATAAAGTATCACCGATGATGACTCCAAAGCATTTGGCCTGAGCGACGCGGAGGACGAAATTGCATGAGCTGAGTCGGAAGGACTCTAGAGGAGTGGGTTTGGGGAGGAATATCAGGAGCTCTGTTTTGCACGTGTTGAAATTGAGATAATTATGAGACATCTAAATGAAGATGTTGAGAAAGCAGTTGGATAAATAAGCCTGGGACTCGGTGAAGAGATCTGGGCTAAAAATAAAAAGTTGATGGTTGTCAATATGCAGACGGACGAGCTCACCAAGGAATGAATGTACACAGAGAGGAGGAGGGCGCCAAGGTCTGAGTCCTGGGGCAATAGCAACATGAAGAGGCTGGGGGTAAGAGGGGAATGAGTCAAGGGTGAGAAGGAGCGATCAGTGAGGTAGGAAGAAACCTAGGGGCGTGGGAGTTCCTGAGAGCCAAGTGAAGAAAGTGTTTATAGGAGCAGGGACAGCTCAAGTCACATAAGGATTTTTAGTAACATAGAGGCATTCGAGATCTTGATCAGAGAAGTTTTGGTGGAGCGCAGGGAGAAAAAGCCTGGTCGGAATGGATTTAGGGCAAAGGACAAGAGGAGGGCTTGGTGACGTTAACTATGACAACTCTTTCCAGGAGTTTTGCAGAGAGGAGAGAAACGGGACAGTGGCTGGAGGGAGAAATGGGGTCAAGATAGAAGAAATAACAGCATATTTGTAGGCTAATGGTGATGCCGTAGAAAGATAGTCTCTTACTGTAGGCCAGAGGGGGAGAAGTTCTGGAGCCCGTCCTTGGGTAGGAGGGTGGGGGCGAGATGTCACGCCTGGGGGGAGATGGACTTTAGCGAGGAGGAGCCTCGGTTCGTCCATGATAGCGGGGGAGGCAGCGTACATGGACAGGAGCTGCAGGCTGGGTAGCTGCGGTGATGGTGGGAGCCAGTGGAAATTCCTTTTTGATTGTCTCTGTTCCATCAGCAACGTTGGCATTGGCATTAATTTTCTAAAACATGGGCCTGCTTATGCCCATTCATGGAATCAGTCCTTGCTAGCTGCCTGTTGAATATAAGGTACGGATGTCTCAACTCCACTTGCCTCAGCATTGCCACCGAGCTGTCCTGGGCTCTGTGTTCCCTGAGCACGCCAAACTCCTTCATGACTCCAGGTCTTGGCATTTACTATCCCATCTGCCCGGAAGGCCCTGCTCTCACTTTTCTACCTGGTAAACCTCTACTCCCTTTCCAAAATCCAACTGAAATGTCACCTCCTCTCTGAAGTAATCAATGTGTCTTCTCCTTTATTTTTTAAAAAGATTTTATTTATTTATTTGAGAAAGAGAGAGCACAGAGGAAGAGTGGGAGGGAGAAGCAGACTCCCCACTGAGCAGGGAGCCCGATGCAATGTGGGGTTCAATCCCAGGACCCCAAGATCACGACCCGAGCCGAAGGCAGACGCCCAACCGACTGAGCCACCCAGGCGCCCTGTCTCTTCTACTTTAGACTGTGAGTTCCCTCTTTGTGTCCCCAGGTGGTGCCTGACTTCCAAGGGTCGCCGAATAGATGTTTGCTGACTCAGCTGCATAAATTGTTTTTTGTGCTTCATGTAGACTGATTTTCATCTCTTCATTAGAGGTACATTATTTCAGATCTTTCTAGCATCTACACGGAGCAAAACCAATACAGAGACAGATAGATAGGACACAGAACCACCAACTTTGCCAAATCTCCCTTGTGGATTATCTAAGGTTTTGGTTTTTTTGAGTTTCCATGTAGTCTGTGTGCTCCAGAAGACAGAACTACTGGGGTAAGAGAAGGAGCTCAGTGTGCTTAATGAAGCAACAATCAGCGGGAATGTCTTGAGGCCAGAAACTAGACTCCAGCCAGACTCCACTGTGGTTGGATGCCCAGAGATGCTTACGCCCATCTCTGGAGGACAATCGTGGAAACTCTGCATCTGGGCAGCTGAGAAACAGGAAGCCTGTATGTCGGGCCAGCGCGCCACCCAGAGCCCTTTACCTGGGTGTGGCATGAAGCCACGATGCTTTCTGTTTAAAAATTAACTAGCAGCACACTCACATTTACTGACGGAATAGCAATTGCCACAACCCTTTCAAAATAGCTTTACTGGGTTTCTTAGATGATGAAAGCAATTAAGGGTCATTTTACTTCCCAAAGATAGACATGTACTGAGAGGAAATGAAAGATACCTGTAATGCTGCCTCCTAGGAAAAAAAAAAAGTTTTGGTTAACTTTTTCCATACTTTTTTCTCTGTGTACAGATAAACTTACATGATTGCTCCTAATTATATAAATTTTTAAAAATGGAATTATAAATATAGTCCTATGGCTTCCTTTTTGTTTTTTTTATGTCAGTGAGTATCAATCTACAACATAGTGAAAGCTGATGATATTCCATTGTATGTATATATCATAATTTATTTAGTAAATTCCCTTTTGATCAGACAGATTTTTTCTTATGTTGTCACTAGTATAGTAATACAGACAATAGAGTATGGACCATAGAGTCAGACTGCTTCGATTTAAATCCCTAGAGCCACTTATTACCTCTGTGACCTCTCTGTACCTCAGTTTTCTCATCAATAACATGGAAATAACCATAACACCTACTGTTACCATAGGGTTGTTGTAAGGATCCAGTTTTTAGACCAATTCCTGGCACGTAGTAAATTACTGATAAGTGTTAGCTATTGTTCTTATGAATAATATTGGAATGAACAGTCTTGTCTATATCTCTGGGAACTTACACTGTTTTTTGCTTAGAATATATTTCTAGAAGTGGAAATTCTGGGTCAAAGACTAGGCATGTGTGAAACTTTTATGCTCATTGCTCAACTGCCCTCCAGAAATGTACCAACTGATTGGTAGTGGAGATGGGGGAGTGACGGAGTAATTTCTGTATATTTCTATATTAATCGAATTTTTATAAGGATCTATTCATTGCATTGTTTGCATGTATATTTTTAAATAGCCAGTTTTCTTTCTTAACAACATATCTATAAAACACACATATCCCCACAGCCCCTCATCCTCATCGACACTGGGCATTCCTGGTCCTTTAATTCTTTGCCAATACGGTGGGTGAAAATATCACCTCACCCTTTGTACCTCTGATTCTTAGCAAGCTGGCCCATTTTTCTCATATTTGGGAGGATATTTATGGGCTATATATTATGAAACTTAAACATGTTTATACCATTTGAGTCAATGGCTCTATGTCTAAGAAGTAAAATCAAGAAAATGATGCCATACCCACAGATTTATGTCAAAAACGATCATCCCACAATTAAAGAGTAGATACAGGTTAAATATAAATATGGTATTATCTATGTGATGTTATATTATGTAAGCATTTTTTAAATCATGTTTAGGGGCACCTGGGTGGCTCAGGCATTAAGCATCTGCCTTCAGCTCGGGTCATGATCTCAGGGTCCTGGGATCGAGCCACGCATCAGGCTCCCTGCTCGGCAGGAGGCCTGCTTCTCCCTCTCCCACTCCCCCTGCTTGTGTTCCCTCTCTCGCTGTGTCTCTCTCTGTCAAACAAATAAATAAAATCTTTTAAAAAATAAAAAATAAATAAATAAAATCATGTTTAGGAAGAGTTTATAGAACATTATTTTATAATAAGTAGGGAGAGAGAAAATCACTTATTAAAAATACAAAGGAGAAGAGATGAGAAAGAAATGCATTAAAATGTTAGCAATGTTGTTTAGAATAGGATAGAACCATGGATAGTTCTTTTGCTCTATTTCTTCTTTTTACTTTTCTGTATTTTCCATATTTTCAATGGGTACATTTTCACATTGTAATTTAAAAAAAGCAACCTTTGCCCTTGATAATAAAAAACTTGCATTTATGGGGAAGGCTATGCATGTGTGGGGACAGGGGATGTATAAAAAATCTCTGTACCTTCTGCTCAGTTTGTGAATCTAAAACTGCTCTAAAAATTAAAGTCTACTAAAAAAACAAACAAACAAAGCTTGAATTTTCTCATTGACTCTTTCCTGGATATACATTCCTGGGCACCAGATGTAAAAAGCTCTACTAGAGAAGCAAATTTAGCCACAAACATGAGCACAGAACACAGGGCTCATGAGATAAGTGCAAAGTTATGTAGGATTTTATAGCTAGAAAGTGTAAAGTGAGAGCAAGGTGGAATTTCAAGTAAATAATAGGCCTAAGAAAGAAACCGTGTGTCTGAAGTGTTAGAGGCCATGGGCACGGGCTGAAAAGGCAGCCAGGGTCCGTGGAATTTTCAACTGCACAGATCACCTCCTAGCAGGGGAGCCCTTCTCCCTGTGAGTCTATGCCCTTCCAAGAAATCTTCCTTGATATCCGCTCAAGGGGGCAAAGGGAAAGGATAGCTCACATGCCGGTTGCGTGTCTCCCCTTCTGTGCTGTGCCCACAACTGGGGAACAGCAAACACCTCCGAAACACTCCAGCAGGACCACCAGAGACCCAATCAGTGAAGCAAGGCTGGCTATGGGGCATCACGCAAAGCCCAAGAGATACAACATTCTCATCGCTGCCAGTGATGCTCGATCCAGATTTATGCAGACGGTTGGATTCCAATGAGACCAGTCGTGCCTACCCCAAAACCACGCACAGTGCGGTCGGAGAAATATGGAGGAAAATGCCTTAGCCTGAAACAGCCTCTCCCATGCAGATGGCACAGGATCTAAGGGTCCACCACAGGAAATTCATGTTAGTGATCACACATCATGTACGAATACAGTATTCCTGAGCAGCCTCTCATCCAGGTACTCACCAGGCTTAACAAACTTTAACTGCCAATGTAAATTTGTTTAGGCTGGCACATCTCAATGTCATACAGCATATTTACATTTTACTAAGGTGTTTTCATATACAGCCTCATCTCTGTTTCATTCTCTGGGGGCCCCAGTATCATCCCCATGTGGCTCTGGGCTGGGGATGACCCCATCTATCTCTGGTCTCACCCTGGACAGCTCTCCCTGCATTGGCTGATGGTGAAAATGGGTAGAGGGGGTCAGTTTGACAGCCCAGTCCACACAGCCCTGAAACCCTGCTGGTCTGAGTCATTGGTGTCTGTGAGGGTGATCCACTGGGTGCTGGACCTGGGCCAGACTCACTACTAACTCCTATGTGATCTTACATAGGTTAACTTTGCCTCTCTCCCTTCTTAGTTTCTTCATCTGTAAAAGGGGATTGGACTGATAATAGTGCTGTTTCCTAGAGTTGTGGGGGCTGCTCTCTCTCTAGCACCGACCATAGGCACTCCTTAATTTGCAATTTCCCTTTCCTCTAGGGCAGGCCTGGGAGGCCCCACAGCCCTGAAACTTTATTTAGCCCTGGAGGGGACTTGGGGATCATCTGGTACAGTGCCTGGGTTCCAGACTTTTAGATTTCAACCATTAATAAAATGAAAACAAACAAAAAATTGGACCAGCCTGAGAGGTCTTGATATTTTATTTGCAGGTAAGAGCCCCCCAAAAATAGGTAGGCAAAAGACTACAATCCACTATCATTTTTATTTCATAAAAAAAAAAGAATCTTAACTACCCTGGTTTAAAAAAAAAAAAAGAAAAGAAAAGAGAGGAAGGGCATAATACCCAAATTAATTTAGATTTGTAAAAACCTCTACATTGTCTTTTCTGAAAACCAATGAACACATCACAGACCAGTGTGAGGGAACCTCGGATCTTCATGCCCTGCTCTTGCTTTATGGATGAGGCCACCGAAGACTGGTCCATGGTCACAAAGTGGCTGCAATGTCTCATCACTATCTAGCAAAACACTTGTGGATGTGAGATCCTTTCCTGCAGCCAAGACCAGTGCCCTGGGCTGGGATTTAGGTGGTCTGGGCTCTATGACACCCATTGGCCCTCAAGCCACACTTTCTGCTTTTTCTGCTTTTCTAAAATGGGGATGAAATCGTCCCCTCACTCAAGACTGGCGTGAGAACCTGATGAAAGAAGAGTTTAAAAAGTGCTTTGGAGATGCCTATCAGGCTATTACAGAGTGAGATATTCAGATCAAAAATTCCTGCTGTCCGTGATTCGCTCGAAAATATTTCAGCCAACAAAAGCAGGTGAAGCAAATACGGCACCATATGAACCCTGATTAAATCTAAGTCGTGGCTCTTGTGATGCTAGCTTCTCCACTTTTCTGCATTCTTGAACCTTTTTATAATAAACATTCCATCAAAAAAAAAAGGTCTCTGGCAAGGTTACTCACAGAGAAGATGCCCTCAGGGAGATCCAAGTCCTGGGCTCTGCAGCCAGATGGGGTCTGCTACCCCAGAAGATGGAGGAGCCCACTCTTCACCAGCCTTGGGCATAAAGAACCATGGTCAGGAAGTGATTTTGGCTTCCTCCCCAGGCAGGCCCGGTGCCTGCGGCTGAGTGAGGGAAGCCTCCTGCCGCCCCTTCTCAGTGCAAGGCACCAGCTGACAGACCCAGCCCTGCTGCAGCAGTGGGGACAGTGGGGGCTGCCTAGCGCAGCCAACCGGTGTGGGGGGGCTTATGAATATGCATTTAGAGGCCAGAGCTGGTTGGCTGCCACCCCCCACCATCTCCCACCCCCCCACCCCCCCACCCCGCCCCAACTCAGATGCCCAGGAAAGCCAGCTGGGAGAAGATATATTTTATAATAAAAAATGTTTTTTTAAAAAAATTCCCTTTTGATGGGGCGCCTGGGTGGCTCTTTCTATTAAGCATCTGCCTTAGGCTCAGGTCATGATCTCAGGGTCTTGGGATGGAGTCCCACATTGGGCTCCTTGCTCAGCGGGAAGCCTGCTTCTCCCTCTGCCTCTACATCTCCCCCTGCTTGTGCTCTCTCTCTCTTTCTCAAATAAATAAATAATCTTAAAAAAAAAATCCCTTTTGATGGGGCGCCTGGGTGGCTCAATTGGTTAAGAGTCTGCCTTCAGCTCGGGTCATGATCCTCCGGGGAGCCCCATGTCTGGCTCCCTGCTCAGTGGGGAGTCTGCTTCTCCCTCTGCCCCTCCCCCCCCCCCCCCGCTTGTGCACGTGCACTCGCTTACTCTCTCAAATCAATAAATATAATCTTTTAAAAAATAAAATAAAGTTCCCTTTTGAAATTAACATATGATCCAGTAATCATACTACTGGGTATTTACCCAAAGAATAAGAAAATACAAATTCAAAAGGATATGTGCACCCTTCTGTTTATTGCAGCCTTATTTACAACAGCCAAATTATGGAAGCAGCCTAAGTGTCACTGATAGATGAATGGATAAAGAAGATATCATATTGATAGATATAGATAGAGACACATATATACACTGGACTATTACTCAGCCATAAAAGAGAATGAAATCTTGCCATTTGTAACAACTTGGGTAGATCTAGAGAGTATAACGCTAAGTAAAATAAGCCAGCCAGAGAAAGATAAATACTGTATTGTTTCACTCATATGTGGAATTGAAGAAACAAAACAAAGGAGGGAAAAACGACAAATCAAAAACCAGACTCTTAGCTATAGAGAACACACTGATAGTTACCAGAGGGGAGGTGGGGGGATGGGTGAAATAGGTGAAGAGGATTAAGAAGTGCATTTATCTTGAGCACTGAGTAATACGTAGAATTGTTGAATCACTATATTTTACCTGAAACTAATATAACATTGTATGTTAACTATATTGGAATTAAAATATTTTTTAAATGTGAAATAAATAAATTCCCTTTTGAGCCATAAACACAAGTTTATGAACTTATATACATAACTCCTGTCGAAATAGATGATGCTGTGTCCTAGGAGGCTCTAAATACAGAAGTGGGTGAGAGCTCATTGGGTTGCACCTTGGACTCCACCGAAGCTCATATATGAGTCTCAAGGAAATCAATTTCAACCTTTATCCTCTGAAAGAGACTTCACATGCTACTGTGCAAGTGTGTGCAAGTGTGTGTATGTCTAAATCGTAACATCTGAGATTAACTTGGGCGATCATTGAAATTCTATGAGAAATGCTTTGCCACGTCATCCAGGCCTGAGCTTCTAAACTTTAGATAAGAATCTCTACAGTTAATTACTTAAAGATGAAAAAATTAAGTAGCTGTCTAAGAAATATTAACAGCAAACCCTTCAAGGGATTCCTGTTTTGGGGACTCTTCAGCTGCATCTAGCAGTCTTGTAAGCACGATGTCTTAGTCATTCCACTTGTATTTCTTGAGTACCTACAGAGTACCAGGCACTGTGTTCTGTGCAGGGGATTCAGGAAAATAGAGTCATCATCTCTTTCCTCCTTCTGCTCTGCCCTGGAGAGAAGACATGCAAAAAGCATATTATAATGCAAAGAAGAGATACGTGCATAATGCTTTGGAAGTACAGAAAGGGTATCTGTTAACTCTGACAGAGGGCATTAGGAAGGGACTCAAAAGAGACTTAGAGGATGATTAGGAGTCCCTAGGCAAATGGGAGGTGGGATCAGCCCACACAAAGATGGGAAGGAGTGAAATAGCACATGGGGGCGATTGCTAGTAGTGTGTAGGACTAAAAAAACTCAGCACCTGTAAAAATCATGGGGTGGATCATAACCTAGCCCAAGGCCAGGTTATCAGGTGCCCGGTCAAACTGAGGAGTTTGGACTTCATCCTCCTGATAGGGAGAAGCAATTGAAAGACTTCAAGCATGAGAGTGACAGGAGTACATTTGTGTTTCAAAGGATCTTTGACATGGACATGGAGGATGGGTTAGAGAAAGTGATTGTAGAGGCCCAGGTCCCTTTAGGAAGCTTTAAAAATAGTCCAGGTGAAGGATGCTAAGGATGTGATCAGGGGCAGCAGCTGGGCAAGAAAGTTTTCTCTATTTCTAGTTTCTCTCTTTTCTCTATTTCTAGTTTTCTCTATTTCTCTCTTTCTAGTTCTGCTTCTGCCCATCCCTCCAGAATTCCAGTGGAAGCCCTTGCAGAGTTTGGATGAGTGAAGGCACCCTAAAGGTGCCTGAGGACGAGGTAAGATGACTCAGCTTAAGAAACCAGTATGAGCAGGCACTAGTGACACATTCATTCATTCATTCATTCATTCTTTTTTTTTCTTTTTCAAGATTTTATTTATTCATTTGAGAGAGAGAGCACAAGCAGGAGAGGCAGAGGGAGAGGAAGAAGCAGACTCCCCCCTGAGCTGGGAGTCCACCGTGGGGCTCAATTCCAGGACCCCAAGATCATGACCCCAGGCAAAGGCAGACATTTAACCATCTGACCACCCAGGCGCCCTCATTCATTCATTCATTCTTAATTCCACCAAAGCTTATAGAAAACCTTTTCTATTAGGAAGGTGAGCTATAGGGGCACCTGGCTGGCTCAGTTGGTAAAGCATGCAACTCTTGATCTTGGGGTGGTGAGTTCCAGCCCCACTCTGGGCATAGAGATTACTTAAAAATAAAATCTTAAAAAAAAGGAAGGTGAGCTATAAAGGTGATTCTGGGCATTCAAGGGGAGGGAAAACTAAAAAGGGGGAGGGTAAGCTATGTGCTTTCACTTTGAAGGTATCAGGCCGAATTGTTATTACACACCTACCTACCTATGCCAATCTCTGTTCTAAGTGCTGTGAATACAGCAGTGAACAAGACAGACAAGGTCCCTAATTTAGTCCTTTATATTCTAGGGATAGAATGACTAATAAACCACCTTCAAAATACACAGGATGTATGGGGAACAATTAGCTTGGCTGGAGAGAGTGTGAGTAGGACTAGGGAAGATCAGGAGATGTCGTTTCAGAAGTAAGGCTACTTGTTGATCTTTGTCTGGTAAAAGGGCAATGGGAACCCTTCAGAGGTTCCTTTGGGCTGTTTCTTTGTTCTGGAGTTAGAGAGGCAGGGAAGTGACTCTTCCTTTTTTTTTAAAAATATATATTTGAGGAACCTGAGGTTCAGGGAAGCGAGGTCACCTGCCCAAGGCCACCCACGTGTAAGATCAGGCAGGCTTGTCCGCCAAGGTCCGAGTTCAAAGCCCGTGCGAGCCTCCCGCTCTTTTCCGGTAGTGCAGAGGTGGAAACGTGCGGTGTCCCGGGGTCCCAGAAGGAGACGGGCGCCAAGCTCAGGGCCAGCTCTGCGGAGAGGTGTGGGAGGCGGGGTGGGACCCCTAGGGCGGCCTGGTCTCTGGACGGTCGTAGGCACCCGCGGGAGTTCCGGCGCAGGCCGGCAGGCAGTGCAGCAGGCTCCGAGAGCGCTCCGCCGCCGAGGACTCCCGGGCGCAGACCGGTTTGCTGAGGTGGGGGCCGCTTCGCGCTGCTTGTCGGTTCCCCCCCCGCCAGTGGTTCGCTCCGAACACCCCTCCCCGCGCGGCGAGTGCCGCGGCCCGCCCCGCTTCCGGTTGTTGCCGGGCCCTATATCCGGTGTCCGCCCGCCCTCGGCTCCACCGCCGCCGCCGCGATGCTGTCCCGGTCCCGCTGCGTGTCCCGGGCGTTCAGCCGCTCGCTCTCTGCCTTTCAGAAGGTACGGTCCGGTGGGCCGGGGTACCGGCGGATGAGAAGCCTGCCGGCGGGCAGAGAAGCAGCCTGGGGAGCAGGAGCGCGGCGCGCCGGTCAAGCCCGGCACCAAGGGCACCGGGACGCGGAGGCCGCGCGCTGGGCGGCCCGGGGCCGCCGTTGCTCTCGGGGTCGTCTTGCAGAGCCCAGCAGCCCCCTGCCTTCCCGAGGCAGCCGGCGTCCCGTCCCCTGCTGGGCCCCGCCCTCCGCGCCCGGGCGGAGGAGCCGCCCAGAGCCGCGCCCGTGCAGGCACGAGACTCCGAGTTTGGGAGGAGGCGCCGCCGAGTACCCCGACGGGATCCGGGCCCGCCCCCACTCCCGTTAGTGGGTGTCAGCCCCGATGGGAAGTTGAGGTAGTTTGGCAGGCCCAGGGTGTTGACTGGGACTGAGAGCCTTGGCTGTTGCATTTGCCTTTTGGAGTCACGAGATTCACCTGTCACTAGCGCCCGGACAGCTTTGAGTCTGTACTTAAAAAGCTGTTTCTTCCCTCCTTTCATCATGGGTGACGTCGATAATGTCTTCTTTCTCAACAGGGGAACTGCCCTCTAGGGAGACGTTCCCTGCCTGGTAAGTTGTGCCCTTGCCGTTACCTAACGTGCTCTCCTCCTGGGCAGAGCAGTATTTGAGGAAACGGGGGTGCCTATGTTTCTCCACATGATGTGGAGCGAAACAAAGTGCTATTTAATAACAGCTATCCTTTATTCATTTGGCACATAGTTACCGAGTTTCTACTGCCTGTCAGGCAGGCACTGTGCTAGGCGCTCACTAGGGCTACAGCAGTTAACAGTTCTTATCTCCTGGAGCTTATGGTCTAGCGGGAAGGACAAAGTGTAAATTGATAAGCAAATGAGGGATCATGAATTTTGGTTAAGTGCTGAGAAGGAAAATGAAGGTGGACAGAAGGGCCTTCTTTAGTAGGGGACATTAAAGCTGCAACCCAGAGGATGTGACAGAGGCGAGTTCAGTGAAGAGCAGGAAAAGGAAAGGGAATAGCATGTACAGAGTCCCTGAAGAAGGGAAGAACTTGACAGTGTTTTGAAACTGGAAAAAAGGTGATTCAGCCAGAGAATTTTGGTTAAAGGAAGGAATGGCATGAGATAGAAGATGGTGTAGGGACTATTGGAAGGAATTTAGGTTTTATCCCAATTTTTTGTATGCCTGGCATAAATATTTGTTGGATGAGTAGATCCTAGTAGGAGTTTTCTGTGGGCCAAATATGGTTCTGAGTGCTTTCTGTGCGTTTTGCAGTTAATCATCAAGAAACAATAAGAGGTATTCTCATTGTTTTACAAATGCATGACCCAAGGCTAGGAAAGGGAAAGTGCCTTGACCAAGGTCATTCAGCCACCTATTGGTCAAGCCTGCTCTACCTGACTCCTCAACCTAAGTTCTTAACCCACCATGTTGTCATTTACTCATGTGCTCAACAGAGCATTTGAGTTCTTCCTACGTGCCAGGCACTATGCTAGGTGACAGGGATACAGATGGTCTCTACCCTCCAGAATCATATGGGCTAGCTGGAGAGACAGCAAATAGACATTTATGCACACATAAGGCCGCAATTACATTGTGATGACTATGAGCGAGAAGTGCAAGGCATAATGAAAGGGTGGGATGTAACCCGTCTTGGGAAGGTGGAGAGAGTGGTGAGAATGTCAGTAAAGGCTTCCCTGAAAAAGTGATATTTAAGCCAAGTCTTTAAGAATACATAGCAGTTGGCCAAGAGAACAATATTCCAGGCAAAGGGCATTGCTAGAGCAAAGGTTGTCCGGCAGGAAGGGACTTGACCAGTCATAGAAATGGAAAGGAAGCCTGTCTGGCTGGAAAGATAGGGCTGGACAGTACAGGAATGTGTAAAGTTTTTGGACTTTATTCTAATAGTCATGAGAACATAGGCACCTAACAGAGTGTAAGCTTGGAGCGGACTGTCAATAATAAATATTCTTTTAAACTAGGAATTCTAAAAATAAACATTTTCTCCATTTATAGACCTGCAGGACAATGGAAAGAACCTTGTACTTGGGGTATGCGTTGTGGTTCAGGGCTTCATCTTGGGCTAGTCCCCTAAACCTCCAGAAGCCCTGCTTAGGTAAAAACTGGGAATAATAGCAGATGGTCGTTCTACTTTAGGGAGTTATGAGACATGAAAATCAAAATGAGGTCATTATGTGAAAGCTTTTTATAAACCCTAAAGCACTGTACAAATGAGACTTGTGCTGTAAGATGAACTCTAAATTGGACTCAGGGTTCCAAAACTCAGTATGGGCTGCTGGCTGTTCTAGCTCAAAGATACGCTGTACTTGGGATTTGTACTGCAGAGGCATGGACTGCTGGACATGGAAGTGATTTACTTGACTCTGAAACTCTGGAGATTTGGGGGAGGAAGAGACACAAGGGAGAGCTCTTTCTCCTCTGGTGTTTCCTGAACCCATGGTTTATTTAGAAGAGTTGTTAATAGATCTGAAAAAAAAGACCTCTGGAAGAATATGTTCAGGTGAGGCGGCAGCCCTTGTTAGTTGTAATTAGTTGTCATTTGGGGAAATGCAGTTATCTGTGATAAGGACGTTTGGTGGGGCAGAAAGGGACTCCCACCTTGCTGAGTTTGACCAGAGGGGACGACCTCAGAGAGCTCTTGGGAAGGCAATAAACTGATAGGAGGGACAATGATTTGCTCAGTACTGGGGCAAACTGGAGACCCTGGGCTTAAAGTAGCCCAGTCTTTGCTACTAGGGTTTATGCAGTAAGACTTCCAGCTCAGTGCATTTTAAGTAACCAGGGAAACAGAAACCCAGACCAAACATGCCCACTGCTTCTCAGATTAGGCTTTGTGTAGTCGCAGGATAAGCCATGATGGGTCTTTCTCAAGCTTCAAATATATTTGAACACTTGGGGGAGTAGGGAGGTTTTATTATGAAAACATATAGGGATAATGACAGTTTATGAATTTTAAGGTAAATATGATAAAACTACTTCAGGCTTTGCCCTTAGAATTCTCCCCTTTTTTCAAACACATACCCACTCTCAACCCCACATACCTGTTGCTCTTTGCCATTGAGAAGCAGGACTCTGTGATAAGGATTATATTGTTGCCTACATTTGATCTTGCTCCGTGTCAGAGTTAGGGGGTGAACAGATTTCTTTCCCATTCCCAGCAGGTATCCTGTATAAGAGTTGTTGGTTAAGAGTTGTTTTGTTTCTTGCAGGGGTCTCCTTATGTCAGGGACCAGGTTACCCTGACAGCAGGAAGATTGTGTAAGTATCACTGGGGAGCACAGATGCGTGGCCATGGGGTATTTAAGACACCAGTTCTAAATTTGACCACCTGCTTTCTTCACTGGCTTCCAGGCCTAGATAATCAAGGTGCTTATGTTGAGTCTCTAGACCTAACCTTGATGTTGATTTATGACATGTGATGTACGTTGAGCGTCAGCCCCATGTCAGGTGCTGGCGCTGGAGTGTGCTTGTCCTCAGGTGTTTAGATTGTAATGAAAGTGAAGTTGGAACCCTCTCTTTATGGGAAAAGATCTAGTAGGTTACTCTTGAGTATTCTGGTTGGATACAAGTGCAGCCGAAGGGCCGGAGGTTCACATTTCCTGTGGAGATTTAGAGCATCCTCTTGGTAGCATAGTTACTCATTTTAGAAACCGTAAAAGCAAAAGACAGTGAGTTGAGTCCTGGGACTTCGACTACTTCAGAGGGAATGCTATTATTGCATAATAGAGTTTGGAGAAAGGCCACCCGTGTGTGTTTCAGATTAACTTCTGCTTATGAGTGTTGCTTAATGCTACTTTGCATTCCAAGTATTTTCAGGTAGGTGGTAAGAGGATGCTTTCTAGTTATCTGTTAAACAGCTATAAAGCTGTGTTCTGCATAGGGAGAATCCTTAAAATGAAGGGTCACCAGATTAGTTCTTTCACTGTGCATCACAATGGGATTTTCTTTTCAATTGAGAAAATGATGCACTTAGTACTAGAAGTATGAATTTCTGAGTTAGTTTTTAGAGGGCAATTAGCATTCATTAGTCTTGAACTGTGTGTATTCTTTGATCTAGCAATTCCATTTCTAAAAATCTATACTGAAGAACTCCTGGTATACCCAGATTTCTCTCAAAATGGCCAAACAACAGGGGATTGCTTAAGCTGTGTCATGTTGACATGTTCACACTATGATAAGTGGGGAGGGCGCCTGGGTGGCTCAGTTGGTTAAGCGACTGCCTTCGGCTCAGGTCATGATCCTGGAGTCCCGGGATCGAGTGCCGCGTCGGGTTCCCTGCTCGGCGGAGAGTCTGCTTCTCCCTCTGACCCTCCTCCCTCTCATGCTCTCTGTCTCTCACACTCTCTCTCTCAAATAAATAAATCTTTAAAAAAAAAAAAATGATAAGTGGGGAAACAGGTTATAAAATGATTCTATTTTTTACTGTACAGTATAATCATGTTTTTTTGCTGTTTCCAAATACTCTCAAGTGAACATCTAATACTTTTGTAACTTAAAAATTATTTAGAGCAATTCAAAATGTGGTACTCATCTGCAACTTTAATGAAAGTTGGAACAACCACAAATTTCGATGCAATAAATACAACAAATAAGTATTTAAAAGTAAATTTCTTTTTTTAAGATTTTATCAGAGAGCACCAGTGGGGGGAGGGGCAGAGGGAGAGGGACAAGCAGGCTCCCTGCTGAGCAGGACCCTGAGATCATGACCTGAGTCAAAGTCAAGACGCTTAACCTACTGAGCCACCCAGGTGCCCCAGTAAATTATTTGTTAAAAAAAAAAAGAAAAAACCCACAACATTAAACTTTGTGGGGTGAGAAAATAAGTACCCACCTTATTTTAAAAAAACTTTCATTATAAAACATTTTGGTTTTTCATGATTCAAAAGTAAAAAGAGACTTTACCCTTGTCCTGCATGCCCCCAAGTTCCTCTTCCTAGGGACAGCCAGTGCTCCAGGTTCTTGAGCGTCCTCACAGAGCAGTCTCTGCAGTTGCAAATTACCCACGAGTTCTTGTCCATGACCACTTACCACATGGTTATAAACTTTATGCAGATCACTTTGTGTTCTGTGCTTTTTAAAAAATAACGTACAGGGGCGCCTGGGTGGCTCAGTTGGTTAAGCAACTGCCTTCGGCTCGGGTCATGATTCTGGAGTCCCGGGATCGAGTCCCGCATCGGGCTCCCTGCTCGGCGAGGAGCCTGCTTCTCCCTCTGACCCTCTCCCCTCTCATGCTGTCTGTCTCCCATTCTCTCTCTCAGATAGATAGATAGATCGATCTGTCTCCCATTCTCTCTCTCAGATAGATAGGTAAATAAATAAAAAAAACGTACATTTTCCCCTTGATTTTTAAATAGATCTTACAGTTATTTTGACATTACAAGAGTAAAAATACCAAATGGCAACTTAAATCTGTTTTACTTCTGTATTATAAAGATGCTTGTTATAGAATATTCAGAATCCTGAAGTGTAGAAAGTGAAAGTCCCCATCGGTCCAGATCACTCTCCCAAAATGTGTATGGATGTAACATAACCATAGGTACTGTATGTATCTACATCTCCCACTGTCCAGAGTTAACCACTCTTAATGGTTTTGTGCATGCAGAGTGGTATCATTCTCTAGTTTACATTATTTGAAGTTAATGTCATACCAGAAAATACCTTGGTCTTTTGACGTTCCTCTTGAATGAGTCCAGAATGGACCAGTGTGCGGCCTCCTAGCAAGAGAACCAACTAGGAGATACAGGAGGTTTGTTTTGTTTTGTTCTTGTTAATTTGCCCCCTGCCAACCACCCCCCCATAACATCTTTTTTTAATTCCAAGCTAATTGTCTCCTCTTGCTCCCTTATCTGATCTCAGTCTGTAATCCTGCAGACAGAAACTTCATTGTTTGTGACACAATGGCAGGTACTGCGAGAGCACCCGGTTTATTGTCCTTGAATTTTGTCCAGAAAAAAACCTAATCGGGAAGCTAACTCCTTTTGGTGGGTGTGCAAAGGACTGAGATGCTTATCTTTTTCTTCGCTGAACCAAATGAAAGTCTCTGTTTTGTGGGAGCTGGCATTTCACTGAGCACAGGGTTCTGGACTCACCCAAGGAGTTTACTATGTAGGGTACCCATGTCATCCAGGCTCTGCTGTAGACCTGCTGAGTCAGAATCTCTGGGGATGGGGCCTGGACATGAATGTTTTGAAAAAGTTCCCCCAGGGGGACACTCATGGGCACCCCTGGCTGAGAATCACTGATTTAAAGGGAAAGTGGTCCATGGTCCCTTGTCTAGACTACAATGCGCGTGGTTCACCTGCTAAAGACGTTTACTTTTCTTATGTTTTTTTTTTTCTGTAGTATTAACAACAGTAGTGTCTTCAATGTTTGCTTCTTCAGAACTACAGCTATGTGCAGTAAGTACCTTCCTTCGGTTCCCTGCCTTCTTGGGAATGGCATTTTAATGGGAAGAGCAACAACTGACAGAGTTTAATTAAAAAGGAAAAATAATGGCCTACATGTGATTTTCTTTTTTGCTTTTTTTTCCTAGAGGATGATGTGATTACAGTCAAAACCCCAGCATTTGCAGAATCTGTCACAGAGGGAGATGTCAGGTGGGAGAAGGGTAAGATTTCAGGCCCTACTTACTTAAGTTTAAATACTTTATAAAGTTGTCATCACTGACCTCCCCCTCTCCCTGCCCCAATAATCAGGTTTCTCCCTTCTCTTTACCTGAAATGTAATTTTTCCTGGCCCTGTAGGAAAGGGTCTTATAACACACCTATCAAAAGGGATTTTGTGGCTACTGGGGTCCCCCCCTTAACAGATAACCTTTGACTGTCTTTTCAGCCGTTGGAGACACTGTTGCAGAAGATGAAGTGGTTTGTGAGATCGAAACTGACAAGGTAGGCTTGTCCTGTATCAGTATAATTTTTCATGTAAAAAAACCTAATTAAAAAAAAGAGACTTAACGGTTTAAATATAATTTTTAACTTGCTCTAACCTCAGTTGTAAAAGTGTTGGAATAGCTCATTAAAAAGAAAAAGATTTAAAATTTTAATTTTGGATTGTTCTCGGTTATATGTATTATGTACTTCGATAAAAGCTTTAGTTTTGTAGCACATGTGTGTTTGTGTGTGCATGTGCAGGAACTGTTTCTGTTTCCATTTGTTTTTTGTGTATCACTTGGAAACACATTAACTGAACATGGCTTTAATGTTTCTGAGAAAGGACAAAGGGTGAATCTTCACAATAGCATTGACTCTTCATTACTCTGAGAGTGTGGCCTTGGTGTTTCTATCAGCAGAGCCTAGTATATCTGCTGCGACTGTTGTGACTCATGTTTGAGATTCTAGACAATTTCCTAATGCCGAGTAAAAATTCGGACTCTTTCTCCATCTGTCCTTGTTTTCCAGACATCTGTGCAGGTTCCATCACCAGCAAATGGCGTGATTGAAGCTCTTTTGGTACCTGATGGGGGAAAAGTAGAAGGAGGCACTCCTCTCTTCACACTCAGGAAAACTGGCGGTAAAGAAGTTCTCCTGGTTGTCAAGATCTCCAGTGGTTCCCCCTTGGAATTGGGGCTGAGCATAATGTACTAATTCCTTGATACCTCAAAGACTGTTTGGCATTCCAGCTGCTGTTAGTTGAGGGACTAAGACAGGTGATATTTATGCAGTGGGTACTTTAAATGCCAAGTTCTAAAAGAAAATGGTATTTAAAGAAACATAAAACCTCATAATAACTCTGTTCTTTCCACGTATATTTCTTATGCTGGACTTTTTTTTTTTTTTAATGTTCTGTTAATCACCATACATTACATCATTAGTTTTTGCTGTAGTGTTCCATGATTCATTGTTTGCATATAACACCCAGTGCTCCATTCAATACGTGCCCTCTTTAATACCCATCACCAGGCTAACCCATTCCCCCACTCCCTCCCCCAGTTTGTTTCTCAGAGTCCATAGTCTCTCATGGTTCGTGCTGGACCTTTTCTTAAAGATATAATAGAATGAAGAAGATTTTAAAGATAGTGATTTTTTTTTTCTCTTCCTGTCCTCAGCCCTGGCATCAGAATCAGATGGGGGCTTTAAAAATAACAAATGCAGGGCACCCTGGGGGCTCCATTGGTTACGTGACCAACTCTTGATTTCTGCTCAGGTCATGATTCCAGGGTCCTGAGATGGAGCCCTGCCCTGGGCATGGAGCCTGTTTTAAGATTCTCTCTCTTCATTAAAAAAAAAAACAAAAAACCTCTCTCTTCCCATCACCCCCCCCACACATGCATCTCTCTCTCTCAAAAAAACAAAGCAAAAAACGTGTGTGTGTGTGTGTGTATCTATATAAACAAACACAAATGCGTAGACCCCATGGCCCAGGGATTCTGATATATTAAATCTGGGGTTATCAGATCTGGGTTATCTATTACAGTTGTTTTTTTTTAAAATGCTCTCCAAGTGATTCTGATACACAGCTAGGGCTGAGAGCCACTATTCTTTTTTAAGATCTTATTTATTCATTTGAGAGAGAGTATAAGCAGGGGAAAAGGCAGAGGGAAAGGGAGAAGCAGACTTCCTGCTGAGCAGGGAGCCCAACATGGGGCTTAATCCCAGGACCTGGAGATCATGACTTGAGTCAAAGGCAAATGCTCAACTGACTGAGCCACCCTAGTGTCCCAAGAGCCACTATTCTAAAGTGAGGAGAAGTAATATTTCATGGTGTCTATTCTGGAGAATTCAGTGTTGTTTTTTCACATCTGTGCTCAGAGCATTTCTAAGGAAGGTTGCTCTTTCTCTTGGGAAGAAGTGAGAAGGAAATGAATTTGTATGGCACCTTACAGTCAATATGAGAGATTAGAAAAGAAAATAATTTTTTCTGATTCTTAGTTAAATGCTGTAATTACTAAAGTCTGTTTCTTTTTCCTTATCAAAATAGTTAAGGAGAGAGAGAGTAGATTACATCCTTTAGATTGATCAGGGTACGACCAGAAGCCCAGAATGGAAGTAGTGTGCAGTAGAAGGCTAGGGAATAAGATCAATTCTTTTTTTTTCTTAATTTTTTATTGTTATGTTAATCACCATGCATTACATCATTAGTTTTTGATGTAGCGTTCCATGATTCATTGTTTGTGCATAACACCCAGTGCTCCATGCAGAACGTGCCCTCTTTAATACCCATCACCAGGCTAACCCATCCTCCCATCCGGGAATAAGATCAATTCTTTCACCTTCTGATCATTCCTTAAAAAGAATGTTCTTCTAATTTAAATATGAAATGTGAAACCAGGTATGTACAGATGGATAAAATCAAAGTATCTAAAGTTGTGGTTTATGAGCATTATGCTAGAAGAAATGCTTCGAACTCTTTAAGTCTGAGTGAGCCTTTGATTATTTAAACTTTTATTTTTTTATAGTTAAAAGAGTATTAGGGGCTCCTGGATGGCTCAGTTGGTTTAGCGTCTGCCTTCAGTTCGGGTCATGATCCCGGGGTCCTGGGATCAAGCCCCGCCTTGGGCTCACTGCTCAGAGGGAGGCCTGCTTCTCCCTCTCCACTCCCTCTGCTTGTGTTCCCTCTCTCGCTGTCAAATAAGTAAAATCTTTTAAAAAAAAAAAAAAAAGTATCCTTCCACACATGATTTTAAAATAGAAGACAAGACTGTCCATACTCCCATGACTAGAAGTGTGTTACTTTCATATATGTGTATCAACATCTTCAATTGCCTGCGTTTCTTCTGCTTGGAAGTTTACATTGCCGTGGGCTTAGTGGGTGCTTTTAAAGTACTTGCTAAATTTGATCATGAGTTGGTATTTGTGAAATCAGGAAGGCAGCTGAATGAGGTCAGTTGTGTAATGTAGGACGTCTGGGAGCCCCGGGGAATGGAAGGACCGCGCCTTCCATCCTTGTGTGCGTTTCGTAGTGCCTTGTGTATAGCCAGTTAGCATTTGGCGGGTGATTGGAGATAGAGCTTTTGCTGCTACACCTTGTTTAGTATCTGTGATTCGGTTGCTTTGCATTCCAGACGGTGCCAGTGACCTCTGCTTGTCGTGTTTTCCAGCTGCCCCTGCGAAGGCCAAGCCAGCCGAAGCTCCTGCTGCTGCAGCCCCGAAAGCAGAGCCTCCAGCCGCAGCAGTTCCTCCTCCCGCCGCGGCGTCCATACCCACTCAGATGCCTCCAGTGCCCTCGCCTTCACAGCCTCTTGTTAGCAAGCCAGGTACGCCTCCCCCTCCTGCGTGTCTCTGTGTGGGAGAACATCCCCTCCGATGCCATGTTCCCTCACGGGGCAGAATCTTAGACCAGTCAGGGCTCCGAACAGGCTCCAGTGGCTGCTTTGTAGAAGGAACTCTAGACTTTGTATCAGAAGACCTGGGTTGGAGCCCAGCTTTCTGTTTACAGCTCTGTGACTTTGGGCTAGCTCCTTAACGTCTCTGAGCAGATCTTCATTTGTGAAGTGGGAATGGTACTAGTCCACCTCAGGGTAGCCGAAGGATTAAGTGACAGGACAGTCTGACGGCACTGGCACTTAGTAATTGTTTCTCTGGTTGGTTGGGTTTTGTTTTTTTGGGGGGGGGGGCTGCAGAAAGGTGGTTTTATGAAAGCACGGGGATGGGACCCATGGGCCGAAAGAGCTGCTGTCTCTCTGATTTTCTGATGCAGCTGTACCTTCTGTTCGTTGTCAGTGTCTGCAGTGAAACCCACTCCTGCCCCGCCAGTAGCTGAGCCAGGAGCCGGCAAGGGTCTGCGTTCAGAACATCGGGTAAGCCTCTGGGGAGCACGGCCAGTAGGAGGCCGAGGGGATAGGGTTGAGATGAGGGGGTGTGGGCATTGTGGTGCCTACCTTTGAATTGCTGGCAGTTCATGGCAACCAAGTTTAGGAGGCAGCTTGTCATAGCCTCATACTTGTCATCTGAGAGGACTAGAACCTGAAGTCTTTGGAGCACCTGTCTAGTGGCTTTTCCCACGGTGCTCTGCTACCACCGGACTGCCTTGGCTGAGTGAGAGGTCTGCAGGGGGTGGGAGCTTAGGAGTGTGCCGCTCCCCCTCACAGGACCACACACTGTGGAGAAGTGGTTTTACTGAGCCCTGTTCCTGTCCTCCTGGGACACTTCACTGAGGGCTCCGTGGTAGCAGTCACTGGCAGGGGCAGCTGTAAAACCTCAAGGAAGTATATGGTCAAGAGTGTGGGCTCCCCTGCCTGAGAAGACCTCCTAAAAGTACTAGAGAGCCTGGAGCTCTTGTTTTACTTAGGTATCCTAGTCCGTGACACCTCGGTCCTTGCAAGCTGAGTGCCCCCTTGGACTGAGTGGGGAGGGCTTGATCCGGAGAGCCCAGACTGTTAATCCTTGTCCTACTTTCAGGAGAAAATGAACAGGATGCGGCAGCGCATCGCCCAGCGTCTGAAGGAGGCCCAGAACACGTGTGCGATGCTCACTACTTTCAATGAGATCGACATGAGGTGAGATCTCTGGGCCTCTTACTTCCCGCGCCCTTTTTTTTGGAGAACACTTGAACTTGCCCCAGCCCCTACGTAGTGCTGATTCCAAAACTGACAGCAAGAAGAGGTACTTCTTTGCACTGCTTGTTGACTAAAACAGATTGACCCATGGGGTTCGTTCTCTAATTGCCTGCCTCTGTGACTTAAAAAACTTTTAGCCTTTTATACCTGAATTTTGTGATGTCTGATAAACGAGGCTGGTAATGGTGTTAAATTCCGATGACTAGTGTCGAGTTGCCAAGTAGAGCTAGGGCAACTGGGCCTACCCTTGGGATGGAGAACCATTTGACTGCACACTCAGAGTCAAAGCCCAGTACCCTGCTGCTTTCTCACAGCGACTGCTCCTGATTTGTGTTCCGAAGTGGCTCAGATTTGGGTGGTGGGAAAGCACCAGCTTGTCCTAGCTTTCGCCTTTCCCAGCTGTGATAATGAAATGGAAAGCAAGTTGTGTTTTTCAGTAAAAATCTCAGGATGTATAACCAAAGGGACAAATTTAGTGTACCAATTTCTAGGGTGAGCTGGCTGTTGATTGGGTGGCTCATTCGGTTGAATTTCGACTCAGGTCAGGATCTCAGGGATCGGCCTGTGTCGGGCTCAGCGGGGAGTCAGCTTGGGATTCTTTCTCTCCCTCTCTGCCTCCGCCAACCCCCTGTGTACCTCTCTCTCTAAAATAAATAAATCTTTTAAAAATCACAAAGTAAAATCTAGAAAAAGAAGTATCAGTGGGTAAAAATATGAAGTAGAGAGAATGAGATCATTTGTTTTTGAGATGGAGAGCCGAAGTGGGGAGGGGAAGTTCCCCCCCGTGCTTCCTGGAGAAAAGAGATTTTTAATAGGCCTAAGATTGACTAGCATTTTGACACAGGTAGCATTGCGGGAAAGGGTCATTCCAGACGATGTAAATAATACGGCGCTGACACAGGAAAGGACAGGATACTTTTGAGAACTATCTGCTGTGAGGAATATGTGGGAAAGAATGGGAAGAAAGTTGGATCCATACTTTTAGAATGTTTTGAATGCCAGGGATAAGAGTTTATATCTAATTCGGGAGGTAAATCATGAAGTCTTCAGGTCATCCCTTTGCTTCTTTTTCTTCTAAGTGCTTAGTCTGCTAGCCTACTTTTCATTAGGGAAATTTGTTTTCTTTAGGAAGGGATCTGAAAAGCTTAGAGAAGGGAGGGGTTTATGGATAGTGTGCTGTGGCGTTGTTCACAGAAGTAGGGCTCTGTGGCCTGTTTCACTAGATGTCATCCATGCTGTTGTGAAACTTCCTAAAAAGACTGGATGTCATTCAAGCCAAAGATTTCTCTCCTTCCTATCTGTAGGACATAGGGAAGGACCTTGACTAATGAATCACAAAGGCCGCAGCTTATGTTTCAGTGCATTAGGGCCAAATTGTACACAAATTGAATTGGACTTTGAAATTCTACCTAATTCCTTAAGACAAAACATGTAAATATTTGTGGCCTTGGAAGATGCAGTTGGCCCAACAGCTTTGATTGGAAGGTAAGTGCAGTAGCTGGATCTCATTTCAGCAGCTAATCGAGGTGTCACTTAACGATGGCCTGGGGTCTCACTGCAGTCGGTAATGTGGTTTAGATCGAGTGCCCTTGGGTCTTGTGCTGATCAGCTACCCATAAGGGGCCTTTCTTAGACCTTCTCCTCTGCCCTGCTGTCCCAGGCCCTGCCTCCAAGGGCAGAGCTCTGAAATAGAAACTACTTAATGACCAGACAATAGCATTTGGGCAGGTTTGAAAGCAGAGATGTTTATCACATCTCTTTCCCTCTTCTGCAGTTCTTGTGTCTTGGGAACCAGTAATGTCTTTAGGGTGGTAATCCTAGCACTAAATAAGGTTAGACTCAGGAAAACAAACATTTAAACCTAATCAGCCCCCCGCCCCCCCCCCCCAGAAAACTTCCTTTTTCAAAGGCAAATGGTCTGAAGGGGGAGTTAAAGTTATACCATCTTCTCTTTCATGCTAATGTCAAATTAGGCCATTATGGGGAGAAAGGGAAAACTGGAGCATTTGGGCCTGAGATAAAGTTATATTCAATTTCCATCACAGAACTGTATTCCGATAAATACTGAGGTTTCTGTAGCAAAATGATGGGAAAGCCATCATGTGGTACATCTGTGGAAAACCAATCCTAAATGAACAAAGGCTGTTTCTGTCGCAAAGGCTTCCCAGAAGGCCCAGCTGCTTGTACTCGAAAAGCTTAGGGCCACACATGTCCACTTTCTAAATACCAAGGAAACCACATCCAGTAAACTGATAGAAAGGGCAAGGGCTGTGTCTTTATTATCTTGACGCCCAGCCTTGGCCCTTACATGTGGTGGGGGTTTAGCACCTGTTTGAAGGAGCAAGTATATGGAATTGCTAACTCTGCGGAGATAGGAGGGAGTTTATTGACTTTCCCATGAGCCTAAAAGAACACTGGTCTATACCTGACCATATATAGTCATGGGTGCTTTTGCTCACGTGGAGCCCAAACACCTGTGGAGTTTTTTCAGGTTTTGTTTTCATTAAGTGGAAGATAGGAAGAATGTCAAAAGGAAGTTCTAATCAAGTTTGGTGGATTTTTTTGGACATAATTCTAACAAGAAATTAAAAAAAATATTGTTTATCTTGTAGACTTTGTTTATGCTTAAAATAATTATTCTTCAGAGTAGAGAGCTCATGAGTTTCGGGTAGCTAGAAATCACTTTCTCATCCAGGCAAGGATGTTAGTATGCTGTGTGAGCTCTTGTTCATATTATCTGTCACTGAATTCTATGACTTCTGGAATAGGAAGGAGCCCTATAAGGGGCTCAGCCGTACCGTCAGGACTGATTGGACCCAATTTCTTTGATTCCAGGTTTTGTAAAGAAGCGAGGTTATTGTATTGACCTCCGCTGGACTATTTCAAAACTTGAACTTGGGTAGATGGTCCAGAGGAAGGGAAAAATGCTTACCCAATTGTGTACATGGAGTTAGAAACTGGTATGAAAGGCAAAATAAGGGCTTTGTGGTCACTTTGTTTTATAATGTGTTTTTATAGTAACATCCAAGAGATGAGGGCTCGGCACAAAGATGCTTTTCTGAAGAAACATAACATCAAACTAGGTTTCATGTCGGCATTCGTGAAGGCCTCAGCCTTTGCCTTGCAGGAGCAGCCTGTGGTCAATGCAGGTGAGTTTGTGGTGGCCGGACTCGAAGAGGTCCTGGGAGGTATGTGTGCTCCCACACACAGAAAGACCAAGGCTTTATTTCATACCTGTGAAAACATGAGTGTCTTTCTCCAGGTATTTCTTGAATCACCTTCCTGAAGTGGTGTCATGGCTGTTTTCTCCCCACTAGCTGGACAGAGTGGTTTCTCTTCCCATTTCATAGCTTGGCAGCTGCTCTGCCAACAAGCACTTCTGAGCCAGCCCAGCTCTCGGGGCTTCTCATGTCCAGGTGGAAGCTCGTGTTCTGTCTAGCACTTGCCTTTCCAGGGGCCCCGGGATCTTGGGGCCTGACTTCCCACTTGGCATAGGCTCCAGGGTGACCTTTGATTTCTGGTCGATGGACCTCAGTGGGAGGCCCTGGGCTTGGCCCCTCTTTCATGGACTTGGTGCTCGTTTTCCTTACTTTTTGCTCACCTACGTTATTGAAATGTTGACCTAACAAGCAGTTCTCTTTCCTATTGAGACACTTCTCTGTTCCCTGGAAGGTTGGGGGGGTGGACAGTGACACTTTTGCAATTCTGAGCAATGCCAGGGTCCCTAAAGATCTAGAAATAGAAGCTCTAGTCCCTTGCATTGAGTGATGTGCTCTAGGTAGGTAGAGGGCTGTCTTTGCTTTGTCCAGATGTGTATGTACCTCTTGTTCCTTCCATTCTTCTCATGCTTCCTCATTGGCTCTCCATCCCTTTCTTCTGCCTGCCTGTATATGTAGGCATTTCTCAGAGTTCTTTTGGCCTCTTTATCACTTCCCACATGCTTTGCCTTGGTGGCTTATCTAACAACACAACATAGACTTTCTGTGGAAAAGAGTGCCGAGCCTGTATTTTCTCATGAGCACCAGACCTAGACTTTCAGCTGCCGGTTTGCTGCCTTACACTACCCTGCTGCCTCTGGAGTCTCCGAGAACGAGGCCTCCCTCACCTCCTGCGGAGAGTAGGCAGCGGAATGGGCAACACTGCTACCCCTCCCTTTGCATCTGCCTTTTTGGGAGCACTTTTTAAACCTAGCCATTCTCTGTTAAGGGAGGGTTTGGGCAGAGCTAGTTAAAGGGAGCTCCGTGCACACCTATCCTGTGTGAGCCGGTGTACTGAGTCTTCCTTTGAAAAACGGGTGCTCCCGTGCTCGGCCTCAGTCAGGGCACTTGGGAAATGTTAGGATTGGTTGGGAGTAAGAGGAGTCCGCCCCATGCAGTGCAATGGTTTTCCTGCTGACTGGTCAGCCCACTGTACCAGGCATGGTGGATTTTCACTCTGTTAACACAAGTATTTCTGCGTTAGCCTAGGCTTGGACAGTTGTGTGTAACATGTGTTTTCTCTCACAGTGATTGATGACACAACCAAAGAAGTGGTGTATAGGGATTATATTGACATCAGTGTCGCCGTGGCCACCCCACGGGTATGTTGGGGAAAGCGGTGGGGAGCTCTGGTCTTAGACTCTCACTTTGTATAAAAAAGCAGACCCCTGGGGAGAGAGCATTTCTGTAATCCTGTCTTAGAAGGGAGTTAGTAAAAGAGTAACCTGCTTTTGACCCCACCACATTCTTTTAACGTCAAGCCTAAATATTTTAGACTCTGTTAATCACATTGAGTCATTAAGATGCTCAATGGGGAGCAGAGACCACCCACTTGAATCAAGGGATTATAAAGGGTACTATTAATCTGCAACTGAAAACAGCTTTTCACTCTCATCAGGGTCTGGTGGTTCCTGTTATCAGGAACGTGGAAGCTATGAATTACGCAGATATAGAGCGAACCATCAGCGAACTGGGAGAAAAGGTAAAGTGGAAAGCAGCATGTGTGTTGGTTGCTGGGCAGGTCAGGGAGGAGGGGCCGGGGAAGGCTGGGCTCACCAGTGGGCAGTGATCAGGGAACTGGTGCCTTGCTCTGCTGGGTAAGGTGTGCGGAGCCCGAGACTGGCAGTCACCCCCAAGAGCCGAACTCTAGCTATCTGGCAGCGCTCATTGTGCTCTTGTCACGGAAGACCTCGTCAGAGGAGGCCTGCTGGGGAAAGCAAAGGTCCTCAAGGCATCGTGCCTGTCCTCTGGTGGAGGCCTGGCCACAGGCGTCTTCTGCTGAACAACAGCTAGAAGTTGGACTGTTGATCTCAGACAGGAGCCTTCTGGACTCCCTGTAGGTGAAGAAAGCTGGGTTGTCCTTATATTGCAGTGATTAAATCTCCATTCTTAGGCCCGAAAGAATGAACTTGCCATTGAAGATATGGATGGTGGTACTTTCACCATTAGCAACGGAGGTGTTTTCGGCTCGCTCTTTGGAACGCCCATCATCAACCCCCCTCAGTCGGCCATTCTGGGCATGCACGGCATCTTTGATAGGCCAGTGGCTGTGGGGGGCAAGGTAGGAACCATCACTGCAAATGTCCTAGCGGCTAGATGAAGAGGAGGGGGAAAGCTAGCTATTAATTATGACAGATGCACTGGAATTTCAGGCATAAGTTCCATCTCTTAGTTTCTAATTAATAGCTAAGGCACTGATCTTCAAATTGTGGTGTGTGGTTTGGCATCATTTGGGAACTTCTTAGAAATGCAGACTCTTAGACCCCTTTCCAGACCTGATGAAGCAGAAGCTGCAGGTGATTCTGATACAACTTAAAGTGTGAGGACCATGGAGTTGAGGTGACTTCCTCCTTCATCGGGAGAGGTCATCAAGCTCCATTCTCTAGGTGCCGTCCGGAGTGGGGACACAGTTGGAAACGTGGTCCTTGCCCCGGGGAAACAGGACAGCAATGAAGATCTATGAGCTCCCAGGTTGTATGAAGGTTTAGCGGTTCCCTGGGAGTTCAGGGAATAAAGTTAAAGGGTCTTGAGCTGGCCCTAGAAGATAATGTTGGTAGGAAAATATTTTCTGGGACTCCTGTGTTTAGAACGTTTTTGGGTCACTAGGTCTTGTGAATCCAAAAATCCTAGGTCTTCTCTCTTGAAAATGCTCACACACCTAACTTTGCATTCCACTTGAGAGAATTTGAGGATCTCTGGTTACTTTTTAAAATTCTAACCCTAAAGAAGAAACTTCAGGCTGCCAGGATTGAAGGGAAAAGTTTTCCTTTAGAAAGGGCAGAGAATGTGTTTTGTTTTGTTTTTTTTTTAAAGATTTATTTGAGAGCGCGTATACGCAAGTGTGTTCCCAAGCTGGGGCGGGGAGGGGGGGGTGTCCACTGAGAGCTGAGCCTGATGCTATGGAGCTTGATTCCAGGACCCTGAGATCATGACCTGAGACGAAATCAAGAGTTGGAAGCTTAACCAACTCAGCACCCAGGTGCCCAAGAATGTTTTTTTAAAAGGCACTTTTGGAAGAGACTCTTTATTTTCTTGGTTGAGCTTTCTTGAGTGGGAGAGCTTTGCACTAAGGGTAAGCCTTGGTCTTTGAAAGTAGAAGGCTCCAGAAGCAACATCAATAGGAAAAGCTCTGGAACTGGAAACTTTTCTATGGGCTATGCTTTCTCATCTCCCCACTTCCAGTGGGGCTTCCTCTGCTGCAGACAGACCTGTCAACCTCTCCTCTCTGTAGGTGGAGGTGCGGCCCATGATGTACGTGGCACTGACCTATGATCATCGGCTGATCGACGGCAGAGAGGCAGTAACTTTTCTCCGCAAAATCAAGGCAGCGGTAGAGGATCCCAGAGTCCTCCTACTGGACCTTTAGGAGGAAGCCACATACCCTACACACCAACCATGCAGGAACTGACCACCAATCTTCTCCCTGTCCCCTCATGGGTTCCAGGCTAGCCTGGTGCCAGGCACATGTTGTTGGCCTCCAGCAAGGAAACCAGGGCACTACGTAACCAGCAGCCACAGTTCTTTTCTTGGTATTCTGCCAGGCTCTCCCCTCTCTGCACCCTTCTCGTACACTCGAACATCTTCTTGAGGCTTGAGGGAGAGAGAGCCTTAGTGGATGCTCATTAATATTCCTGCCTTTCTCCCATTCGTCTTTTGCAGAGATGATTTTGCTTCTCTCCTGGGCCAGTATTCAATAGGGAAACCACTGGGGACCATGTGATCAAGTTTGTATCTTTTGAAAGTCTATTCTCCAGAGCCTCCTTAGGAGGGTGTGGTGTCTCCCAGGCTCACAGCAGCCTCTGGCCCGGCTGTGCACATTCTCACTTGATTGCACCTGTATGGAGGTATTGACTGCAGGCCAAGAGGTGCTGCTTGCCGCGTAAATAACAGTTCATTCTGCGCTGCCATGGACTTCAGGATGCCTCTTCTACCTCGTCCAGGAAGCACAGGCCACGGGGTCTGGGGGGGAGGGGGGAGGTAGTTGGGGGGGGCAGAGTCCCCTCCGAGGTGGTATGTTTTAGACAAGACAGGAGCAGAGCCCACCCTCTCAGTCACGGCTCCATTTTGGCACAGTAACACACAGCCGTGGTTGTGCCAACCTTTCTGGGCTGCTTGGAACCATTCTAGCACATCGCTGTCGTTTAGAGCAGATTCTAGCACATCATGGCAGCGGGACAGGGCATGGTCCCAAGGGCTGGAGGCTGGTGAGATTGGGGTGAGGGGGCTTCCTGTGGACTGGCTCAGATTGATTTGAGCTTTTTACATGCCATTGGCGTAAGCACTCGGACTGAAGGGGCAGCTCTGTTTCTCTGTGCATCGTGGCCCTTGAGGGAGTGGGGTGTCAGGGAGGATGGACCCTGGTGGAAACCAGCCCCAAGATGCTACTATACAGCGGGGATGATGGGCAGTGTCGCCTGAGGTGGTGTTGCCAGATGGGTCTGGGC
>NC_138377.1:23833173-24045818 GCF_054177405.1 Leptonychotes weddellii | reverse complement strand
GGGGAGCCGATACTGAGTGCCTGCAGCATCTACTCTGTCTTCGCTATTCAGAACTTGTACCTGAAATATTTAAAGAAACTGATTTTAAATGCAAATTAAAGGGCAAATGTTCTCAAAAGGTTCCTGCTTCTGCGTTCCTTTTAGTTCCCACGGTGCACAGCCCCAGCACTGTGACTGTCCCGAGCTTGGAAGCCACAGCCTGTCCCGGGAGTTAGCCTGTGAGATGCCAGATTTCTGAAGTTACCACTGTACTGGTTTGACAGCAGGTGGAACCCTAGCCGTCCGCATGCCAGGAACGTGCCTGGCTTCCTTCTGGTGAGCCCCTCCAGCCTGACAGGCCACGCTCTTGAAGAGACTTCGCGGTGGCTTCAAAAAGGTGGGACCCAAACGCCACCAGACGAGCGTTTCTGTGGGGGCTTGGAGCGTTTCTGGGGTGGATTGAGGAGGTGGGCGCAACTTAGACAATTTTGCATTTTGGACTTGATTGCCACATGTATACAAGGGTGCCCGAGGTCAGTGAGCACTGATGAGGGTAGATCACCCCCTGGGAGCAGGGGTCGGGGAGGGAGGCAGGCAGGGTTGGGAGCTAACCTAGACTGTGGGTGACAGGCATATGGCTTCTGAGCTTAAACACCACCCCCACCTGTTGGGCCTGCAGGGATGCCATGTCTGGGTGAAGGTCTGTCACAGGAACGAAGTGGCTCCAGAGGGCAGAACTTAGAGCTAATTGGGGGGGGGGGGGAGGAGGGGTTCAAGGAAAGGCAGAACTTCAACCTGCCCTGGGCTTGGTGCTAGAAGCTCTCTCTAGGAAACCTCCAGTGGAGGGATTACTAGCCCCATAAGGGCTGGGACACCGGTATTCACGGCCCAGCAGAGGGGCAGATGCTCAGGTGTTTGTCGCACAGATGAGGCCCAGAAGTTCAGAAGCAGCTCCGCCTGCGTGTGGCAGTGGTTGGGAGCAGTCCGGCCTGACTTAGCAAAAGGACAGACTTGTGGACAGGCTCCACCGGGCCCTAGCATTAGGGTCTTTAATGCGAGCCATCATCCATCTCCGGGGTCACTGTGAGGATTATTAGACTAGTGTCCTGTCTCCCCCCTCCCCCCCCAGATACCATGACCCTCCTCTAGGACTTCTCTCTTTCCCACAGATCCCAGGGCCCCCTACATGCCATCCTTTCCTCTCAGCTTCTCTGCGGGGCACAGGCTGACATGCCTTTCACTACCAGCCCTGCTTCCTACCTTCTTAGGGGACTCCAAGCTCACTCTTGAGTAGCATGGGGCTTCTCGGGGGGAGCCTTCCAATCTCTCCCTTCTGGCAGGGCTGCTCTGGTTGCATTCAGGAGGCAAGGACACCATAGGCAATGGCAGGCTTTATTGGGGGGTAGGGGGTATGGGCAAGGCCCAGGGAAAGCAGGCGCAGGCTGTGTTCCCCCCGTGTGCCCTCTGCAGGACTGGTCTCTACCCATAGAGTTAGAGTTGGACCTTCACAGCCAGACTGGAGAAGTGTCGGAGGCGCCCCCTGGTGGTGGTGGAGACACTGGAAGGAAGGAGTTGGGGGCAGAGGTCTGGTGGAAATTTCCTTCTTAGGCGCCACACCCCAGTGACAGGATAAGCCCCGAGGGGAATCAGAGGACCTCCAAACTTGGGGAGGGGATTGTCTTTGGGGTAACTACTTACCCCAGCTCTTCAGGGACCAGAAACATTTTGCTTCTGGCTAAAAGCTTAGGCAATCATTCCAAGTGTTTTGTGAAGTCACAGTGGGCGGTGAATTGAATGGACCCTCAAGACTAAAATGCAAAATGGTAAATAGGACAAATGCCTGAGAAGGGATTGTAATGGGTACAAAGTGTGGTAGTTGCTCCAGCCTGGGGGCCCAGGGGGTAGACTCCCCTTCCCATACGGGTGGGCTAGCTGGGGAAGAGAGCTCTTTATTCTGTTTTCAGAATGACTCTAAGTGCCAGAGCTGTGCCTTCCTCTCCCCTGATGCTTATCCTTATTTCTCTCTCCTGCCTGCCTTTTGTTCTCCAGTCTGAAGTCATAAGACAGGGCATGGTCAGGTTGGGGAGTGGATCATCCTGTCCCCCACCCTCCCACCCCGTGTAGGAATAGCCTGGGAGGGGGAAGAGGCTGAGTTGCACGGCTAAGATGAGCAGGCAGGGCAGCCCTGGTTTGGGTCCACTGGGCCAGTGGACCAGTATCCTGAGATGAGTCTCCAGAGATGTCCCCAGTGGGGCACATGGCCGCTCATGAGTCACGAAACCTTGCCGTTCACTCAGCAGGCGGGCAGGAGCTCAGAGCTCATGCTGCGGAAGGCACCCTGTGGCCTGGCAGGTCTGCGGTCAAGGTACAGGGAGCTGTTGACTGACGGGTGGAGGATGGATGGGCGGAGGGGTCCAAGCTTCCCAGCCGGGTGGGATCTACCCCTCAGCAGAGACCAGAAAGGGTCTCCAGAGCCGGTTGGGGGATGCCCAGCCCCTTCTGGGCAGTAGCGATGGTTACGATGGTGCCCAAGAGTGGCGCTGAGCAACTGCCACCTTTGCCTGAGGGTCACTGATTAGACGGGCCAGCTCTGGGCGGCAGAGGGGAGAGAAGATCCAGACTAGTCCAGCAGCTTCCATGACCCACTCTGCCCCCTCTTACCCCCCCAGTTTGCTCCACTGGGTAGTACTGAAAAAGGGGTGGGCCTTGAGCTTGTAGACACCGCCGCCTCCAGCACCCAGGCGCCGGGCAGGATCAAACTGCAGCAGCTGGGGGAAAAGCCCGGGGGGTTGGCAGGCCTGCCCGGCCCCCACTCCCCAGCCTCCCGGCCCACGGAACTCCCAGTGGTACCTGGGGGACAGGTGGTGTTCAGCCCCCAGCATACACAGATTTGTTCCCATTCCCCCCCCCGGCACCCACCTCAGACGTCCAGCCTGTGGGGCTGCTGTTCACGCCAGAGCTCTGCCCTCCCAGCACCCACCTCGCGCCAAGCAGCGGCCGCCTCTGGACCAGCCGTAGCTCACCTCAGTCAGCAGGGAGGCCGCTGGGCGACTGAGCCACTCGGGCAGCTGGAGCCGGGTGTGGGGCTGGATTCCTGAGGGGTGGCTCTGCGACAGGGCCTGGGAAGACAGGGAGGGGGGCAACCCTGCAGTGTGTGCACGCTCCCGTGGCGGCCGGGATTTACCTTCCCCTGTGTCACGTCCCGTGGGGATGAGGACGACGGTTGTCTTTCGCTTTGAAGCTACTGCATGCCAGGAAGATGCCTGACGTCCCTTATCCGTAATTTCCACGACCACCCTCAAAGTAAGTTCTGGCATCTTCATTTTAAAGGCAAGAAGCAGGCTCGGGAGGTAAAGGGACTTTTATGCTGAGTTCAGGGTTGGAACCCAGGTCCGTCTGGCTCCAGGCCTGCCAGAAGCATCGATCAGGGCAGGCACTCCGGCAGGAGCACCACTGGAGCACAGCGGGGACTTCTGGGGCTCAGGCAGAGCGGCAAGACGCGACCCGGTGGGAGGCCGGGGGCTAGAGAAGTGGTGGGAGGCCAAGAGGAGAGAACCCCGCTCTGGGGGCTGTCGGGGGCTAACAGGGCGCCAGGACAGACGTCAGGCCCCACTTCATCCGCTCCTGTCCTCTCCTGCTCGACTGTAGTCTGGCCTTGCCCTTGCTGCCTGGCCTCACCAGCCCCACATGTGATGCTGAGCTCAGGGAGGGGCACAGAGGGCAGAGGCCGCTGTCCTTCAGCCAAAACCGGAGCTTACAGCCCCGACGGCCGTTGGGGGGGGGGGGGGAAGGAGCAGTGGGGAGCAGCGGCTGGGGGGGATGAGTCAGTGGCCTTCCAGGGAAGAAGGGTTGTGTCAAATTCCACCCTCCCTCCAGACCACGCAGGGTTTCTCCTCCGGAACCCTTCCCTGACTAGCCCAGCTCAACTCCTTTACCTAAGTTGCAGTCTCGCTAGCTATAGCCAGTAGTGGGGCGGGGCTGCTCGGCGTGTCCATGCCCTGGGTGGGAGGGGCTTCCCAAGGCTCTCATGGCCTGCGGGGGCAGCTGCGGGGGAGGGAACGGCCAGGTCTTGGAGAACCAGGTAGCCTCAGCCCCAACCCTGGCTGGTTGGACTAAGCCGAGCCTATCCTACCCTCAGTGACACCCAGCAGGACTCCCCACCCTGTCCCGCTACTCACGGTTCCGGTCAGCATTTCATACAGCAGAGACCCAAAGCTCCACCAGTCACAGGCTTCCGTCAGCTCAGAAATCCCACCCACCTCTGGGGGAATAAGAACACACATGTCCCAGCCTCACCCCAGAGGCCTGGTCTCCACTCTACTCCTCTGACCCAGACACGGCCCCTTCCCACTGTCATTCTTAGCCCACGGCTCAACCCACAGCGGCACCCAAGATCTCAGGCCCCCCGGCCCCTCCTCCGCTCTTGCCTGGGGCACTGTAGAGATTGTCCAAGGCCTCCCTGCAGTAGTGGGGCTCCACCTCTGCCCACTGGCCGAAATACGTGAGCCGGATGTGACCTTCTCAGCCAGTGTGTGCAGGGAGGGAAAAGGGTGGACAAAACTTGTGGTTAGTAGTCCTGGAGGAGGTGGGAGGGGACTCCAGGGCTTCCCCCAACAGGCACTGGGCAGAGCCTCCCTAGGGCCTGGTCCCCTAAAGGCCCAGAAACAACCAGGTTTTCCTAGGAGCCGCCGCCTTGGACTCAGGCTCAGGCTCAACCTTGGCCAACCAGACTCGGCAGAGTCCCGAGTGAAGAGGCCAGGGGGAGAGGCAGGGAGCAGCAGATAACCTCAGAGGTCCCCTGAACTTCGGAGACCTCTCCTTCGCTGGCTGGAGGCTTTGGGGACCCCATGTGAGAGGTGGGGTGGGGTGAGGACAGCCTAATCCCCCCTCCTCCCGGGCCCCGGGCACCTACCTGCCTGGTCCAAGAGCAGGTTGCGGGGATTGAGGTCTCGGCACAGCACCCCCTGCTGGTGCAGCGCCTCCAGGGCGAGCAGGGTCTCAGCCGCCCACTGCTTCACCTGCTCTTCCTTCACCCTCCAGGCGCCCCGGCCAGACCCCGGTCGGGCCCTAGCTGCTACGGGGTGGCTCGGACTTCTGCCTCGGCCACAGGCCCCCAGCACCCGGACAGCCCCCTGATGAACCCAAGGGAGCCCCCAAGAGGGCCTCACGTCCAAGCTCTGGCCAGGTCGCCGCCTGGCTTGGAGGTGCAGGCGGCCACCTGGGGACTTAAGAAGGTCCAAAGGGCAGGAAGCATGGGTCCTGGCGGAGGGGTCACCTTCAGCCTCTCTCTGGGGAGTGATGGGTGGGGCCTCCCTGGCTGGGGGAAGGCTCTGAGAAGTCTGTGGAAGCTCCCGAAGGATTCTGTCTGGCAGGCAGGTGGGTCCCAGGGGGAGCAGTGCTGGGGTCTGGAGGCCGAGGGGTGAGTTGAGCGGAGCCTTCATCCTCTCGGGGCTGGAGCCAGACCTGCCCCCAGACTGTTGGGGCTGCTCCTGGGAGAGCAGGTGGGACCAGAGCGTGCCCCCTGGGCCATGCAGAGGCACAGTGAGCATGGGGACAGGGGAGAAGAAGAGTGTGGACACCACGTCCCCAACTCTTGCCTCCCCTCCACCCAGCATGAGCCCCCTCTCTTCCACATCTCACCTGTGCCCCCTCCCTCCTCAGCCCGGAATGCCCTCTGCTCTCCCTTTGACCCACCCAGAGGGGACCCGGCCTCACAAGCTGGCGCAAAAAGGTGCTTAACGCCAAGGGAGTTGTAAATTATTGTTCCTGCCCGTGGTTTGGGTGGTAGGTTCACCCGTGCTCAATAGAATTTTTTACTTTTTAGGGAGAACAGTATAATGAAATTTAAGCAAGTAAAATAAAAGAAGGCCAGGCATGGACCTGCAATGACTCTATGTCATGACCCAAGGATGTGTCCCTCATTAAAAAAAAAAAAAATCACTGTAATAGGGTGATGGATAAATATGTGCTCCACGGCCCTGCGGCTGTCCTCACAGCCTCAGGCACCACCATCCCCTGTGGCCACTCCAAAGAATGGGCACAGACCAGAAGAATGAAAAGAGCCCAAACTGGAGGAAATGGTGACAACGGGGACATCTGCATCAATGCCCTCTCATGGCCCAGGATGTGACCCTCCTCCTCCAGATGTCCCCTGCCCCCCGCCTGGCGCCACCCAGAGGCCTGCCCCAGCCCGATCTGCCATCCTCCCCCCACCCTCCCCAGGAAACCTGGGTCCCCTGCTCAGCGCTGCGCGTCTGGTGCAAGTGACGCCCCCCTCGTGCTTGGCATTTTAAGGGGATGAAAAAGGACATGCCAGAGGCCTGAGGAGCTGGCGGGGACCCCCGAGGCCCCCTCACCTTGCACGTGCTCCAGCTGCAGGAAGATGGAATCCTCACTCACGAAGTAGCGAAGCAGCTTCGTCATGTAGGGGACGCCGTGCGGGATGATGGTCAGTCGCTCCCGGTTCGCCACGTGACACCTGGACAGGCTCTGGGGGGAGGACAGGCAGGTCAGTGGGGCACAGACCAGACGGTGCCCTGCGAGGGGATGTCCTAGCCTGGCTTTAGGGGCAAACATGATAGGGGTTAGGACCCACCCCAAAGAGCAACTGCCTCCCCCAGTTCCTGACCTGGCCCTCACCCCTGCTCCCACCACAGAATCCAGGCCCTCACCCCTCTGAAACAAGGATGAGGCAGTGTGTGTGTCTGGGAGGCGGGGGACATGCTCAGGGGCAGAACAAGCAGCTTTTAGATTTGGAGGGAGCCTGGGCTTCAGGTACAGATTCTGGGTGGGAGGTTCCCCAGAGGGCAGGGGTTCCAAGAGTGGTGGGAAAGCTCCAGGGGGGGATGCAGGGTGGCAGGGGACTAAGTGGCACCTGCCTTTACCACGAAGGTCCCTCCGGTCGCTGGGTCCTGGACCAGCTGCACCTGCCAAGGTCCAGGAGGCACCAGTCAAGGCACAGGCTAGTTCCTGGGGCTCCAGAGTCCGAGCCCCAGCTCCCCAGGTTCCTCTCTCCAGGGCAGGCTGTAGTGGTGCAGTGTGTGCCCCTGGCCCCGCAACGAGCTGACATCAATCCTGTCCTCACCCCCCCCTTCGTTAGACCTGCAGTTTTCACTCCGGTGCCAGCCCTCAGGTCAGGCTGGGATCCCTAATCTGTCTCCAGTGCTCTCTGGGCTCACCCTTAGGGAGCCCGATCACTGTGTCTACTTTCCCGTCTCCCCACTCGGCTATGAGCAATATGAGGGCAGGGACTCCCCTGTCAGCTCTCTTCCCAGAGTCCCGCACGGTGCAGGGATGTCAGAGATGCTTCATCCGCGCGTGGCGCGTGGTCCCTTCTGCGGGGTTCGAGGGTGTCCTGGCTGGGCGGGACCTCAGAGCCAGTCACCGCCTCTGATCTCTTATTTTACAGGTGAAGCAGCTGAGGCTTTGAGAGTGCAGCCCAAGGTCACCCATGGGCCGAGCCGTGCCCAGGAACACACCGGCTTGGCGTGCTCCTTTGGGTCCCTGCCACTGCCTGCCCCTCCCCTTTTTTAAATAGTCTTCCTCTCTGGAGGCGTCTTTGGAGAACAGCCCCCTTCTCCCGTTGCTTTTGGTCCAAGGCAGCAACATGCCAATTGCTGGGTCAGGGCCTTGTTTGGAGTTGGGCCCTTGACTCATCTCTGTGGTGGGCAGGGGTGGACCCCAGCCACAGGAGAGAGCAGGAGCGTGTTGGGGCAGGAAAGCAGAAGATTTGGCCAGGTGAGGGTGGGGGCAAGACCAGCACCCTGATGTCGTGACTCCTTGGCTGTCTGCCTGCCCTGCAGACACTCCCCTTGGTGGCAGGTGGGCACCCCCCCCTACCCAGCCAGGCCACAAGGCAGTGGCAAAGCCTGCATCCAAGGATCGGGGTGGGAAAGGGGCACTGGGTTTAAATCTTGGGCAAGTGAATTGATTTTCTCATCTACCAAACAGGAATTACAAATGCCCACCTTCCCTCATTACTGGTTTGTTGAAGCCATAAATAGAAAGGCCCTTTATGGGCACCTGGGTGGCTCAGCTCGGGTCAGGATCTCAGGGTCCTGGGATGGAGCCCCACATCGGGCTCCATGCTCCGCAGGGAGCCTGCTTCTCCCTCTCCCTCTGCCCCTCCCCCACTTGTTCTCTTTCTAATAAATAAAATCTTTTTTAAAAAAGGCCCGGGCGCCTGGGTGGCTCAGTTGGTTAAGCAACTGCCTTTGGCTCAGCTCATGATCCTGGAGTCCCGGGATCGAGTCCCTGCCCAGCGGGGAGTCTGCTTCTCCCTCTGACCCTCCCCCCACATACTCTCTCTCATTCTCTCTCTCTCTCAAATAAATAAATAAAATCTTTAAAAAAAATAAAAATAAAAAATACATTTAAAAAGGCCCTTTGTTTCTATAAAGGCCAGGAGAACGCCAGTTGCCACACTGGCCGCATCACACTGCCTCTCTGGACCTTGTTCAACTGCAAAATGGGGTGACGGTAGTACCTGCTTTAGGTCAGGAGGACGACTCCATTCCAGCAGACACGTCTACCGGCCGCCTGCGCCTGCCTCGCCACATGCCCTCCCCCGATAATCTGCACTGACTGTCCCTGACGTTGTCGTAGGGAAGCCCCATGCTGGCTAAGAGCACTTATTCTGTGCTAAATGCTTTATACAGATTACTTAATTTTAGCCCCACAGCCCTACCAGGTGAGTGTTATGAATGACCCCTTTTATTGATGAAGAAGCTGAGGTTCAGAGAGGTTATGTTACCTATAGTCCCACTGCCAAAAAGCGGTAGAGGCGGGATTTGAAGCCAGGCAGGGATGACCCCAGAGCCCTGGAGACCTAACTGCAAGGGGGGCACAGCCAGGTGACCATGGCACCTGCCCTCCCTTCGGTCTCAGCTCCCCGTCAGTGCCCTTCCGGAGGCAGCAGTGATGCCTGCCTTCTGACCGCCAGAGGTCTCTCCTCCAACAGCCAGAGATGGAACCCAGCCCGACCCCAGCTCCTTGACCAAATTTGTGCAATGTTTGAAAAAGCAAGACCGAAAACTCTGGGGTCATTTAGGAGAATCGAGTTTCCCACAAATACTGACACCCTGGATAATTCCCCACTGTCCCTTGCCAACTGGGATTCCCTACCACCTTGTCCTGGCTAAGGTCCTCTCAGAGAGTCCAAAACACCAGCGGTGAAGGCTCCGGAAGCCAGATTTAAAACTTGATCAGTACGCTGGAACAAGTGTGTTTAAATATATATATATATTTATGTATTTTTTAATACACACTCGCGCACGCACACATCTACCTATCTAGAAAGAAATAGACCAAAACACTAATAGCAATTATCTTGGAGCTAGGTAGGATGGTGGGGAATATATATATGGTTTTAAACTCCTTTCTCTTTCATATCTCAAGAGCAGAGGGGGCATTTTCCCCTTAAAGTAAGCAAACAAAAAAATCCCCCTCCTCTTTCGCTCAGTGCTATGGGGGACAGAACACTAGCTAGTCACTTGACCTTATGAACCCCTGTTTCATTCTCTGTAAGACAATTATTAAAATGCAGCACTGTCCAAGGGCGCCTGGGTGACTCAGTCGGTTAAACGTCTGCCTTCGGCTCAGGACATCCCAGGGTCCTGGGATCGAGCCCCACATAGGGTTCCCTGCTCAGCAGGAAGACTGCTTCTCCCTCTCCCGCTCCTGCTCCCCCTGCTTGTGCTCTCTCTGTCAAATAAATAAATATAATCTTAAAAAAAAATGCAGCTCTGTCCAAGGCGCCTAGATGGCTCAGTTGGTTGAGCATCCGACTCTTGATTTTGGCTCAGGTCATGATCTCAGGGTCGGGAGATAGAGCCCCGTACCGGGCTCTGTGCTCAGCTCGGTGTCTGCTTGGGTCCCTCCTCCCAACCCTGCACTCTCTCTCTCTCTCAAATAAATAAATCTTAAAAAAAATAAAATAAAGTGCAGCACTGTTCATTGGAACATGAAATATGTGTCTGCACTGTCCAATACAGAAGCCATTAACCATACGAAAAGCCAACAAGTCCTTGAAACATGGTTGGGTAAATGAGAAGCAGAATATTTAATTTTAACTAATTTTAACTTCGATAGTCTTATGTGGCTAATGACTAGTGGATGGGGCTGCACAGCCTAGTGCTTTTTTCCCAGGGCAACTGAGAGGGTTTAATGCAACAGTTTCGCAAATGAGAATGTGCCTTACTCATGTCAGGTGAATGTTGCCATTTGGAAGGTAGAAGGTAGTTCTGGGTGTCCCTACTTCACCTTTTCATAAAGGGAATTTTTTTTTTTTTTTTTAAAGATACCCCCTGAGATCTTGGGACACGGAACAATGAAAGCTTCGGTGAAACACATTAACACTTTCTTTAAAAATGCCCAAAGTATCAAAACCCCAGGAGGACTCTCTCATGGAGCAACCAAATCCAAAAGTTCCAAACAGATTCTCCAACTCCAAGGCCCACAGGGGCCTGGGATGTGAACCAAGGGGGCAGGGCAGGGACAGGAACAAACCAGAGGACTGGTGTCCCATTAAAACCGGCACCCCCCCACCCCGACTCCTTGCTGCCACGTGAGGATGTGAGCCAGCATTTCCAGATCTTCCAATTTTGCAGGAGAAGCAGGAAATCTGGACTTCTATATGAAACCTGCCAATTTTTAAATGTTGGTAAGTAATGGTAATTTTAAAAAACACCCGTGTGTTCGAGCCAAAAAAACAAGAAGTAACTTGGATGGCCTTCTTTTTCTTCCCCATCTCTGGCTCCTACATGAGGCTCAGCAAACATGTGGTGATATCTCTCAGGCCCCCCATGCTCCCTGAGAACAAACCCCTGGGTATTCTAGCCAGAGACCTATCTAGTCCCTGATCTCCCCGCCACCTCGCAGTTTCCAGTAACCCCCTCCCCCTGCCAGTACCTCCTTAGCCCCTAGGGATCCCTTTCCCAGCCCAGTTCACCTAACAAGTGGGCATCTCCGGGGGCACTCCAGGCTTCTTGAGCAGACCCTTGGCCCCTCCCTGGCCCCAGGACTGCTGGCCAGGCACCGCTCTCCCGCCAGAATCTGCCTGGGCAGGGCTGCGGAATGGAGCGCCTGGCTGCAGGGACCTGGGCCCAGGGGCCCTAACATCTCTCCTAATTTGGGGACGATGATGTTCCCGACTTGGAAATGACACAGGAAAGGGAAGCAGGATCTCAGGAGGGAGGTGGAGTAGGTAAACTGGATGCCCAAGAGAGGGTAAAAAAGGAATGAAAGAATCTCAAAACAGAATGGTTGGGCTTGGCCTTATTTTGTGCTTCCCATATGCACAGGCCTCAGAATCCTGGATTCTGAAATTGCTTTGCATATGCCGCGTGTCCTGGGGTCAAACAAATTCGGGAAATTCTATCACAGACCTCCTTCTCGGAAACTCATGGTATACATTTGCATCCCCAAAGCTCTGCAAACTCCTATAATTAAAAAAACAAAGTCATGTCACTCTAACTCCCTGTAATCCACACTGGTTGGACCTGGAACCCCCCCTCTCCACACCACCTACGGTTCAGCGGGATCCCACGTGAGGAAAAGGTGGTGGCAGTCCCCTCCGGGCCGGTCTGTGGGAGCCGCTGTCCTTGGCTGGGGCCGCACAGACGAGTGCGGTTGGAGGGAAGGCAGATGGAAGCTGGCCGGGCCTTGGCTGACAGACTGGGGCCTGTTCCAGGGACCTGGGGAAGCAGCTGGAGCGCGGCTGGGGGACGGGAAGCCTGCACGCCTCCCCGCCCCCCTTGTCACTAGCATTTAGGGCCATCAAACGCATATCAAATGTTTCAGCGTGTGCCAGGCCTTTCCCAAAAGTTATTTCATTTTAGTTCCCACATGCCCCCGTGGGGGGGAGGATTCTTATCCCGCTCACAGATGAGGAAACCAACGGGGAGGTGAAGGGGTTTGCTGTGGCCACACTGCGTGCAGCAGGCGTCCTCTGTGAGCCACGGGCCCAGCAAAATCCCCCGATGAGTGTTTAAATTACAGATGCCAGGGCTCAACGCTGGAAATTCTGCCTCCACGGGCCTGGGGTGGGGCCCAGGAATCCCTATTTAGGAAGCTCCCCAGGTGATTCTGATGAACAGCCAATTTGAGAAAGACCCACGTTAACAACTACTCAGGTGTGGCCTGGGCTGGGGCAGAGGGCAACCGAATATTGGCTCAGATCTCATTTGACTCAACTGTCTGTCCTCCTGGATCCCCCACTCTGAGGAGTGTCCCGTACAAGTTGGGATGTCGGCTCCTATCTCCCTTCCTGCCCCACATTAAGAGAAAAGGCCTTAGACGGCGTCAGGATGGGGGGGAGGGCAGGAGGGGATGGGCAGAGCTGCTGAGGCCCCTCTGGGGGCCGGGACCCTCAGCAGGACAGGCTTCTGGAGAGGAGTGTACACTTGCACCAAACGAACTCCTCGGCAGGACTTGGAGACAGCCCTGGGGTGCAGAGGGAGGGTGGGTGGGGGCCTGTGGGAAGCGGGAGAGGGAGTGAGCAGGGCCATGTGCGCTGGCCGGGAGCCCTGGGCATTGCTTCTCCGGCTTCTGTCTTGAGCCTCTAAGGGAGTGGCTGTCTGTCTGAGCTCCAGGCTATGGAAAAGGGACCATTTGCCTCTTCTGTTCCCCTTTTCCTCTCCAGGACCTGACTGATGTGTGCTGGGCTGGGAGAAGGGTGGGGAGCCAATGGACACAGCTACTCTCCTCCCCTGGGGCCCTCCGACCCCTTTCCAGCCCCTTCTCCTCCCCCACCACCCCCATCTGCCTGCCCCATCTCCTTCAGCACCAAAACCGTGGCTGTCAGCTCACTCACCTTCTCGATGACCCCAACAACCTTGCAGCCCCTCAGCTGCTCCAGGGCAGAGCTCAGTGTGCGGATGGGCCGGAGCCTCAGGCTGCTGAAACCCTGCAGAGGTGGGAGACAGAACCCACAGACTCAGGGCCCAGCCCTCCTCAGGCACTGCCTTCTCACCGGGCCCTCCCCAGCTGCCAAAAGAGCAGTGGGCACTAGGGGCAGAACTGGGGTCCACGGAGCACCCACCTCACAGGGAGCAGACAAGCTGGCCCTGACTGGCAGGGCCCCCCCTCGGTCCCAGGTGACCACACTGCCCTCTACACTCGGCGCCCCCCACCAGCCCTCCTCCAAGGCCCAGGGGAGTCCTCAGGCTTCAGATCCCCTGTCTTGAAAGCCCCACCCATAGGAGGCAGGTGCTCCCAGGGGTGGGGAAATAACCCAGGGACATGAGGGTCTCAGGGAACATGCCTGGAAGACCCAGGCATGTGGCTCGGGCACCTGCTTTGGGGAAAAGCAGCCTAATAAGATGCAGAAGAGAAAATACATTTCCAGCACTGTGGTGTATTTATCGAAAAACTCCGAGTATAAGTGGACCCACGCAGTTCAAACCCGTTCAAGGGTCAACTGTGCTCACCCAAACTTCAACCCATTCAAATTTCAACAGACGTGGGAAACTTGGAGTGTGTACACATGGAGCTTGCGTATGAGCCGTGCATGAGAGTCTGGAGGTGCGTGTGTGTTTTACCCTGTGCGGGGGTGAGACTGGCCTGGAGACGATGTGCTAAGGGTTCGGAGATGAAGGAACTAGTTGGGTGTGGGAGACGGAGGGAGCCAGCAGAATGGCAGGGAGACAGCCCTGTCCCTGGCACGCACACAGCCCAGGACAGGAGGTGACAGCCCTCTGGCCCGTGGGGGGCAGGGGACCTCGCTCTCTCCTCCCCACCCCAGAGCCCTCAGGCCTTTGGGGAGCGGTCTCCTCACCGTGCCGGGGCCGGCCCCACCGCCCAGGGTCTTCTGCAGGTGGCAGGTGAAGATCTCCTCGGCCCGCCGCAGGTACTTGGTAATTTTCAGCTTCACAGCCTCGCATCGCTCCTTGTTGGGGTCGACTGTGGGGTCAGGGAGTCACCAGGACCCACCCTGGCCCCGCGGGGGGGCTGGGGCTCCGGCGCCCGCTGCCCGCCCTCTGCCCTCTGCAGGAGAGAGCGCCTGCTTCTGAGGCTGGTGTGCAGACAGTGCCCTGCCCGCCCCCGTCCCCCCTCCCCACCCAGCCTTCCTCTGGGCTGGAGACCGGCAGGTGCGGCCGCAGAAGGAAGATGGGGGGAGAGGCTGGGAACGGTGGTCACAGGTGGCACCCCCCCACCTCACTGGCTGCCATCACACCCCGGGAAGGAAGAGAGGGGGATTCCGGGGTCTGTTTTCAGAGCAGGAGACAGAAGCTCCCAGAGAACAGCCCTCTGCCTTCTCTGAGACCCAGTGTGAAAAGGCCGGAGTGGGGACCAGGATTGGAAGAGGAACAGATTCACTGGGCAGTCGGAAGCCCCGGCGTTGGCGGGGCTCCGTGGCGGGGGTGGGGGAGTGAGGGGGGAGGAAGTGTGAAGCAGGGCCCGACTCCTACCCCCCCACCGCCCTCAGGGGTCTCCACCTGGCCTCTCCCCTGCAGGCACAATGCCCCACTTTGCCCTAAACAGGCTGCTCTCTCTCTCTCTCTCTCACCAGATGGCCCTTCATTTTGACTTCTAGAAAATACCCTATGCTGGCCTAGCCTGGCGTCCCTTTCCCTCTTTTCTCCCCTCATTTCTTCCTCATTGCTCTTCCCACCAGAGAGGGAATTATCCAACATTAAAGTCATCAGTCTCCCCCCTGGTGATGCAAGCCCCCAGGACAGGAGCCCCGCTCGCTCCAGGGACGTACGGGGTCAGCGCCCAGCCTCTGGATCCCCAACTGTTCAAGCCTCAGCTCTGCCACTGAGAGCTATGGAAACTTAAGCAAGTAATTTAACTGCCTGGTGCCTCGGTTTTCACATCTGGAAAATAGGAATAAAAATAGTTCCTATATACGACATCAACAACGTATGTAATCATTTCCATTACTGTGAGGTTCAAATGAGTTAATACAGGTAAAGCCCTTAGACCAGGGTCCGGCATACAGGAACCACTCACACAGGCCTTGGTGCCCTTGCCACAGGCCTGCGGGGCCAGCCTAGACGCCTGCTCACTCAGCACAGACGGACAGAGGATGGGGGGGGAGCCCCAAGCCCGCCCTGCCCCAGCAGCTCCCGCCCCTGGCCCCCCGGACCTCACCGTGCACACCCCGCAGCAGCAGGTCCACGCCGTTCTGGTAGTGGTTGAAGGCTGCCTCGTAGTCCTCACTGACATCGCGCTCCAGGGCCAGCCGGATCTGCGTGGCTGCATCCACCAGGTAGTCGCGCTTGGTCACGTCAGGGGCCCCGGGGGCCACCAGGTTGCGAATCTGCTCCAGGTACACGCGGGCCTGGGACCGTGCTCGGGAGCAAGGCTCAGGCTCCAGGCCAGGGCCCGGGGGACACTCGCAGGCCACCAGGCTCATGGCTGCTTGCCCTGTGGCGGTGACCTGAAATCAACAGACGCCCTGGGGAGGCCCCGGCGGCGAACAACAGCCCATCAGTACCCTGGCTTCCTCCGCTGAAAACTGGGAGACTAATATTCACCTCCAAGGGCTGGAGGGATCAGAGCTAGTGCGGGTAACATCCCTCTACGGGGCCAGACCTTTTCTAAATGGTGATAATAGAATAATAACACGCTCAGGGCTCTTCCTTTCAATTCAAATTCACATCAACAGGTATTTCTTGAGCACTGGAGAGAGCTGAGGACATCTGTGATGCAGAACTGCCTTCCTGGGGTCTCACAAACTAGTGTCTAGCACATGTAAACATATGTTGGCCACACACCGAGGCTGTTCCTCACACTGTTCCCTCCATCCTGCCTATTCTCCTGGTCATACTCCTCCTACAGGAATCTCATTTATCCTTCAGGGTTCAGCTCAGTGGCACCTCCCTGAACAGGAGAGATTGCCCCCACCTTATTTAATTCCCTTTGGTGCCGAGGTCAGCAAGTGAGGACCGCCCCCCCAACCCCACCCGACCTGAGCCTGGCAGAGAGTTAGGCACAAGGCCTGGCCTTAAACCTGTGGGCAAATGAAATGACCGAGTGACAGATTCTGGATCGACGTAGGAGAAGGAGGGCAGAGCCAACCCGGCCCCAGGGAGGCAGCGGCACTCTCCTGGCTCCGTCTGAGTAAGCCAGGGGGCCACGTGGCCTCCAAGGACCTAGCAGCAGCTGCTCCCTGAGCAGTGTGTGACAAAAGTGGTCAAGGGGATAAGAGCAGTGGCTTCAGGAAAGGAAAGGGCTCTGGAGAGGTTCACAGAGCGGCCCCTACACCTCCGCCCCCAGCCTCAGTGGCACCTGTGTTCTCGCAGGCCCCGCTGAGAAGGGCAGGGCCTGAACTTCCAAGACTAGGTCACCTCTGCCTCTGTGGAGAGAGGGAATAGATAGAACAGGATGGGGAGTGGGGCGGGGGGGGAAACCGACATCCCCCAGGCCAGCGGGAAGCTGAACTCCGGCCAGGATGCGGCCAGGGGGTGGAGGGAAGGAGAGAGGGAAGCCGCACCCTCCTTGCTCCGCCCAGCCACCCGGGACCCGCAGCTCGGAGGCCTGTGCTGGGGCGGGCGGGCGCCAAGGCCGAGCGGCTGGGCTGCTCGAGTCAGGCCCGGGCCACCTCGCCGAGTTGGGTCCCCCGGGGCAGGACTGCGGGGCCGCGCCTGGACCCGGGAAGCGGAGCGCCCAGCCCGCGAGTCCCGGCGCGGTGGGACCGAGGGAAGCTGGGGGAGTGAGAGGAGGGGCCGCCCTCGCCTGGAGGACCGGGGCCCGGAGGAGGAGCCGGGCAAACCCCGTACCTGCCCGAGCCAGGAGCTCGGTCCGCGCGGTCGGACCTACTCCTGCCGCCACCGCCCCTCGCGCGGGAGGCCGTGCACCACCCCGCAGCCTTGCGCCCTCCAGCCAGGTGCAGGGGCCTGGCCGGGTGCAGCCTGGCCATTGGCTGCGGATGAGCTCATCCTCCAGCGTTAGAATAAACCGCCAATCAGCACCCGGCTCCGTTTCTGACGGCCCTTAAAGCCCCAGCATCCGCAAAGCCGGACTCTGGGAGAGGGAGTGAAGGGGGAAGGGGGGCGGTCCATAATCACCTAGGGCTGCGGGAGAGCCTGCTTCCGCAATCGAAGCCAACTAGGGGCGCAGGGATGGCTCAGTCGGTTGAGCTGGGACTCTTGGTTTCAGCTCAGGTCATGCTCTCAGGGTCCCGATCCAGCTCTGGGAGGGCTCCATGCTCAGCGAGGAGTCTGCTTGAGATTCTGTCTCTCCCTCTCCCTCTGCGCCTCCCCCTGCTCGCACTGGGGCACTCTCTGTCTCTCTCTCTAAAAATAATTTAAAAAAAAAAAGAAATCTAGGTCGACTAGAAAACATGCATGCCACTTCTGGGACTTTTCTCATTCATTATTTCATTCGTTCGTTCAACTATTTAATATTTCTGTACTGAGACACGACTATGCAAGAGGAACGAGATGCTGAGACACAGCGCTGGAACAGACAGCCTCTGCTCACGTCTTCGGGGGTTTACAGTCTAGGGAGGGATCTAGGGATTAAAGAACTAAAGAATACAGTTGATGGTTCATTCCGGTTGTGATCAGAGCTGCATCAGAGAAGCACCACAGGGCCTATGAGACTTACAACAAGGGGAATGACCTGGTCTGGGGGTCAGAAGGCTTTCTGGAGGAAGTGATATCTGAACTGGGCATACAGACCTCACTTTCTCCGCCTCCCCCCCCACCCCCCCGCAGTGCTGCACTCATACTCTCCTTAGTGCACTGTCTCTCCCCTAGATATCTTATCATCCAGGTCCCCTTTCCTGAACCCCAACACCTCCTCCTCTATCCTCATTCCCAGTCAGAGACATGCTTCCTCCTTCCCTTGAAAACACGGGAGCTCTCTTCTTCTGTTTGCTCTCTGCCCACCAGCCAGGTCTGCACCCACATACTGCCTCCCCTTACCACAGATGACCTGTCTGTGCCCCATCAAAGGCCAGCCTTCCACTTGGGATCAGCCCCGTCCTATCACCTACTCAAGGAACCATTCCAGCAATTCTCCCCTCTCTGTCCTGCATCATTAATTTTTGGCTCCCACCAGATCATTCTCATCTGATACAATCATAATGCTGATTCGAAACACTTTTAAAGCAAAACAAGAAAACAAAACAAAACAAAACCACTCTTGGCCTCACTTCTCCCTTTATCCACCACCCTAGGTTTGTAGCAAAGCTCCTTGAAAGAGAGGTCTATGCTCGCCCTCTCATTTCTCTTCTCCTACTCTTTCTTGAACCTGCTCTGATGAGGCTTTCTTCTTCAACATTCCTCTGAAATTGCTCTTGGTCAGGCCACTGGAGTGGCTCAGTTGGTTAAGTAGCTGACTCTTGATTTGGCTCAGGCCATGATCTCAGGGTCATGAGATTGAGCTCTGTGTGGGGCTCCAAGTGGGGTCCTGCGCTGGGCATGGAGTCTGCTTAAGATTCTCTTTCCCTCTGCCCCTCCTCCCACTGCTCACTCACTCTCACTCTCAAAAAAAAAGGGGGGGGGGCACCTGTGTGTCTCGTCGGTTGAGCATCAGACTCTTGGTTTCAGCTCAGGTCATGATCTCATGGGTTGTGGGATCGAGCCCCACATCAGCCTCCACACTCAGTGGGGAGTTGACTCGAGATTCTCTCCCTCTCCCTCTGCCCCTCCCCTGCTCTCTCTCTCAAATAAATAAATAAATAAGTAAAATCTTAAAAAAAAATGAAATTACTCTTGGTCAAGTTACCAGTGACCTCCTGGTTGCTAAACCCAATGGTCATTGCTTGGTCTTCACTTTCCTTGACCTCTCAGAAGCATCCAACCCAGGTGATCATGCCTTTCTCCCTAGGCTTCTGGAACCCACACTCTCCTGGTTGCCTCCTGTTTCACTAGCAGCCCCTTCCCAGTTTCCTTTGATAGCTCTTCTCCTCCTCTCCAGCTTCTGAATGTTACAGTGACCCAGGGTTTAGTCCTTGATGTTTTCCTTCCCTCTACCTTTATTGTCTTTTTTTTTTTTTAAGATTTTGTTTATTTATTTGACAGAGAGAATGAGAGAGTACGAGCAGGTAGAGGGGCAAAGGAAGAGGGAGAAGCAGGCTCCCCGCTGAGCAGGGAGCCCAGTGCAGGGCTTGATTCCAGGACCCTGGGATCATGACCTGAGCTAAAGGCAGACGCTTAATCGACTGAGCCACCCAGACACCTCTATCCTTACTGTCTTGATGAGGATTGCATGTAGTCTTATGATTTTAAACAGCATTCTTCTATATGCTGATGGTTCTGTATATCTATTTATCTATTTACAGATATCTTCTTTTTTTTTAAAGATTTTATTTATTTATTTATATATTTGAGAGAGAGAGAGAGAGAAACAGCATGAGAGGGGAGAGGGTCAGAGGGAGAAGCAGGCTCCCCACTGAGCCGGGAGCCCGATGTGGGGCTTGATTCCAGGACTCCGGGATCATGACCTGAGCTGAAGGCAGTTGCTTAACCAACTGAGCCACCCAGGCGCCCCTTTACAGATATCTTCTATCTTCTGTATCTATTAGCCTTCGCCTCTCTACCAGACTTAAATATTTAATAGTCTAATAAAACATCTCAAATTCAACACGTCCAGAACTAAAGTTTTAAAACACAGCCTACAGAATTGGAGAAAACATCTGTAAATCATTTATCTGATAAGGGTCTAGCATCCAGAATATAACAAGAACCCTTACTATTCAACAATAAAATGACAAATAATCCAATTTAAAAGAGGCAAGGAATTTGAGTAAACACTTCTTCAGAGAAGATATACAAATGGCCAATAAGCACTTGAGAAGATACTCAATATAGTTAGTCATTAGGGGAATACAAATTAAAACCACAATGAGATACCACTTCATATCCACTAGGATGGCTATGATAAAAAAGATAGACAATAGCAAGTATTGACAAGGATCTGGGGAAGTTGGAACTATGACACATTGCTGGTCAGAGTGTAAAATGTTGCAGCTACTTTGGAAAGCAATTTGAAAGTTCTTCAGAAAAGAGTTACCATATGACCTAGCAATCCACTAATGGGTCTCTCTATACTCAAGAAAACTGAACACATATGTTCACATGAAAACTTACACTGGATGTTTATAGTGGCATCATTCATAATAGTCAAAAAGTGGAAATAATCCAAACATCCATCAACTGATGAATAGATAAATAAAATATGGCATATCCATATAATGGAATATTATCCAGCCATAAAAATAATGAAGTACGGATGGGAGGGTGAACCTTGAAAACATTATGCTGACTAAAAGAAAGCAGACACAAAATACTACATATTTTATGAGTTCATTTATATAAAATTTCGAAAACAGGCAAGTCCATAGGGACAGAAAATAGATTTCAGGGAGAGGGGAATGGGGGAGTGGCTAAAGAATATGGATTCCTTTTCCGGTTCAGCAAATGTCCTGGAATTAGTGAGATGGTTGCAACATTTGTAAATATACTAAGAACCACCAAATTCACATGTTTTTAAAAGATTTTATTTATTTGTCAGAAAGAGAGAATGCGAGTGCTCAAGCAGGGGGAGCGGCAGGCAGAGGGAGAAACAGGCTCTCTGCTGAGCAAGGAGCCTGATGTGAGGCTCGATCCCAGGACCCTGGGTTCAGGATCAGAGCTGAAGGCAGACACTTAACTGACTGAGCCACCCAGGCGTCCCACAAATTCACATTTAAAGAAGTGAATGGTATGTGAATTCAATCTCAATTTAAAAATTATCATAAGGAAAAAGAAAAACTGAATTCTTGATCCTCCCTGACCTGAAACCTCCATCTAAAGCCTCTTCCAGCGCCATCCTTCCAATTGCTCAGGCCAAAAATTTTGGAGCCATCCTGGCTTCTCCTATTTTCTCACACTCTATATCCAATCCATTAGAATGTTATACTGGTTTTTCCCACAAAATATATCCAGACTTGGGGCGCCTGGGTGGCTCAGTTGGTTGAGCGACTGCCTTCGGCTCAGGTCATGATCCTGGAGTCCCGGGATTGAGTCCCGCATCGGGCTCCCTGCTCGGCAGGGAGTCTGCTTCTCCCTCTGACCCTCCTCCCTCTCATGCTCTCTGTCTCTCATTCTCTCTGTCTCAAATAAATAAATAAAATCTTAAAAAAAAAAAAATATATCCAGACTCTGAGCACTGCTCACCCCCTCCACTTCTCAGCTCCACCTCCACTGGTATGACGTTGGTAGGGGCATCTTCATCACATACATGATTTACTGTTGGAGATTCCTCCTGGCTTCCTGTTTCTACCACTGCCACCCTCAAGGCAATCCTCAACACTGCGTCAGGGGATCCTTTCAAAGCACAGGTCAGATCCTGTCCCTCTTCTGCTCCAAAGTCTGCAAGGGCTCCCATCCTTCTACCGAGAAAAACTCAAAGTCTCTACTATGACCTCCAAGGCTCTCATGGTCACCCTTCTCCATTATTTCTGCAGCTTCATCTCCTTCCAGCCTCACTCACTCAATACCAGCCACTCAGGCTTCCTTGTTGCTTCTGGAACATACCTGGCAACTCCCACCCCCAGAGCCCTTGCCTTGCAGCTACCCTCTCCCTGGAATAGTCTGCCTTTGGCCCTCTCCCTGGTAAACCCTAGCCTTGCTTCAAGTCATTGCCCTGCTGTCCTTTCTTGAGAGACCCACTCTGACTACACCCTCCCAACACCCCATCTCCCTTACCCTGTTTCGCTTCTGTCCCACTGTACTCAACCCCATTAGCATGCAATATCATTTACTTACTTCTCTATCTTTATGTTCTTTCCTTGCCTCCAGGTAAGATCCACGTGGGCAAGGGCCTTTATCTGCTTTGTTCACTGACTTACGCCAAGTGGCTAGAACTGCATCTGGTCATAGTATTGCTCCATAAACATTTGCTGAATGAATGAACGAGCTCTGAAGGATGAGAAAGAATTAACCAGGAGAAGTATTGGGAGAGGGCAGTGCAGGAGAATGTTCTGGGCAGAGAAACGGTGTGCATAAATGCCTCAACAAATTCAGGGAGAAAAAGAACATTTGCACATTAAACAAATGGCACGGCATAAAACTGATTAAATTTAATTCTCATTCATGATAAGAACAAACGGTTTACGTAACAACTCTAAACAAACTTGCGAACTGACTTCTTAACTTGATAAAGGGTTATCTGCCCGAAACTTAGGGCAAACAGCATATGTTATGGTGGTGCATTAGAAGGTTTCCCACAGTCCACATGTCCTTCTGGCATATGGTAGGATCACACTTCTCTGCCCCTTTGGAAGGGGCTTGGCCATGGGACTGGCTTTGAAATGCTAATGGACAGAACTAGAGTGACTTGCACTTAACTCACCCAGGCCCTTCCCTCCTACTACCAGGGTGATCGCTAAGGCATGGTCCCTGGAGGCATGATGGAGGTCCCTCCATCAGCCTGAGTCTCTGAGAAACAACAAGGAACGCCTCCCTGCCCCATGACTTGTGCTGGACGAGAGGTGTAAGTGAGAAGTGAATTTGAACAAGAAACAAAATTATTGCGTAAAGCACATGATTTGGGATTGTTTGTCATGGCAGCCTACCCTGACCTATCTGGAATGTTACGCCCAGTGCAGTCAGAAGTGAACCAATGCTTTTGCTCTTCAAAAATATACTGGACGTTACAACTCATGCAGTGAGAAACCAAAAACAAACAAGAGGTTTAAAGATTGGGAAGGAAGAGGCCAAATTGCCATTATTTGTGGTGATGTGATTATCTACCTGGAAAACCCAGAGCACCAATTGATGAGTTCAGCAGAGTGGCTGGACGCCAGATCAATATTTACAAATCAAGAGCTTTCCCCTATATCATCAATAACAATTTGAAAATGTAATAATAATTTTCAAATCCCATTCACCATAGTAATAAAAACTATGAAATACTTACAAATAAATTAATTAGAAATATGTAAGACCCTCATGAAGAAAACAATAAAATTGTATTGAAAGATACAAAAAAGACCCAAATAAATGGAGAGATGTGTTGTGTTTTGTAATAGGATGACTACCATTGTAAAGATGTCGATTCTCCCTCTCCCCCAATTAATTTAAAACTCCAGTGCAATTCCAGTCAATCTCCCAAAAGGACTCTTCATAGAACTTGAGAGGATGCTTCTAAAATTCCTGTGTTTATTCATTCACTTCACAGAAACTGATGGAGGGCTTACTATGGGTCTGACTCTGTTCTAGGTGCTGAGGTTACAGTGGTGAATGAAACAAACAAACAAAAAAACCCTTCTTGGAGCTCTCATTCCTAAGAGAGAAAACCAATGATAAAACATAGATGTATAGATACCTAGTATCTCATGGTGATTATACACGGTATTTATAAATGTGCAACAATAGCCCCTTGAAAAAGAACAAATGGTGAGGGTTAGGAGGTCGCCTTACCAGATCAAAAGATATATCATAAAGCTGCAATTTTAAAAACAGGTGATGGGTACACATCAATAGATGATAAGAGGGGCGCCTGGGTGGCTCAGTCGTTAAGCGTCTGCCTTCGGCTCAGGTCATGATCCCAGAGTCCTGGGATCGAGCCCCACATCGGGTTCCCTGCTCAGCGGGAAGCCTGCTTCTCCCTCTTCCATTCCCCCCTGCTTGTGTTCCCTCTCTCGCTGTCGCTCTCTCTCTGTCAAAATAAATAAATAAAATCTTTAAAAATTAAAAAAAGATTTAAAAAAAAATAGATGATAAGAATAGAATAGAGCCCAAAACCAAACTCATGCATCTAGAGGGATTTGACTTAGGATAAAGAAGCCATTTCAAACCAGTGGGACAGGACGGATTCTTCATGAGAGGTATTGGCACAATTAAATTAGCTTGTGGAAAAAAATTAATTCCTACTCATAAATAAAAAATAAATCCAAGTTTAAAATTCTAGATGAAAAAGAACCAGAACAACCTCAAACTTTTAGAAGAAAGTGTTGAAGAATGTCAGCATGATCTTTGGGTAGAAAGTGCCTTTTAAATATTCCTGGTGGGGGGCACCTGGATGGCTCAGTTGTTAAGCATCCGCCTTCGGCTCCGGTTGTGATCCCAGGGTCCGGGGATCGAGTTCCGCATCGGGGTCCCTGCTCGGCGGGGAGCCCGCTTCTCCCTCTCCCACTCCCCGCTCCTTGTGTTCCCTCTCTCGCTGTGTCTCTCTCTGTCAAATAAATAAAATCTTAAAAAAAAAACAAAAAAACTTTCCTGTAAAATATTTTTTAATAAATAAATAAATATTCCTGGTGGGGAGGGATATGTAATTATACATTTTTTTAAAGATTTTATTTATTTATTTGACAGAGAAAGAGACAGCAAGAGAGGGAACTCAAGCAGGGGGAGTGGGAGAGGGAGAAGCGGGCTCCCCGCTGAGCAGGGAGCCCGATGCGGGGCTCGATCCCAGGACCCCGGGATCATGACCTGAGCCGAAGGCAGCTACCCAACCGACTAAGCCACCCAGGTGCCCCTGTAATTATACATTTTGGAGGTTGGTTTTGACCATTTGAAGTAGAAATACACATAATCTATGACCTATAAATTCTACTTCTAGATATTTAATCCAGGAAAACATTTGTCCACATACATAAAGATGTATATGGATATTCATGGCAGCATTGCCTGCCATATCAAAAAATTGGGGAAAAAATTCAAATTCAATATATTATGGACTATCAATATAGAAATGAATTAATGAAATGTGGCATTTCATATATTGAATTATTATTATTCGGCATTTTTAAAAAGATTTATTTATGCATTCTAGAGATAGAGACAACATGCATGAGTTGGGGAAGGAGCAGAGGGAGAGGAAGAGAATCTCAAACAGACTCCCTGCTGAGCATGGAGCCCGATGCAAGGCTCGATCTCACAACCCTGAGACCATGACCTGAGCCAAAATCAAAAGCTGGACGCTTAACTGACTGAGCCACCCAGGCACCCCTATTATTCAGCATTTTAGAAGAATGAACCAGAACTAAATCTGTGTGTATGAACATGCGAGATCTCAAAACATATTGTTGAGTAAAAACAGTTCCTAAATGCTACTTACAATGTGGTATCTTTTATATTTATATTTGTTAAATACACACACAAAACAATACCATATATTATCACCATATTATAGTGTATTAGGATTCTCCAGAGAAACAGAACCAGTAGGATAGATAGGTAAATTTCTTATTATAAGAAATTGATTCATGCAGTTATGGAGGCTGAGAAGCCCACGATCTGCTATCTGCAAGCTAGAGACCTAGAAAAGTCTGGGGCATAGTTCCAGTATAAATCTAAAGGCCTGAAAACCAGGAGATCTGATAGTATAAGTTCCAGTCCAAGTCCAAAGCTTGAGAACCAGGAGCACCAACAGTATAAGTCCCAGGCCAAAAGCAGAAGATAAATGTCCCCGCTCAGTCAGGCAGAGAGTGAATTCTCCTTTCCTCCACTCATTTGTTCTATTCAGGCCTTTGGTGGATTGGATGATGCCCACCCACACTGGGCACCAATTCAAATGCTAATCTCATCTGGAAAAACTCTCAGTGACACTCATTCTCTTTCTTTTCTTTCTTTCTTTCTTTCTTTCTTCTTTCTTTCTTTCAAGATTTATCTATTTATTTATTTCAGAGAGAGAGAGAACATGGAGGGGAGGGGCAGAGGGAGACAGAGTCTCAAGCAGACTCTGCTGAGTGGAGAGCCCGATGTGGGGCTCGATCCCATTACCCTGAGATCATGACCTGAGCTGAAACCAAGAGTTGGATGCCCAACCGACTGCACCACCCAGGTGTCCCGACATTATTTCTCCAGAAATAATGTTTAACCAAATATCTGGGCACCCCATGACCCGGCGAAGCTGACACGTAAAATTAACGATTACAAATCATAATAGCTAATATCTATTTGGCACTTACTATGAGCCTGGCACCATCCTAATCACCTAATAGAACATCTTACATGAATCCTAAAACAACACTACGAAAAACACAAAACAAAATACTGTTAGTTACTATTATTAGTCCTTATTTTACAGGTGATAAAACTGAGGCAGTTTTAGTTAAGTAATTCAATAATTCAATAAGCGGTTAAGTAATTTGCTTAAGCTTACACAGGGAGGAAGCCGGAGCACTGGGAAGCAAACCTTGGCAGTTTGGCTCCAGAGCCTGAGCCCTGGCCCCTGGGCTGATCATGCTGAGCTCTCCTCAGTGCTGTTATCCAGGGAGTGGAGGTAAGGGACTGATTGGGGAGGGAGCAGGTGGGCGTTACAATACCTTTAATGTTCTGTTTCTAAGGGACAAAGGTAATTGGTATATTATTTGTGATGTTAAGATTAATATTTTAAAAATTATATATTAAATATATACCATGAAATTACAGAATTATTTTTCAGAATATAGTGATCAGTGCTACAAGGAAGTAGACCGTGCTCCATAAACCTCTAATGGTGGAGTAGGACCCAGTTTGATGGGCAGGCATGTTTGGGAGACTTTCCTGAGGAAGTGCCTTCGAGCTGAGCTACGGCTGATGCATGTTTATTAGTCAGCAACGTTGGGTGTGGGAGGGGGGAAGGGATTTCCTGGCAGAGGAAACAGTATGAGCAAAGGCCCTGAGGGGCACCACAAATTCCAGGAACTAGAAAAAGACAAGCGTGTTGGACCTTAGAGACAGGTCTAACATGGTGGGGCTAAGTGTGGAAGGAAGATGTAACCACTCAGTATCTGAAACGAGAGGCTGAGTTTACTGCTTGCTGAAGCAAGGGAGAGCTGTACTTGCAAGGTAGAGTGTCTGAGCAAGGCAGAGGGTGAACCTCAGACAGGCTTCGGGAAGCATGGAGTTCAGCGGTGGGTCAGCTTTCAGAGTGTTTGGCAGTTGGTTGACCTTTGGCCCCAGCAGCATGGTCCATGGAGTGAGGCTGGTGCTTCCTGGTTATTTTCACGGCGTGCAATGACTGGTTAAGCACACGGGTTTGGGAACACGGTTACTGGAACGAGTGGTCGAATAAGCCGGGTTTATAACTGGTTCTAAGAGTTGCTTGTTATAGCCACAGAACAGTTAGTCTTCTCCCAAGAGGATGGGAACATTTTATTCTCAGGGGAAATGGACAGGGGACGGGGGACGGCAGGGAAGTCTACACGTACACAAAGATACAGGGTCTTGGTGAGACAACCCATGGGGAGCCTTTGTTGCTGGAGCTAATCTTGATTGGCTAGGACCGGTTTCTAGCGGATCCCAAAGGCCCCCGGAGTCTCCTGGATTTGGACTTGGAACTTGGCTGTGAGAGAAGAGTCCAACCCCGCCCCCAGCCCCACAGCCTCCCCACGGCTGGTGAGCAGTTGTATTTCCAGTCGAACTGGGGACAGCTCCCGGATGCACCCCCAGCTTCTGACTGGGCCCTCCCTCTGGGTGATGGCTTCCATGACCGCACACGGCTGGCCCTGGGTCCACGGCCTGGTCCACGGCCTGGGTGCACAAGTGAATCAGAGCGCGAGGCCTCAGCTCTGTCTTCCCTGCCGGCCGGTGAGGCCACCGTGGCCAGCTGTCAGCTCCCCGGGGCCTCCCGAGCGGCCGGGGCTCGAGTTCTCTGGGCACATTTCTCACCCTCTCAGTACTTCCTTCCAGCTTGTCCGGCCAGGGAGAAGCCTTCACAGGCTTCAGAAGAGGACTGCGGTGGAGCCTGCTGTGGAAGGGACAAGGAGCTCAAGGAGGGGAGGGCATCACCATTACAGTCTAAGCCTCAGGCCCCGGCTGGGCGGCAGGCGGCCCCATGTCTGTGAACGAGCAGCACTGTGCGAGCACAGAGCCTCCCGGTACCGCGTGGCCCCCATGGGTGTCCCGGCTGGCGGCAGGGGCCCGCAGAGGAGACGGGAGAGGGGGAGGACTTGCAGCATGGGGGTCGGGGAGTCCCACCGAGACCAGGCCCGACTCTCCAGAGGGCCTCCATGAGAGGTCAGTAGGGTGGCAGGGCCCTGTCCCCCGCAACCCAGGTAACACCCTCTCAGTGGGAGGAACAGGGAGGGGGCCCAACTCCGGGAGGAAGCCCTCAACCTCCTCCCTGCCCAACCTTCCTGCCTGGTGGTCTCCGTGGTAACGAAGCTACCTCAGGGACTAGAAACACACCATCTTTTTGGCCTGGAGCCCCACGGCCTCTGAGGTGGGGCCCACAGACGGCTAGCGGGGGCCCGGGCCCTCATCTGCCTCAGTCGCAGCCAATGTCAGGGGGAGGGGGAGCGCTCCAGGCTTCCCTCAGGAAAGGGAAGGGTCAGCCTTCTCTGGGAAAACAGCTGCTGGGCTCTGGTGCTGACAGACAGCCGTCTTTCCCCACCAAGCCCCTATCACTGCCCTGTCTCGAGCCTTGATTTCCCACCAGAGTTTGCGGAGGGGCCTATTCCGTCGACCCACCCGACCCACCTCGCAGATGTCTGGCCTGCTCCTCAGGCTTGGAGTAGACACAGTTCTCCTCCCCTTTTCCTCTCCTTCATCTCACTCACTGATAAATTTTTAAATTCTGGCTCACTTAACTTTCAGGGCTTTGGACAAGCCTGGGTCTGAGGTTCTTAATTTGTAAAAAAAAAAAAAAAAAAGGAGGTGGAAATAGATTATTTGCAAATTTTCTTTCAGCCTTGAAATGCAAAATTGTGTCACTCTCCTGCTTCCCACTGCCTAGCAAAGCCCTAATTCCCTAGGATAGCATCCAGGGCCCGGGCTACCTTCTGGCCTTATCCATCACTCTTCGGTTTCAAGTACCTTAAGCGTCAGCCAAACCGCACCACTCGAAAATCCCAAAACACGATGGGTTCTCCACCTCTGGGTTCTTTGTTAATGGGTTGCCTCCCAGTAGACGCCTTCCCCGGTCATCTCCCCACACTCAGTCTTGCCTTTCCTCAAGTCATAGCTCAAGCGCCACAGGCTTTTCAAAGCTGGCCCTGGCTTTGCCCATGGGCCAATCATGCCTGCTATCTCGGGTTTCTTTAGTAGCACTTCATCTGCATTTGCTTAAGCTACCCAGCCTTCTTTCCTTCTATTATAATCACCTGCACATATCTGATTCCTTTCACCGAGGGCTTTTAGGTCGGAAACAATGTCTTACCTCTCTCTCTCTGTGTAACCCTAGCGAATCCAGTATTCCACTGGGCTCGGGCTCCGCCTGGTGTTTCTCAGAGTGAGCATCTCTCAAAGAACATTAGGGCCTTCAACATGAGGAACACACCCCCAAACCCTTCCTTCCCTTCCCAAAGGACCTGAAGCCATCAAGAGCTCTACAATAAAACCCTGAGCTCTTTCTCCAGATCCAGCCCCGAGGCCTTTATTTCCCTTCCCCAGCTTCCCCTAGTTCTCTCTCTTAGTTCGTAGGTAGATCAACGTAGTCTCTCCAGCTAAGACGTCTCTCCTTATCCTCCTTCTGTCTTGCAGAGTGGGATTTTCTTTATTAAGCAGGAAACTGGGAAGACTTTCACGGGGTAATATCATTTGCCCCTCACACGTGTATCTACTACAGAATGCCTGCTCCTAGGAGCCTCAAAGAATGCTCATGAGTGAATGAATGATCAGGATAATCAGCTCACATGCATGGTGAAGACCAAACGCTACTACTCTGCTTCCCAGTATTTCGTAGACCGAGCCACTGTAATGGGTTGCCTGGATTTGCTACAGCCTTCGAAGTCTGGTGTCCCTGGAGTCCCTAGATCTTTAAAAAACGTACCTAATATCACTTCGCTCCCCTGCTTGCAACCCTCCAGTGGTTTCCCTCCACATTATAACTGAATTCCAGCTCCTCACCCTGTCTTGTAAAGCCCATCATGACCCTATGACCCGACCCCCGCCTACCCCAGACATCCCCTCGCGTGCCCTTCCCCCCTTGCTCGTCAGGCTCCCACTGCCTGGAACTCTTTCCGTGCCCTTGCACCACTGTGTCCTCTGGCTGAGTGCTCTTACTCATGACCTTCACAGGACCAGCTCCTTCCTGTCCTTCAAACTTCACCATATGTGTCACCTCCACTGAGGCCCTCCATGGCCTCCTGGTCTAGAGCACCTTCCCCCAAACACAATCTCATCCCCTTTCCTTGTTTTCCTTATATTCTATTCAGCCCCTATTGCCGCATGACACACTGACCCCAAATAATTTATTATTAATGTATCTCATATTTCTGTGGGCCAGGAAATCAAACAGGGCACGGTGGGTATAGCTCTTCTCTGCTCCGTGGGGTCTGGGGCCTCAGCTGAAGGGACTATGATGGCTGGGAGCTAGAAGAGCTGGAGGCCGGCTGAGTTCACTCGCTCTTGCTCACACAGGCTCTCTCTCTCCACCTTTATGTGGCAGCTTGGGCTTCCTTCCAGCATGGTGGCCTCGCCATAACTGGACTTCTTATGTGGCAGCTCAGTCTCCCAAGAGACCGAGGCAGAAGCTGCCAGTCTGCTCAGAAGGAACCATTTTGGGTCTCTTCCACCTTAGGGAGAAGACCCAGGTCAACTCAGATTCAGAGGGAGGAAACAGAGACCTTACCCCTCGAGGAACGTAACGTCAAAGAATTCAAGGCCATCTCTAATATGCCAGAGCCACATTTTGGCAAGAAGACATTTTCTTATTAATTTCTTTGTTTACACGTGTAACTTGCTCATTGAGCAAACGGTGGGTATAAGACAAACTAGTTTTTTTCTCTCATCATGGTTTCTAGATGAACTATGTTGATTGTCCTTTTCCTGTCTCCTAACAGCATTTTGGGGAGACTTTCTAATGTTCCTGTCACTTTAATTTAGGAAAGGTCCAGCCCCATCTAGGCTGCTCTGCCCAATTGAAGACCCATCCCTTTTCCTCCCCCAGGCAGGGCCTGGATTGGGCCCAAGGGAGTGGGGAGGGCACGGTTGGCCCTTGTGCCCGCCTTGCCCTCCCTACGGCTCCCTTCTGTTCTTTCACATGGGGTCAGGAAGGAGTGACTTGGGGAAAGGACTACTTAGCTGTGGCCATGTCTTCTCCGGCTGTGAATGCAGCTACCATGATGGGCATCTGGAGGCCAACTCCGTTGTGGGCCACAACTCCAGGCACCCCACAGCACTGTTCCCTGATGTGCTCGCCTTCCAGCTCTATATCTGACAGCCCCCACTCAGTGATTGCCCCGACCCTCCACCCACAGCCCACGGCCTCCTCACCAGTGGGTTTTCCTCTCAGAAAAACGGGAGGGCAGCCTAGGGCCATTCACCTTCCACCCTGTCCCGCTGACCCATGGGAAACTCCTGCTGGCTGCCCCTCTCTCTGTCCTGTCGTGCTTCTGTTCTCCACTCCCCCCAGCCGCCATCCAGCTAGCACATGGGCTCATCTGCGTGGCAAATCCAGCCCCAGGGAGAGGAGGGGAAGGGGCCGGCAACCCAGGTCTCCGCTAACCTCACCTCCTCCCCCTTTCCCCCCTCCCTGGTCTCTGCTTATGAAGACTGAGGAAGAGGGTGCTGGGTGGTGTCTGATACTCACAAATACCAGCCATCTCATGATAAATTCTGTAGGCAGAGGTGTCCCGCCCCAAACTGTTTCCCTCTGTTTTAGAGTGTGAGATACTCAAGACCCTTTTCCTTGGCCCTGAGTCCCATCATCAATCTGAGCAACGGAAAAGTCCACCCAATATCTGGCAACATATGGTCATAGTCTGTCTCTCCACTCAAATCTAAGATCCGTGAGAGCGGGGCCTTGCGTGCTTTATTCCCCACTGAATCCTTGGTGCCGGGGACAGCGTCAGGCGCCCAGGTGGTGCTCCACAAACATGTAATGAGCAAATGAAGAGGACCCTCTGAGACCTAAAGGGCACCCAATATGGTCAAACAGACCAGTCAGTTCCCTTCCTGCTCCTTCCTGCTGTGAGCCTCCCAGCCACCAACGCTGATTTTCACTTCTGGCCTCCAGGAGCTTCTCTGGTCTTTGTTTAGCTCTCTACAGGGGTTGCTGGCCTGGGAGGGGAGGCTGATGTCCAAGTGAGCGGCCCTGTGAGGCTGAGGGCCTTGGACATGCTGCAGGGGCTGGGCTGGGGTCCCTGGAGCTGAGCCAGAGGCCTGACCAAGGGGAAGCGGTGCTCTTCCCAGCTTTCAGTCTGTCAAAGGCAGTAGCTCAGGATGGCTACAGCCCTAACGTGGAGAAGTAGGAGAGATGTGCATTTCTCCTGCAAAGCCTGTCCCCCCAGGCTGGCCCACACCTCCTCCGTGACCAGGCCAGAACCAGAGTGTCCTCCAGGAGGGCCCAGGCCTCCGTGAACACACTGCCAAGGGCAGCTGCCTCAGCAGGGCTGCTCCACCCCACCCTACCCCACCCCACAGCGCCCGACCCTCCCTGGCTTCCCTCCAGAGCCCGAGGCCAGCCCCTGCCCCCTGGGTCCCTGTGGGTTTGTCCTGAGCAGCCTCAGATGACAGAAATGGGGAAGTCCCCCGCCCGCAACACATACGACAGAAACACACACGTGCGCCTTGCAGGTCACAGGCAGGTGGGAATCTGACAGTATGCGGTTTGGACTGAAAAAAGAAAAAAAGGGAACTTTTTCTCATTTCATGCCAAGGTGTCCAGGAGGAAGGCAGAGGAAGATGGGAGGTAAAAAGAAGAAATCGGGCATCTGCAGATCCCCGCCCTCAGCCGCCCAAGCAGGCTGGGGGTGTTGCAGCTGGGACATCTCCTCCAAGAGCTGGGAGAAGCCCGGGAGCCCCCCTTCACTCAGGGTCCGGGGTGGGGGTGGGGGCCAGGCACTGGAGTTGCGTGGGGGGCGGAGCTTGGGGGCAGGGGAAGAGGAGGGTGCTCTTGCATTTGAGGCTGTTCCGGGTGGCTGGGGCCAGACCCCCCCCCCCTTTGAGGCCACGATTACATCTTGGGAACCCCTCAGCACGGCAGGAGTGGAGCCCAGGCTTTTGCCCGAAGCAGCTGCGAAGGGACCACCGCAGGGCCTGCGGGAGCGGCCCTGAGCGCGCCGCCCCTCTTCCCGCCCCGCTCCCGCGATCTGCTGTGCCCCGCGGACGCGCCGCCCCGCAAAGCCGGCTCCAGACTAGAATACTTTATTCAAGAGAATCTGGCTTGGCGGTCAGACGCAGTCAGGGGCAGCTGGCTCCACGTCCAGTCAATGGACAGGCCCCCTCTTTGCCTGTGTCCCTGAGAGGGGCAGGCGGTGATGCCCTGACCGTAAAGAACAATGTCCCAGCGCGAGCAGTGACAAGACGTGGAGAGAGCCCTAGGGGACAAGCAGTGGCAGGCAACCGCCGGTCTCCAGAGCGGAGCTTTTGGCTCTGCAGGGAGCCCAGCTGCTGCCAGGCGGAGGAAGACGCTGCGGGACTCCTCCGCCCGCTGCCTGCCTTCCCTGCCTTCCCCTCCCCAGCCTGGGCCGGGGCTCCAGAGCAGGCCCGTCCACCCCTACGTCGGCCAGGAGCGCACGGAGCCCCAGGCCCGGGACCCGGCGGCCGTCCCCGCTCCCTTTCCCAGCGCAGTGAAGCCCGCTGGGGCCCCGCTGGCCCCTCACGAAGCCACAGGTCTTGTTTCTTCTCCAGCTGCAGCGCACGTGGGTCTGGGGCTGCCTTCTTTCTCTCACGTTCTGGTTAAGGCACTGAATTCCTGAGGGTCCTGTCCCTCCATGCCCCTCATTGCGGAGGGAGCAAGTCATTCAGCAGGGATACAATTGGCTAATAAATAGAGGGCAGGTGTCAGCAGGGAGGTAACTGAGTGTGGCCGTAATAAATACAGGAGCCGGGGGTGAGACGTCTCTCCTCCGAGGGGCCGGTTACCTCCGGGGAACAGTATGGCCGCACCTGCCAGAGACCAAACACAGAGAGGGGGTATCAGCACCCCGTGAGGGCGGGGGTCCCTCCTATGGGAGGGGGGGCAAACCTGGAGGGAAAGCTTGGACAGGGAACACAGGGAGATTGCAGCATTCCTGGGTGTCTGCTTGCACCGAGGCCAAGAAGCTAGGAGTTACTCTTCACCAAGCACCTACCCCGGTGCCCAGCCCCATGCTAAGCACTTTTTCATTGCCCTTTAACAACTGCCTATGAGGAAGACCCTACTGTCACTTCCCTTTCGAAGACAAAACAAAACAAAAACCCAAAACCAACTTCAGGCTCAGAGAGATTAAGACATTTGCCGGAGGTCACACAGCTACTCAGTCACAGAGCCAACTTTGAACCCAGTCTGGGCTCCACGCAATAATGCCTCTGGTTACTCTAGGACAGCAGTCCCCTAACTGGGGGGGGGGGGGTCGTCTAGGCAACCCTAGATGTGCATGGAGATTGTCCGAGGGGTGTGTGAGTACTGATGGTGCTCAGAGAATGGGTTTGCAGCCTGCACATACCGTCTGCCTGAAGACCATCTGCGTGAGAAAGTGCCTGAGGTCTGCTTTCCCACCGCCTTGCCCACAACTGCCCTGCTCCCTCTGGGAAGGAAAGGAGCATCTTGCCCCTTCCTAAACTGGGTCAGTACTTTGCCCCAGGGTAAAAGTACTGGGGTGGGGACAGTGAACGAAAGGACAACTTGAGATATTGAGGTAAGTGTTAGGAAAGGAGATAGGGTCCACGACTGGGCCACCAAGGCTTTTGCAAGTCAAGTGGTTTCCAAGTCTTCTGCTTTCAACAAAACTGAAGAACAATTTAACGGAATTGTCAGCTAATATGTCAAGAGGAGCGATTTTTTGTTAGCAGATCACCTTGAGGCTTTTGGCAAATAACTTGGAAGGAGTTCAAGTGACTGTGTGACATCTAGTCCCATTTATTTATTTATGTGAGCACAGTTTCTCAACCTTTCCATCTATTAAAAAAATGAGAATGGAATTAATGCTGAATCCTGTCTCAGTCTGGGAAGAGGTAACATTCATTAATGGATTCACTAACTAATTAAAAAGAGGTAGCCACCTCCATCTCATCGAGATGCACTCCCGGTAAGATTGATTATACTTTTGTGTTTCGCATTTATTAAAATATGATGTATTTGTGCTGTTTTGATCAATTGGTACTACTAATAATTATTGTGACGATTTATTCCAGGGGAGAACTTAGAGTTTTCTCTGTTCACAGGAAAATGAAAAATCATTCAAATTTATATACCATTGTCATGGCAGATAAATACAATAAGGTGATAGATCAGGGACTTTTGAACATTAAAACATACTAAGCTAGGCCACTCTGGGGGGAGTGGAAGGGAAACACAAGGTCAAGGGAAAAAGAAGCAATGTAAACACGCAACCACTAAAGCAGAGTGTTCACATTTCTTTTTTAAAGTGAATGATGAGGGGGCACCTGGGTGGCTCAGTCGGTTAAGCGTCTGCCTTCAGCTCAGGTCAGGTCTCAGGGTCCTGGGATCGAGTCCCGCATCGGGCTCCCTGCTCCCCAGGGAGTCTGCTTCTCCCTCTGCCTGCCATTCCCCCTACTTGTGCTCTCTGTCAAATAAATAAAATCTTTTTGTAAAAAAAAGTGAATGATGGTGAGTATTAGGATAGCTTATCCTGTGGGGTAACATGGAGGGAATGTAATGACTTTACTAAAATATTAACATTTATAACATACCAGAAATGATGCCCTTTGCAACTGTTTATAATTTTGATGCAAAAGTTCAATATCAACTTAAAAATAAGCAAGGGAGCACATGAGTTTTTAAAATTTGTTCAGGAGATTCCCAAATGAGATGTTTGAGCACCACTGTCCCGGCAAATGGAGCAACGAGACACTTTCGGTCTGGGGCTGCCTGGCAGGGGTTGGGGGAGCCCCACGTTGACGACACTGCTGGCTTCTCCTTCCAGTCTGTGCCTGGGCCCAAGGGAGAAATGAGGGCCACACACTTTCAGGGGACCAACATCCCCAGAATCCCTGTCCTCATGGAATGGGGTGGAAGTCTCCATTCACAGAGGGGAGGGCTCATGGGGTAGGACATGGGTCAGCTCCAGTCCCATGGTATGAAATGATTTCCTGGAGTCTGGCATGGGGAAGAGGCAGGCTCTAAAGGAGAACCACCGTGTGGCTAAATTTCTGTGCCTGTGAAATAGTTTTACTATTTACTCTCACAGATTTGGGCTTTCCCGCTCTAATCCTCCCCCAGATACATGCAGGCCTGGGCTCCAGCCTGGGCCTCCAGGTGTGAAGCCAAGATGAGCAGGCAACATTGAGAGGGAAAGAGGAAGCTAGTGGACCCCCAAGGTCCCCTGCATGGGTGGGGAGCGGAGGGGTGGCAAAAATACAGGCCCGGGAGCCAGTCGGGGCGGGGGGTTGCACCTCCCCGGGGCCACTAGGAAGTAGGCCTGGGTACGTCTGCAGCTGTCGGACTTTTCATCACTAGTATGAGCAAGTGTGGTGTGGGTCTGTTCACTGAGGTGCCTGGCACACAGTAAGTGCCCAGTAGATGTCTGCAGAATGACTGAGGGCTCCCCTCCTTCTACACATAGAGAGAAAGGAGGCTCAGAGAGGTGACATGACTTGCTCGGGGCCATGAAGAGACTCGGGGCTAAGCCTGATCAAGAACCAAGGTCCCCTGATGCTTCCTGGGCCCTAGATTCTCTAGGAGATGCTGGCTCCCTGTTCTGCCCCAGACTGCCCTGGGCCTTGCTTTTCCCTTCCCGACCACTGATCCCTGCCGGCAGGGCTGGGGCTCCCCTCTGGCCCGGCCTCCTTGCCATCCCTGGTCCCCGTCTCCGCACACTCACAGGTGGCAGTCTGTGGGTCTCTGCTTCTCTCTCTTCCTCTTCCCCCTGCCCTTGGGTCTCCTCCTGCAATAAGCCAAAAGCGTCAAGACAAAGTGGCTGGGGGGCCCCCCATGCTAGGACAGGGGCCAGCAGGGCCGAGAATAGCCCGGAGCCCCAGCCAGGCCACTTACCTTTCTGGCTTCATCTTCTCCCACAGAGGCCTGGGAAGACAGAGAGACCAGGGGACAGTCAGGAAACCAGTAAGTGGGGCTCCCTGCCACGCCCACATCTCTCAGACCTCCAGAGCCTGGGTCCTGCAGTTAGTGCTGACACCACTAGGGGCCAGGATGGAGCCAGCGAGGGAGGGATGGCCAGAGGCCTCTGGGCTTCAGCTTCCACTTTAGGCTCTTGTGATCCCACCAAGAGAGATAGGAATCTCCTCTTGGGGCCCCTTTCCACACCCTTCTGCACTCCTCAGCCTCTTGGCATTAAGTGTGTGGACTTGTGAGTTTGTTCTCTGCTGACTTTCTCTGTTCACTTCCTTCCCTTGTACCTGCCTTTCCTCCCAGAGTGCATTGTGGGAGTTTCTGCAAGGACAGTGAGCGAGGGGCAAGGCCCTGGCCTGGAGGATGGCTGCCACCAGCTGAGGCTCTGCCTGGCAGCGCAGGACCGCCACCCCCACCCTGGGGATGAATGTCGCTGCCGGCAACAGCAGGGGGAGTGCTTGAGGGGGTGGAATGAAGGGAGGTGAGCGCGAGCCCCACAGTCACCACGCAGGCCCTGGCTCAGCCTGCGGGGCTGTGGCTGGTGGCCCAGAAGTGAGAAGAAAGGTGTCCCTGTTGCCCAGCCCGTTGGAAGGGGACAGGGCCTCAGTCTCCCCTGGGAACAGGGTGGGGGCGTGGGCAGGGTGGTAACTGTCCGCTTTGGCGCCAGGGAATGCTGCCCTGGGTATCTCCCCTGGGAGCCAGCGCGGGGCACGGCCCGGGCCAGTCAGGGCCTCTTGGACTGCCTGGTCAGGTCTCTGCCATCTTGGGCCCGTAAGAGACGCTCTTGGAGCCTCAGTCTCCCCAGCCCACCTGCCCCAAAAGAGCAGTTGGAGGGCAAAGGTGACATAGAAGGTGAAGGGTCACTGAGTGGCACTGGGCCCGGGAGGGCTCACTACTGAACTATTGTTACATGGCTAAGCCCTGGCTAGGACGGAAGGGAGGCGATGGATTAAAGCAGGGCCTCCAACAGAGGTACAGTGAAGAGGGCCTAGAGCCTGGGCTCAGGTCCAAAAGGGGTGGCCAGAGCCCTGCACAGTAGGCAGGGCGAGGCCAGGGCAGTGCTGGGGCTCCTGAAGAAACATGAGAAAGGGCAGGCTCAGGCGTTAGATAAGCGGGGGTTCACTCACTAGCCGTGGCAAATAATGTAACTGTTCCAAGCCTCCGTTTCCTCATCTGTAAAATGGGGACAATAGTACCTACTACCTCGTAGGGTTGTTACCAGAGGAGGGACCCTGTCTGCCTTGCTCACTACTGTATTTAAGCATCTAGGATGCGCCTGGCATACAGTAGGCAGTCAATAAATGTTTGTCGAATAACTGAGAAAACATTTGAGGGCCTCGTGTGGGGCTAGGCACAGAAGAGGTGCACACGATAAATAGTGGTCCTCCCCCTGTCTTCTGGCCCCAGGACAGGGCTCAGGACGTCTAGTCCGGTGCCTCCATCCATGGCCCAGGGGTACCAGGAGAGTACCAGGTTCCAGCCCATTTCTCTCCTCCCTGAGCCTGGTTAAAGTGTTGGGCCTGCTACTCCTGGTAACTAATGTTCAGGGTGCCCTGGGCAAAGGTGGTAAGACCGGTGCTGGGCAGAGTCTCCACCAGGTAGAGGCATGACTTTAAAGAAAGCCCACTGACTCCTTCTTTCTGCGGCTTTTCTCCTGCCGGGCTCATCCCTCTCTGTGCCCCGCAGTCCAGCGTCCCCTCCCCCGGGGAGCCAGCTGGGCCCGGAACGAAGTCCAGGCTAGCAATGTCTTTGGCCCACACACCTCTTCCAGGGCTGTGGCAGCTCCCTCCCATCTCAGGGAGGGGGACAGCGTGCCCCCCACCCCTGCACGTCTAGGACGGGCCCAGGCTTCCGCTGCCCCTATGGCGTCTGGGGCAGCTGTGCTCCAGCTGATGGGACCCCTTCCCCAGGCCAACCCAGCCCATGTGGGGGATAAAAGGCAGCTGCCGCTGCTCCCCAACTTCCTTGGTATTCCTCGGCAGGAGGAAGGTGCAGAAGGGATGGGCAGCCGCTCGGCTGAGGTTGCCAAGTACGAAGGGCCTGTCCCAGCTGCTCCCTGAGGACCTACCTGCACTCGCAACGGATGTGCTGAGAGAACGTCAGCTCCACATAGGAGGGCCGGTCCTCAGAATGGATCTTCAGGAGCTTCAGGGAGAGAAGAGTTTGATGCCTGGATTGGGGGATGGCTGTGGGTTTCCAACATTCTCTCCACCCTCTCCTCGCAAGGAGGGCCAGACTCTTGTTTCCCACCAGCCTTTGGATGGCGTACTCTCATTCTGCTCTGAGTGGGCGGCAAACAGCCCTCGCACCTGTGCGGGGGTCTGGGGGAGGCCCCTGTCCCTCCTCACCCAGAGCCACCAGCATAGCACCAGCGTAGGAAGGGGGTGCCCTGCCCTGGAGTCAGAGAGACCTGTGTGCCATCCTGGTTCTTCTACCTGCTGAGCAAGTGAAAGAGCAGCTCTGACCCTCAAGCTCTTCCTCGGCGCAATGTACCTAACACTTGCCTTGAGGGATTGAATGTTGAGGTAACAGAAGTCACATTTAGGAGGCACCTTGTGCAGGGCTCGGCCTCACTAACAAAGGGCCCAATAAACCAGAGTGTGCGCGCGCGCGCGCGTGTGTGTGTGTGTGTGTGTGTGTGTACATGAGCGCAAAGCCCAGGGCGTCAAATGCTCCTAGTGCACACACACAGGGACTTCTTGAATCTGAACAGACTTCTTTTCCAAGCTCAACCGGATATCCTTGGGTCTCGGGGTGGGACCAGGCTAGAGCCTGGGTAAAGCTGGTACCGCAGCACGTGAGTGGGCCCCATGCTGGCCCGGGGGGGCCCGTGACCGGGACCGCGGCTGCCCGCCTCCCGGCCGGGGCGCCTACCTGCATGGTGACGTTGACGGTCTCTGCGGGCACACAGTGCAGGTTCTCGTCCCCACAGCAGCCGGCGCAGCGCAGCAGGGAGACGCAGGACGGGCTGAACATGTGCTCCACCTCGCCGGGGTACTCCGACACGATGTCCACCAACCTCTCCAGTGCCCGGCAGTAGCTGCGGCCCCACACCTCCTGGAAGGGCACCACTACAAGGAGGCACACACGGCCGCGTCGGGCCCCAGTCCCTGCTCCCCAGGCCCTGCAGGGCCTTGCAGGTTCAGCCCACGCTCCCTCCTCCAAGAAGCCCCCAGCCTCTGTGAGCTCCCTGTGCTCCGAACCCCTGACACGAGGCCTCTGGGGTGACTGCTGGCCGCACAGCTCATCTGCCGCACAGAAATCCCAGCCCCGTGGAGTTGCTCAGTGCCGGGCTCTCCACTCTGTTCTCCGCGCAGGCACCCCTATCGGCTTTGGTGCCCTTGGAGCTTGGAGGAGCGTGTCTTGGCAGCTCCTCAGGCCCTCTGGGTCTTTCTCAGGCCTGATCGAGTGCTTCTCGATCGTGGGGAATCTGCAGAAAGCAGTCAGTTCAGCATGACTGGCTTGTGGAGTCCCACAGGGAGGGTTAGCCTTCCCCTTAGTCCTCATTTTCTGCCCCACTCTGAGCCAGCTCCTCTACCTGGCAGCCAAGGCCACAGCCAGCAATGTGCCCCGAACCCACTCTCCGTATCCATCACCCTCACACCACGCCCGGCTGCATCACTGTAACTCCCACCTTTGGGATATGCTCCGTGTCCCCTTCCCTTTTCTAACCAAATAAAGCCCACCACCCCACCTCCTCTCTGAAGCCTTCCCCAACTTCCCCAGTCTGAACAATATTCCTCCTTGCAGCAGAATTTGGCCCCTGGCGCCTTGCCCTATCTTGGCCACTAGTAGATCTTATCTCCTCTACAACCAAGCTGAGGCTCCGTGAGGACAGGAGCCCAAGCACCATGGGGAACACAGGCTAAGTAATGTCTGATTGGTTAGATGATAGTTCACTGAGACTTATCACAGACACCCCTGACCCCTTCTAGGTCCTGTGTGGTCATGACCAGGATCTCGTGTGGGCTGATCTGGAATCTCTCAAAAGATGCTGCTCCTTCAGGGAAAGGCCTGGGGCCTGGTCCCAAACAGAGGCTCATAGGAAGTAAGTAGCTAGAGCTAGGAGACCTGGCTTCTAGTCCTGGCCCTATCCTGGGCTGTATGACCTTGGGAAGGTCACTTAACCTTTCTGGGTATATCAGTTTCCTCAGCCAGGGGAAAACAAAAAGGTTGGGACTAGATGGTTGCTAAGGCCTCTCTCGGCTCTGACAGACGGTCTGGGATTCTGTGCGTGCAACCCTGCCCAGCCTTGAGACTGTGGGCAGAGAGACCTCTCCCACACTGGGTCATCCTGCCCTATACCTGACAGTTGTCATCAGCTGATGGGGGAGGATAGGGCAGCTGGATCACCTGGGGACCCCACAGCCTCTGTCCCAGAGCCGTGGCCTCTCCTGACAGCCCCTCACTTCTCCCCACGGCCTTTCCTAGGAGACAGAAGGGGCCAAAGTCCATTCCACTGAGCCTGCAAGGCCTAGGCTCAGGGTAATCTTAGAGGAAAAATAAACTTCAGCCCTAACAGAGGCCCTCTGGAAAGGGCTGCAAGCTGGTGGAAAATACCCAAGAGGTGGTGTGTCCCCGTGGAGCTGGCCAAGGCAGCCACAGAGGCAATAAACCATGCTTATCTGGGTGTCTGCCTCTCCATTCTGCCCTGTCTGCTTAGGGGGTACTAGGAGCTGGGCCTGGGGACCCGCGGGGTGCCAGATGCCTCCCCTGGTCCCACCTCTCCAGGCCACGGGGACACTCTCCCTGGACCCAAGTGGGAAACAAGCCCTCTCCCTGTGAGCAGCCACGGTACCCTGGGGAAGCCGGCCTGTGCGGTCTGAGGCCGGGGGAGCCTGTCCCTATTGTAACTGCAGGAGCGCGTGTTCAGTCTGAAATCCACGAGCACTGTGGAACTCGGAGTGTTTAATCTCCGCTACAGACAACATAAATAACAGCAGAGGGACAGCCAGCTGCCAAAGCGCCATGGAAAGCTCAGGCCCTTGCTCTGGGACCAGCCATTTGGGTGAGGGGCGGTAAGCAGCAGAGAAGGGGCACCTCAACCCCCTCCCATTCTCCACACGGACCCCCACCCGGCTGGGCAGGCAGGGCCACGGCCAGGTCAAGTAGAGCTGCCTGGGTTTGGCGGCAGAATGGATCTCCTTTCCTCACCCCACACCCCGCTATGCTCCAGGGCCCCGGAATCTGCCACTTTGTGGGCCACATGGCCAGACCGTGTGGGGAGGAGGAGGGGGAGAGGGCTAAGAAGGAGGCGGGCTGGGCCTGGTTTATCTGGCGGCCACCAGGAAAGAGGGCAATTCATCCCTGGAGGCCACAGTCTGGGCATGTGGGAGAAACAGAGCAGGCTGTGAGGGGCTGGCTCCCGGAGCATGGGGACTGCTCCCAGATGGTGGCTGAGCCCCTCAGGAGAGAACCCTGCTCAGCAGCTCCCGAGAGCACTTCCTCTGGCCCCAGACCTGCTCCAGAGGCAGGGTGAGGTAAGATGAACTGGAGGCCGTGGTTCCGTCAGGCACCTGGCTGGGGCTGGCCGGTCCCATGGGCTGCTGCTGGGGCCTCAAATGGGCTCTCCGCAATCTCTCACCAGCTCCAGGGGCAAGCCTCCCATCCTGCTCCAGCTGCCTACCACCCAGGACAGAGGAATCGCAGGAAGGGAAGTGTTTAATCCTGAGAGCAAGCTCCTAGGGAGGGGCCACAGGGCTGGGCGGAGCCACTGGCCACCAGCCTGGGTTCAGCAGGTGTCCCCTCCATGGCAGGGCGCACAGCCAGCCTGCCGAAAGGGACATCCTGCTCATGCTTGCTCAGCCGTGAGCCACGGGGAGGCCTGGTGCTGTGCACACCGACTTTGCCACATATACTGAGGCGCGTCTGAGGCTTTAGGAGACCCCAAGGGCCTCTCTGAGCCTCAGGTTCTCCTTCTATAAAAGGTAGAGCATATGAATGCCTTCCCAGTTCACAACCTGTGGGCAGCTCAGAATTGCAGTAAATGCCCAATGCTAGTACCATGAATCGTAATAGTAAAAATCAACGTCCATGGCTGCAAAATACAGAGCATGCTGTCTCTTGTCTGGTGTTAGCGAGAGGGGATGGCATTTCCATATGGTGGTGACTGGGGTCCCGAACTCATGGTACTTGCCCTGGCCACAATACAGATCCCTGACTGATTGGGATGACAGGTGAGCTGCCCTAATGAACTGACACGTCTAAGCCTCCTCACCCCTGTCCCTGGGAGACATATACTCCTGTGTCTCCTCCATGGAGTCAGAGAAGTGCACAATCTTAGAGAAAGAACCTTGGATATCATGTAATCTAATATTCCCATTTTACAGATGAGGAAACGGAGGCTCAGACTTCTTTGGTGACTGTTGCCTGAAATACACTAAAAGAATCAAAGAGGCCATGGGGTGGAGACGGTTGATGGGCCCCTCCCCAAATCCCGAGAGCATGATATTGTGACAGTCCCAGGGGGCACAGCAAGGAGAGGGGGAGAGTGTCAGTGAAGTTAAGGGCTGCTACCTCCCCCGCCTTCTCAGTGCCCGAGGGGCCTGGGACTCCGTGCCCAAGGGGCCCAGAAGCATAGCCAGGCCCAGGAGAGGTTGGCCACCAGGCGGGTAGGGCAGCAGAGGGAGGGTGTTCCCGCTTTCGGAGGCTACCACGAGTGTGCGTGCGCACGCCCCTACATGCTCCCTCTCCCACGGCACGATAGGAAGGCTCGGTAGTGGTGTGTGGCTTTGCTGCACGTCCCAGAGAGGCAGGGAGGGAGGAGCGAGGCAGGGGACCTGGCATGGGACTCCTGCCTTCTGCACATATGTCTCTTTGGCAAATGACACACCCTTTGATGATTGCCTCTTGATGCAACCCAGGGTGGGGAGTGGAGGGGCCTGGGAGGGCAGGACTCATGTTCTGTCTGTTTGTAATCAATGGAAAGGCCTGGTCAGATCCCCGCAGCTCTGCCAGGGCTGGGCTTCTGGGAAGGTCCCCTCACCCCTCCCTAGTCCTCTTGACTGCTTGCCCACTGCAACCAGCTCCCAGACCCCTAGTGCAGCCCCTAGCTCTCACTGACTGCACTGCCCTCCGAGACCCCATCTGCCTCCTTACATCATGTTGGGAAGGGGCTCCGAGCCAACTGGACGAACCCTGGGTATACCGGCCCCAGCCTCACTCTCTGTGGGCTGGGTGACCCTGGCCCAGGAACACACCTCACTAGGCCTCTAGGTCCCAATGAAGGATCTCTCAGGTCCTGCCAACTTTGTCAGCCAGGATGTCAGCCAGCGTGCAGACTCTCCCGAACTTCCTATCAGCCCGTGCCCATCCTTGACGCCAATCCCTTCTTATTCTGTGTAGAGGACTGGGAGGAGCGGATTTGGTGAGCATGTGCATCCCCAGCCCAGTGTGCTTACCTTCCACCTCTGACGAGCCATTCCCAGCAGACAAGGCCCACTGCTGCGGACAGAAAGGGGCAGAGGTGAGGGGGGTCCACCTGGGGCCTCTACACTCTGTGGCTGGGTTGGCGAGAGGGCAGAGGCCCCTCTGAGCTCCTTACCACCCGCTGCCCACACTCTGCCCCGTCTCAGAGCCGCCTCTTTCCGAGCGCAGCTAAAACCTCCCTGGACCCTGGATGGATCCCATCCCTCTCTCTGGCCTCAGTTTCCTCATTTGGAAAGAGTGGGAGGCTAGAGGATTTGGGAGACCCTTTGCTTTCTGTGTCTCAAAGATCTTGCAGTCCTTCGGGGTCTCCCTTCTCCCCAGCCCCAGGCCAGTCCTGCGGGCCCCTGTGCAGCACGCCTTGGCCGGGCGCCAGAGCTCGGGGGAGGTGATCAGCTGGTGGGAGCTGAGGGACTGGAGCGGGTGGCGCCAGGAGCCAGTGCTGCGGGTAAGGTTACACCTCTGGCCAGCCCCACAGCGGACAGGCAGCGGCAGGTAGGTAGTGGGGCTCTTCCGTCCCGCAGGGCTGCCCAGCCCACCCGCTCCCTGGTTGGAGCTGGAGACTCCTGGGGCAGCAGGACAGTGCAGTGGGAAGGGATCTCATTGGCTTTGTCAGGATTTCACTGCCCAAGCTGGCTCCCAGCCAGACTCACCCGGCTCCTGGGAAAAGGGCCCTGCTCGCTTCCCCAGGCCCTGCACTCAGGAACTGTGACTGCCCACCCGGGGAAAGAGGGCATAGCAGGACCTCTTGTCTCACCCGTAGCCCACCCAGAAGCCCTGGGCTCACCCAGAGCCCCGGTGGGGGCAGGGCCCAGCCTCCCCACCAATGGCCTCTTCAGCTGGCTTCCCCGCCACCAGGCCAGGTCAGAGGTCCTGGGGGCGCCTGCCTGGTCATGGGGCCCCGACCCTGACCACAAGGCCAGGGACCCGCCAGGGATTAGCGCAGAGATGCTTTTAGCAAAGCCACCAGGGCTCCAGGGGCCAGACAGGAAACCTCCCTTCCTTCCCTGTGGCTTCCCTGCCCCCGCCAAGACAGACCCCGGAGCTGGAGTCTGGGACAGCCCAGCCTGAGGTCTCCTCCCAGAAGACGTGGTCCAGCCTGGCTCCTGGGAAGTGTGTGGACATCCATGGAGGTGCCGCTCCCCCGAGGGGGTCTGTGATTTCAGAACCCCTGCCTCGAGTGCTGGAGGCTGGGAAGATTAGAGGGGCCAGGCTGGGGTTGGGATAGGTCTTACCTGGGGGGGCACAGCGGGCAGTGCCAGCCCAGCCAGGAGCTGCAGGAAGCAAGTGAACAGCCTCATGGCAGGCATCTTCTCAGACGTCCCACGCCAGGAGGTTCCAAGGGAAAACCACCATGCTCGGCCCCCTGGGGGAGCCCCTGGCACAGGAGGAGAGGACCTCACTGCTGCCCCGAGGTCCCCGCAGGTGGCCCGAGCATCCTCTGGAAGCCCCAGGAGCCTGGAGCCCGCAGGCAGGGCTGGGGCCGGGGCACCTGATGCGGAGCGCCCGGCGGGGCGGGGCGGTGTGGGGCAGGCGGGTCCCTGGGGAGGGCCCGTCGGGCGCCCAGCGCGACCCCAGGGCCTCTCTTGGCTGGCCAGTGGAGACGCAGTCTCCTCTTCAGACTGCAGCTCCCTTCTGGGACTGCAGCCTGTTGGCGACTGGGTTTCAAGGGCCGTGAGTGGGGCGGGGCTGCAGGCCCGCCCCGCCCACCGTCGACGAGGCCTGGGAGCGGCCGAGCGCCTCGCGGGGCTGGGGTGGCGACGGCGGCGGCGGCGGCGGCGGCGACGCGGACCCGAGCGCGCCCGGGCCGCAGCGCGCGGAAGGGGCGCCCCCCACCCAACCCCACCCACCCCCCATCCCCCGCCGCTGCGGCTCCCGCCCCGCCGCCGCCGCCGCCGCCCAGCCCGCAGCTACCCCCGGGGCCGCTCGGAGCCTGGTGCCCCGCGGGGCGCCCGTGACCTAGGCGGCCCCCGGTGCCGACCCGCAGAGGGGCAGACGGCTGCGCTCCCGCTCCTCCAGGCCGGCGTGGCTGCGCGCAGCCGGGTGGTGGAGCCCAGCGTTTGCCACGAGGCTCCTGACTTCAGCGGCCCCTGCAGAAACGGCAGCTCCAGAACCCTAGGAAGGCAGCAGCGTGCCCCCTATGCCATCCCCACAGTCCTCAGGGGTGAAAGGAGGATTTTATAGATTTTATAGATGAAGAAACCGAGGTTCCCAGAGTGCCCCTGCCTGTATATGTTGTACATACATATGCACTCTGGAAAAGGGTGTGCGTGTGTGTCTGTGTGTTTTTGAGGAACTGACAGAGACAACACACAAGCGTGGGGCTCCAGAGCCGCCTCTCCACCCCAGGCATACTTCTGGCCAAGCACGCAGACAGCAGGGCACCCCAGCTGTGGGTACCTGGCTGAGGGTCCAGCACCATTTTCTCCTGTGGGAAGCGGCTTTCTCAGGCTGCCACATGTAGTTTGGAGAGTGGCCTAGTGCTGCATTTCCTCCCAGTCCAGGAGGAGGAAATGCTCTAACTCGGCAGGGGTCTGCCTCTAGGGGTCTGTGTGTGTGGGTGTGTGGGTGTGCATGTGTAGGGGCATTTGTGTGTGACTGTGGAGATCCACGTGTGCCAGGAGTCTATGTGGTCTGGGTGTCTATCTGCGTGTGTCTGCTGTATGTTCAAGTGCGGCTTGTGTGTGGGTCTGGCCTCTCAGTAGCTCTGTATGCTTGTGTGATTTTGTGTGTATGTGTCCGCTGTGTCTCTAGGTGTGTTTGCAAGTGTGTCTGAATGTGCATTTGAGTATGACTGTGAGTCTGTATGCCTGCCTGTCTTTGTGTGTCTTTCTGTGTGGGTGAATATCTGGACTGGCTTCCGTGAAAGACTGTGCATCTCTGGGCACTTGTGTGTGCCCTCCTGCAGTCCTTGCGCGTTCATCACCCCTACTGTCCTCCCTGCACAGCCCCCTGGCTGCAAGAACCTGGCAGGAGTCAAGGATTGGCCTGGGCCTGGGGCCGGTGGGCGCCGTGGGAGAGGGGGAGACCTGGGAGGCAGCCCCTACCGCTCACATTCCAGCCAGAAGCAGAGAGGCCAGGGCAGCCCCAACTCTCACCCCAGTGACCTCTGTGTCCATTGCCTGCCTGCCCACCCACGCGGGCCTGCCAGAGAGACTGCCGCCCTGCCTGGCCAAGCCCGGAGGTCCAAGAGCCAGGGGCCAGTCATCGGCCAGCTAAGCAGGGGCTGCAAAGAACATTCCAACGAGCTCCAACATGCTAGGGCTCGTGGAGCAGACAGACTCCTTCCTGGGCCCAGGGTCATGGTGGAGGGTTGTCTGGGCATTGCTGTGTATGTGTATGGGGGTGAGTAGATGTGTGTTTGTGCATATCTCGATCATGTATGTTTGCCCATAACATCTGTGTATGCGTAGTACATGCGTTTATGTGTGTCTTTATTTTGGATTTGGATTTGTGTATGTGGGCACAGGTGTGTGTTGTGCATGAGTATGTGTATTTAAATATCTGTATTGTATCTGCTTGTCTGTAACTGAAGGGTTTGAGCACTTATGCATTGGGCATGTTTGCCTGTGACTGTGTATGTAGAGGCCTGCATATATTGTTTATGTGCATGTGTTTGCGTTCATTCATTCTTTCATTTGACGCAAAGCTTCAGCCCTACTGTGCTTTAGGCACCGCCCCCGGGGGCATGCGGTGCAGAGGTTCCCTCAAAGTTTCTGTTCGTGGGGGCTGGTACAGACGGCTGAGGCGTCTCCTCTCTTTCTACACTCTTGAGTGAGCTGGACAATGTCTGCGGCGCCTGGGTGGCTCAGTCGGTTAAGCGTCTGCCTTTGGCTCAGGTCATGTTCCCAGGGTCCTGGGATCGAGCCCCACATCGGCCTCCCTGCACTGCGGGAAGCCTGCTTCTTCCTCTCCCACTCCCCCTGCTTGTGTTCCCTCTCTCGCTGTGCCTCTCTCTGTCAAATAAATAAATCTTAAAAAAAAAAAAAAAAATACCTGGACAATGCGGTTCCCACAAGTGGGCCTGTTCTGTCACTAACCTGGGGACCATAGGCTTCTAAACCTGGCTTCTTGTGTCGTGAGATGAAATAGCTAGGGTAGGCTGGGGGCCGAAACCAATGAGACCCAACATTTCCATGGGTTAGATAGAAGCCTACTTTTGTTCACATCCAGTCCAGGGCAGGTGTGCTGGTGACTCTGCCCTCCTGAGCTGTGAGTCCAGCCCTTACCGGCCATGTAACCTAAAGTCACTTCCTCTGCTTCTCAGAGCCCCCACTGCCTCCATCCAAAGTGGGAATAATAACAGTCCTCTTACTGATCGCCTGACTTCTGATTCAACTTTTAATTCTTACTAGAGATACAAAAACACTCCAGTTACAGAGCAGGGTCCTTGCCATCACGGACATGAGACAGACGGAAAATAAAGAATTGTATGCTTCTGCTAACTGCAAGGAGCAAACGATGGGGGGAGGCGCATGTGTGTGCAGCCTCCTCCACCTCCCGTGCCCCCATATTCTCACCATCACCATCCAGGCAGTCAGGTCCCAGCTGTCATCGAGGCCTTCGGAGCAGATCCACTAGCAGAGTCAACGCCACAGCTCCACACTGAACTGTTTATCGTTGCAATCATTTGTTGGTGTTGCAGGGAGAGAGATGATGTTTAGTGAGCACTTATGATGGGCCAAGCACTGTGCCTGGTGCTTGAGTCACTTCAGCTTGGCTGAATTCCACCACAGCCCTGGGAGGTAGTTTTAATTATTCCCATTTTGAAGATGGGAAGATGGAGGTGCAGGGAGTTTAAGTAATTTGCCCACAGTCATTTAGCTACTAGAGAAGTGACGAGATGAGGGTCAACCTAGGTCTTTCTCCAAGCTCTTTCCTGTGAGCATAAGCTGTCTCTGCCAACCATATTGCAAATACCTTGAAGGTAGGGTCCATGTCTTGAGCCTTTTCTGAGTCTTCCCCTTGCCGGAGCAGAGTGGATGCCTGGCAGACTCTGGAACGTTGATGTGTGGGATGGAGGAGCCCTCATCCCAGGCCTGGAGCTGACCCTGTCACAGGGAGTCAGGCAAATATAGGTAAACACAGGGGTCTAGGCCATGGAAACACTGTCTAGGCCATGACAATAGTCACCCTGAGCAGCTGTGGGGTCTAGTCCTGCATGCCAGGCTGCCAGGCCAGCCCCTTCCTCCCAAGGCTGCCCCCAAACACTCAGCTTCCCACACCTTGCATTAGTCACAGTTTTAGCCTGAAACACCTGCCTCAACCCATCCCAATTTCTTGTCTTTCAGCTTCCTGACTCATTTTCCCATTTTGGCCTAGCCTCTTCATTGTCTCGACCCTCTGAACTATTTCCTAACTATGACCTTTTCCTATTCCCTTGATGGCAATTCAGCATCTGCCTCTGGAGCACTGTCCCTGAGCCCCAGACCTGGGTAGGGCCAGAGGTGGGTGAGAAGTAGAGTATCCAAGGACTAGAATCTCTCCTTTCCTGGCTGGCAGGGACAGCAGTAGCGGGCAGCTGGGGCCGAGGGCCTTTCGACTTTATAGGCTGGATGAGCTGTAGCCACCAGCTAGCCAAGGTCATCAGCGGGAAGCTGCCTGGTTGGCCTTCTCTACCTTCTCCTCCTCCCCTCGGGCTGGGATTTCCTGTGGGCCCACCCCAGCCTTAACACTGAGCCCCTTTCCTTCTCTCCACGCACTTCTTCCAGGCGGGCTGCGATGGCCTGGCTGGCCACCACCGCTGGGTGAGATACCCCTCATCCAGCACCCAGAACCTTGAATTGTTTCTCCATCGTAGCACCGGGCCGTCAGTCTCATCACTGCCTAGCTACTTGTCTGTCTTCCCTCAGACTGTAGGTCTGAGAAGGCAGGCACTTGTCCACCCTCGGATCGCCAGCACCTTGTCCAGTGGCTGGCACACAGTAAGGGCTTAATGTTTGTTGAGTTGGATCACTCCTCCAAGCACTCTCTCCTCTCCCCACAGGGACTATGTCCCAAGTCTGCCCATTCCTTACCCAACTGTCCTTCAGTCTTCAGAGGTGGCCCTCCTGAGACCCCATGCCCGAGACAACTTGGGTGGGCCTCTCTGGTAGGGGCAAGTGTGGGAGGACAACCTCCCATTACTATGTAATCACGCCCTGGGTTGGTCACCACAGCCCCGCCAGCCCCCAGGGGACAAGGCTCATGCTTCTGGCCAGAGACCAGAACCCAGTGGGGGGCCTGGGGTGGGGTCAAGTTGGAAAGGAGACAAAAGTAGAGCCCACGGGTGACCAAGTGGTTCCCGGGGGGCGGGAAACAAGATGGCATCAGCCACCAGGGCTGTGAACAAGTGAAGCCAGGCAAGGTGCCCGCCGCCTTGTCCCAGGCCTTCAGGGCGACGCGTCGTCACCAGAGGATCGGAAACCTGTACTTTGGGAACTTGGCAGCCAGGGCTGGGTTTTTCGTGTTTTCTGTAATTATTTCCCTTTTGTTCTCCCTTAGTATTTAGTAAAGCCCTTTGTGAAAATGCCAGCTGGTCTCAGCTGTGCTAAGAGGATGACAAAGGGGTCCTCTGTGTGTGCTTGGCCCTCCACTTTAATGGAGGGACCTCGCTTAGTGTGACAGCAGAGTCAAGGACCACCAAGGGCAAAGGGAGGCTCTGGGGCCACAGCCAGCACCTCGTGTTCAGCAGCCTCTCTGACGCGGAGCCTCCTTCCCGGTCCCAGACGGGGCTTTATTGAAACCAGAGGGGCTGGAGGGCTGGCCAGCCCCGGCTGCTTGGAGGGAGGGCATTTGTTTGGATCCTGATGGTGTCCAAAGCTCTCGAGACATCCAGAGGCCAGGCACCTGCTGTGCTCCGGCTACCCAAAGGTGGGGGCAGTCCCTCCCCAGCTGGGGCCACTTGGCAAGCTGATGTCGAGGAATCAGGCTCACGAGCGGGTGCCGGAGCTGCCTCCTTTTCCTGCCCTCCCAGCCCAGGAGCCTTGCTAAGTCTTGGTCCCCTGCCTGCACGCTGCCCACCAGGATGGAGGCTCAGCTGGTCCCTTCCCAACTGCAGGGACCCCTCTGCATCCTTATCTCCTGTGACTATGTCCTGATTCTCCTCCTGGCCCTCATCTTTTCCCCATTGCGTCTCTCAGCTGCCCTGGTGAGAGGGGCCTGGGAGACCTTCCTCCTCAGGAACAATCGCCCCTTTCTCTCTGTTGTGTAAGTGATACACGAGGAGAGGAAGCTATTTGTAACTAATCGGCTGTGATGTGGAACGGAGCTCAGGGAGCCGACAGCTCAGGGCTGTCCCGCCGCTGCGACAGCTGGGTGGTTGGGGACGGCAGGGCACCCTTCTCCTCCCCCACCCTGCCGGGGAGGCCTGAGGGCTGATGGCGGGTGGGAACACCGCTGCGCAACAGGCTCTGCATGTGACACACTGAGTATCTGGGAATCCCGCAACCACCTTCGAGGGAAGTATTGTTTTTCCCACGTTTCAGATGAGGAAGCACAGGCTCAGAGAGGTGAATTCCCTCAGCTAGCAAACAGCAGGAGGGAGAGGGACGGCCTGGGACCAGCTGAGGCCATACAAGGAGGCAGTGTTGCACAGGGATTACTAGCTACGTGACCTTAGGCAAGTCTTTTCAGCTTTCCAACCCCAACTCAGAGGCTGATTGTGTGATTTAAATGAGCAAGTGGAAGTCGGTCATGTAGCTCAGCGCCCGGGACACGGTATGTGCTTAATGACTTCAGCTACTATGATCATCTCCTGCAAAAACGGGAAAGAGATGGGCCACAGTACCCCCGCCAAGTTGCAAGCAGATGATCACCGCGGATAGCAGAAAAGCCATCCCGGAGGAGGCAAGGCTTCTAGATTATTCTTTTGCCCTCCGAGCGGTGGAGCTAGCCTCAGGGACCTCCTTCTCCATAGAGTGGAATCCAGGGAAAGGGTGGGAGGGAAGGGGTCCTCCTCAACCATTGGGCCCCTTCTCTCTGTCACTCATATAAGGAGGCAGAGATGCTCCTCATTCATAGATTATCACAGATAATTATGAATTCACATCTGAAAAACCAGAATCAAGGTGCAAAGCGCTCTGGGAGCATAAAGAGTGGGGAACATGATGCTGGCATGTGTGTATGGGGGTGGAGAATCAAAATAAGTATTAGATCTCCCTGGCCTGGGAATCCTGGTCATCCTTTCTCCCAGGGAAGGCACTCACCCCAGAAACTGGAAGATTCTGTGAAAGGGGAAGGGAGATGGGCCCTAGAACCAGCGCCTGGGGCTTCTTGGGGAAGAAGGTCTTCATGCCCCAGCCATTTCTTCAAGGTGGCAATGTGACAAAAATCTTCTGCAGGGACTCCCCCAAAGGAAAAAAAGACCCCAAAACAACAAAAACATAAGGCCTGCTTTCCAGGTAGTCACTGAAGGACTTCTCTGAGCACTTGTGGGAAGGTCGAGGAAAACGGCAACCGAAAGACCCATCCCCACCCCTCGACCTCACGACACTGTGTCCAGAGACTGCAGAGTTTAGGGAAGCAGCCAGTCGCTCAGCATCCCAGAACCGGCAGTGGGCCAAAGGCCTGGAGTCTTTGCTTGGTGCTCACCCCGAGGCAGAGAATCCCGGGGCGGGGGGAGAGGGGGCTTCTGTTTCTGTCAGGAATGACGCCGTCTCTGTTGTGGGTCGAAAGGCCAGGGGAGACAGTACAGACTAAACATCTCATAATTGGAACAGCGTGGATGTGGGTGAGGATCCCTATGAGGGCTTATATCTGTTCCATTTTAATGTCATCTCTGGGAGTGTTAGCCACTGGTCAAGCTGTCATTCTGTACTTCAGAGGGAGGGGGGCCGGCTGGTGAATCAGCAGGACTCAACCTAACGATGGGGGAGGGGAGGGGTGGGACTGCATCTTCTGTAGGTTCTTTGTGCACTCAGCCCTACTCAGTGCCAGTCCCTGGGCTCAGCGCTGGGGACACCAAGATGGTGGCCTTTGAGGAGCCTCTGGTCCAGCAGGAAAGGCTTAATGTTGTCTTAAACAATACCAAATCTGGGCAAACAAAACCCTACAAGGCTTCTGCCACAGACTTACGATCACAGGCAGGTGAGCAGCTCTAAATCTCAGATGGCCTATCCTCTTGAGGACTTTCAGGCATGTGAGAGAGAATGTTCCAGAGAATTCCCAGGAGGTCTACAGAGGGGCAAGAAAGGCTTTGCATAGAGAAGGTAATGCTTATGCTGCGTCTTACAGGATGAATGGAAGTTTATCAGGAATCAAAGGGCCAAAGGATCATTGCAGTCAAGGGGAGTAGCTTGGAGAGGTATGGATTAGCTGAGGGACATTGAAGAATCTGGTGGGGCTCGACCGTGAGCAGGGGAGGAGGACTGTGTCTGGAGCTGAGCAAGATGTAGAAGGAAAGGCTGAGGTCAGATTGTGAAGTGCTTTGAAGGCAGTGTTGAGGGTTCATAGTTTATTCCAAGGGCTCCAGGGAGACATTGCAAGTTCTTGAGCAGGAGAGTGAAATGGCCAGATGTGTATTTTGTAGAAGCAACTCAGGGCAGGTGGAGGGTTCAGCCTGGAGTCAAGAAGACCGGATCTGTCATTATCACGGAACTGAGAGTGGCCTGAATCAGGTAGTGGCTGTGGGAGGCGATGGGAGGGGCCAATGCTACCCAGATATAAGCTCGTTTTCAGGCCTTCTTTAGAGCTGGCTATGGCCTGATGACTAAGTTCTGGCCAACTTTTGCCCCTTACTGCTTCTTAGGGCACTGGGGATAAGTGGAAGCGTTGGGTTTGACCCCTGGGAAGTCTTTTCAAAGACAGAGGCATTTCTATCTGCCAAGTTTTTGCCTCGAACTTAAATATGATGTTAGCAGTTTGTGCAGTCATTTTGGAGTAGGAAGATGAGTTGGAAGGACACTGAGTCCCTAAAAATGTTCAGGGTCACCATACAAGCCCTGGTGTGCTTATATGCAGAATGATTTTATGTGAAAGGTAAATAAACTTCTATTTCATTCACGTCACAGTTATTTCGGAGTTTTCTGTTAACATATGGGCTGTTCCCATTTTGCCTCATAAAGGTGGAAAAATGAGTCCAACAGTTCTACGTGGGTTTTATAGAAAAAAGACTGCATTCTCCCATGGCTTATCCTGGGGAATATCACTGCTTCCTGGGGAGAATCGGGGCTCTCCCATTCCCCCACAGTTCAAAGCAGGAATGGGGAGGCCACTGTTAAGGATACAGATGTTGGGGCCCAGCTGAGCTGGACCCGCCTCTGCAGCCACATCCCTCCCTTCCCAGCGCTCATCTTCTCCCAGAGAGCACAGGAAGGAAACTGTGTTGGGGGCAAGGGGTGCAGAGGGGAGCCAGATTAGTTCCTCTTATGGTTGGATTCCCAGGGGTGGAGGAGACAGAATGTCTAGCAGAGTCTTCAGCAGACAGACAGTGGACCTCCGGCTGGCCCTCCAGGCCCCAGGCTCTTCTCTGAGTCAAAGAACACTTGGCTGCTTCTCCAAAGATCCTTCTCTGCCTCCAGCTCCCCTCATCTCTGAGAAGAATAGGGGCCTTGAGTGTATAGCCCTGGAGGCCCTAAGGGGCAGCACTGGCTCCTGCCTAGGGTAAAATGGAAGGAGTGGGAGCAGGGGGGCAGTTGGGCTGCAAGGGACATCTGCAGCTGCACTCTCCGACTTTCAAGCTCTAGCTTTAGGTCAGGAAAGCTCTGGGGAGTCAATTTCTCCCCAAGTACTAATCGAATGCTCTAGATGACCTCAAATACTTTGAATCACTTCCCAATCTTTCTGCCAGGAACCTGCGGGAGTTCCCAGGAACGCACACTTACTGAGCACTTAGTATATGGCAGGTCTCACGTGCACAAGTCTGACCTCATCCCATCCTCCCAACAGCCCTGAGAGCTGGCATCGGCCCCAGATTAAGTAACTTGTCTCAGGTCACCCAGCCAATGAGTGGCTGAGCTGGACCATGAACACTAGTCACATGACTCCAAAGACCAGCTTTCTGTGCTGGACGTTGCTGGGGAGTCCCGGGGGGGGGGGGATGTGTGTGGGGGGGCTGCCTCTGCCTGAAGTCACAGAGGGCAGTTTCCAGGTCGTTCCAAACCTAGATCGGGTTGTGAAGGAGGGGCACGGTCCTGGGTGTCCTGATCTTCCCAGCTCCCTTGCATCCCACCCCATCTCACCACCCGCTCTTTCCCTCCCGCCATGTCTTCACTCAGTTTTTCAGTGACACTAGATTTGTAATTCGACCAATATTAATAATCCTTTATAGAGATTTGATGATTCCAAATTCCAGCATACTTAGTGCGCTGAAAGCACCTCTGTGAAGGCAGTCCAGTGAGGAGATGGAAGTGAGTTGTCTGGGGCCACACAGCTGGCAAGGGACGCAGACCAAACTCAGTTTCTTGGCCCTGACCTCTCACCTGAGGCCCTTCAGCACTTCTTGAATGACACCTACACTGTCCCAGGCCCTGTGCTGGGTACTGGGGCCTAAGACACATTCTTGGCCACTGAGACATTCAAAACCAGCAGTACTAGGAAGAAAAGCTAAGGCATCACCCCTAAGACCCAGAGCTGATGTAAATAGCAGTGGGGGGGGGGTTCCCTCAGAAGAGTCCATCAGAGGGACCACTCCCCAGCTCTCTCCAGGAACCACAAATCTTCCATAACATCACGCTACATCCCTGATGCTTGCCATATCCAAATGTCACCCATGCTACTATTTATTGAGTTGTGTATATTGATTCATTTTAACTTTAAAAAACTAGTTTCAAAGGAAACATTAGAAAGGTAACTGTAAAAATCAACTAACTTCTAGGTGGATGTTGCTGGTGATGACTCTGAGCCTGAGGCCTGCTCTCTTTTTGTTAAAAGGAAACAGAGCCTTCAGCTCAGGTCAGGATCCTGGAGTCCCGGGATCGAGTCCCGCATCGGGCTCCCTGCTCAGCAGGGAGTCTGCTTCTCCCTCTGACCCTCCCCCTCTCATGCTCTCTGTCTCCCATTCTCTCTCTCAGATAAATAAATAAAATCTTAAAAAAAAAAAAGGAAACAGAGCAAGTGTTTATGAGGTATTAGAGACACACTGGCCCCTAGCTGGGGCTTTCTTCTAGACTTATTAGAAGGATGGAAAAGAGGATTGGAAGGGGGACAATTTTCTTCTCCATCATTTCTTTTTTTTTTTAAGATTTTATTTATTTATTTGAGAGAGAGAGAGAGAGCAAGAGAGGGAACACAAGCAGGGGGAGAGGGAGAGGGAGAAGCAGGCTTCCTGCTGAGCAGGGAGCCCGATGTGGGGCTCCATCCCAGGACCCTGGGATCATGACCTGAGCCGAAGGCAGACGCTTAACCGACTAACCCACCCAGACGCCCCTTTCTCCATCATTTCAATGTTATTAAAGACTAGCCAAAATTATCCCAAACATGTCCCAAATCATCTCATATGTCCATACCTTAAGAACCAGTGGCATAGGAAAACAAACATTCTAGTGCTTGTGGTCAGGGCAGGTCTGATGTCTGCAGAATGGACCTCACAGGGGCAATATGGAAGGGTCATGTCATCTTCTCTTGCAAAAAGAACAAAAGGATAGCTGGGCTTCTCAGCTTAGGTATATCCTTTTACAACTTGCAAAGAGAATTTTTTTTTTTTTTTTTTTTTAAGTATTTGAAGCTCACAGCCTTGGGAGGCCCACAAGAAAGCTCAGTAGAGTCACGGGGCCTACCCAAGCTCATCCAACAGGTTACTCCACAAAATACTGAGCAAATCCTTAATGGCCCTCTCTAGAGAACCCCTATCCTCACGGAGGTGAATATAGCATCCATTTTGGGCAGAAAACCCGTTCCCCACTGAAGAAAACCCAGACAGAGGGTTGGAGGTTGGTCCCAGAAGAAGAGCTTCTGGAGGAGCCATCTTGGAAGTCTGATCTCGACCCTTGAAACTGGGTTCACCTTCCCCTAGGGGTGTCTCTCTTCCTGACTCCCACTGCTCTCACCCTGTCGGTTCCAGTGGGTACTCAGACGAAGGAAGGACAAAGGGGATACACACACTGAGGGAATAGGAATGGGTCACTGTGAGAACCTGAGATGTCTGTGTCCCAGTGTCAAAGTCCTGGTGGGCTTGGTTCCCAGCCTGTGCCTGCCTCCCCGTGGATGGCTCATCTGCCAGCCCACCACCTGGGAACCCCCTAACTTTGTCCCCCTTCATGATCCAGGTCCAAAGAACCCCACTCCCAGGCTGCTTGGCTAGGCCTTTCCAGTTCAGGGCTGGTTCTTGCACCAAGGGACATTCTTTATAACTGATCTCAGCAATGCCTCCCCTTCCAATGAGACCCACCTCTCATATTCAGGGTGTGGCCTAGTAGGATATACACACTTTGTTTTCATTAAACAACATAAATCCATTGTAGAAAATATGAATTAGCATAAAGAATAAAATGAAACCCACCCAATCTCATCAGTCAGAGAAAATACCTATTAATATTTTGTTGGATACCCCTCTAAGTTTTTTCTATGCACACATATCTTTTTTTCTTATAAAATGGCATCTTATTGTTTCGTAGCATGCTTTTCTCCATTTTTATCATATTTTGGTGATGCCTTTTCATATCAGTAGTGAAAATTCTATGGAAAGAGCAGCACTGGCATTGCCTGGGAGCCTGCTAGAAATGTAGGATTTTAGGTCTGATATTAGACCTGTTGAACAAAAATCTTCATTTTAACAAGATCCCCAGGTAATGAGAGTGCTATTTGGTGTTTTTTGTTTTTTTTTAAAGATTTTATTTATTTATTTGACAGAGAAAGACAAAGCAAGAGAGGGAACACAAGCAGGGGGAGTGGGAGAGGGAGAAGCAGGCTTCCCGCGGAGCAGGGAGCCCGACGCGGGGCTCGATCCCAGGACCCCGGGATCGACCTGAGCCGAAGGCAGACGCTTAACGACTGAGCCACCCAGGCACAATTTTTTTTTTTTTAAAGATTTTATTTATTTATTTGACAGAGAGAGACACAGCGAGAGAGGGAACACAAGTAGGGGGAGTGGGAGAGGGAGAAGCAGGCTTCCCGCGGAGCAGGGAGCCCGATGCGGGGCTCCATCCCAGGACCCTGTGATCATGACCTGAGCCGAAGGCAGACGCTTAACGACTGAGCCACCCAGGCGCCCCCAGGCACAATTTTTTTTAAAGATTTATTTATTTATTTTAGAGAGAGAGAGGACACATGAGTGGGGGGAGGGGCAGGAGGAGAGAGAGAACCTTAAGCAGACCCACTGCTGAGTGTGGAGCCTGATGCAAGGCTGGATCCCAGGACCCTGAGCCGAAACCAAGAGTCGCCCGCTTAACCAACTGAGCCACCCAGGTGCCCCTGGTGTCATTTTTAATGATCGTACTCCCAAGGGATACTTGCAACTGTGTGGCTAAGTTTTTCTTTTCTAATCTACCTATAACTGGGCATTTAGGTTATATCTAATGTTTCCTCTCTTATTAACATTATAATAAGCATCTTTATACCTATTTGTTGCTCGTGTCCTTTAACTTCCTAGGAGTAGAATTTCTGGGTCAAGGACTTTTGACGCTTATTGTGAAGTAGTCCTACAGAAAGACTGTTCCAGCCTACACTCCACCCTGCAATGTCCAAGAGCGATGAGATCCCTACACCCTGGCAACCTCGGTGTTATCATTCTTTGACATCTTTGCCATCATTGCTGTGAAAGGAGCATTTCAGGGTTGGCTCTGGATAGATTTCCCTGTTTACTAGGCTGTCAAGTTGAACATTTTTCCATATGAGTATTGGAAATACTCCATTTGCACCTCTGCTGGCTGTGTGTCTGCTGGGCTCTTTTACACCCTGGCTGAGAAAGCTCAGGGAGAGGTCGCAGGGCCTACGCAAGATCATCCGGCAGGTTACCCCCACTGAGACAGGGAGAGAGGTTGCCACTGAGGACTGCAGAGAGGGTGGCCTGACCCCAGTCCTGGTGTAGAGCCCCGCGCAGACTAGATGCTCATGTTGTTGCCTGCCTGAGAATACGGTCAGCTTGGGCCCAATTCACACCTAGCCTGGCTCTTGTGGGCCCCAGCCTCGTGTCGTGTCCAGACCCCAGAGCAAGTGCCAGCCACGTCCCTGCCTCCTGGCCTGTGGAGGCCTGGGTGCTGGCTGCCACCCAGGACGGTGGAGTCAGGTTCCAGCCGGGCACTCCATGGTTCCCCCGGCAGGCCGGCCGGCCGGCCAGATGTGCTGGGGAGCGCCGGTGGAGAGGACAATTCAGGGAAGTGACCCTGCCCGGTAGCCGAGCTCCTGCCCCAGCAAGCATTGTGAGCCGCCCACTGGCCACGGTTGCTGAAGCTGCTGACAGTGGCCGCAGGAAGCCGAGCTTACTCAGCCCCGGCTGCAGGGCTGCACGTGGCTGTGTTTGCTACCTCCCTCCACCCAGCCTTCCTCCCAGGCATAGCCTGTCCTGCCAGCAGCTGGGGGAAGCACTGCGTGGGGAGGAAACAGGCGGGACCACCCCCCACATCCCCTGCAAGGCTGCACCTGTGCTCCGCTGGCCCTGCCACCTGTCGCCTGACCTGGGGCCTGCCGGGAGCCTCGGCCACAGAGTGAGGCGTGGGGCTGGAACCCGGGGTGCATCCTGGCCTGGGGCAGGCAAGCTAGGACTGGGACCCTGCGTTGACACCTACTGAAAGCACCCCTCGGGGCGCCTGGGTGGCTCAGTCGTTAAGCGTCTGCCTTCGGCTCAGGTCATGATCCCAGGGTCCTGGGATCGAGCCCCGCATCGGGCTCCCCGCTCAGCGGGAAGCCTGCTTCTCCCTCTCCCACTCCCCCTGCTTGTGTTCCCTCTCTCGCTGTGTCTCTCTCTGCCAAATAAATAAATAAAATCTTTGGAAAAAAAAAAAAAAAAGAAAGCACCCCTCACTCCCCACCGCCACTGGGCTGTATGAACTATTATCTTCCTCTGGCAGAAAAGGAAATCAAAGCTCAGAAAACAAGAGTAATAAGAGCCTAACCTAGCGTTGGCTTATTAGGTGCCAGGAACTCTGCTGCACGCGTTGCCAATGTTTTAACTTATTCGTGTCTCACAAGAATAGCAGGTATTACACTAGGCCCGTTTTCCCTGATGAAACCCAAACTCAGAGAGGTGAAGGCACCTGCTCTAGATCACACAGCCTGTAAGAGGCAGACCTACATGTCTGACTGCAAAATCACACCCTTAACTCTCCCCCGACACAGCCGACAACCGGTCCCCACAGGAGCACCCAAGCCGGTTCCTCATGTGGCATTGCTCAGCAGGAGTCCCCCACCCCTAGGCCTCTGTCTCACCAACCCCTTCTGTGTCTCCACGCCCCCCGCCCCCCCAGGTGTCCTTGGAGACTGGCTCTCAGATGCTGTGTCCTCTGGCTGTCTCCATCCTGCCCTGACTCTGGGTTTCTCTGGCTCTTCTGGCAGGCAAAGGGGACAAAGAGGGAATTCGCATGGAATGTGACAAACAAACTGCGGCACCCAGTTGCCACGGGCAGCAGAAGAGTGTCTCCCAGCTGGGAGATGAATGGGTAGAGAATAAAGCAGAGGGGAAGGGAGAGAGGAGCCAGTTCAGGGGCCGGGGGACCAGTGGAGCTGGTATCTGGAGGATGAGGGTGGATTAGGGAGAGGGCAGCACCCCTGGGCCCCCATGCACCTTTTGCCCTCAGCAGTGGCCGCAGCAACCCCAGGCCTCACTGAGGACTGCGGTTGCCGTTGCAAGCTGTGGGCTGCCAAGGACGGGAGGGCAGGAAGAAGAAGGGAGTTGGTTTCAGAGTGAGGGTCTCTTCGTAAGCCTGTTGACAAGCTTTCAAGTCTGCGAGATGGGATGCTGGGTTCTCAACAGATTCACTGCTATCCTGAGTGGGGCTCAAAGCCAGGCCTCTGGGCCTTTGGCAATCAGGGTGCAATCCAACCACCAGCTGTCATGGCAACCTGTATCTCTAGAACTGCATAGAGAGGCCTAGAGTCTGCAGCCCAGGGGACCAGAGGCTCATTAGTACGTGGCAATGGGCAAGCTCATGGGTGTGCCAGGGGGAACCCTATAGGGTTGGGCCCAGAAAGGGGTCTGACTTTGGCCCAGCTACTTCCTTCTAGTCCTGGCCTCTTCCCGGCAGTGTCTCCAGGGTCTGGCCTAACTAAGTTGGGCTTCAGCCAAGCTGGCTGGCCTCCAGGTGGATTTGGGACAGACAGCTGGGATGTGGTGTTTCCCGCTCTGAAGAGACAGAGGCTGGAGATGGGGCCGTGGTGGGGCTGGAGTCTGAAGTGCTGGGCCCCTCAGCGACGGATCTCAGCAGGACGGTGGGGTCATGGGTGGGTGGAGGCTGGATGGACTGTCCTTAGTGAGGTTTCCCAGCAAGGGCATATGTCAAAGGATTAGGACCAGGTGGTCCCCATGCCTCCACCCTTTCCTTATCTGGATGCCTCTGGGACCTGAGCAGGTCCCTCTGGAAGGCCAGCCAGCTGGCTCTGAAACTCCCTTCTCTGTCCTCACCCCACGGCTCTCACTTTTTCAGAATAGTTTCCCTCCTCCCTGGGGTCAGGTCAGCCTGCCCCAGGGTAACATCTGACACTGTTCACTTGTCTCCTTTTGAACATCCTGGTAGACCTGGTCACAGCTGCTTGCACTCCTGATTCTGGTGTAGACACTGTGTTCAGTTCCTCAAGACAACCTTTGTTTGGGTCTACAGGGCATATGTGAATAATAACACCGTCCTCCCCACAGTCCCTAGCTGCCAGGTTCAGCTTTGGTCCTTTTTTCTGTCCTTCCTTGTCTAGACAATTCCTATCCATCCTTTGAGGCCCAGGTCGGATGTGAAGCTCCTGTTCTCTGCCCCCCCCCCACCCCATCTTTTCAGGCCGAATCACTCATTTCCTGCTCTGCGCTTCATTAGCACAGAGCACTGAGTGAACGAAGCTCCCCAAAGAGAAAAAAAGCTGCTGGTCTTGACAGTCCCCTGCTCAAACATTTTTCATGGCTCCCCACTGTGAAAAAGCCTTTTGCCCTTTTGGACTTCATCAATCCCCTACCCTGTGCCAGAGAACCCTCCACTCCAGTCAAGTGGTCCCTTAGCCTTCCTCAAACTTGGTCTGAACCTTCCCCTCTAGACTCCCCTGCTCAGGCCATCCCCTCTTCCTAGAATACACACCATCACACTCACCTACTGAATCCTACCCACTCTTGCATTTTGTGGCCCTGGGAGGCTGGTGGCTCTCGAAAGGGCACAAGAGGAACTGCCCTTGGGGGACCCAGGGTTCTTCCTCCACCCCCTCTCTGATCTCTAGAGCCAATGACTTTTGATCAACCTGCATCATATACTCCATAATTTGAACCAAGCTGCAGCTGACAACCTCCCATTAATGTCCCATGTAAGCGCAAATGAGTGTGTCCCTGTGTGTGAATGAACACATATATGTTCATGGGAAGATACAAGCAAACACGCACACAGGGAGCGCACAGGGTGTGTTCGGAAATGCGGAGGAATGAATGTCCTCTCCATGTGTGAAAGCAGGTGTGTCAGGCCTGTGTGAGCATGGGCGTGCGCGTGAGCCACAGCATACGCGCACGTGTAAACCTACCTGGGTGCTTGTGTATGCTGAAGGTGTGTGCTTGCGTATGCAGGCAAATCTGTATGTGTGCATGGCTGTATGTGTCCTGCAACACCCGCTTCTGCCCAGCCCAGGGGCCCCGGGGAGGGCCAAGGCCAGTCAGTCTGCCTTCCACAAACCTCCCAGCCTCCGGGGGCATGAGGAGGCGCTGTACACTGCATCCTAACTTATGACAGAGATAAACGCGGCATTCTTGTGAGGCTGCTGGGCTGTGGTGATGAGCAGCTGTTGAGTGTCAGGGATCTGACCCTTTGGGGACCTGGCCCCTGGGCTCCAGCCCTCAGGATCCCCTGTCCCCCACTGAGCTGGTAATCAAGACGAGGAGGGCTCAGGAGGGGTCCAACAAGAGATAATGGCTCTGTCCTGGGCCTCAGGCAACAAGACCCCACCCCAGGCCTGTGAGGCGCTGCCTATGCTGGGCCATGGCAGTGGGGACAGTGACAGGGCCAGAGTACCCAGAGAATGCCAGGTCTCTGGTCCTCCCTCCTCTGGGGACCGAACTTTGAAAAAATAAAGCACCCGGTTAATGCTGAGGGAGAGTCCATTATGTGATTTCACTTTAGATGGAACAAGGATATATCGGTTTAAAGTGCAGCAAGGAAGCTTAGGCGAGACGTAACGAAGGAGTACCCTTCCTTGACAAAGGCCCCAAAATCTATGCCTTCAAAGATCCCAACAACAGGATCCATATCCACCCACAGGGCTGGTGGAGGGGGTCAGAGACAGGAGACTGGCCTGGGTGACCTTTAGAAGTGTGCCCTCCCACTGTCCTGGTTCTGGCCTCTGCAGCTCTGAGGGGGCCCACAGGGGCGTCTGGGGCAAGAACTAGTCAGACGCACTTCCATGCACAGCTCCCAAGATCCGTCCCTCCTTCGGAACCTTCTTATCCCTCATTTCCTGCTTCTCTCCTCTCACCTCCAAGCGGCTGCCCCAGCCTTGGCCCCAAAGTGGCTTCCTCACTCCCTCCCTGCTGCTCCAGAATTCTCCCAGCAGACCACCCCCAAAGGCCCAGCCCAATCCTGCCTAGTCCCCCGGAGAGCAGCCCTGGGCCTCCCACCCAAGAGGAGAGGTGCTTAGAGGCTCAAACTGGGAGGGGCCCTGGGGTGGAGGCAGGGAGACAGCAGGCCTGGTGGGCAAGATCCCTCACCTGGGTGGTCCTCAGGGAGCTAAGGCCAACTGGATGTGAGTGTGTACCCTGGCTTGGGTCAGAGGAGCCCTTGGTGCTGGAGATCCCCCTTCTCGAGGGGTTTTGGGCTCCCCACCTTGCCTTTCCTGGTGGCTTCCTCTGGCTCCCCAGGGAGTGGCCATGGGAGAGGATATGCAGAGGTGCTTGGGGAGGATGGGGAGGGAGGGTGAGTGCCCCCACACACCCTGGGCTCCTCTCCTCCTCCTCCTCCTCCTGGAGCTCCTATGCCTTCCCTGGGAGGTCTGACCCAGGCGAGCCCAGGGACGAGGGGAGGAGGTCATTAATCACCGTTATTTATTATTTCTTATGTAACCGGTGTTATGAAACATGGGACCTTGTACCAGGCACAACCGGGAATATGTGCAAGATGGCCCCTACAGTAAGAGCTTCCTGTGGGGGGCGCCTGGGTGGCTCAGTCGTAAAGCGTCTGCCTTCGGCTCAGGTCATGATCCCAGAGTCCTAGGATCGAGCCCCGCATCGGGCTCCCTGCTCAGTGGGGAGCCTGCTTCTCCCTCTCCCACTCCCCCTGCTTGTGTTCCCTTTCTCACTGTGTCTCTGTCAAATAAATCTTTAAAAAAAAAAAAAAAAAAAAAAAAAGAGCTTCCTGTGGGATGACCAGGTAGGCTCAGGAACCACAGGGCCACCTGCAGACCAGCCTGGAAGGAGGGGAGCAGGCTGGACCAGGCTCTGGCTGGAGGTAGGTCAGCCCTGCTGTGCTGCCTGCTATCTCAGGGAGCCCTAGGTAGGAAGGGAGCTGCGTTTGGGGCCCCCTGAACAACAATAGGCCTAGATCAGCTCTGGCTCTGGGGTGGCCTGGGTCACAGCTGGAGTTGTCAACATATTGACCCAGGAGGAGATAACATCCAAAGGGTTTGCAGTCCCAGTCAGACAAGGAGGGGAATGTCGCCGGAAAAGATCTCTGGCCCCTAGAGGGATCAAACTAAATGGGGCTTTAATAGGTCTCTTCCAGCTCAGATTTCATGGGTAATTGGAAGCAGGTCCTGAGCTGAGCAGAGTGGGCTGGCTCTAGAGGCCTGCGGGGCTGGGGACTCAGGAGAGGCAGGGGGATGCTGCCTCCATGCCGGGCCACACATCCCACTGTGGCCTCACTGGGGCTTCTGAATTCCCTTTACACTGCTTTGGAAGCGCTGCTCTTTTAACTCCTTCAGTGTAAGAAAACGGATAAGCAGGGAGGGAGAACCGGAGTCCTGGCTCAGAGGGGAAAAGAGAAGCATGTACTGGGCTAGATATGTACTAGGCCTTCATTCATTCATTCATCCACTCCACAAATCTACATTAACATTTAAAATTGGCAACAACCCTTTAAGATAGAGCCCTTACGTTTTTTTTTTTTTTTCATTGCAAAAGAGGCACACACTTGCTGAAACAAGATTTAAGCAATATCAAGGTATATTAAGTAAAAGTGAAAATTCTCCTCTGCCACACCACTACTCGGTCCTTCCCTCACTACTCCCATACTCCAGGGATACCTTCTGTCTACAGTTTATTGGATCTCCTTCCAGACCATCTTCAGTGCATTCTGTACTACATCCTGCCATTTTGATTCAACAATGCATCATTAATATCCTTCCAAGGCAGTAAGTAGTGTATGGCTATTCCTCACTCCCATTTTAAAGATGAGGAAAACTGAGGTTCAGAAAGGTTTAGTAGCTGTCCCAGACAGCACAGCCTGGCTTTGTTCTCACTCTGCCAGAGCTCCCAGGTTTTCCCTGCAGAGGGTGGATATGATAGAGCAGAGAGGCTGGAAACCCCCTGAGGGAGGGCTGGGATGGGAGAGAGGGACTAGCATTGAGAAGGAAGCAGTGGGCTAGGAGTGGGTACTAGGTCTGCTTGGATGCAGCGGCACCCCTCCTTCAGTGTCTCCCAGCATCCCACAGTGTCCTCTGTGGCTCGGGCGCCCTAGAGGCCTGGGCTGAGCAGGGCTGGTTAGCTGGTAGTGGAGGAGTTTTCAAACCAAACCTGTCAAGAGGGAAGGAAGGATTGCATTTCCACCCCTAATGTACCTGGGACACATATATTCCTCCCCTGGCCTCAAGGGGCATTTCCTAACACCATTGGTGGGTGCTGGCCACTGCTCCCGCCTGCTAATGCTGACTAGGTGGGCCTGTTTTCCCTCCAGGACCACCATCCTATATTCCTCTGTGGCCACCAGCTACCTGGCCTCCAGCATGTCCATCAGTGAGGGGAGGGAGGCGCCCCTTACCCCAGCCCAGACCCTGAGCAGCCAGGACCATCTCCTACTCTGAGGGCTTAGGGCACCCCCTCAGAAGGTGACTGAGGGGACAGGCAGGTGGGAGGCCAGCCCGGCCTGTGCCTCAGCCTGAAATATAAACAAGACCAGCTCTGAAAAGGTCGTGACCCAGAAAGCCTCCCCACCAGACCCCTAGCCTTCCTCCTCCCTGCCTGGGACCTCCAAAGGAGGGAATCCGGGAAGACGAAAGAACACAGGGGATGGGGGGACGCCTGGGTGGCTCAGTCGGTTAAGCGTCTGCCTTCGGCTCAGGTCATGATCCCAGGGTCCTGGGATCGAGTCCCGCACTGGGCTCCCTGCTCCGCGGGGAGCCTGCTTCTCCCTCTGCCTCTGTCTCTCTGTCTGTCTCTCATGAATAAATAAAAAAAATAAAAATAAAATCTTTAAAAAAAAAAAAAAAGAACACAGAGGATGGGTAAGGAAGAAAACATCCAGTGTTCCTTCTGGGCAGACATAGGTGCTCAGACCCAGGCACATGCATGCACCCTCATGTACGTGCACACACACTCATGCCAAAAGCAGGAACTTGGCCAAAGTGGGGCACAGCTGCCCATCAGAGATGGCTTAGGGGATGCTGCCCTTAGAGGCAGGGGAATGGATCAGATGGCCTTGGGAGAGCTCTCCATTCCCAAGACTGTCTGCAAAGATGTTCTCACAAGGACCACCCAGACCTTGGAGGGGATCACAGATTCTCCCACAAGGCAGTCAGGCCAATTGGGGAAAACTGATCCACTTGCTGACCCACTCGTGTTGCCAATATCCTTGCCAAACCTGCTCTGTGCCAGGCCCCAGCTGAGCCTGGGGGAGCAGATGGCACCTGTGAGGCCCCACCGTACCAGGCGTCACCGAGAAAATGGGAGAGACGGTCCCTGACTGGCAAGAGAGCGGCTGATCAGTCACTGAGGGGCTGCAGACTGGTTCTCAGCAGAGCTCAGGTGGCAGCCAGGATGAAGACCCTCTGCACCCGCGCCAGCTGGTGCCCCGCTTTAAAGGAGTGCCGGGAAGGCCGAAGGCTCGCCTCTGCCCACCACCCACACCACCCCCACAGTTCTGGCCCCGGCTGGCCGCGGAAAGGAAATGATTAAGGAGTGTCAATGCACCAGCTAACTGGATCAGCGCGAGCAGCTGCAGCACTCGCTGTTCCCTCCCAGGCTCCTCCGTGGCCTGGCGGCCCGGCCGGCAGGCCCGACCCCGCCCGGCTGTGAGGCCCGTCACAGCGGCCTGATCACCCCGGTGGCCGGCGGCAGCGGCGTTAACAACTGTCTGCCCACCAGGCTCCTTCCTGGGGCTTGGCGGAGGGGCTGACCCCTTGCAGCTCTCCTCGGAGGAGCGTGAGCAGGAAACTGGATCCCAGCAACAACCCGGTGGCCGCCGTCCAGGGTAACGCCTGGCTCCTCGTGCTGCCTGCTGGCCTCCTGAGTGTTTGCCCGGCTCCTCCAGCCGCGCAGCCGCTGAGGGCCTGTGAGGACGGCCCGGGGACTGAGCATCCCCTGAGCACGGAGGCCACTGTTCCCTCCCTGCCGCCAGTGCTGCCCACGGGCCGAGCTGGGGAGGCAGTGCTCCTTGCCAGCCAGAGCAAATTAGGTGCCCGGACGTTGAGGTCTGCTTGGCATTTCCTGTGTTGGCTTTGGCCGATGAGGCCAGGCCAGTGGGCCGCCCTCTTGACCCCAGCCCAGTCCAACAAGCACGTCCCAGACTCTGCAGCCCACAGACTTCTGTTCTGTGCCCCACAGGGAATCCTGTTCCGGAAAAAAAGATCACCCCTCCCGGCCTGGGTTCCCACTGAGCTGCCTTCCCTTGCCTTGTAGGGTGCTCTGACACAAGAGGCCTGGCCAGCCCCCAACCTGGCTCATCTCAGTGCATGTTCCCCTGGCTTGGGCATGGAGCCCACAGAATTTGTAGATCTCTGAGCCCCCCAGTGCTTCCTGGGTGTGGTGAGGCCACTCTGCATGCAGGCCCCCAAGGCCGAGGTTCCACAGGGGGCTCTGGTCTCCCCTGATCTCCTCTTGCCATCTGTCTGTGGAAAAATTTCCCCAGCCCAAGGCCTGTCCTTTGCCTGGACCCCAGGGAGCCTTGAGCAAGGAGGTTGCTCTGGACATTGGCACCCTCGTTCCAGCTTGGGAACCCACGGGAGCTCCCCTCCTCAGCACCGGAAGTGCGGGCTTCACCTGCAGGCTTCAGCATTGCTAGCCCCTATTCCTCAGTCCATGTTTTCTTTGGCTTGCCTCTCTGGACACCACATTGTCCCAAACAAGACAACTTCGTGATACTTATTTTCCCAAAGAGCAGAGTCTGTAACACAATCAGGCTCTTTGTGCGCAGTGCAGTCCCAGCCACCCCCCCCCTTGGGGCATGAAGCACTCCTCATTCCCAGTGGCCAGGGGTCCCTGGCCTAGGATTTGGCAAGGCCCCGCAGAGAAAGCAGAGCCAAACCCCACCCCACAGACCATCCGTCACTGAGCTACAGCTCTTTCCTCTCTCCTCCCCGGCCTTGGGGTGCCAGCACAGCCCCTCTGCGAAGCAGGAAATCACATAGCCTAGAGCTAGAGACGCTGGAGTACAAATCCCCAGCTCTACTACACGCAGCTGTGTGCCTTGAACAAGGTACCAAATGGCTGTGGGACTCAGCGGCCCTGTCAGTAAAATGGTGACAATGGAGGAGCCTACAGCATAGGGTTTGTGAGAGGAACCTAGCCTTACTAGAACCTACCCGAGCCTTTGGGCCCAACCCATAGTAAACCCTCCAAAAATGGCTACCATTTATATAGCTATCTATCTGCATGGGGCTGGCTGAGCAGTCACTAGAGTCTGCAGAGTTATCCTGGGCCACGCCTAGGCCACACACATGATAGAGACTCTGCACCCCTACCCCACTAATTGCTTCTTTGCTCCCAGGCTGGTTCTGCACTGCCATCTCCCTGAGGAGGCCCCAGGCCTGGGATGGCTCTCTTCTGGGCCACTTTGCTCCATGGCCATGAAGAACTTGCCACCTCAACTGGACAGGCCAACCTGCCAGGGCAGAGCAGTGTCAGAAGGCATCTGAAGATGGTTGGGTACCTTGAAGCTCTGTTTGTGGAAGTCTTCACCTTTCTCCAAGAAAAGAGAAGGCAGAGCACAGGCATCTGGCTCCTCAGTGTCAAGTACATGAGTGCTCAGAAATTTGCCAAATGTGTGGTGAAGGAAGGAAAAGGCTCTGGATTTCTTGCATTGTTTGTGGGAAGAGCAATAGGCATCATTTTCCTGGCAAGTTTGGGGTGATAGTTATCAAGACTGAGGAGTGTTTATTACCTCGGTGAGCAATTCCACTTCTGGTACTCTCCCTTGGGGACTAATCTGAAATGCCAGAAGGCAGACAGGGCTGCAAGGAGGGCCCATAAAAATGTCTGCAGAGATGTTCTTCTCAGTTTTGTTTATAAGAACAAACAAACAATGAAACAAACAAAGAAGATACTTCAGTAGCCAATGGCAGGAGACTAGCTAAGTCTATTATGCTATATCTATGCACATCAGGAATTAGCGTAAGCACTAAAGATTATGTTTAGGGAAAATTTTTAATGACATAGCAATATCTGAGTAAAAAAAAATTAGGATATCTAACTGCTGACAAAGTATAATCTTCATTACGTGAAAATATGTTATGAGTACATAAACAAAATGTGATATATATATATATGATTTATACATATATATAAAATGGTATATTAATCTGCCTTAAAAAGGAATGAAATCTGATTCTGACACATGCTACAACACGGACGAATCCTGAAGACATTATGCTAGGTGAAATATATCAGACAGAAAAGTACAAAGATTGTATGGTTCCACTTACCTGAGGTTCCTAGAAAAGAGTCAAAGTCATAGAGACTGGAGGTAGAAGGGTGCTTGCTGGCCAGCACCCGGGGAGAATGGATAGTTATTTTTTAATGGGCACAAGGTTTCAGTTTGAGAAGATAAAAAGTTCTGGAGATGGTAATGGTTGCACAAGAATGTGAATGTACTTAACGCCACTGAACTGTACACTTAAAAATGATTAACATGGTAAATTTTATGTTATGTACATTTTATCACAATAAAAAAAAAGAGGTCATAGGGAAATACATCAAATGTTCTTAATGGGTATTTTTGAGTGAAGGGATTATGTGTGACCTTTATTCTTTTTAGTTTCTAACATTTGCCCCTAGTAAATGAGATATTTTGTTTTGTTTGTTGTTTGTTTTAAGGAAGCTTGCTTCAGCATCTCCCAGATGTGCGGGGGTGGGGTGGGGGAGAGGTTCGGTGCAGCTGCAGCTGGAAATGAAGGGGGAAGCACAGCCTGCTGGGGAGGGCTGGCTCAGAGAAGGCTTGGGGTCCCCCCAAGCTCTTGTCCCCCTCCTGGCTGGCCCCCCTCTCTCTCTGCCTTCCCCCGACACTCCAGCCATGCCTAGGGGCCTCTCCACAGGCACAGCAGTCACTAGCCTGAAGGGGCTGTCCCAGCTCTAGTGGGAATGCGGGCTCGGGGCTTTCTCAGACGGTCAGTACCCATGCCGCCTTCCCGCTGCCGCTCCGCCCCAGCCCAGCTGCAAAAACAACAGCCCATACCCCAAGCCCTGTTATTGCAGCCCTGAGTGGAGCCTCAGCATGCAGCGGAAGGAGTGGGGATGGGGCCTGCCAGTTCTAAACAGACCTAGGGGCAGGGGTACTCCCAGGAGGTTGGAGGGTCCCCTCCTGCTCTCTGGGGAAACCTGGCTCCCAGGTGTGTGGGGAAGGGGCTTGGGGAGGCCTGGGGACTGGGAGACTGACAGCCAACTCTGACAGTGGCCTCCCTGGCTCCCTGGAGACTGCAGGGTGGGGGGAGGTATAGGGGAGGAAGTCAAGCCACTTGGGAACCCGCTGAACCAAGCTGAGCCAAGCCGTGGGCAGGAGGCGGCACCACCGTGGCTCCCAGGCAGGCCAGGGCCAAGGCTTTCCCACGGGGTGCAACTGGCCACCGGGCTCTACAGAGCCATCCACCCCAGGCTAGGGCCTGTAAACCCTGGGAGTTTTCCATGCAGTCTTCCCTTCAGGGCACAGGGGCTGGCAGGCAGATCCAGCACCCAGCAGGGCTCTTCCCTGTCTAGCCCCCAGCACCCGCAGGTGTGTGCTGGGCATCCCAGCAAGGCTGGGGTACAGCTCTCAGAGGCCTGCTACTCAGCGCTCTCAGCACCCACTCCAGTCTCATCCACTGGCTCCTTACTCATGTGACAGAGTAGGGACACAGAGCTTCTATCCCTAAGAACCCAAAGGCCTCAAAGCCTGTTGGAAGCCTGGCCCCTGTTTGACCCCTGAAGGCCACTCCTGCCACTTTAACAGAAAGGGTGTAGACAGTGTGGCATCAGGAGGCACTGGGAGGTCTCTGGAGACAGACAAACCCGGGCTAGAACCTAGGCTCTGCCCCACTAGCGATATGACTGGGCATGTCCCTTCACCCCTGCAAGCCTTGGCTTCCTCCACTGTAGAGTCTCAGAAGGTTTAGATGAAGTATATATAGTCTCTGGCACATGTGGATGCTTAATAAGGGGAAGACACTGTAATTCTTAATACACAAGCCCCAAGAAATGAGATTAGCTGAGACTGGAAAGAACTTTCTGATCTCAATGGTCAACTTAGTTCTTCCGACCCATGGCATTCTGCACAATGTAGACAGCACACTTAAGAAGTCCCCCCACCTTTTCTTTTTCCACTCTGGTTAGGAACTAGTTAATCAAACTACCCTCTGAAGCTAGACAATGACTGTCTGTTTTTAAAGATGTTGCTGGCCACAGACATCAAACCAGGGATAGAAACTACTTCAGGGAAGGAGGGGAGCCAGACGGGAGAGGGTAAGCCTCTGGCCTCTGAAAGCTACCAGCAGCCTCTGTCTGCAGGTTAGTCAGTGAGTGTCACTATGTACCAAGGGTGGCAGGAAGCTACTCGGGTGGAGGGCCCGGGCTTCCTGACTGGGATATAGCCTCATGCAAGGTCTGTTGCTGTTCTAAAATGCTCTCAGGTAGTTGCAATAACTCATTCATTCTTGAAAGAGAGGAGTTCTAGAAATAAAAGCTGGTGTTATTTTTATCTGGATTATCTGGTCTTTAATATACAACCAGACCGAAATACAAAATCAAAACCACAATGAGATACCACCTCACACTGGTGAGAATGGCTAAAATTAACAATGCAGGAAACAACAGATGTTGGTGAGAATGCAGAGAAAGGGGAACCCTCTTACATTGTTGGTGGGAATGCAAACTTCCCAAACTGGTGCAGCCACTCTGGAAAACAGTATGGAGGATCCTCAAAAAGCTAAAAATAAAATGACTCTATGACCCAGCAATTGCATTACTAGGTATTTATCCAAAGGATACAAAAATGCTGATTTGAAGGGGCACCTGCACCCAAATGTTATAGCAGCAATGTCCACAATAGCCAAACTATGGAAAAAGCCCAGATGTCCATTGACAGATGAATGGATAAAGATGTGGTGTGTGTGTACACACACACACACACACACACACACACACACACACACACACACAATGGAATATTACTCAGCCATCAAAAAGAATGAAATCTTTCCATTTGCAACATGGATGGAACTAGAGAGTATTATGCTAAGTGAAATAAGTCAGTCAAAGAAAGGTAAATACCATATGCTTTCTCACTCATATGTGGAATTTAAGAAACAAAACATAAACACAGGGGAAGGAAAGGAAAAATAAAATAAGATGTAAACAGAGAGGGAGGCAAACCATAAGAGACTCTTAACTCTAGGAAACAAACTGAGGGTTGCTGGAGGGGAGGTGGGGAGATGGGGTAATTGGGTGATGGGCATTAAGGAGGGCACTTGATGTAATGAGCACTGAGTGTTATATGCAACTGATGAATCACTAAATTCTACCCCTGAAACTAATAATACACTTAATATTAACTAAATTAAAATTAAATAAAAAATTTTTTTAAAATATAACCAGACCTTTATTAAGTATATTAGAATATACTTTTGTGGAGATTTTTTTTTTTTAATTCTCCAGATTAGGTAATGGGTACCCAGACCTACTACTTTAAAGATCACTAGTTGTAGGGACACCTGGGTGGCTCAGTCGGTTAAGTGTCTACCTTCAGCTCAGGTTATGATCCCAGGGTCCTGGGATCAAGCCCTGCATCGGGCTCCCTGATCAGCGGGGAGCCTGCTTTTTCTCTCTGCCTGCTATTCCCCCTACTTGTGCTCTCTCTCTCTCTCTCTGACAAATAAATAAATAAACTCTTGAAAAAAATAAAGATCAGTAGTAGTACAATGTCTCTAAATCTCTGAGGTCACTACCATTTATCAAATGTCACTGTTACTATCATTTCCACTGACAGACAAGATCACCCAGCTTGGGAGGGGCAGACCTATGATCTGAAATGAGATTCATCTGACTTCCAAGCCCAAACTTTAAACAGTATAACATAGCATGAGAGGATAACTGGCTAGTGGCCTTAGTCTCTACATTTTTCTTTTTTCAGAATCACAGACTATTTGTTTTGTCTACCTATGTACTTGGTACTATTCTCATTTACAATGAACCTATCAATTGTGGTATAACTGATCTCTTGATCAGAATCAGCTCACTGCTTAGGGCTCTTTAGAGACCAAAAGAGTTAAGGAATATGAAAATCTTTAACTAAAAGGCAGAATCCTCTAAGTTTAAAGGATGATGCTGTTTTATTATTGAGTTTCCCCTAGTACAGGGGCTCTTTTCCAATATGCAATATGGTGCTTGGTATGAAAAGATGCCCAACAAATATTTGTTATATACTGTATATGTTGATCTATGAAGACCAACTGTTACCAGGCAGTCCTAATAACAACAGGGTGTTTGTTTGTTTGTTTTCCTAATCACATGCCCTGGTACCATTACCTGTGTCTGCCATTAGAATTTCCCTCCAAATTCCTAGCAACTGACAAGGTCATGTGGCAGGGAATTCAAAACACAGCCAGATATCACTAAAATATAAATCTATATTTAGACCAAGATCAGCTTCTAGTCTAGCAGAATCAATCAAATAATGGCTGAGAAGAGGGTTGGCTTCCCTGAAGAACAAAAGAAAAGCTTAGTCAAGCCTCTAGTAACTCAAAAAGCTAAGCTGAAGGGGGGATTTGTTGAGAAGTCCAAGGATGGCTCTACCTTCAAGCCTGGCTAGTTTTATAAGCCTACATCAGTTCATTTCAAGTCATCCCCTCATTTGCCCTTTCTCTCTCACTCCAAGACCTGCCTCTGTTCACTTCTACTTCTTTTGGAGCAGTTGCCTGACTCTCTCCTAAAGATAAGCTTCCTCCATGAAACAGGAAAGCCAGCCACCAAGACTCCCAAGCCGACCTCCTTATAGCAGATGATCTAAAGGCAAGCAACCTGCTTTCTTCTGGGGTCCGTATAGCAAATCACAGGGAAGGACTGAATGATTTTATACAAACAGTGTGGAATTGGGGTGACTGCCCAGACCTGGATGGTGTGTCATCCCTGTGGTTAGGAGGCTCTGAGATTGACAGTTCCACCTGAATGACATAAGGAGGGACAGTTCCCAGAGGAAAGGGGGTGCAGGGCAGACAAAAACAACAGGTGTCCATGACAATAGCACTTGTTCTCAGGTTGCGTAGAGACATGACTTATCCACCAAAACAATCAGAGAAGGATAAAAACAGTAGGGTATTCACATGCCACAGTGTTGAGTCAAAGCCCTTCAGGAAAAGGAAGTGATCTGATGGCATAAAAGAGATTCTTGGGAACAGAAGGAGAAAGACGCAAATATTTTGGTCAGCCTCCCTCCTTACAGTTGAGAATTATCATTGTAACCACCCTATCTCCAAATTAAGTTCAGAAACTGTGATCTGGTAACTTTGCAGGCAATTAGCCAGAATGTCTGAAATTGGGACACTGGGAAAATCTGGAAGATCTGGTCAACATAATCCTATTCCTGGTTGAGAGAACGGGCCTGATGGAAGGACTTATTTTTCTTACAAATAACTTTTTTCTGATTATAAATGGGATGTGTTTATTGTTAAAATTTTGGGAAATACAGAACACAAATGAACATATAAATCACTCTTGTATTTGTTAGGATTGAGTGTGACTGCAAATGATGGAAACCTCAAGATAACAGTGGCTCAAATAAGACTGAAGTTTATTTTGCTTGCAGCTACATGAAGTTGAAAAGTCCAGGCTGGTATGATAGTTTTGCTCCACAGAGGCCTTAGGGTGCCCAGGCTCCTTCTAGCTCACTACTCTGCCATCCCTGCAGTGTGGCCTGAATCCTCATCATCCAGGCTGCAGAGCAGAAAGGCAGCCAGAAAGAGAAAGGGATAAAGAGGCCAAAGGACACATGCCAGTTATCTTCCAGGGAAGTTTCTCAGAAGCAGCAACACAACACTTCCACACCATCCCAATAGTAAGAACGTAGTCACGTGGCCACACCCACCTGCTGGGGAGACCAAGAAATGTAGTCTTTATTTTGGGTGCCTATTTGCCAAGCCAAAACTCTATCACTATAGAAGAACGGCTTATGAGGCAATTAGGGGTCTCTGATAAACCCGTAATCATACTATCCAGGGAGAGCCACTGTTAACATCTTGGTATGCCATTTATACACAGATATCCACACACACACCCATATATATATATATATATATATACCCACAAATATATGATGTGTATACGTGTGTATAGACTTATATATGTGTGTGTGGGTGTGTATGTGTGTGAATATATATTTATATATAATACATGAGTATGTATAAATATATATTTTTTAAAGATCTATTTATTTATTTGACACAGAGAGAGAGAGAGACACAGCAAGAGAGGGAACACAAGCAGGGGGAGTGGGAGAGGGAGAAGCAGGCTTCCCACGGAGCAGGGAGCCCGACACGGGGCTCGATCCCAGGACCCTGGGATCATGACCTGAGCCGAAGGCAGACGCTTAATGACTGAGCCACCCAGGCGCCCCAATGTATAAATATTTTTAAGTGAAATTGAGATGGTACCAAATATACTATTTTTGCATCTTGCTTTTTTGAAAAATTGCACTTTAAACAGTCTCCTTTATTATCTATTTTAGCACTGAGTCATTTAACAATTAGAGTAATGTAATGTAATCCATTATAATTTTCTTTTAAAGATTTTATTTGTAAGCAATCTCTACACCCAACATAGGGCTCAAACTCACAACCCCGAGATCATGAGTCGCACGCTCCACCAACTGAGCCAGCCAGGCGTTCCTATAATTTTCTTTTAAATAGATGCTTTTATTATATAAATCTTGGTTTATGAAGTTTTTGTTCAACTATTTATTTCAAAATAATTGTAGATTCACAGGAGGTTGAAAGGAATGTATACCCAAGTCCCACGTGCCCTTCCCCCTGCCTCCTCTAATGGTAACAACTTATACAACTATGGTACTGTATCAAAGCCAAAATATTGACATTGATATAATCCATAGTTTTAGATTTCATCAGTTACACATGCACTCGTGTGTGTAGCTCTATGAAATGTTATCATGTGTAGCCTTGCATAACCATCCCCACAACATCCAGAGACTCAACTGCACTATCCTTTGTGTCACTCCTTCATAACTACACCCATCTCATGCCCCCCACCCATCCCTAACCCCTGGCAATTACTAATCCATTCTTTATCTCTCTTTATATGTTACTCCATGAATGATACATTATTGGAATTATGCAGAAAATATAGTTTGAGATTGGCTTTTCTCATTCAGCGTAAGTTCCTTGAGGTTTATTTAAGTTGTTGCAGATATCAACAGTTTGGTCCTTTTTATTGCTGAGACATATCCCATGCTACAGATGTGCCACAGTTTGTTTAAATATCAACCAACTGAAGGATATTTGGGAAGTTTCCAGTTTTTGGCTATTATGAATAAAGCCGCTGTGAACATTCATGTGGTTTGGACACAAGTGCTCATTTCTCTAGGATGAATGACCAGGAGTGCAATTGCTGGATTGTATTATAAATCCATTTTCAGTTTTTAAAGGAACTGCCAAACTGTTTTCCAGAGTGATTGCATGCAACCTACTTTTTAAACCTAACAATATGTTGTCAACAATTCTTATCATTATTTCCTATGCCATTAAATATTCTTCTAAAACATGGATGGCAGTACATAATTTCCAAACCAATTTCCTAATTTTGAATACTTAGGAATATTTCTGATTTTTATATTATAAATAATAAAGTGAAAAATGTGATTTTGGATAAATCTTTGTGCCTATTTCTGATTATTTCCTTAGGATAAATTTCTACATTTAGACATACTGGCTTAAAGAGTATGAATGAACATTTTAAAGTCTCTTGCTACGTTTTTTTCAAATTGTCCTACTGAAAGGTGTTTCAATTTAAAATCCCACAGCAATATATGAGAATTGGGCAAAGTTTGTAAAACTACTATTGCAACACAAATTGCAAATGATCAGTATCTTTAATATATAAATAGACCTTACATATCAACCAGAAGAAGATTAAATACCTGATATCAGGATGCTTTGGACTGCAAGTGATAGAAAACTCAAAATTCAAAATTTTATCAATAGAGAAATGTATCACTTTATATAATAAGAAGTCTAAAAGTAGGGCAACTTCTGGATTTGTTGATTTCACACAGCTTTAATAAAAGGCACCACAGTACCCAGACTAACAGTGCAGGCACTGAAGCTACACTGTTAGATTAACATCTCAACTCTTCCACTTACTAGGTGTGTATCATTAAGCAAATTACTTGACCTATTTATGCCTCAGGTTCCTATTTTGAAAACGGTTATATCAGTAGTATCTATTTCATAGGATTGCTGTATGAATGAGGAGAGTTTATATATGTAAAATACCCATTAAGTGTCGATATCATCAAGAGCCTAGATCCTTTCTGTTTTTCTGTTCTGCCATCCTTGGCATGTTAACTTTATCCTCAGTCTTGAGACCTCATGGTCACAAGATAGCTGCAGTAATTCCAGGCATCATATCTCAGACAATCAGAGATAGAAGAAACAAAGTAGTCTTCTCTGTTACTTAAGAACAAAGAAACTTTTCCAAACAGATCTCCCTCATATCCTGCTGGCTAGAAAATGGGTTATCCAACACCAATCTGTTAAAAAAAATTTTTTTAAAGGAGAATGGAATTGCCATGATTGGCTTAGACCAGTGAGGATTTACCCATAAGCTAAAACCCACTTCCCCTGTGGGTAGAAACCAAACAAAATCAGTTCTTTTAACAGGGAAGAAGAAAGAAATGGATATTGGGTGGACAACCAGAATATCTGTCATGTATCATATTAGAAAAAAATGGGCAATGCACGTGCACCAGCAATTCATAAGAGAAGAAATGCAAAGGCAAATAAACATGAAAAAAATGTTCACCTTGATTAATGAACAAAGAAATGCGAATTAAAAGGAGTTTTTGTATTTTCTCTATCAATTTGGCAATGATGAAAAAGAATGATAATCATCTATAACAGCAATAAATATACAAGGTGCCTAGGAATAAATCTCACACAAGATGTGTAAGACCTATAGGGAGAAAATTATAAAATTTTACCAAACAACCTTAAAGAAGACCTAAATAAATGGAGATATATACCATGGCCATGGATAGGAAGACTCAGTATCCTAAAGATGTCAATTCTCCTCAAATTAATTTAGAGATTTAAAGTAATTCCAAGGAAAATCTGTAGGGTTTTTTTGTTTTTGTTTTGTTTTGTTTGTTTTGTTTTTAGGAATAGACAAATTATTTCTAAAATATATATGAAAGAGCAAAGGCCCCAAACTAGTTAAGACCCTCTTAAAGAAAGAAATATGGCAAGGGAATTTTTCTTACCAGATAGCAAGACTTTTTATAAAATAAGACAAGAGTAAAACAGATAATGTGATATTGGGTAAGGGATAGGCAAATTTAGTGATGGAACAAAATAGTCCCCAAACAGACTCACACATTATAGACACGTGACATATTACAGTGCTAGCATTAAAAATCAATGGAGGGTGCCTCAGTCAGTTAAGCATCTGCCTTCAGCTCAGGTCATGATCCCAGGATCCTGGGATGGAGTCCCACATGGGGCTCCCTGCTCAGCGGGGAGTCTGCTCCTCCCTCTCCCTCGGCCCCTCCCCCAGCTTGTGCTCTCTCTCACTCACTCTCTCTCTCAAATAAAATCTTTAAAAAAAGAAAAAAGAAAATCAATAGAAAGAGAATGGAAAAAGAAAAGAAAATTGGATTCTCACCTTTCATCCTACACAGAAAGTAACTCAAAATTACTTGTAAATTTAAATTTTTTAATTATTTAGAAGAAAAAGATAGATTATCTTTAAGCCTTTATATTAGGGAAGGATCTTTTAAATAAAACATGAAAAGCATTAACTATACAAAGACAAGATGTCTTTGACATCTCAAAGTGAATAAAATGACAAGCCATGAACTGAGAGAAGATATTTATAGAACAAATAACTGAAAAAGATTAGTGTTCAGAATATATAAGGAATTCCTACAAGTGTATTTTAAAAAGGATTTTTAAGAAAGTAGGCAAGAGGGGCACCTGGGTGGCTCGGTTGGTTAAGCGACTGCCTTCGCTCAGGTCATGATCCTGGAGTCCCGGGATCGAGTCCCGCATCGGGCTCCCTGCTCAGCGGGGTGTCTGCTTCTCCCTCTGACCCTCTTCCCTCTCGTGCTCTCTGTCTCTCATTCTCTCTCTCTCAAATAAATAAATAAAATCTTTAAAAAAAAAAAAAGAAAGTAGGCAAGAGACACACACAGGTATTTCACAAATGAGAAAAACACATGGCCAATAAACATACAAAAAAATTAACAGCCTCATCAGGAAACAAATTAAGATCATGATACATCCTTTATATCTATCTGATTCCCCCAAATAAAATAACTGATAATACCAAGTGTTGGTAATGAGGTAGATCAGTTGGAACTCTTTAAGTCCTACTGGAGAGAGCATTAATTAATTTAACCACTTTGGAAGATGAGCACTATTTGTAAAGCTGACTATTCATATAGACTATACCCTAGCTGTTCCACTTGTACGTATGCCAAAATACACATAAGAATATTTATAGTTTATATTCTCCCACCCCCCCCAAAAGATTGGAAACAACCCAAATATCTGTTGAAGAAAAATGAATACATAAATTGTGGTATGGTCACATGATGAAATATTATGCAGCAGTGCTAACAAGAGAACCACAGATACATGTAAGAACATAGATGAATTTTAGGAATGTCATATCAAGTGAATAAAGCAAATTGTACAAAATTACATTATAATGTCATTTGTAAAAAAAAACCTCAAAACCAAGCAGAACTAAGCAATATGTTGTTTAGGGATTATAAATATATAATATTTTTTTTATAAAACAAAGCAAAATCAATCAAAATTTAGTGGTTATCCTTGGGTATTCGAGAAGACAAGGAAATGGAATAGACAAACACACCCATCAGTGAGATGGTTTTGGCAGTATTTCAGGGTTTTTTTTGGTATATGTCACATATTTTTTTTTTAATTGTGGTAAAATACACAGAACATAAAATTTGCCATTTTAACCCTTAAGTGTGCAGTTCCGTGGCATTAATGTATGTCCATCATCCACCATCCATCTCTAGAACTCTTTTCATCTTGTAAAACCGAAATTCTGTACCCATTAAACAACTTATGCCTCCCTCCAGCCCCTGAAAACCACCATTCTACTTCCTATGTCTTATGTATTTAAGAATCTTTGTTTTTAAGTTGGGAGATGGGTTCATGTATGCTCATTTTGTTGTCATGTTTCATAACTTGTATATATATATTATATATACACACAACATGTATTATTTTGTATATATAAAATAGTACATACCTTATTTTGTAATGGCTTGATGCCTGGAAAAATAAAGAACAATATCCAAAATTGGCCAGAACATGGTGTCAGCAAGCATGTAAATTGGTACAATTTTTAGGACAATTTAAACTTTTTTTTTTTTTTTTAAAGATTTTATTTATTTATTTGAGACAGAGAGAACGAGAGAGACAGAGAGCACATGAGAGGGGGGGAGGGTCAGAGGGAGAAGCAGACTCCCCGCCGAGCAGGGAGCCCGATGCGGGACCCGATCCCGGGACTCCAGGATCATGACCTGAGCCGAAGGCAGTCGCTTAACCAACTGAGCCACCCAGGTGCCCCTAGGACAATTTAAACTTAACAGAAACAAAATTGACAAATATATTACAGCTTTTGGGAGGTATGGTGTTTTCAATTTTGGTTTCCAATTATTCATTGCTAGTATATAGAAATAAGATTGATTTTTGTGTGTTGAGCTTGTATCCTTGCTATATTCACTTACTAGTTCTAGGAGGTTTTTTGTCATTGTTATTGATTCTTCAGATTTTCTGGGTGGACAATGTCTTCTGTGAATAGGGAGTTTTCTCTCTTTCTAGTCTCTCTGTTTGTAAAATTTCTTTTTCTTTTCTTACTGTACTGTCTAGGACTTTTGAGTATAGTGTTAAATAGTAGTGGTGAGAGTGGACATCCTTGTCTTGTTCCTGATCTTAGAAAGAAGGCAGTCTTTCACCATAAAGTATTATGTTAAGTGCAGGCTCTTGGAGATGCTTTTTACTAAGTTAAAGAAGTTCCCTTCTATTCCTAGTTCTCTGAGTTTTGTTTTGTTTTTTTTAATTCAGTGGCTGTTGAATTTTGTCCAATCCTTCTTGCATCGATATGATCAAGTGGTTTCACTTTTTATATTGTTAATATGGCTTGTTAAATTGATTAATTTTTAAATATTAAAAGAGCTTTGCATTCTGGGTTTGAATTCTATTTGGTAATGATGTCTTAATCTTTTTTATATATTGCTGGATTTGATTTGCTAATTTGTTACAGGTTTTGCCTCTGTGTTCGTGAGGGATACTGGTCTGTAGCTTTCTTTTCTTGTACTAGCTTTGTCTGATTTTGGTACTGATGTATCTTTTTGGAGGGCAATTTGTCAATAGTAACAAATGTCTTTAAAATGTGTGTGTCCAAAGATTCTAAGAACTTAAAGAAATAGGGATTCTCATTACACACAGACTGCATTCAGACAGAAATTTAAATACGAATGCATCCCCTTACCAACTGCTTAAATTTTGTGGCTGTTTTCTAACCTGTAAAATGAGGATAAGAGGACCTACCTCATAAATTGCAATAGATGAGATCATTCACACACAGTGCTCAACACCTAGTGAACTTTAAGTCAATAGTAGCTCTTGGTATTGTTATGCTTCCCAGCCTCTGTAGTCTGTCCAAATAGAAGGACATCATCTTCGCTCCCATGTAAGCTCCCCCTTTGAATCTCCTTACTGGGGAGTATTCGGTCTCCTCATCCCTGATTCCTGTCTTACATTAGGTGTGTGAGGCGTTGGGAATGCAAAGGCAAAAAAGGTTTGGTCCCCGCCCTCAGGGAGCTGAATCTATCAGAAACACAAAGGCGCAAACGAACCAGTTCCATGCAGTAAAAGAGCATTATGACGCGTCTGCCCAAAGTGCAGCGGGTCCTGGACCCGCAATCTGAGCGTCTCGGTCAGGAGAGCGGGTGTTCGCTTGGGGACCAGGACCAGGGCGGCAACTTGTGCAGCGCAGCCCCGGGTCTTGGGGGGTAGGGGAACGCCGAGACTGGATGTTTCCACAGCAACGAGACAAGCCACCCTCATGGGGCCTCACTCCTCACCTCTATGCAGCGCCTGAAGAGCCACTAAAGGCCACTTCCGGTCCTCCCGCCTCCGAGACTCGTGGTCGCTCTGCTGTAACTCAGTAACTCGAGCTCCTAGCCTCTGATTGGCTCAGGCAGATGGAGGAGGCGGGATGTGGCACCGAGGGGGCGTGGCCTGTGGACCCTCAAACTGGAGTTTTCCTCTCGGAGCGGAAGTCGACTTCACCCGCCCCGGAAGTGCAAGGACTGAGGTCGTACAGGTGGGGATTCCGCCGGCGAGGCGGCTTTTTTCGAGATGCCAGGAGCCGCGGCTAAGGGCTCGGAGTTGTACGAGAGCATCGAGAGTTTCGTGGAGGCCCTGAAGCGGGACGGCGGGCGGCGCAGCTCCGAGGACATGGCTCGGGAGACCCTGGGGCTGCTGCGCCGGATCATTACGGACCACCGCTGGAGCAACGCAGGTAAGGCAGGTCTGGTTCTGTCGCGTCCCTAGCCACTGTCCGACCCCGATCCTCAGGCGGAGAGTCGCCCAGCCTCATCGCGCTCGTGCCCTCTCTCTCTCCCTCGACTGCAGAGAAACTGATGGAACTGATCCGCCGAGAGGGCCAGAGGATGACGGCTGCGCAGCCCTCAGAGACCACAGTGGGCAACATGGTGCGGAGAGTGCTCAGGATCATCCGGGAGGAGTATGGCAGGTCAGGATGTGGGCCTTTTTGCACAAGCCCCTCTCCCTGCTTGAAGCCTTTAGTGGAGCTGAGCAGCTCCTCTTACTTAAATTACTACACCTCCGCCCCCTCCCTGTTTGCGTCTTGTTGCCTCCCTAGACTCCACGGGCGTAGCGATGAGAGCGATCAGCAGGAGTCCTTGCACAAACTCTTGACATCCGAAGGCCTGAGCGAGGATTTCAGCTTCCCTTATGCCCAACTCCAGTCCAACATCATTGAGGCAATTAATGAGCTTCTTGTGGAACTGGGTAAGAGTCCTGATCCCTGATGGACAGGCAGATGAGGGAAAAGAAGACCCTGGAAGTTGTTCATCAGTAGAGATAGGAGATAACCAGTCTCGTGGTTCTCTGAGCTTTGTGCTCCATCCTGATTAAGAGAAAGGGTTGGAACGGGTGGCAGGACTAAGATAGCCCTCTCTACATGTCCTTACAGACCAGCCCTTGATAGATTGCAGATCCACTGCTGCAGAGACTGTTAGGACAGAGCTTTATTTTCATGTTAAAGATGAACTCCCCAAAACCACAGATTGTAGACTCTTCTTCCCTAAATTTCCTCTTGAATTTTATACACACAGATGCACCACCTCCTTTCCCCTTGTCTTTGTGACCCAGGAGACCTGCATGTATTCATTACAATCAGAGTTCCCCAAGGGAGGAAGAAGCTGGGTCTGTGTGTCTGTAGCTGCTGCTTCCAAATTCCTCCCGTTTTTCTTCTGTGGCCTCCTTTTCAGGTGGGGGTGTTGCAGCCACCTTTTAGAGTTCTTTTAGGGGGAAACTCTGTTTACTCCACTCTCAGCACCTTACAGTTTCTCAAATTGGACCATTTTTTTGCCTGAATTCATTGTCTTCAAAATGAATTCTAAGGAGCTGGTATCGTGTGGGGCAGAGTTGGGGGTAAGTGGATGAGTAGGGGTTCTGCTGGGAAAGAAGGTAGGCTGAGAACTTGGGAAGTAGAAGATCCCAGAGGAGCGCGGCTTTTAAGAAAAGGTGACCTTCACATTAAGTCCCTTCACCCTGTGTTACCACTAGGTCTCCTAGGTGGGCTGTCTGTGTGAAGGGCACCTGTCTCTTTCCATGTTCTGTCACGATTGTCTCGTGTTGTGGCATATGGCAGTTTCACATTTTCCTTGCCAAACCGGCTGTTCTTGCAGAAGGGACTACAGAGAACATTGCGGCCCAGGCTCTGGAGCACATCCACTCCAATGAGGTGATCATGACCATTGGCTTCTCCCGGACAGTAGAAGCCTTCCTCAAAGAGGCTGCCCAAAAGAGGAAATTCCATGTCATTGTGGCAGAGTGTGCTCCTTTCTGTCAGGTAGGGGGACTGCTGGAGCTGCTAAGAAAAATGAAAAATGAGGAGGGAATAAAGAAGAGATAGATGGGCTCCATGCCAACTTTGACTTGATAAGTAAGACATTGAGAACACAAAACCGTGAAGGGAATTTTCGAGTTGTTCATCCTGTCAACATTCTTTTTTTTTTTTTTAAGATTTTATTTATTTATTTATTTGACAGAGAGAGAGAGAGCACGTACAAGCAGAGGGAGGGGCAGAGGGAGAAGCAGACTCCCTGCTGAGCAGAGAGCCCGACGTAGGGCTCGATCCTGGGACCCTGGGATCATGACCTGAGCCAAAGGCAGACACTTAACGACTGAGCCACCCAGGTGCCCTCATCCTGTCAACATTCTTAAACATTGGTTTAGGAAAGTTAGAGGAAATGCTGGGTCCAAGAAAAGAAATATATTGGTTCTTTTAGGAATCAAAATAGGGTAAATTACCTTGGGGATGACTGATGCTTGCTCTGACCTCACTCAATCCCTACGTAAATAATAGGTCTCTAGAAAGGAAATATGTAAGGATGCAGGAGGTCATAAAAGAATGAGCCAGGAGCTGTGCTGTCAGCGCTCCCTAATTACACAAGCAAGCAGTATTTCCAGTTTTCTGGCTGCGCTAGTGCTCCTGTGGAAAATTCAGCATTTATTGGCTTCTCCTGGGCTTCTCTGCAGTGTACCAGAGAATACCTACCATGAGTAGAAAAAGGAATTACCTGTTGGCAGGTGTGTGTTGGCTGTGCCCAGTATCACAGAATTCTCCAGATCCAGTTCCACTGGAGATGCCTTCCACCCTGTCTCACCTTCTCTCCTAACATCAGGCCTTTTTCTCCTATTGTAGGGTCATGAAATGGCAGTCAATTTATCCAAAGCAGGTATTGAGACAACTGTCATGACTGATGCTGCCATTTTTGCTGTTATGTCAAGAGTCAACAAGGTGGGTGTATTTGGAGTTATACTGAATTCATGAAGATTATACTTCTAAAATACTCATTTTTTTTTTTCCCTCCTATAATATACATGAGAAGAGAAGTTCTAGCGCCTTTTAAAACTACATGCTGGGCCTTTTTAATATATTAACCTGATTTCTTTTCCCTTTATCTATATCATTGTTCCTCACTTAGAGTAGCTTCTTTTTGTTTTTGTTTTAAAGATTTTATTTTTAAGCAGTCTCTACACCCAACATGGGGCTCGGACTCACAACTCTTGAGATCAAGAGTCCATGCTGTACTGACTGGGCCAGCCAGGCGCCCCAGGGTAGCTGCTTTTTGGTGAAAGCATTGAAGAGAATGAAATAAGGCTAAGTGTGGCAGCTGCTAGGGCTTGGGTAGAGGGTCCCTGCCTTCTGCTCAGAGAGCTTGACAGTGATGGATGGTGAATAGAAAGGCTCTTAGCTTTCTCAGGAGGTGTGGCAAATAGCTTCCAGAAAAGGCAGGGCTAAGAGCAGGAGATAGTGAAGCTTCCTGTCACATACAATATTCATTCTTTCTTTGGGAAGCCACTCTTGAGCTAGAACTCATGGTCCTCACCATAGAATCCCTTTTCCCTGACTAGCATGTGACGCTCACAATGTCGAGACTGAGGCCTGAGCATTTAGCCTGTGGTGCCCAATGGCCCATTTAAGGCTCCATCCCTAGGATGACTCACATTTTGCTTCCTGTTCCAAAGGTGATCATTGGCACAAAGACCATCCTGGCCAACGGTGCCCTGAGAGCTGTGACAGGAACTCATACTCTAGCACTGGCCGCAAAACACCACTCCACGCCGCTCATCGTGTGTGCTCCCATGTTCAAGCTTTCCCCACAGGTATGTCTGTCTGTAGCCAACAGAGAGAAGGAAGCCAAGGAGTAGGCTTGACCTCTGGGCCTTCAGCCTCCTCACTCTGGGGCTTCTCTTTATCTGCGTTCACTAAATGGATTAGACCCCATAGAGGCCAGAAAAAGCCACAGAAGTCTTGAACCAGGAAAAAAAAAAAATTGATAGTTATAACTTGTCAGTTTTGAGAAATCAAAATTGTAAGGTCAGGATAGTACATAGCTGGGGAAGGCCCTTTGTTGATATTGCCACCATTGCCCATCACGCTGATCATTTCTGAAAATGCCGAACAAGGTGAAACCCAGAACACAGAATCGGTTTTATTTTTCATCGTTGGAGGGACTGTCCCCTATAGCCTAATACAAGCAGTATTACAAAGTGAAGAGCCACTTCGTTAGCAATAGAAGCTGTTTGCTTTGAAATACCAACCTATTTGCAGTTCCCTTTTTTAAATTGAGGTGAAAGTCACATAACATACAATTAACCATTTTAAATGTACAGTTCAGGGGCATTTATTACATTCACAGCATTGTGCAACTACCACTCTCTGGTTTCAAACCTTCATCATCCTAGAAAAAACCCCGTACCCATTATGTAATCACTCCCTATTGCCCCCTCTGCCCACCTCCTAGGAATCGCTAATCTGCTTTCTGTCTCTGTGGCTTTGCCTGTTTGGGATATTTCATATAAAAGGAATCATAATATGTGCCTTTTGTTTCTGACTTCTTTCACTTAGCATGTTGTCAAGGTTCCTAGCTGTAGCACAGCACTTGGTTTCTTTCTGTGGCTGAATAATACTCTGTTGCAGGGACCTACCACAATTTATTTATCCATTCACCTGTTGGTGGGCAGTTGGACTGTTCAGCCCTTTGGCTTTTGTGAATGCTGCTGCTGTAAGCACTGGTGTACCAGTTTCTGCGTGGACATACCTTTTTTATTTCCCTTGGGTGTATACTTAAAACTGGAATTTGCTGCGTCTCTCTCACTTTTTTTTTTTTTTTTTAATTTTTTTCTTGTCTAGTTCCCCAATGAAGAAGATTCATTTCACAAGTTTGTGGCTCCTGAAGAAGTCCTGCCTTTCACAGAAGGTACAGAAGGGTGTGTTGTGTGTGTGTGTGTGTGTGGGTGGGTGTGTGCACGTGCATGTGCACGTGTACGTGTTTTGGTCTCTTTGCTTTTGTTTTAGTAGTCAGTGGGGATTGAATGCTGCCCGGCTGTGGTTTTTATCGTAATTCTCGTGGGGACTTCTCTTTAGCATCTTAGAGTGTGGGGGCACCTCATCTAGTCCATGTTCATTTTGTTCTGAGACTAATATATTTCACTGAGTACTGGGGCTATGGCGGGTTGGACCATTCAGCATTGATGGGGTCTGGCTTTGCACATTGCTTGACACACACGCAGCAGCCCAGTGGGAAAATGTACTCATTCTCATTTGCTGTAGGGAGTCATTTTGGTGACATGGCTGCCAAAGGAAGCATGCTCTGAAATGTTCCTAATATAAAACTTGCCTGTAACCTGGATACCTTCATGTGTTGGGGTCCTTTTCTCTGACTTCTGAAGGCAGCAGCTGTGCTCAGTGAGCCTGCCACCTCATCAACATAAGATGGCCTTAAACGCCCTCTGGGAGGCACCATACTTGGGGTGTTAATTCTTAGAAGTTGAATAACTTCATCCATTTATTCACACATGCATTTTTTCAAGGATTCTTTGTATCTTTTGAGTACCCACTATGTATACAGCACTATTCTAGGTACTAAGGATGTAACAATGAACAACACAGGCCCTGCTCCCACGGAGCTTATGCTCTGTTGCAGAGGACAGACACGAATATGTCAGGTCATGGGATGTTTTGGGAAGAAAACAAATAAGGATGATGGGATGGAAAGTGGTAGGAGACTACGTTAGTGGGGGAAGGGTCTAAATGAGAGGACATTTCAGCTGAGTGCAGAATGAATAGAGCCCCACCATGTAAAGATCAAGGAGAGTCTCCCCCCAGGCGTTGGTGCAAAAGGCCTGAGTTAGGTCCAGGCTTAGCCAGTTGGAACAAGATGGCCATATGGCTGGAGAGTAATGAGCACGAGGGAGAGTGGGATAAATTATAATTAGTGTAGCACAGTGGGGAGGGGCCAGATCTTGAGGGCGACTCTCCCAAGATGGAATTATTCCTAGGGCTATGGAAAGGCATTGGAGAGTTTGAAGCAGGAGTGCCGTGACGTGAAGTCAGCTCTTCTGGTTTGTACTTTGCTGCAGCTTCCCTTTCTTGGGGTAGCAAGTATGCCTGCATTATTGAGCCTAGAATCTGTGTGCGCTTAGTTATTAGAGCAGGACCTCGGTTTTATCTTTAGCACGTGTGATTGCCTTTCAGGGGACATTCTGGAGAAGGTCAGCGTTCACTGCCCTGTGTTTGACTACGTCCCCCCAGAGCTCATTACCCTCTTTATCTCCAACATTGGTGGGAATGCACCTTCCTACATCTACCGCCTGATGAGTGAACTCTACCATCCTGATGATCATGTCCTATGACCACCACCTGTCCTAAGCAGAAGCTGCTTAGCCAAATACAGAATGGAGAGGGACTTCAGTGTGACTGCTGAAAACATCGTCCTTGTAATGGGGAGTGACCTGGAGTCAATCTAAAAAAACTTAATACTGTTTCCTGCTCTTTTAGTCATCCCATGACAAGGATGCACATTCAGGACTGTCTCTTGCCTTTCTGATCTTAACAGAAGCAGCAGGGCTTGACCTATAAATTTTGGAAGTCTTTTGGGGCACCTGTCTGGTTCAGTTGGTAGAGCATGTGACTCTCGATCTCAGGGTCGTGAGTTTGAGCCCCACGTCGGGCATAGAGTTTACGTAAAATTTTTTTTGGTGGGGGTACCTCTTAACCGCTTAGTGACCTGGGGAGTCTGGAACTTAAGTTTCAGGAACTTAAACTTTCTGGTTCAGTGGGGTGTTAAACTTAACACTGAAGACCTTGCTGGGATACAGGTTTTTGCTCAGAAATGGCTACCACACCTTTTCCTAGGCTGTGCCAATAAAAGCTTCTTAAAGATTCCTGAGTTGGTTTATTTATTGTTCTGCTGTGATTGAACTGCCTGAAACAGTGGCGGCAGAGCCCTTTTTGTGCTTTCATGGAGTGCTGTAATTAGAGGGAGCCAGCTAAAACAAATGCAAATGAAAGTATTTACAGTTTCCTTCCTAATTCACTGGCAGTGGTCCCAAACAACTTGTTAGTAATCTAAGACAGTGGTTCCAAAACCTCTCTGATCATCAGAATCATCTGGGAACTTAAAAAAATGTACCATCTTGGGTTCTATCCCAGACGTACTTCATCTGATCTTTGGGATGGCACCTGGAATCTCCTTAAAGCAAGTAAGACATACTGTGGAACATTATGTATACACTGCAGTAGAGGTTTCAAAAGGGTGGCTTAAGGGCAGTGTTTGGATTAAAGACGTTTTTGGCTGGTTCACTCTGTATTCAATTTGAATTAGTTACCAATATTTAAAAATGAAAAAAGAAAAATGTGGAGCTTGCACATTAAACAAATTCAGATTTCTTGCTTCTCTTGAAAACAGAAGCTTTGGCAATTCTGGGCCCAGTTTCCCAAATGGCAGCAGCTGACTGTAGCTGGGCAGCTTCTGACTCCATTAAATGGAAAAACCTTTTCTGCAGTCCCTCCCATTTAACTCATTTACGTTACCTGCTTAACCCCTCTCCCATTTAACTCATTTAGGTTACCTGCTTAACCCCTCTCCCATTTAACTCATTTACATTACCTGCTTAACCCCTGTAGGCACTTGCTTTGTGAGCCTCGTGTTAAAAAGAATGGGACAGATAGAACAAGCTAGGAAAAAGTCAAGCTGCAGAGCACTATGCATAATATGACCTTTACTTCATTAAAACAAAACATTATGTTCCTGCAGTAGGATAAAAGTCTGGAAGAAGGGGCACCCAGGTGGCTCAGCTGGTTGAGCGTCCAACTCTTGGTTTAGGCTCAGGTCGTGATCTGGTCCTGGGATTGAGCCCAGCATCAGCTTCCTGCTTAGCTCTCTCCCTCTGCCCTTCCCCACTGCTCATTCTCCCTCTCTCTCAAATAAATACAATCTTTAAAAAAAAAAAAAAAGAAAAGAAAGTCTCCCCAGGTAATCCAGACGATCTGTCATTTTTGGGAACCACTGGTCCAGAGGTCCAAGGCAGACTTGGTGTGCTGAGAACCCCTGGGATGCTGGTCAGAGGCCAGCTTCCTGTCTCCTGCGGCATTGTCTATGGGGTGGAGGGAGGGAGCACCAGGAGTCTGCATGTTTAACAAGCACGCCAAGGGATTTTAACAGGTGATTTGATAACCACACTTTGGTAAACAATGGCCAGAGGTAGGCTATGAGGGAAAGGCCTCTACTCTTTGACATTAACTTGAGGTATATCTTTGCCTTAGGGTCCTTGTCTTCCCTGAAAGAGGGTGAAAACAAGATTGAAGAGATCAGTCTGAAAGATGGACCTAAAAGCTCTATGACTCAGAAGAGCCTGACTCACTCAGGCCTCAGTCTGTCAATTATTTCTTAAAGCATCTAAGACCCCGTGCTTTCTCAGTGAAGTGGCTTCTAGCTACCAATTATGAGCAATTGTCTCTGAAGGCACCAATTCTTACAGCAATTCACTTGGGTACAACTGTGTGGTCTGGAGTAAAAGCAGCAGTGAGTCAAGGAACTTAAATCTGTTTCTGGCTCCAAAAATGCTTTATGATACTTGTCCTTTGTGCATCTTAGTCTCTGGGTCTAAAATTAGCACCCACATTCTTCCCAGGCATAAGTGAGATGGACAAAGGTTACAAGGGTAGAGGCTCTGTCTCGTTCTGGTCAACTCTTGAAGTTCCTGGGACAGAAGAACTGCACCAATGTGTATTCTTTAGGCTCTTTAGGACCTCAATTAAGCAAATCCCACAAAGCTATTTACAGGCCTCAGTTTTGTATTTCCCTCTCTCCCTTTTCCTGTTTGAGGAAGAGTAAATACTGGAACCGGAGAGCCTGATCTGAACAGGGAGAGACAGCGGCTCCATGTTAACTTCCTATACCTATTGGCCTTTGTGCCTGTCTCCCGCCCCTGCTTTCGCAGGCGGGACCCGGAAACGAAGGACAAAAACTTGTAGCTTTAGCTTGAAGAGAATTAATAGAAAGAGGATTCCGTGGATGTGAAAGGCTTCCTGGATATGCTAAATAAACCAAGTTAGAGAATTACTCAATACAGTGTGTAAAGACACTTTTCCCACGGTTTATATCTTCCAATTTGGGCGGAGGGCAGGAAAGGCACAATTCTTGGAACTCAAATAAGGAACAGAAATTCCTAATTTAGCCTCAGAAGAGAAGTCTCTGAAAAATACTCCACCAAGGAAAACTTCAGCGTAAAGTGATACCTCCAAGAAATACATGCCGGTACCCGTTAAGATCATACATTTCACAGATGTGCTTCGAAAATCATTTCTCAAAGCAATCCGTCGTCCCAGTCTTGGGCGTAATGAAGGCTGCCAGTCCCGCGGTTCCATCACCGAGCTACGTGACTCTGTAACCCCACATATGTAGAACTCAGTACATCCGAGCTGGCCATAAAGATAGTACCAGACGGTGATGTAATTATTGTAAAGGCCCCATACTATCCACCTGTCCTCGCAAAACTCCTTCTGCAGACATGCACCTCGCTGACACAAAGGAGCTCTTCTGAAATGTGGTTTGGAAGGGTTTTATATCTGGCCTACTTCGCTTTGAATTATTCTTTCATTCACCAAACAGCTGTTCCAGGTTATTGTGCAATGGCTAAGCAATTATTATTAATAAAGAGCTTATAGTCTAAGCTTTCAGTCTTTTGCACGATGGAGGGCCGCCTTTGAGCCTAAACCACACAACTCTGACTGCCTGATGTTTATATTAAATACTGAGCTGAAGAGAAGGAGCCTTTCGGGAGTGTTTTTTCAGGCATGTTACATTTAGAATTAAGACCTGCCTCGAGAAGAAGGAAGCTACTCGAAAACGTGACAAGATTCCTAAAATTCATAATGTGTATGTAAAATTCTGCCGTTTACCGTAAGAGCACGACGAAGGGGCGCCTGGGTGGCTCAGTCGTTAAGCGTCTGCCTTCGGCTCAGGTCATGATCCCAGGGCCCTGGGATCGAGCCCCGCGTCGGGCTCCCTGCTCTGCAGGAAGCCTGCTTCTCCCTTTCCCTCTCCCCCTGCTTGTGTTCCCTCTCTCGCTGTGTCTGTCAAATAAATAAATAAAATCTTTAAAAAGAGGCACGACCAAGTACCTTGAATAAATGATACACTAACAGCAGTAGTGAACTCTGACTCTGAACCACCTTGTTTTCCCTTTTGCGGGGGCGGGGGCGTGGATAGGCCACCACCACTGCATACTTCTTGCTTTTGCAGTAAATAAGATTAAGTTGTTTAGTCGGGCAAGTTGTAAGGGGAAAGTCAGGCCAAACCTAGCTCCTTCATACGGCTGCTGCAGTCCCACTAGCTTGCGGGCGCCACCGACACTCAGATCCCCCAGCCCGGGATCCGGTTGCCTGCACTTTATCAGATGTTTCTGAGCACAGAGTGCTCTATGACAAACGGGGATGGGGTGAAAATGATCCAAGGGTCTGAAAAATCCTAAGCCAGGAGAAAGCCTTTTTTTCTTTGTATCTCCACAAATTCTGATACATTTAGAAGGGACTCATACACTTAGTTACTGAATGATGAGTAAGTGGAGAAAGAGAAGGAAGGGTTTAATTGGTACCGATTATCTAGATTTTCGGTTTCCGAGACTTCCTCCTTCTGAGTCCACCTTGTTGCTATCTTCTTGTCGCTAAGCAGCTTCAGCTGAGAAAGGGTGAAAGGGCATGACAGATAATGGCAAACCCAGCGGTCAGTTTGCTAGCCTGCTTGTGTGAAGGTTTTCCTGGAATGGGGTGGCACTTCAGGTAGAAAACAGGTAGGAGTCTGGCTCTTTGTTCCAGAAATGGCTTGTCCCGCTTCCTTCGGACATGCCGCCGGATACGCCACTGCGGGCGCCCACTCGAGGCTCCAGCCGAGCACAGCTGTCAGTGTGTTCTAGGAACTTAGAGGCTGCATCTGTTCTGCTCACCAGGCATGGCTTCCTTGGCGCCCTACACATCGCTAGAACTTGGTCTTGGGCCCCCTCCTGCTCCGCCCGTTTTGGCTGCTTTGTTTTTTTCCACTGTTAGGTTCAGATCCCATCTGTTCATTTGTGTCTGACCTTTTCTTTGCCTTGCTCTGATGTGTGATTGCTAGAACCTGTCCATTCTCAACTTACCATGGAGTTACAGATCCCCAGCTAGGTTCTGGATCTTTCCCTAGCCTTCTCCTCAGTCTCTCCCCTCCCTTCTATACTCTAAGCTTTGCCTTAAGCTTTTTTTTTAAGATTTTATTTATTTATTTATTTATTTTTAAAGATTTCATTTATTTGACAGAGAGAGAGCACAAGTAGGCAGAGAGGCAGGCAGAGGGAGAGGAAGAAGCAGGCTTCCCGCCAAGCAGGGAGCCCGATGCAGGATTCGATTCCAGGACCCTGGGATCACGACCCGAGCCGAAGGCAGCCGCTTAACCAACTGAGCCACCCAGGCGCCCCTGCCTTAAGCTTTTCTGATACTAGTTCCTATTACCATCTATAGCCTTACTTTCTGACAGAACTGTTATTTCCCCTTATCCCAGTAAAAGCTACATAGCTGGAACTGAGTGACCCCTAAACCTAGAGGAAGTTATCGCATTCAATCATCAGTTTCCTTGTCCTCTCCCTGACTAAAGTTAAGCTTCTTGCAGGCATGCACCCTTATTGCTCAATAAAATTGTGATGAATATTCCCAAAAAAGGAACCCTGGAGGGTGGCTTCATTGCACATCGCATCTGTCAAGTTTTACTCTGAAATTAATGAAGTCTCCACCAGCCAGACTCTAATAAGTTGAACTGAGTTGACAAACTGGTAAGTCCCTCGCAAATTAGAAATATATGGGCAGCATGGGTTAACAATGGGAAGCCACGTGAAGGAGAGTGCCACGTGAAGCCACATAGACCTGGGTCTGAATTCTGACTCTCTTAACGGAAGGGGAAACTACTCTGAGGCTCAGCGGTCTCACTGTAAAAGAGACACTAGCTTGCTAACAGAACTGTTGTAAGGACTAGAAATAACGTACACAAAGCGTTGGGTATATTTATGCTTGTTATTGAAGCCAGAAAACTTATTTACCATTCTCAGCTTTACTACTTACACTTAGTACCTATGTGATCTTAGACAAATCACTTAATATATTTCAGCCTTTGTAAAATGGGGAGCATAACATCATCTTATCTCACGGGTTGCCAAGAAATTCAAATAACATATGCAAAAATTATTTTATAAACCTTAAGGCACCATAAAGGTGTTAATGATTACTATCATGTGTTAGAAAACTAAATATATCTTTGCTCTATGGCAGGTAAGTTAAAAACAAAATCCTAATAGGCAACAACAGCAATGTTAGATATTTTTGGTTAATAGGTTGGTTTTATGCTGATGAATGCAACTGAGTTTATAAATTATTAAAATAGGATAATTATCTCTTCCATTACTTGAGTCAGGCTAGCCAGGAAGATTGGTTACATAATTTATGGAGAACTTTTTCTAATCCTCTGCTATTAAAAAAAGAAAAAAACACGGTGATTTGGGATTATAGCAAAACTCTTTGAAACTGTACCCCATCATCCTACTATAAGAGGTATCATAACACTTTTTTTAATCCCACAAATTGGTCTAACCTAAAAAAATTTTTAAACTCCCAGGACAGCTGGCCTCCGTATAGCTCTGGTGAGTGAAGACAGAGGTCCAGAGGCCACAGCACCCCACTGGGCCTGGAGGCAGAGTCCCTGAGAGCCTTGCAAATCCCCTGAAAACACCCTCCTTTTTGAAGGTCATGTCTCTCAGTCTATGAAACCGTTTATATGTATTTAGAAGAATAAAGGCCATTTTTAGACAGTGGTGCCTATTCTTCAGGATTCCAATTACGTAATTCTACAAGGATCCCCTTGAAAACCAGTGAAGGCTTTTCCTGAACCTTCTCTGAGACACACACTAATGAATGCAATACTTCATTGCTCCTGTAAGATTCACTGCAGGGCTACTGGCAAACAAACTTTTCTTCCATGAGCACAAATTTGTTTCCTGTATTAAAAATGAGAAAAATCGTTCCATTGATACAAAGGCCAATTTGAGCCGGCTGCAAAATACAACAGTGGAAATTCTCACTGCAACGTCTTTCTCATTGTACGGTATCCCAATTGCAGTAAACACTGCCAGCTGGTTTTTTGCTTTTCTTTTTGTCCTTCTATAAAACTTTAGTCTATTGAGTCTTACTAACCAGAAATCAAACCTTCTAAAAAGGTAGAGGAAATACAGCTTAAGGATGGCATAACAAGCAAAGATCAGTTCTGGTCCCAAATGAAATTATGAGGTCATCAGATAGGCATAGTGTAATAAAACCAAGATAGGATTTGGAAGGGACCAAAAGAACCATTGTCTCCTGAAAAAATGTAGAGAACGTATCTGGTTAGGTTGAAAGAATAAATGCTGCATTTTGATATGAAAATTGCTTTCACATAGAGAGATTTTTAAAGTACCCCCCCAAAATTGTATTTTAAAAAACAAGTTCATAGGGGCGCCTGGGTGGCTCACTTGTTAAGTGTCTGCCTTCGGCTCAGGTCATGATCCCGGGGTCCTGGGATCGGCCCTGCATCGGGCTCCCTGCTCGGTGGGGAACCTGCTTCTCCCTCTCCCCCTCCCCCTGCTTGTGTTCCCTCTCTCACTATATCTCTGTCAAATAAATAAATAAAATCTTTAAAAAAAAAAACAAAAACCAAGTTTGTAGTACTTTCACCATTTTACCAATTGGGATATGAACAGTATCAGATTCTGAATGAGATTTTAAAAAGAGGCAATAAGACAAACAACCAGGACAGGACTTCAAATTTTCTCTATTCTATCCTTGTCCTTGTTTCTCTTTACTAATAGTTTTTATCCCTAAAATAATCTAACTATAGGCCTGATGGAAGACTGCAGGGGACGTTTTTATTGGGTGTAGAGAAACTCTTTAAGTCTGAGATTTAGAATGTACAGCAGCAGGAGCAGGAAGTGAAGAAGACTGGGGGGAAGGAGGGGACCAATGCAGCGCGGCTTTGGGCTGTGCAGGAAGGCAGATAGGATCCTGGGGAGTTCAGTGTCAGGCAAATCACATCAATGCCAACTATAAGGCTGGAAAAAAATTGCAAAACCAAACCAAACCACTTCCACCCCCCCCCAAAAAAACTCCACAAATGAACCAATTAATCATTAAATTTTATCTCTAAATAAGTTATAAAAAGTAGATATTATAGGGCAACCTCCTGTGTCCAGGGCTACAGATGAATGAACTAGCTTTAGCTTGAAGGGATCATCTGCTTAAGACTGACCGGTCACATTGCCGGGGGGCACAGGCCAACTCAAGACTCTGCTGGTACCTGCGGCTCATGATCTCTGCAGAGGCATATAGGTAGCACCCCTTTGGTTCCTTACAGATCAGTAAATCTGTTCTCATGGTGGCTCACAAGGAGGCACGGATGCCTCCAGGCTTTGCCTTGTGTCACATCTTTCTGCTTTTCCAAAGAGATGCCAGGCCTGGGCCATTTTGCGAAGTTTAGCCAGATTGGGTTTAATCTGTGGGAAGAAAGAGAATAACTCCCGTATGCAGCATGAAAAGCCAAGGAGCATATAAAAATTTCCTAATTATGGCTATTCCAATCTGTTCAGATTTCTAATTTCTGGCTTCAGAAAAGGTGAGAGATTTCCTTAGGATAAGTGGGGACTGTAAACTGTAAGTCTACATTTCCATTTCTTCAGGAATGAGGACAAAACTTTTTTTCACTATCATGTGAAACAGTAAGTTTTTAATGGAGTAAAGTCTACTGGATGCATCAGAAAACAAAAGTACCAGAAAACTCCATGCAAGGAAAGACTTTCTAGCCCTTACAAGGAGAGGCAAGCAAAAGAAAAGATTTTGGAAAGCAGCAACATGGACATTCCTATGATGCTCTCATGTTCTGTTTCATTTAAGATTATAACAAGAACAGAAAATGTTCTTTAATTTAAACCACTCTGGGCCTTTATTGCATTATCCACATCATTGTTCCTGAGCTGCTGAGTAATCAAGGCCAAACCATAATGTGAAAATCTAAGCTTGGTTTCCTGCCTGATGATCCCCAAATCATAACCCTAGAGATCCTTGGAGATGGCTACCATTCCCAGCAAGGGCACCACTTCCAGCAAGTACCGCCAAGCACACGGCTGCTGAGACTGTATTTGCTAGCAGTGGATTTGCTGTGTTTCTACCCACTGTCTGGAGCCCCACAGAGAACTTCTACATCTTATTGAACCGACAGCCAGGAGGCAACAGATGTTCAGGGTATGTCAGTCTGTCCATGTGTTAAGCTTATAAAATACAAAGGCATCCTGCGTGTAATCTGACAGTGCAGCCTAAGCTCCGTGCTGAATTTGAGAGAGAAGATGAAATGGTGAGATTTTATATAAATAAACTTTCAATGCATACTCTTCAAAACTCTCGTACTTTGGAGAGGATTAGGGTAGACTGCATTTGGCAAACAGGAGCTGGACCGGAAAGAGGAGATAAGCCTCGCCTCCTCCTCTCCTGTCGGCCGTCACTGTACCTGTCCTTCCTGCCCCAAGTGCTCCGTGTCGGCCAGGGGCAGCATCGAGGGCCTCCCATGAGCACACTGGAATGGTAGCTGGCACCGGGACAGGCCCTCAATAAGGCGGCGGCTCTCCTCTGGGCTCAGCCCATCATTAAACTTAATGGCCCCTAAAAGAAAGACAGAAACAAGAAGGTTATGGTGTGTATAGTGGGAAACCAATCCTGACCCTGGGCCAGAGCCAAATATCTGGGAAAAGTACAAGGTTTCTTAGGCTTCTTCATGTGACTTTAACACTGCTTGAAATTGGCACTTACTGACCATGGATGAAACTAAGGCTTCAGGACCGACCTGTCTCTCAGCTTTTCCTTATGGAGTCATTGTCTTTCTAATCCCTCGAGGAGGCATTCCTTAACTTGTTAGGAGTTTGCTTTCAGAGTTTTTCTCAAGAGGCAGGGGCAATCTTTTCCTACTTTTTACAGGCTGTGAAATCAAGGTCATCTTTTAGCCAATCTATCACCAAGATCTCTGATTGTGCCCTACAATGTCCATTTTATTTGCTTTTTTCTATTTCCATAATAATCTTCCTGATCTAAACTCTCATGTGGTCAGAACCTGCCTTTATGCATGCATTAATTCTCTCGGTCAACAAATATTTATAAGTATAGACTTCCTAGCAGGAGCTATGCCAGGCAGTGAATGAGACAAATGGTCTCTGCCCTCACGGGCTTATGATCTAATAGGTCTAATAGGTGAGAGACAAACATTAAACAAGTAATTATACGATAATTATAAATTTTTGTTGTAGGCTTCTGATTTTTCTTACCAGCCTAATTTCTTGGTATCCTTGGTATTCTTTGCTGCTCCTCATACAACTAATTTGTTTCTGCCTTTGAGTCTGTGCACAGGCTATTTTTACCTCTTGTGGTAAACTTTCCCTTCTATCCTGTGAATCCATGTCCCTCAGCTCATTCAAAGCTTGACTCAAAATGCATCTCCTCCATGAGTGACTCCTCCACTCATATATGTCAGTCAGAATTATGGTCAAATGTACGTGTTGGTATTTTGCTTTGTAAGAGCAATTTTTAGTGTTCACTTTTGGTGTATCCAACTTCTTGATCCAAATTGTACCCTCCAAGAAGTGAGTAGTAAATGTGCCTTCTACTTCTTTCATAACTGTTACACCCCTGCCAGTGCTTAGCATTTGGAAGCACTTACTAGCTGGTGGGGTTGAGTCTTACCGTGGCAGGCCTGGGATGCCAACACCTTCTGGACAGTCAGTGGCAAAGTCCCTTGGATGGCTCCTGTGGTCTGGAGTAGCTAATGCATAAACACATTCTTCATTAATGGGACAAGGAAATGGGACCACAGAGCCTTTTGTGTGTGGCGCCTCTGTGTGAAACCCCCAAATAACAGAAAGGCTTACCTCCACTTGTTCTCGAATAAATTCCTACAAAGCAGAAAGCAAAACAGGCTTTACTCTACTGTTATAATTGTCCTTTTATATCCTTTTATAGTTTAAAAATACACCTCCTAAAGAAGAGAGTTCCAGCGATATAGCACTTAGGTGCAAATAATTTATTTGTTGAGAGGCACTCTGAGTATGAAAATACCAAGACAATTTAATAGAACTCCTATTGAATAGGAGAATATATTTAGCTACTGAAACCTCCTCCAGAGATCACTCATAACTCATGAGGTTATGTAACTGCTGAGAGTAGCCTTGATGATTCAACTGAGTCTAAATATCAGGGAGGCTTCTCACTAAGAGGCTGTTTGTATTTATGATCTTAGCCAGTACGAGTATAATATTACACACAAACAGAATAAATACATAACGATCATCAACACGACTGGGCACTGAGTCTGACACTCACTTAGATATATCATAAACATAAACAGTCACTTCAGTTCCCACAGGCTTTTTTTTTTTTTTTTTTTGACAATTCCCTTCAGGTCAAAAAGCTTATTTTCTGAGGCATTTTGTTCAGAAGTTTCTCCTCACTAGCATCGCTGTCCCTCGGGTAGCCTTTTCAATAGTTATCCCTGCAGATGTTAATATTTACAAAAGGACTTCAAAGAAATTTAAAGCAGACGCTATTTTTCATGCTACCAATCTGTTTAACCTCTGGAGATGAAAAACTGTTTTGAGATAAGGCACATTTAATACTTTCTTCATAAGAAAACACAAGATTTTTTTACTCCTAGAACTGGTGATGTATAAATCACCTTCCTAAGAGTACAACATGATAGATCTTCTTTTTAAACCAGACTCAGAAAATTCTCCCCCTTTCCTCACATACATTCTAGTCCACCATGCTCGTAAATGAGCACAGTTACTAAGAGCTAGGGGATAGATACCATGTATTTTTCAAAAGCCATGTACTTTTCCAAACAAATCTACACAGAAAGATGTCTCATAATACCTGACCCACTAACAGAGCTCAATGTGGACAGTGATCAAACCTAACCTCTTTGCCATTTTCTCTTGTGCTTGTTCATCTGGGACATGTGAAATACCGTTTTTTAAGCCTGGCGAGGGGGAGATAGATCGTATTCTCTGTTCATTTCACATTTTAATGGTTCAATTAATGCTAGATAATTTAAATAATATTAAAAAGGCTTGTTCATCAGGCTAGAGGACAGAACTTTATAGAAAATATTCATGAGCTTTCAACTGTTAAGATCCAAGTAGCTACCTCCTTTTTTAAGACACCAAAACTTCCAGCTTCTTCCAGAATCAACAAAATCTTTCCTGATCAGTGTGACTTAACATAGTCAAGATTTTCTGAAGCCATAAGTTTTATTTCAATTTGAAGTAAACTCCTTACCAGTAGTCTTTGAAGTCACTTTGGGAAAAGTTTTTATTATAATTTTCTGGTTAAATACTTAGGGATTGAATTACAATAAAAGATTCTAACAGATCCTATCTTTTGGATTTAAGACAGTTTGGAGGAAGAGCCTTGGAGAACAAGGCTGTGTTGGGAAAAAGAGCACTGCAGAAAGCAAAGCAAAGATTGTCTGATCAAAGGGCAATTTTGGAAGGGCTAAACTCTTGGTAATCCAAAAGCTGGCACTATTAACTGCCTCTTCCTCTCGAATGTCTTCTCACCCTTAGCCTACAGACATGCTTAAGTCTCTCCCATCTGAAAACAATCAAAAATCTTTCCTCAACCCTGTGTCCTGCCCCACTCTTCAGACTACCCCTAACCTTTAGCTATCACCCTCTCTCTCTTCTTCTGAATGCAGCCAAAGATCTTGAAAGAGCAATACCTAGCTCCATCTCCTCTCCCTCCACTCCCTCCTGGACCCATAGCAATCTGTCTTCTGCACCCCCACTCCCAGGAACAGATTCCACCATGGCACCACTGTTCTCATGATTGCCAAATCCAACTTTTCAAGCTTTATGGCTATTGTAGACCATTTCCTTCTTGCTTAAAACTTCCACTGGCTTTAGCGATATTACTTTTTCCTGATTTTCTTCCTTTCTCTCTGACCAAATATTTTCAATCATCCTTTCCAGTTTCTTCTTTTCAGCAGTAACTTTCCAGACCTATGCCAAAACATATGCACCCTGAATGCTGGTGTTCCATCAACTTCACCCTTTGCTCTCCTCTTTTTATTCTTCATATTCTCCCTAGATACTCTCACTTCCTCTAGACCCTTCTCCAGCTTCCGATATCATCAAAATATATACACTGTTAACTCCCAGATAGGTACATACAGCCCAGGCTTCTTTCCCAAGCACTAGATCTGTAAGTCTGCCTAACCATTAGCAAATCCCCATTTGAAGGCACATTCACTGCGTCTAAACCCAGGCTCATAATCTAACTCCCCAGCAGGTGCACTCCTCCTCCTCTACTTCCTTCTTCTGGCAATGGCACCACCATCCTTCCAGTCATCCAAGCTAGAACCTTCAGAATCCTATCTTATCTTTTCTCCTTTATCCCCTTTATACTTTCTATTGCTCAGGTCCTCTTGATTCTACCTTCCATCTTATGTTTCAAATAACCCTCCTCTCCATTCCCAATGCTATTGACTTAGGCCCTCATCCTCTCCTATTTGAACCAGTGCAATAGCCTCTCACCTACTCTCCCTGCCTCAAACCTTTCCCGTATCAATCTATCACATAATTTATCCAAATTGATCTTCTAATTTTTTTATTTTTAGATATGACTAAAGCAATTCAGATTTCTGGAAAAATGGTAGACTGAGTTCATGTGGATTTGCCTGTGCTCCAAACAGAAAGAGTTAGAAATAAATAAGGAGTAGAAACCACAGTGAATTAAACAGGACACTATGAAAAAAGAACAGAGAGATCTGAGAAAGAACCTAATCATAATTCTGGAAGTAAAAAAATACAGTCACTGAAATAAACTCAGTGGATCAGTTAAACATCTGATTAAACAGTAGGTGAAGAGAGAATTTAGTTCACTAGAAGATAAATGAGGGAATTTCCCAGAATGTATCACAAAGAGGTAAGACAATGGGAAATATGACAGAGAAGTTAAAAAGGTAAGGTCCAGTAGACATCTGACAGGATTTCTAGGAGATGAGAGAGAATGGCGGAAGAAGTAGTGCTTGAAGTGATAATAATTGTACGTTTTCCAAATGGAAGAAGAATGATGAATCTCAAGAAGGAAATGGAAACAAGATATATCATGGGGAAATTGCAGAACACCAAAGGCAAAGAGAAAATCTTAAAATCCACCAGAGAGAAAATCAGATTACCTACAAGGTAATGATAACTAGGTTGACAATGGACTCCAATGGCATATAGAATGTCAAAGTAATGGAATGTTCTCAAAATGCTGAGGGATGACTGACAATGTGGAATTCTGTTTTTAGCTAGACAATCATGCAAGTGTGAAGGCAAAAATAAAGACATTTTCAAAGACAGTTTATCATTTATGGACTCTTTTTTTTTTTTTTAAAGATTTTATTTATTTATTTGACAGAGAGAGACACAGTAAGAGAGGGAACACAAGCAGGGGGAGTGGGAGAGGGAGAAGCAGGCTTCCCACTGAGCAGGGAGCCCGATGCAGGGCTCGATCCCAGGACCCTGGGATCATGACCTGAGCCGAAGGCAGATGCCCAATGACTGAACCACCCAGGTGCCCCATTTATGGACTCTTAAAAGAACTTTTAAAAGATTTTGGTAAAAAGAAAGCCGAACACGGAATGAATAGTGGGATTCAAGGACCAACAGTGAACAAAGACTCTGGTGAATATTTTGGTTAATCTAAATAAACATTGGCTAGCCAAATGCAGAAGAATGAAGCTGGACCATTTTCTTACACCATACACAAAAATAGACTCAAAATGGATGAAAGACTTAAATGTGAGACAGGAATCCATCAAAATCCTAGAGGACAACACAAGCAGCAACCTCTGTGACCTCAGTCGCAGCAACTTCTTGCTAGACACGTCTCCAAAGGCAAGGGAAGCAAGGGCAAAAATGAACTATGGGACTTCATCAAGATAAAAAGCTTTTGCACAGCAAAGGAAACAGCTGACAAAACCAAAAGACAACTGACAGAATGGGAGAAGATATTTGCAAATGACATATCAGATAAGGGGCTAGTATCCAAAATCTATAAAGAACTTATCAAACTCAACACCCAAAGAACAAATAATCCAATCAGGCCATGGGCAGAAGACATGAACAGACATTTCTCCAAAGAAGACATACAAATGGCCAACAGACACATGAAAAAATGCTCAAAATCATCTGGCATCAGGGAAATACAAATCAAAACCTCAATGAGATACCATCTCACGCCAGTCAGAATAGCTAGAATTAACAACTCAGGAAACAACAGATGTTGGCAAGGATGCGGAGAAAGGGGAACCCTCCTACATTGCTGGTGGGAATGCAAGCTGGTGCAGCCACTCTGGAAAACAGTATGGAGATTCCTCAAAAAGTTAAAAATACAGCTACCTTACGATCCAGCCATTGCATTTACCCCAAAGATACAAACGTAGCGATCCAAAGAGGCATCTGCACCCCAATGTTTATAGCAGCAATGTCCACAATAGCCAAAGTATGGAAAGAGCCCAGATGTCCATTGACAGATGAATGGATAAAGAAGATGTGATATACACACACACACACACACACACACACACACACACAATGGAATATTACTCAGCCATCAAAAAAAGAAAGAAATCTTGCCACTGGCAATGATGTGGATGGACCTAAAGGGCAGTATTATGCTAAGTGAAATAAGTCAATCAGAGAAAGACAGTTATATGAGTTCACTCATATGTGAAATTTAAGAAACAAAACGGAGAAGCATAGGGGAAGGGAGGGAAAAATAAAACAAGATGAAATCAGAGAGGGAGACAAACCATAAGCGACTCTTAACCATAGGGAACAAACTGAGGGTTGCTGGAGGGGAGGAAGGTGGAGGGATGGGGTAACTAGGTGATAAACATTAAGGAGGGCACGTAATGTAATGAACACTGGGTGTTATATAAGACTGATGAATCGGGCGCCTGGGTGGCTCAGCTGGTTAAGCGACTGCCTTCGGCTCAGGTCATGATCCTGGAGTCCCGGGATCGAGTCCCGCATCGGGCTCCCTGCTCAGCGGGGGGTCTGCTTCTCCCTCTGACCCTCTTCCCTCTTGTGCTGTCTCTCATTCTCTCTCTCAAATAAATAAATAAAATCTTTAAAAAAAAAAAAAAAGACTGATGAATCACTGAACTCTACCTCTGAAACTAATAATACACTATATGTTAATTGAATTTAAATTTAAAAAATAAAATAAACATTGACTATAAAATTTATGACTGCTAAGGAGATTAAAAACAAGGTGGAGTTAAAATACTGAGCAACAGCATGGAAGATGGGAGGGGAGTGCTGGAAGATAAAGGGTTGTAAGGTTTTTGTACAGTTTAGGGAGAAGAGAGAAACAAATTACCTGAAAGTTTGTTAAGGCTGAAATTCAAGGCTAATCTAAATGAATACAATGGAATATGTAACTTCTAAACTAGCAGAGGGAAAAAAAAGGAGAAATAAAGAACACTCTAATAGAAAACCATAAAGGAGGAAAGAAAAGGCAACAAAGACAAAATAAATTGTCTGTTGTAAAAAATAAAGTGTAGGGCGCCTGGGTGGCTCAGTCCATTAAGCATCTGACTCTTGATCTCAGCTCAAGTCTTGGATCTCAGGGTCATGAGTTCAAACCCCACAGAGGGCTCCACACTGGGCATGGAGCTTATGTTAAAAAAAAATAAAAGTGAAACACATAAAGTAAGAAGTATGGTTCTCTTCAACACCTCCAATGCTACATCCCAGCAGCAGCTTTCCAGACCTTTACCAAAACATATATGTAGAGGATGAAATGCAAACTACTTAGCAGAATATGCTGAATCCCTTTATGACTTGGTCTTTTTTTTTTTTTTTTTAAGATTTTATTTATTTTTTTGACAGAGAGAGACATAGCGAGAGCAGGAACACAAGCAGGGGGAGCGGGAGAGGGAGAAGCAGGCTTCCCGCCGAGCAGGGAGCCCGACGCGGGACTCGATCCCAGGACCCTGGGATCATGACCTGAGCCGAAGGCAGACGCTTAACGACTGAGCCACCCAGGCGTCCTATGACTTGGTCTTGATGACCTATCTAGCCTCATCTAGTCCACCACCACATATATATCTTCATTCAAGCCATATATACAGGTAGTTCTCTAAACACAGGATCTGCTCCGTGTTTCTGATATCGGTTGTTCTGTCTAGAATGCCCTTCTCCACTGTTCTGTACTTGGCAGGCTCCTACTGTTCTACAAGATTTTTCCTAAGGAAAAAAAATAGCTTTTCTGTGATAGTTTCCTTGACCTCCATCCCCCTGGGCATGGTAATCATTCTGTATTTCCATAGCACTTTTGAACATACCTCTACTTGGCCAAATTTCATTATATTTATAATTACTTAAATGCCCTTCCTCTTCCCCTTGAGTTAATTCATCACTGAATCTCTAGCACCTGCCACACAGCAGGGATCTCATAGATGCTTGTTGGATAAAAGATGAATATAGAGAATTTCTAAAGAAAACAGGAGGTTACCTTCACTCAGCAATTTCCTCAAATCTGAAGCTCTGTCTTACCTCCACGATACTCTTGGTCACAGGAGATCTTCCTCTTCGAAGTTCATTGGCTTCTCTTTCTACAAAACAGAGTGGTACTTTTCCTACAAGGACCAGAGAATCACTGGTGTCTGGAAATATAATTTCAAGGCCCAGATCTTCCAGATTTTTGTGGTAACACCTAGAGAGATAACCTCAATTACAAAAGTATTACTTCATTTGCATTTCAGTACTAGTTCCAAACACTGAATAGTTTCTCAAAAGCAGCCACAAGTTTTACACTTGATCTTAGCCAAAAGGCCGAGAAGCGAGCCACAAGTTTTAAAAATTGTACTGTTCTTCTCATACTTATGGTCATTTGTTTAGGATTTTATTATCAAATTTCCTTTTTTGAGTTATAGTAACTTTCTTTTTTTTTTCTCTTTTCCATTGAGAGAATCAATTTGTTTCTAAGTCCTGTTCCTAAGTTTTTATTCTTCACTGAGGAATTGCTAACTTCTCATTGCTGGCACTTCAAGGAGTTTGGCACAAATAAAAGGGCTGAGAATGTTTTGAATCAGCACTGAAGCAGGGAGGTAATTAACAGCCCTAGGAACTGAGAAGTCCTGAATAACGGCATGTAAATAAATGGATCTGCCTCTATTATGCCCCAGGGAAAAAGATTTATTGGCAGTAGCATATTCCCAAACCTGACATAAATTCAGAGACAATTCTTTCTTATTTCCAATAATCTGTGCTGCTCAAAAGTGGGAAAATGCCCTATCTTGTGACTCACCATATGATTTACCCCTTCCTTGCGGCCCAGTGTTTTACTTTCTTCCCAGTATGATTATGGTAATGAAAACTAAGAATCTAGAATGCACCAAGGCAAAGCACAATGGAAGCAATTACTGCAGTAATGTTGCTTTCAGAAACAGCACAGCATAAACATGGACTTTTCCAAGAAATTCTAAGCCAACTGCTGGAAAAAATTATCAAGGAAACTCTATCCTATACTCAACAGCTGTGATATAGTGGAAAGAAGAGCATTTGGAGTCAGAAGATCTGCATCTAGAAGCCTGCTCCACCACTCAAGAGCTGTTATAACCTTGACCAAGTTACGTAACCTCCCTTTGGTCTCAGGTGCCTCATCTGAAAAAAGGAACAATAATTATACCTCACAGAATTACTGTGAGAGCTTATAAGCATCACATCCTCATGGTGGTACTAACCGTAAGAGTCTCCTTTGTTCCTCTGTCACTCTTATCTCTAGTGGAGGACTTACAATGGAAGACAGTAATTTTTTCCGACCAGAGCCCTGTGGCTGTTGCTTCTCATAGGAATCTTTTGGAAAAAAAGATGAATGGGTTAGAGTAGGAAGTGAAGTCTTCCAGAATCAGATTAAAATAAGGCACGGTAAGGTACAGCCATGTTAATTATTATTATGCTTAATGATATCTGCAATGTTCAGTCATAGGCTTTGAATTTCCATTATTAAAGTCAAACTAGTAAATATCCAGTCCATTTATTCATTTCACCAGTATTTTCCAAAATAAGAAATGTAAGACTTAAGTCTTACATTGAAATGAACAATGCAGTGTTCCTGTAGTCAATAAATGTGGTTTTAATAATAGGGGGTGGGGGAATAATGTTGATTACTGAGGAAATAACATTGGTTTACTATAAAATCCTATGGCTCAAGAAGATTTCCCCACTCCTTCAAAAGGGTTTCCCAGTCTCTGAAGACAATTGGTCAGTACTGTTCTCAAATGGTCCTGAGCCTATAGCAAGTTTTCCTAATGCTAATTTTACTGTATCTTTCCTAGCAATGAGGTCTTCATCTCATAAGGAAAAGTGAACGGAGTAATATCATTGCCATTCTAGTCCATGAACTATCTCCCTAGGTCCTCCCCTAACTTTTTGACATTAGTTTTCCATTACTTGACCACAGGAGTAAAGATCTTCCTGGGATTTTACCATTTGGAGAACATCCTACCTCATGATGAGAAAAGAGGGTAGCAAAGATTAAAAAGCACATACTAACTTTGGAAAAATATGTAACAGGTTAGTGATATTGGTTGTCTCTGGGGAGAGAAACTAGGTGGGATGAGGAACAAGGGTAAAAAGGAGACTTTATTATATTATTACCTTTTATACCTGTCAGAGTTGAACTTATTTGATTATACCACCTATTCAAAACAAATTTTATAATAAAAATAATATATTGGGTCTTCTGAGCTGGTGGTAGTCTCTGCCTGATGAACTGTGAAGAAGAGATATATACCAAGATCATATGGGCATACAGAGGAGCATATCTTTATGCTGGATGTCATGATAAAGTAGCCTAATTCTTAGGTACTCAACCCTCAGGGTCAATGATAAATGTATGGCAAATATATCTTTGACCATGTAATGTCACCAAGTTTGAATCAGTAAAGTGAATCACTACATTCTTTCAGTTATAAAAGAAGCCAAACCAGAAGACTTCAGCTTAATTTTTTAAACATACAACAGTCACAGTTAGAAAAACTCCTTCAGTATACAAATTCAAGTTCTGCAGGGGAGTCTCAAATCTTTTCTATTTCTAAACAGATCCTTACCAGTAATCAGCTGCTCTAAACGGACACGCTCATGGGCAGCATGCTGATCCACTAAGACTAGCAGATTTCCACCTAGAAGATGAGCAAGGATTACTGGAGTTTCAAATTCTCAGATCTAGATTAAAATAATCATGTCGTGTGGAGGGGAAAAAAAAAAGGTTAATTCAAACTATTTAACACCATAAGCATAAGGGAACCATACATACTTAGTAGTAACAACTGTATCTTTCATTTCGTAAAAAATTGAAATTATGGGGAAAACTACAACAAATTTATCCGTGATGAAAAACTCTTCAGTTCATGGTATTTCATTTCTAAAACAAGGTTAAAGCCCTATATTCCTAATGTTTAAATACTGATCCTGCTTTATTAATTCAAACTGATACAATGAAGGACCTTAAACACATTATCATAATCAGCTGACTTTGATTTGCAAGCTACTCTGGAGCCTACGAAGAATGTAATTCTAGTACACTTTTTTTTTCCCCCAGAGAGTACACTTTTAATAAATGACGGATGTGATTTGCTTTAAGAAGCATTATAACCAGACATATAAATTCAGTTTGTTGGTTTAAATTATATAATAATTATATATTTTAAATTTAAGTGTAATTAGAATTTTTTTAAAAAACAGGCTTCTTCTGGACAATTTAAACTTTTCTCACAAACCATTTACATATTAAAAAGGTGGCCGCCAGATCTAGTACACTTTATTTTTTAAAGATTTTATTTATTTATTTGACACAGAGAGAGCATAAGCAGGGGGAGTAGCCGGCAGAGGGAGAGGGAGAAGCAGGCTTCCCGTTAAACAAGGAGCCTGACGCGGGGCTCGATCCCAGGACCCCGGGATCATAACCTGAGCTGAAGGCAGATGCTTAACCGACTGAGCCACCCAGGCATCCCTCTAGCACACTTTATTTTTTTATTTTTTTAAAGATTTTATTTATTTATTTGACACAGAGAGAGATAGCGAGAGCAGGAACACAAGCAGGGGGAGTGGGAGAGGGAGAAGCAGGCTTCCTGCCTAGCAGGGAGCCCGATGTGGGACTCGATCCCAGGACCCTGGGATCATGACCTGAGCCGAAGGCAGACGCTTAACGACTGAGCCACCCAGGCACCCTCTAGTACACTTTAGAGCAGAGGTCAGCAAATTTTTTCTGTGAAGGGCCAGGTAGTAAATATTTTAGGCTTTTTAGGACACATGGCTTCTGTCACAACTACTCAACTGTTCCTTTTGAACCAAAGCAGTCATAGACAATATGTTAACACTGTAGCTTGTGTTCCAATAAAACTTTTATTTGTGGATACTGAAACATTAATTTCATATCATTTTAACGTGTCAAGAAATATTATTCTTTTGCTTTTTTCAACCACTTAAAAATATAAAAACCATTCTTATCTCCCTGGGTGCACAAAAGCAGGCGATGACTGGATTTGGCCCTCAGCCATAGTTGGCCTTGCGTTAGACTCAGGCTTCTCAAACTTTGATCCAAACCTGTGGATCTTATTAAAATGCAGATTCTGATTCAGCAGATTAGAGATGAGACAAAGGATTCTACAATTTTTTTTTTTTAAGATTTTATTTATGGGGCGCCTGGGTGGCTCAGTTGGTTAAGCAACTGCCTTCGGCTCAGGTCATGATCCTGGGGTCCCGGGATCGAGTCCCACATCGGGCTCCCTGCTCGGCAGGGAGTCTGCTTCTCCCTCTGACCCTCCTTCCTCTCATGCTCTCTGTCTCTCATTCTCTCTCTCTCAAATAAATAAATAAAATCTTTAAAAAAAAAAGATTTTATTTATTTATTTGAGAGAGAGAGTGAGCATGAGCTTGGGGGGAGAGGGAGAAGCAGACGCCCCGCTGAGGAGGGAGCCAGATATGGGCTCCATCCCAGGAGCCTGAGATCACGACCTGAGCCAAAGGCAGACGCTTAACCAACTGAGCCACCCAGGCGCCCTGAGATTCTACAATTCTAACAAACTCCCAAGTGATGCTATTTACAGACCATGCTTTTGAGTAGCAAGGCTTTTGACTTTCAAGTGCAAGAGAGAAGGCAGAATGTCCTGACCCTAAAAGCCAAACCTACAGGAAAATCCCTTTCTCATTGACAGGAGGACTGACTCTCAATTATGTTAATACATCTTTTTATCTTGTAATTTTATTACTTTGGGCCAAAGGGTTGAGGTCTATTGCTATTGGCTATATTGAAATAAAGTTCTCCTCTTGAATTTGATCAAAATAGATAATTCCTGTTTTTCCTATTTCTACTAAAGAATCTAATGTTTCTATGACACCATCAAATTCATGGCATGAGAGCTTAAGACTTAAGGGGAAAAAGGAAATAATTTTTCTGACAGCATGTTCAACCATGGGAATAGGCCCCAAAATGTTGAATTTTAAATTCCTTTGAGGATAGGAGGAGTTGCAGCTGGTTGTGATGAATAAGAAACATCCTGTATTGGCAAAACAATGGAATAAATAAATAATTGTGAGGGAGTAACCTCAAACTTAAAACTGGAGGCACCTAGTGAATTACCAAGAGTCAGGGACCCTAGGAAATCAATTTTGTACCTGATGGTGGCAGACTGATTTATAGTGTACATAGGGTTCACAACATTTTCCATTCCTTGAATAAAGCAGAATATATGAAGGTAATTTAATCTGACATGTCAGAAGCTGTATTTTTGATATTCTAACACAACAGAATAGCAGTTTCATAAGGGCAAGGAATTTTATCTGTTATACTCCCAGCATGTATAATAGTACCATTTATTGAGTGTACAGAATATTTACAGAATAAATGAATGAACCCTTATTCTTTCAGGTATCATAACTGAACAACTCTATTTTATCACAGGTGAAAATATGCAATATAAAATGCCAATTTATGATTATATGGCATTAATTTCACTATAATTTAAAACAATATATTTGTTGATTACAAAAATATGTGCAAATATTAAAATAAGTCAATTATAGGAATAAACTGCTTTTAGTATTCATGAGTGACAGTAAAAACACATTTTGATTTAAAAAAATGTATTTATCTAAGAGTACTCTTTGGTGGTATCTAACTAAAGTCGACCTTTGAACAACATGGATTTGAACTGTATGGGTCCACCTATGTGCAGATTTTTTTCAATAAATATAGTACTGTAAATGTATTTTCTCTTCTTTATGATTTTGTTAGTAACAATTTCTATAGCTTACTTTATTGTAAGAATACAGCATATAATATATATAACATACAAAATAGGTGTTTATGTCATTGGTAAGGCTTTGGTCAACAGTAGGCTATTAGTAGTTAAGTTTTGGGGGAGTCGGAAGTTATACATGGATTTTGATTGCGTGGGGGTTTGGGGCACCTCTGCATTGTTCCAATGGTCAACTATAATCCAATGATAATACAGAAGCTCAAGAGAAATTTAAATAGGTCCCTTTTGCTTCTCTGAACATCTCAGATTTTGTGGCTACACTCATCTCAGGCGCCATTAGTAGAGATTTTGGTATTAAACAACAAAGAGGGGCACCTGGGTGGCTCAGTCAGTTAAGCGTCCGACTCATGATTTTAGCTCAGGGCTGTGGGATCGAGCACTGCACTGGCTCTATGCTCAGTGAGTGCAGAGTCTGCTTGAGATTCTGCTTGGGATTCCCTCTGCCCCTCCCCCTGCTCATTCTCTTTCTCTCTCAGATAAATAAATAAATAAATAAATAAATAAATAAATAAATAAAATCTTTAAACAACAAAGAATTCCAGGTAATCAAAACCTTGGAAAAAATCTATTTATTTTCCCAAAACAGTAAAACTACTAGAATTTGACTTTCACTTATATTTATAACAATTCTGACAGAACTTTTAATTTGCCTTTGATCTATGATGACATTTACGAAATAAATCTACAATGTAAGCAATGTAAAGGGAATACTTTGAAATACACAGAGAATAAACTGCTTCCAAACTTCCAAAGCACTCCCCTGCAGGTCTACCTGTCTGGACCCAAACCCTCCACTGGTGCTCAGGCCTCTCAGCCACCCGCACTACCAAGCATTCCTTGTAAATGTGTCCAAGAGTCTTCTAGGTAAAAACAAACAAACAAAAAAAAAACAAGCCTTTCACCCCCACCCTCCTTCAGTCCCTCTCTTCCATGTCACAGATTTCTGAGTCTCTCCTGGGGATCTCTGTCACCTGGTCCTGCAAAGTCATCCATTCAGTTCTGGAGGTCAGAAAACGAGGAGTCATCTCTGATGTCCCTGGCATACCCAATGCATCACCAAACCCTGCTGACTTTATCTCCTACATACTTTCCGATGCACTCATTTCTCTCCAGTCCATCCTGGTCTTTGTCAACTATCATTTTTAGATATTGCAATATCCTCTTACAGTCTCTCTGCAGTTACTGGGACTCTACCCCATCCCCAACCCATTCTCCATACTGCAACCAGAGCAATATTTTCAAAGTACAAATGTGATGTGACATGTGCCACTGCAAAAACAAACGATAAAAAAAGAAAACAAAAACTTTCCATTGTTTCCAATTAGTGTTGAGACCAAATACAAAGCTTGTAACTGGCACTTAAGATCTGGCTGCGACCTACTTCTCTGGCCTCATCTCCATGCTCTCACTCCCGCTGCCCTTGTCCTGCTTCCTCTCATGAGAGGAGAGGAAATCACATGTATGTCATTTGTCACTCCTCAGCCTAGAATACTCTTCCCTCCCTTCTTTACCTAGTTAGCTCACACTCATACTTCAGATCCCACTTTACCAAGAAAACTTTCCCAGGCTTCCCTGACTAAATCAAATCTCTCAGTACAGTTTCTTACAGCATCTTGTTTCTCAAGGCGCCTGGGTGGCTCAGTCAGTTAAGCGTCTGCCTTCGGCTCAGGTCATGATCCTGGGGTCCTGGGATCAAGTCCCGCATCGGGCTCCCTGCTCAGCGGGGAGTCTGCTTCTCCCTCTGGCCCTCCCCCACATCGTGCTTTCTCTCTCTTGCTCTCTTAAAAAAAAAAACAAGGGGCACCTGGGTGGCTCAGTCATTAAGCGTCTGCCTTCGGCTCGGGTCATGATCCCGGGGTCCTGGGATCGAGCCCCGCATCGGGCTTCCTGCTCGGTGGGAGGCCTGCTTGTCTCTCTCCCACTCCCCCTGCTTGTGTTCCCTCTCTCACTGTGTCTCTTTCTCTGTTAAATAAATAAAATCTTTAAAAAAAAACAACAAAAAAAAAGCATCTTGTTTCTCTCTTCTGTAACGTTAGCTAGAATTAAAATTTTAATGTTTATGTACTTATCTGTTTCTCTTACATGTGTATTTTTCCCCACCATTGTAGTTCTAGGGCCTAGTACAGTCCCTTTCATGCAATAGGCACTCAATCAATATTTGTTCAATGAGTTAATATTATTGTTTACAAACTATTATTGTTTTATTAAGGCAGGTCACCAAGATATTGTATGTAACTCTTGATAAACCTAGCAGAGTTCATTATATAAACTTTCTATTATTATAAAGGGAATACATGAAAACATCATAAAAAAGTCAAACAGTATAAAATATTTTAGAGAGTAAAAGATGAAATTTCCCCTTTCCCACTCTCATTGTCACTACTATTAATAGCTTAAAATGTATCTTATATATGTATGTATATATGTATACAAAGCTAACGTACTTTAAAACTGTTCTTTCATAATATTAATTTAGATTGGTTTTCCCAATTGGTTTTAATCTGTCCAAATCATTGCAACTGTATTGTATATAAAAAATACCTTAAAAGGAGGCTATCAGAAGACCAGGTGCTTATTAATCAAGGCTAAACTCCAGTCTTTTTTTTTTAAGATTTTATTTATTTGAAAGAGAGAGTGAGCGAGAGAGCAGGTGCAGAGGGAGAGAGAGAAGCAGACCCCCCTGCTGAGCAGGAAGCCCAATGCGGGGCTTGATCCCAGGACCCCAGGATCACGACCCGTGTGGAAGGCAGCTGCTCAACCAACTGAGCCACCCAGGCACCCCCTAAACTCCAATCTTACCTGCCTCACTATTCTCTTCAGTCTTGGTGCTCATTAAACAGGCAATAAACTTGTTATCCACTTGTTGGAGAACCTGCCATACATTAAAATAAGTGGTACAACACTAAAAAAAAAAAATTAATGAAGTCTTATCTGCATATAAAGAGATAAAAGTGTACTTAAATAAGAGTCTTTTGCATTATAACATTCATATCTAAGACTATGGTAAAGTGCTGATGAACCTGAGGGAGTCATTAGGAAGAATTTAAAAATGGGCAAGTAGAATGATCAGAACACATAAAGGAAGGAGACTACAGGCTAAGGATTCTAAAAGGGACATGCTAACAAACCTTAGAGTAGACCTGAAATGTTCCCAATAGAATGACTCTTATTAATAGGTAATATGACCAGAGAATTATTAATATGACCAAAAACTGCTAACAAATGGGGTTGAAATAAATTTTGAAAATCTATGCAAAGGCAAGGAAAACCATTTTGGAGGAGCTAGTCCCTTAAAGCAGTAAGTTAAAAGCCACCAGGGGCTTGAAGCCTTGGTGGTTCCTCTCTGTCCAGGTACAGATAAGGTTCTCCCCGTACTTCCCTGCCCCACTCCCCTAATTCTGGATCAAGAGCTTACTTTGCTCTGGCACCAGGTCAGTGCCAGTTTAGGAGTTTACCTATATCTGTCTAACTTCCTAATTTGTTTCCATACTGAAAATAAAGAGATGAAGACAGCCTGAGTGGTATAGGGAGAGGGCAAACTACCAAAGCAGATGAGACAAGGGGTCCCTTCTGTTAACAGAGGTCCTCAATCTGGAGTCTCCTAAGCCATGTCATTTATAGCCTCACACAATAGAAGGTCGTTTACAAAGGGGCACTGTTGTACACTTAAGGACAATGTCTCTACAGCATTTACTTGATTTATTAATTATTGTCAAAATATAAAGTCAATATATATAATCCTTGAAACTGTGAGCCTCAATCCATAATTCATCCCTCCAAACCTGCTCACACTACTAAAGACATTTTTTCTTTGTAATTAAAATTAGTACTTTGCTTTTTCTTCTGATAATAAAAGTTCCAGTAAGATTTTAAAGAACACATGTGCCTTGACCAGGGTGGTCTAGATCATCAAATAAATCCAGTTTCACAAGAGTTAGTCCAGCTTAGGTCTTACATATATTTTTATGAGATTTCAAAGTCAATTTTTTTACCTGCATCGAATGAATCATTTCTTTGGTGAAACGATAAGGATACAAGACATTGTGAATTTTAACCACCAGGCTTTTGGCCTGGCCACTGCTTACATCAACAGCAACCTAGAAAGACCCAGCATAAACATCATTTAAATTTTAATTCTTTATATCTGCAGAACTGTTTTACTAAAGGTCTCAAAGTGCTTTAAAACATTCATTTTCATAGAACCTATTAGAGGTGGGTTGAATTCAGGGAACTTACAGAAATTCCAAAAGCTCTGTGAATTATTAGTCTTAAATAATAATTTTTGGTTATAAATGAAATTACTAACCAAAACAATATTGTTTCAGAATAACAATTTGTTTATGAGCCACGATCAAGTCCTTAAATACATCTTATCTGAAAAGTCAGTAAATAAATGCTTATTTATTCTATATCTTCATTACAATACATGAAGTACATTCTGTGGTAACCCACTGAGAGAACATAAATTCACATCCGACAACGAACTGTCCTGCCAGTAGAAAACTCACTACTTTATATAATGATTTAACGTGTTTTGGTTTTTTTTAATTATCACCCCCCTAAATACTTTGCCAAAGCTGCAAGTCAGGTTTTCTAAGAGTGGCAAACACATTCACTATTCACACACTGATTACACATTACACGTTTAATCCAAAATGTGTGAGCTCCCAAAATGCTATGAATTCTGATTCCTCTTCTCTACATTAAATAGTATTTCCAATAAATTATTTGGAAACATGCCCACTATCCATTTGTAATTAAAAATTAGTACAGTCATTCATGCCCATAACTAACTTAAATGAAATTCAAATTTTAAAGTAATAAGCAAAGAAAAATTGCTGCAGACCCACCTCTGGATAACGGGCAAATACTGGATTTTCCCATTCTGAGAACAAAGACTGAAGTGATTCTCTACCAACAGTATCATCCACAGTATCTAAGGCAAAAGGGGACACGTATAGTTGGCATCAAGAGCTCAGAAAACAAAAGTAAATGGCATCTCATATATGGTGTGGTGCAGCTTCAAGACCAAAGATCAGACATACTGTTCCAATAGTCTACAAATATTCAGTGTTTGCTGGATCTCTAAATTGTTTTGATCTGTTACTTTTTAAACTAGAGTTGATGACTGTATCTTCTGGCATTATAGTTTTTCTCCAAAGTATTTTCAAGATACATTTCAGAATACAAGTCGAGAAGAAACTGGTTCAAATTCGTAGTCTTGCTTTCTTTAGATGAAAACATACCTTATGTATTTTTAGAAACAAAGAACAAACATAATGTCTGTAGCTTTTTTGAAAATAGGAATTTTGCTTACGTAAAACTACTACAATATGGAGCACAACTCCAATCTTTAAAAATCAGAGGTATTTTCTCAATCACAAGACACCACAGACTGTGCAAAATCACCAGTATTGACTTCAAGTCTGGAAAAGTAATTTCCGATCTAAATGCATGCACTGAATTACTTAGTTCTGCTGTTAAATAGGACCGTGGGGAATGCCTGGTTCCACAGCTGGCGCTGATCAAGCTTAATAATACAACCTGCTTTTTTAAAAAAAATGTTTTGAGTTAGGTGCTACAGAACATACCAGGTGTCCCAGCAATCTCTGTTACTGCCCCTACCTCTGTTCTTCTGTCTCATCACAGTCCTCTCTTCCCGAGCTCTTGGAAGGAAAGGAAGAACGAGGTCGCTTCTAAAAGGATGACACCTGTACTGAGATCCTAAATGTAAAAAGGAAACCTACACATTTGAACTCAAAATATAAATTATTAAAAAATCAAGTTGCATAAAAAATCTTTCAGCACAAACCAAATCAAGATATAAGGCAGACTACTAAACACTAGATTGACAGAGTTCTTTAATGAAGTTATGCTGCTCACTTAGGAACCTACATTAATGCTTCGTCCCATTATCCATCTATACCACACAATGAGCACCGAAAATAGATCACCGATTCTCAACGGGCACAATTTTGTATGCGGGACATTTGGCAACATTTGGTTGCCACAGCTTGGGTGAGGGGTGCTACTGGTATCTATCAGATAGAGGCTAGGGATGCTGCCAAATATCCTACAATGTATAGGACAAAGAAATATCTAGTCTAAAATGTCAACAGTGTCATGGTTGAGATAGCCAATATTAAATATATAGTGGTACTTGATTGTTATCTTTCACTACTTGGTGCAAACTTCACAAGTCCCCAATTTATAGGTCTCTTATACGCAAAATATGTTTCTATTATAACATTTATCCTCACCATATTATGTTTAGATAGCTGTCTTCCCTAATAGATTGTGAACTCCTAAAAGGCAAGTCAGTGAATCTGCAACCTAGCACAGTATGAACAGTCAATAAATGAATGAATACATGAATAGATAAGAGAATGAAAAGTTCTCAATATAAACTCCAAAGTCCAGTAAGATCCGGCCCAAATTCTTCCCTCTCTCTGAACGATGATTTTGAGTTTTAGAAATAATGCCTGAATTTGACAGTTTTTGAATAGGGGCAAAACATGATGAAACTATTATTTCAAAAAGATAAATCTGTTGAGCAAGGATTGGAGAGATTCATTCAGAATGATAAAATTAAAGGATAAGGAGAAATAAGGTTGTGTCACCATAATAGAAAGGACAGAATTAAAGGCATTTTAAAGAAAAAAACTGCCAGGGCTTGCAAACTTGACACTACTCCTTAAAATTACCTTTATAGATCTTCTCTTCTGTACAGTTTAATTTACCTCTTAACAATTCCTCTTAGGTAGCATTTTACGTATGGTTCAACAGTGTTCCAATGTCCTACCATACATCAATCCTCTCCAGACAGGTAACATTCCATGTGAATAGAGGGCGCTTAGGGGCCATCTTTCCATGGAACTTGTTTCTATACCCAACACACTTTATTTTTCCTTATGAAATTGAGTTAACATGATCCTTCAAAGTTCACTACAAGACTTGCGAATCCAGAAAGTTAAGTAGGTTGAAGTGTTTTAAACATCTAGATTGATTTCACAGGAGCAGATGTTTATGTTGAATATGGCAGCCGAGATTCCCCCTTTGTTTTAGCAACAACCGCCTCAGTTTAATGTAATCAAGTTCTTTTTTGTCATCATTTTAGAAGCAGTTGCATTTCAGGAAGATGAGGTGCCAATGCCTTAGGCTTACCTCTGATAAGCATTCAGTACAAATCAGGACATTAAGTTACACAGATTGAAAAATACATGTCTTTAGGAGCAACCTGAGAGTCTCAGGAGCAGTACTGAAAGACAAGGGTTTTCTCCTACTTAATACTTTGTAAGTTACTACAGTAATTATTTTTTCACAAGGAAAAAACTGGAAACCACTGAAAAATAAAGGTTTTATTTAACCTTAGATAAATCGAGCCTCCTGCTAGAGATATTCATCCTAGGGAGAATTACAAATTAATTTGCAATTACATTCATACAATTTACATTCTTTTGCAATATTCAAGACTTTTAATATGGATGCACATTTAATGTTTATCCTCCTGATGCCAAACCAAGATTATAGCCAGATGGAAATCAGCTTTACCATCTCCCAACATCTGGCTCTCAACACACTGCCGAAACCATGTCACTTTTAATGTTGACTGGGACCTGAGAACTCAAGAGTCCCAATGTAGGCTCTGATGGAGCCTTGTGGTACGATTTAAAAAGCTACATTATCTTCCTGAATAACAGCTACTTATAGCATAAACAGATCAAATGGGTTAGCATATGTATTATAATAAACTATATTTGAAAAGTATAGTTAGGAAAGTACATACTTTATCTACATTCCAAAAAATTTATGGTCAAGTCCTTTTTTCTAAAAACACAAATTCATCAACATATAGTACTGTACTGAGCCACAGATTATCTGGGAAACCTAGGATGATAACAGGATCATCCTGGCCCTTTACCTGGAAGCTGCAGAGAACAACTTCCAGTAAAATACCATGCTGACATTGCAGGAATTTTATGTTTAGGAGAGAGAAGAAAGTGGGGTAGGGAAGCACTGTGGATCTTCTCATCTATTAATAGTATCATTTTCATTAAAACCGGTCTCATCCTCCTACACGTCCACACACCCATAGACACATATACATACACTTCCATTCTATTATCAGTCGTTCATTGTATTTCTAGATATAAATAGTATTGGACCTAGAAAATCTTCATATACCATAAAACACATTTTATAATTAAACTTCAAAATGTTCCGTCAGCTGAGATAATCTCTTTGGGCAATGATTATCTCACCCCTTGCCCATTATTTCCACCTTTAAAAGCATTTCGTGCCAGTGAATACTACATGCTTACCGTTCTCATGTATGACATCCACAGCTACGGTTGTCAGGTCTTTAGTACAAGCAGCCCGAACATCCTCAGTAGGAGCAATGAATGTGCTGAGTCCAGTTATTTTGTTGATGTAAACCATTCTTCCCAGGGCTACATCAAAATGCTGCTGCCAGTCTGAAGAGCATGTGCTTGACTCCTCATCTCCAGAACAAGTTCTTGCTATAGATTCTTCACTCTGAAAACATGTTCCATTTTGGTCAGAGGTGGAATCCTCTATGTGACTCACTGACATTCTACGGGGAGAGTCAGGACCTCCTCCCTGTGGTTCCAGAGCTACAAGAACATCTGAATCCTTACTGACAACTTTAGAATGATTACAGAGTAACACCAAAGGAGTTTCTGGTATCACAGAATTCCCTGTTGTATTGTTATTAGAGTATGTTTCACTATCTTTATGGAAGGAATTATCCTGTGTGACAGGGTCCAACACTGGAATGATGCCACGCTCTGTTTCTTCATACTCATTTGGAAATAACTTACAAGAATCTAGGGTTAACCCACTGCACAAGTCATGGTCTTTGCTCCTGGAATCTGATAGTGGAAGTTCATCAAAATGACTCATCATTTCCATTGCTTGAGTCTCTCTTTCCGAACCTTTCATTCTGGATAATTTAGAGGCTAAAGATTTAGGAGACTGCTTGACACACAAAGCTTTTCTGTTAAAATGAGGTAACTCCCTTAGAGTTATAGGACTTTCTCTTAAGCAAGGCATCTGTTGTTCCAAACAATCTTCTTCATTGGAGAATGGAAACTTCTTTGAGTAAAGGATGTGACTTACTGATTGACAACTATTATTTGAGCCATTATGTTTCATAGTAGTGACTTTACAAATGTCTGAGTTGTCTAAGTGATTCTGGTCTGTCTGTGGAATGTCAGGTTCAACTTGAGGACTGAGACTAGTAGAGATTTCAAAATTATTATTTTCTTCCACTTCTATATTCAGAGGATTTTTAACCTTCCCATATTGCCTCTTAAACTTCTCTAAAGATCCTAGTTGTGAACTTAAGCTTAGCTTCTTATGGGCTATGGGTTTGGAGGAACCAATCAATTCATCTATTTTCTTACTACAATTTGAAAGATGTGTACGCCACAGGGAAGAAGAGGATGTGTCAGGTAATAAGCAACCTGCGTGTGGTTTTTTACTACTTGCCTGAGAAATAGAAACATTTTTATAAGTTGCTTTTGGTTTGTTCTCTAGCCCCAAATTTATATTTGTTCTGCACAATATTTTGTTAGACAGTTGGGCAAATTCTTTACTTAAAGTGCTGGTTCTATCTTTGATGTTTGGAGTCTCAACTGAATGGCATGCTCTATTTACAAATGTTTCTCTGGCACTCGCAGAACCAGGTTGAATACAGTTTTTAAGTAAATGTTCTCCTTCAGTTGATTTAGTTTGCTCATTTTGTACCACATGTGTTATAAAGCCAGTGGAACATAATTTAACTTGTCCATAACTAAAAATGTTTATTCCTCCACAATCACTAGGTTGTTTTTTTCTTTTCTCTTCCTCTCTCTGGGCACCATGTACTCTCAATAACGTTGTCGCAAAAGGCAGAGGCTGGCATCCCATTTCAGTAGCACCTTTAAATCTCTCTAGTTGATTCCGAGTTCCATTATTTGTCAGGATACTGGTAGCCATGCCATTAACAACAGTACTTGCATTCTGGATTTGTAGATCATCTCCACTCTTCTCAAAGCAGTATGATGTCTGAAAAGGGCTTGCCAACATTTCTGAACTGGTTCCACAGGGATTTTCTAAACAGTTAAGTTCTAAGCAAAGTTTTTTATGTTTTTCATTTTCTCCTGATTCTGAGACTTCAGCTGTCTGTTGTTCCAAGATCCTTGATTCTGAGCAAGAGCTATCTTTGATTTGTAAAGATGACTCCGTCACTTTACTATGGCCTGGGCCATCTGATTCATAAATGCGCAAAAATGAATCATTTGTCTTTTTTCTGATACCTTCCGAATCTCTAGAATTCTGTGTGTTTCTTCTGTTTTCTTCAGTAGCTTTTCTTTTCACAGCTTTTGATTGAAAATTAAACATTTCATAGGAATCCAAAATACTATTACATGCCTCTTGGAAACTGACCTGGTCACCCTTCTCATCAGATGACACATGCTTCTGAAGAGTAGCACTAAATAAACTAAAATCATTATCTTCACTAAATTCTTTAATGTCCTCACCTGATAATTCCACAAATAATTTTTCTTTCTTTAAAAACATTTTCATTCCTTCCTGAATGCAAACCAAAACAGTATCCCAGTTCTGAAATTCAATGAGTGTTTTTGCCGGCTCCATGCATACATCATATTCACAGGACGGGCCTTGCACATTGATTACATATATCCCGTGGAGCTCTGGGTGAGACCGATGCCGAGGACTTGAATTCATTTGTCTGGCAGCAGAGCCATTCTTTGGCTTGCATATAATACTTTCTTTCCTCAGTAAAAAGTCAATGAATTTATGAAGCTTTGTCCTTAAAATTAGTCTTTTGTTCACAAACAAAAATTGCATATTCTTATTATAATGCGCTTCAGAGCTGACATAGCCACTAAGCTCAAATTCCTTATATTTAAATTTTATTTCTCTTAATTTTTGGGACTTACCCAGTCCATAAATTTGCCAAAATCGGGAACATACGTCTTTGGTTTTGGGGAGCTGAAGAACCATGGAACCAGAAACATCATTTCTCAAAGAGAATGAAATGGAAGGGTGCATGAGTGAGAGAGCTTCTATTCTCTGCCTAACCTTCTCAAACTCCAGTCTAGGATCCATGCATTTCCTTCTTACAGGTAACTGATAAAATAGGTTATATATTGTTACTGTTGTCCCGGCACTTGGTCTAGTCAAGTCAGCTTCACAAGCTTTCAGGGCTTTTCCATTCTGAAACAGTTTCACAAAAGTTTTCCCTGTCCTGTTTTTCTTGGATGAAATTTCCACAGCACTGGCCATGTCAGCTATGCTTGCCAAGGCCTCCCCTCGGAAACCATAAAACCTAGGACTCTCCAAGTCCTGTACAGAGCTGCATTTACTAGTGAAATAACGATTTCCCACCTTGTCCATATCATCACTCCCCATCCCGAACCCATTGTCTATCACTTGAACTTGGAAGGTTTCCATATTCACCCTGACAGCCACACATTTCGCTTCAGCATCAATACTGTTGAGGGCAAGCTCCTCAACACACTGGCCTAAGGAGCATATAGCCAAACCAGAACGCAATCTGGCTTGTACTTCAACTGACAAGCACTTGATCATGGCAGGTAGAAAGCTGGTAAGAATGCCAGGCACTGGTTTCCTTCCCTCACTGGAAATAATTGCCTATGGGAGAAAAAAAAAAAGCACGCACACTATCAAAGCCTCAGAGTTACACAGCATTATCCATTTCTCTCAAGCATTACAAAGAAATACCATTTGAGGTAAATTAAATCTCTTATTAAACGTCACTGTAAAAAACAAAACAAAACAAATTACAGCTCTGATCTCTGGGCAGATCATACAGCTCATGTTTGGTGCAATGGATTTAATATCCAAAGCAGCATTTACAATTTCATAATTTTCACTGCTCCCTTCTAAATCCCACATGCCCTAAAGTGAAATCATAATCACAACTGAAGTTGACCCGTAAGGCAGTGTTCAAAATTCTAATCACTTCACCAAAAACAGATGTCTAAATTAAATTCAGCTAGAAATTCACAAAAAAAATGTCCAAGCTAGTTTCATAATATTTATACATTACACAATAACCATGACTTTTAGTAAAAACTCATCATGAAGTGTTAAGACAGAGGAAATTTAAAAAATCAAGCTGTGTATCAAGAAGAAATGGGCATTAAGAGATTATTATTCATTATTATTATTGGTTAAATGTTGCCTCAGAGGAAAGAGACTGGGAATGGAAAAGGGTAAAGCAGGACTTGCCTTTTCATTATCAACTTTTCTGTATCAGTTGATTTTTACATCTTGTTCACACATTACTTTGATAAAAAGTTTTCAGAAGGTCCCTGTATTAACAGTCTTTTGGTATTTACAGATGGCTACACACTACCTTCACAATAGTGATGGTCTGGGGCTGCCTGAACTTGACTTTACGTTTTCCTGTCAGGTATAAAATATTAAGATTATAGTGCCACTAAAGGTCTCCTCCCTTCTTCATAAGTGAGACAGCAGCAGGAGCTGCACCTCTCGCAGGTGGTAGGGCTAGTTTTCTAAATCCGGGAACACCAGAGCTATAATCGCAGATCTGATGTTTTTTAAGGTAGGCAACTTTGCAGCCGGCAGCAACTGAGAGGTAAACATTTAACTGGTATTCCGACTGTTACCCAACTTAACGACTTCTTGATGACATCCCAGTCTTTCCCGGGCCACAGTCAAAGGGGACGATTCGGTCCGGGCCTCCATCGGCGAAAGCTCCGCGGGGGCAGGACCATCCCCCAGGCTCAGGCTCAGGCTCCACCCCGTCCCCTCCCCCCGACTCCCAGGCCGAGCCCGGCCGCCCTAACGCAGGAGGCCTCCGGCAGCCCCTGCGCAGCTGGGTCCCAAACACGCCCGCGGCGGGCGTCAGGACCTTTCCGCCGTTAGAAGGGCTCCCGGAACCGTCCCTTCGACGCGTGCTTTCCCCCAAGTCACCTCGAACACAGCTTCACCAACTCCCGGTTACCAATCGCCTCGGACGCGGGGCGCGGGCACGTTGGCTCGCGAGGCTCATGCACGCGCCACGAGCATGCGCTTCCGAGGCGACTCGCGGGGAACGCGCGTTTGTCGGTGACACCCAAATGCGCATGCGTACCAGCTGTTCTCTGATTGGGAAACTAGGTGGGTGTGTGTATGTGGGGGGGGGGGTCTCTTCACATTGGTACCCGAATTCTCAATAGTTATACCCCTTTAGCATGGTGTGAAAAGCTGTTTCCAGCAATTTTCACTTTTGCTTTTCTTGTGTTCCTTTCCCCCTTCCTCCTTCGTACTACCTACCATTTAATTCAATATGTTATTTTGTGTTTTGTAGGTCTTCTCTCACTAGAATGTAAACTATTTGAAGGTAGGGATTTTATCCATTTTGTTTACTTTACAGTGCCTGTCCTGTTAGGCATTCAGTGGATGAATCACAGCCTTCCATCTTATACAGTTGTAGCATTTCAGAGGTGGAAAAGACTGAGAAACTAGCTCGACCCTCTTAACTTACAGGTAAAGACACCAAGACTCATCTACTTTTTTGATATGTTCCTAATGCCACCGCAGCTCCTTTTCTGACTGAATGAGAACTGTAAGAACATTGCGAGAATAGGTGTTTGGGAAATTATTAACCAATCCTCAGTTTTTGCTTTCTGTCTCATTTTCATCGAAACCTATTATTTTCAAAAATTGTAATTTATGACAAACTTGTTAAATCCAGTAATCATTTCCTATATACCTGTTTAATGGCTGACCAAGCCAAACTGGGAAACATGAAGGGCTGATGAAGCAAAATCCTGATTATTGCTTGTAGGGCTGCCCTAACAAAATACCAGGCTGAGTGGCTTAAACAATAGAAATTTATTTTGTCACAGTTCTGGAGGCTAGAAGTCTGAGGTCAAGGTGTTGACAAGTTGATTTCTTCTGAGACCTCTCTTCATGGCTCACAGATGGCTGTCTTCTCCCTATCTTCACATGTTCTTTCCTCTGTGCACATACATGTCTGTGGCCAATTTCCTCTTTTTTTAAGGACACTGGGGCATACTGCATTGGGGCCTTCTCTAATGACCTCGTTTAACCTTAGTTACCTCTTTAAAGGCTCTATCTCCAGATTGGCACATTCTGAGGTACTGAGTGTTAAGACTTCAACATATGAATTTGGGGTGGGCTGGGGGTGTGTGATGTAATTTAAGCCCATAACATAGCTTTATATGAAATCCTTGCCCAGAGGAAAGGAATGACAGCAGAAACTCCAGAAAAGTAAAAGTAATTAGACCAAAATGTCATTTGAACACCTAACAAATTGCAATTGTGGTATTTGTTATTATTAGGTGTGCAAGTTCCTGAAGAAAACTTCATGGAAACCATTTTAAAAAGTGATTCAAGGGTGCCTGGGTGGCTCAGTCAGTTAAGTGTCTGCCTTCAGCTCAGGTCATGATCCCAGGATCCTGGGATCGAGCCCCACATTGGGCTCCTTGCTCAGGTGGGGAGCCTGCTTCTCCTCTCCTTCTGCCGCTCCCCCCACTTGTCCTCTGTCAAATAAATAAAATCTTAAAAAAAAAAAAAAGGTGATTCAAAGTAACTGTTTTCTCTTTCAGCTCTCTTTAAATTACATCAAAATTCGGGCGCCTGGGTGGCTCAGTCGTTAAGCGTCTGCCTTCGGCTCAGGTCATGATCCCGGGGTCCTGGGATCGAGTCCCGCGTCGGGCTCCCTGCTCGGCGGGAAGCCTGCTTCTCCCTCTCCCACTCCCCCTGCTTGTGTTCCTGCTCTCACTATCTCTCTCTCTGTCAAATAAATAAATAAAATCTTTAAAAAATAAATAAATAAATAAATAAATAACATCAAAATTCTCTTCCCACAGATGTTTACTGAATAAATACCTCTTATTTTGCCCCAAATGAAGTTCAGCAAAGATAAAGACAGTACCCTATGCAGAAGGTTCTAATGTATTTTTATTTAGAATTGTGTAGAGTCTGTCATCTTTCTATCATACATATAATATACAGTAATATTCAAATATCTGATACTAACATAACTTACTGACCAATTCTAATACTGAACACAGACTGTTCTATATTAACAATAAAAACAAAACCAGTGAGTTTATCTTAGAAAATTTAAATTCAGGTCATTATTTCACAATCTGGAAATCTGAGTAATCCAACTTTACGATGACTTTCTCATTCCTGAAGTTTGCTCTGTCGATGTGTGATTTGGGACTTCCTCTTGTCTCAAGCCATTCCTGCATATGACGCACTTTAGAGATGGGACCTTGCAATTGTCCTTGCACTGTGCCCTCGTCAGTGTTCTGGACCCAGCCAACCAATCCCAGCTTTTTACCCTCAGCCTAAGGGAAAGAAAAATACGAGAGAAAAATCCAGTGAGATTGAACAAAACAGTGAGACTACAATGTGTTGTCAGAATCTTGGCCTAGAATCAAGCCACTGAAACTAATTTGATGTTGTCCAGAACAGTCACAAGAGAACTACAGCAAGGAGAATCTCACTGACCTTAACATGAAGTGTTGGCCATTTGACTCCATTTCCTTTTACCCTATAAAACCTAGGCACTAGAAATTTTCACTACGTAGTCAATTTGGTTAAGTACTAAAGACTTAAGTACTAAAGCAAATCAGATGCTTTTAAAATGACTCCCTAAGGCTGATTGTTGTTAGGATCCTGGGCTGTATCTTGCTCATTTTCCCTTCTCCTAATCAAGAATCTAGTGGGTATATTAAATAGAAAAAGCATGAAGTTATCTGATCCTTCTCTTTGTCTTCAGCCAGGACCACACCTAAACAAATCCAGATGAATGAGTATCCATTGTATCTTTAAAGATCATTATTTCCTGGGCAACTCATTCCTTTGTTCTCACTTTAGAAAAATTGTCTAACCCAAGGTCTTTATGATGCATCCAAAGCCCACGTTCCGTCCTCCTCCTACAGAAGGAAAAAGCATGTAGTGATCAGCCTCTGAACATCAAAGTTTCATGAGACTACATAACTATTAGGTTTTTACTTGACTTTCTTCTCTTCTGTCTAAATAATCACACCTTTAAAGTTGAATTTATGAAGACCATCTAATCATTGTAGTTGCTTTTCTCTTAGCCTTTCCAATGTTCTTTCCTTTAAGTCATGAAACTGTGGAATGACTGAAAACTGGGAAAGGTAGCAATGTTTAGAGGTAATTTTTTTTTAGTTTGCAAGCAGAAATATTAGAAAAGTTATCATTTAAGTAACCTATCTAAATGGAAGGAATTGGATTACAAAAGAAAATGGGAGTTACCATGACTGCATGCCCAAATGCCAGAGGAGTGACCTAGTAAATATGGGAAATTGCTGCAGTTGGCCAAAGAAAATGTTATGCACAGCAAAACCATGTTTGATGAGAAACTAAAGTACCTATCAAATCAGTTATGTTCAAAACAAAGACATGCTTGTATAATGAACAAAAGAGACTGCAGTCAAATAACAATTTAAGGAATACAGAGGAAATTAAGGAAGGAAGAAAAATAGAAGATACCTATAGCACGCATTAAGTGCCAAAGATGAGGGCATAAAAAAGGATGCAGAGAATGGATTTTAAGGAAGACTACATCCAATTTACTTTGTATAACAATTGCTCTCTTCTGCTTCAAATTAACCTAGGACAGTCAGCTATCCCCAGCTCTTCAAAGTTACCTTATATGGTAACTAGCTATAATAATGATTGTATTGAGTTTTGAGCAGGAGTTTACAAAGTCAAATAAGTTTTTAAATTGCAATGTGATTTATCTGAACTCCTAAGAGTGAAAAAAACACTCCCAAATTTGATTAGTGTTGAGAATGGGAATTTCCTGTAGGTTTTATTTGTGCATTTGATTCTGTTTTTTATTTTTAAATACCATAATGTTGCTGACTCATGTTCCATTTTGAGTATCTATCTAAAGAAGCAAATAGTGTTGGGCGCCTGGGTGGCTCAGTTGGTTAAGCGACTGCCTTCGGCTCAGGTCATGATCCTGGAGTCCCGGGATCGAGTCCCGCATCGGGCTCCCTGCTCAGCGGGGAGTCTGCTTCTCCCTCTGACCCTCCTCCCTCTCATGCTCTCTGTCTCTCATTCTCTCTCTCTCAAATAAAAATAAAAATAAAAAAAATAAAAAAAAAGAAGCAAATAGTGTTTGTTCCTAAGAAAATTCCAAAAAGCTAATTCTTCCTCATAACCATATTCTGGAAACATTATTTTAAGTAATATAATCACCAACTCCAGTTTCAATCTAAAAAGAAAGTCCCGGGGCGCCTGGGTGGCTCAGTCGTTAAGCGTCTGCCTTCGGCTCATGTCATGATCCCAGCGTCCTGGGATCGAGCCCCGCATCGGGCTCCCTGCTCTGCGGGAAGCCTGCTTCTCCCTCTCCCACTTCCCCTGCTTGTGTTCCCTCTCTCGCTGTGTCTCTCTCTGGCAAATAAATAAATAAAATCTTTTAAAAAAAATAAATAAAAAGAAAGTCCCTTCAGATCAATAACCTAGACTTCCAACTTAGGAAACTAGAAAAAGAAGATCAAGCCAAACTCAAAACAAGCAGAAAGGGGGCGCCTGGGTGGCTCAGTCATTAAGTGTCTGCCTTTGGCTCGGGTCATGATCTCAGGGTCCTGGGATCGGGCTCCCTGGTCCGCGGGAAGCCTGCTTCTCTTCCTCCCACTCTCCCTGCTTGTGTTCCCTCTCTCGCTGTGTCTCTCTCTGTCAAATAAACAAAATCTTTGAAAGAGAAGAAAAAGAAAAAAAAAAACAAGCAGAAAGATAAAAATAGTAAAGATTAGAAAGATCAACTAAGGGCGCCTGGGTGGCTCAGTTGGTCAAGCGACTGCCTTCGGCTCAGGTCATGATCCTGAAGTCCCGGGATCGAGTCCCGCATCGGGCTCCCTGCTCGGCAGGGAGTCTGCTTCTCCCTCTGACCCTCCCCCCTCTCATGCTCTCTCTATCTCATTGTCTCTCTCAAATAAATAAATAAAATCTTTAAAAAAAAAAAAAAGAAAGATCAACTAAATTGCCAAACCTCTAGCTAGACGAATAAAGAAAAAAAGAGAGAAGGCTCAAATTACTAAAATCAGTAATTAAAGAGGGGACAGTACCAGCAACCTTACAAAAATAAAAAGGATTATAAGGGAATACTATAAACAACTGTGTGCCAACATATTAGAGAACTTAGATGAAAAGGGAAGATTCCACGGGGCGCCTGGGTGGCTCAGTTGGTTGAGTGACTGCCTTCGGCTCAGGTCATGATCCTGGAGTCCCGGGATCGAGTCCCACATCGGGCTCCCTGCTCGGCAGGGAGTCTGCTTCTCCCTCTGACCCTCCTCCCTCTCATGCTCTCTGTATCTCATTCTCTCTGTCTCAAATGAATAAATAAAATCTTTAAAAAAAAAAAAGGGAAGATTCCTAAAAAGACTCAAACTACTAAAACTGACTCAAGAAGAAACAGGCAATCTGAATAGGCCTATGACAAGTAAAGAGATTGAGTTAGTAATTTAAAACTTCCTACAAAGAAAAGCCCAGGACTAGATGGCTTCACAGGTGAATTATACCAAATGTTTAAATCAGACTCTTTCACCAATCCTTCACAAACTCTTCCAAAAAAACAGAAGAAAACTCTTCCCAAATCATTCTATTAAGCCAGTATTACCTTCATATCAAAACCAGGCAAAGACATCACAAGAAAACTATAAACTAGTATCACTTGTGAATATTGACGCAAAACTCAACAAAATATGAGCAAATCAAATCCAGCAACATATAAAAAGGATGGCCCACCATGAAAAACTGGGATGTATCCTAGGAATGCAAGGTTAGTTCAACATAGAAAAATCAATACACCGCAGTTTAAAAATCATATTAACTAAAACACAGTATTAATAAAATATAACAAACCATATTAATAAATAAAACAGAAACCAGATGAAAACAGATGATCAACTCATTGATGAAAAAAAATTTTGACAAAATCCAACACTCAAACTAGGAATAGAATGAAACACACTCAACTTGATAAAAAGGCATCTGTGAGGGCACCTGGGTGGCTCAGTTGGTTAAGCGACTGCCTTCGGCTCAGGTCATGATCCTGGAGTCCCCGGATCAAGTCCCGCATCGGGCTCCCTGCTCGGCAGGGAGCCTGCTTCTCCCTCTGACCCACCCCCCCATGTGCTCTTTCTCATTCTCTCTCTCTCTCAAATAAATAAATAAAATCTTAAAAAAAAAAAAAGTAAAAAGAAAACCCACAGAATAGAAGAAATATATGCAAATCTTTTAAGTAACAAGGGACTAGTATCCTGAATATACAAAAATTCTTACAATTCAACAATAAGAAGACATAGCTCACAGCAAAGGATTTAAATAGACATTTCTCCAAAAATGATATATTTTATTTTCTTTCATGTGCCAATAAACACACAAAAAGATGCTTAACATCATTAACTATTAGGAGAAGGCAAACAAAATCACATACATACACCAAGTATCTTACATACACCAGAATATTATTCAGCCTTGAAAAAGAAGGAAAATCAGATACATGCTAGTGAAATAAACCAGTCACAAAAGGACAAATACGGTATGATTTCACTTACATGAGGTACCTAGAGTAGTCAAATTCATAGAAACAGAAATTGTGATTACCAGGAGCTAGGTAGGGAAAGGGGGAATTAGGAGTTATTGTTTAATGGATACAGAGTTTCAGTTTTGCAAGATGAAAGAGTTCTGTGGATGGATGGTAGTGATGGGTTGCACAATGATGTGAATGTACTTAAGGTCACTGAACTGTACACTTAAAAATGGTTAAAATTATAAATTTTACATTATGTATATTTTACCACAATTTTTTTTTTTTTTATTTATTTGAGACAGAGAATGAGAGAGAGAGAGAGCACATGAGAGGGGGGAGGGTCAGAGGCAGAAGCAGGCTCCCTGCCGAGCAGGGAGCCCGATGCGGGACTCAATCCAGGGACTCCAGGATCATGACCTGAGCCGAAGGCAGTCGCTTAACCAACTAAGCCACCCAGGCGCCCTATTTTACCACAATTTTTTAAGAAAGTGTTTTGCAGGGCGCCTGGGTGGCTCAGTTGGTTAAGCGACTGCCTTCAGCTCAGGTTATGATCCTGGGGTCCCGGGATTGAGTCCCATATCGGGCTCCCTGCTCAGCGGGGGGTCTACTTCTCCCTCTGACTCTCTTCCCTCTTGTGCTCTCTGTCTCTCATTCTCTCTCTCAAATAAATAAATAAAATCTTTAAAAAAAAAAAAAAGAAAGTGTTTTGCACAGTTTCCAGGTTTTTGAGGTTTTCTAGTTTTCTTTCTGTTATTGATTTGTAGTTTAGTTCCATTGTGGACGGAGAACATGCTTTGTATGACTTCAATCTTTTAAAATTCATTAATACCTTAAAATGAAATAAAACAACAAAAAATCACAATGACATACCATTTCATACTCACTAGAATGGCTCTAATAATAAAGATAGACAATAATTATTGACAAGGATCTGGAGAAATTGAAATTCTCATACATTATTAGTGGGAATATAAATGGTACAGCTGTTTTGAAAAATAGTTTGGCAGTTCCTCAAAAAGTTATACCTAAACTTACCAGGTGACCCAGCAATCTGCTCTTAGGTATATATACCAAAGGGAATTGAAAACAATGTTTACATAAAAACAAATACATAAATGTTCACAGAATCATTATTCATAATAGCCTAAAAGTGGGAACAACCTAGATGTCCATCAATTGGTGAATGGATATATAAACTGTGGTATAGCCATACAGTGACATATTATTCAGCCATAAAAAGGAATGAAGTAGGGGCGCCTGGGTGGCTCAGTTGGTTGGGCGACTGCCTTCGGCTCAGGTCATGATCCCAGGGTCCTGGGATCGAGCCCCGCATCGGGCTCCCTGCTCGGCAGGAAGCCTGCTTCTCCCTCTCCCACTTCGCTTGCTTGTGTTCCCTCTCATGCTGTCTCTCTCTCTTTCTCTCTGTGTCAATTAAATAAATAAATAAAATCTTTAAAAAAAAAAAAAAAAGGAATGAAGTACAGTAGTCCCTCTCCATCCGTGGTTTAACTTTCCATGGTTTCAGATACCCTCAGTCAACCATAGTTCAGAAGATGATCATCCCTCTGAAGTGTCATTAGAAGGTCAGCAGTAGCCTAATGCTACGTCACAATGCCCACATCATTCATCTCAATTCATTTCATCATATAGGCATTTTATCATCTCACATCATCACAAGAAGGGTGAGTATAGTAAAATAAGATATTTTGAGAGAGAGAGAAAGACTACATTTACATAACTTTTATTATAATATATTGTAATTTTTCTATTATTTTCTATTATTAGTATTGTATTTCTATTATTTTCTATTATTAGTATTAACCTCTTACTGTACCTAATTTATAAATTAAATTTTATCATTGGTAGGTCCATATAGGAAAAAGCATAGTATATATAGGGTTTGGTACTAACCACAGTTTCAGGCATCCACTGGGGGGCTTGGAATGTATTACCTGCAGATAAGGGGGACTACTACACTGATACATGCTATGATATGGATAAACCTGGAAGACACTGTTAAGTGAAAGAAGCCAAATACAAAAGACCACATATTGCATGATTCCATTTACATTAAATGTCCAGAATAGGCAAGTCCATAGAGACAGAAATGAAGTTAGTAGGGGCTGGGGGGGAATGGGATTTCTTTTTGTTCTGGAATTAGTGCACAACTTTGTGAATACACTAAACACCACTAAATTACACACTTTTATTTAAAAGCGTGAATTTTATGGGATGTCAATTATATTCCAACTTTTAAAAAAGTTCCTTTGAGTACTCTCATCATTCATTCCAGGAATGAGTGATTGATGGGATTGAATTCAGAGGCCAGATGATATCAACATATAGACTGTCATGAAAGAAAACTGTTAAAATGAACACATGGTTAAATGACCGTAAGCGGTAAAGAATAAGCTACAAGTCTAATTAAGAAGAAAAAGAGATGGCATTTTCTTTTTTTTTTTTAAAGATTTTATTTATTTCTTTGACAGAGAGAGAGATAGCGAGAGCAGGAACAGAAGCAGGGGGAGTGGGAGAGGGAGAAGCAGGCTCCCAAGGAGCAGGAAGCCCGATGCGGGACTTGATCCCAGGACCCTGGGATCATGACCTGAGCCGAAGGAAGACGCTCAACCGACTGAGCCACACAGGAGCCCAGAGATGGCATTTTCCTTGTAGTTTTCCAAATCAATATTTGTTGTCTGTTTCTTTTATTGTCTCTCTGAACTGGGGGGTATGGGGACAGTAGAGAAAGAGATGGGCTATACTACTGTCTGGTCCTTTTCCCTCAACAACTTTAATCTTTGAAGCTGTCACCCCCATTTACTAAGTCACAGGAATTTACCCTGCATAACTGGTACCAAAGCTAACTGCAACATAGCTCTTGCTATGATTTTTCAGCAATTCTCTTTCAACAAGCACTTCATATAGGAGTATGAAACAGGAGGAAATGATTTGCAAGTGATTGGAAAAAAGAGATAATGACATGTAACATTCATTTTTCAAAGATTTCAGGATTGAATTTTATGTACCACAGTAAGGAATGTGACACTTGGAAAGTTCCGCAGTCTTAACTCATTATTTTTGGGATTGGCCATACATTGGGAAGGCAATAGCCTGATATCCCCTTAACAGAGACAGAAGGGAAATTGAGATTGCAACTGCATGTGCATGTTGTGGGAAGATTAGTGACATTAAGGCAGAGGTACAGGCTGTCCATGGTTTGTTCATCCCCACAGTTACTCCATATTACTCTAATAGGAACACTAGACTCCATGTTCAGTGTTAACCATTACTTACCCTGGAGTAAATCAACTATTTTCATGAGAAAAGCTTTAGCTTAAAGAGGTAACTCTTCTTTCAGAGCCATAATGAATAGAAAGGAATCAAGTGGGGGAATGGAGAAGGTTGAAGAAATGAAAGAGGTCTGAAGAAAATGCAGCAGCTACAGAGGAAGCAATTACGTAAATTTCATAACTATCATGAGTTCACCTAAACGCCATCTGACTGGGACACCTGAGTGGTTCAGTCGGTTAAGCGTCTGCTGTCGGCTCAGGTCATGGTGCCGGGAGCCTGGGATGGGGCCCAAAATCAGGCTCCCTGCTCAGCGGGGAGTTAGCTTCTCCCTCACTCATGCTCTCTCTCTTAAGTAAACAAATAAAATCTTTAAATGCCATCTGATCAACATTAGCCCTCCTACAAGAACTGTGATCTGGTTTGATGAGGCCACAACAGGGAGAACTGGGGAATCCCTTAATTCCCCTTGGGAAGAGAGAAGCTCATTAATATGTGTCTAGGTACCCTGGTACCACTGTCAGAAAAGAACGATAATAACAGCACATGATTCTGCCATTTACATTGTCTTTCATCCACTGCAAGGCATTTTCATTCCCATTGCTCTACAAACCACCATGCAGCTACCAAAAAGCGGGCTTCTCCCAAGGCACATTTATTCGTCAGGAACATGGTCTCTTGTTCCCCTACACGTAACCTAGGTATGTCCCCAAAGCCTGTAGGCCACATACCTGAGTGTACTTGCGGAAAAACACCCCTTGGACCTTCCCAAAAATTTCATAATCCACTGATATCAGGGTGTCCCCTTCTGCCATGTTCATGCCTACACCTGTCAGAGACCAGAAAAGTAAAGGGCTCATTATCCTATTCCAGGACCCCAAATCCCGAGGAAGAAAGGGCCAGACCCACACTTCTCCATCTGTAACCACTGCGACCTCACCCTGACATTATGGTCCTCCAACGCCAGAGCACGCAAGCGGACACGTGCAAGCCCGGGTGTGCGAAGTAACAGGAAGACACCTGGGCCAAGGAGCTTTGGGTCTCAAGTGCCCACAGAGGCCCCCTTTGGGGCAATGACCTGCTTATCCAATTGCCTCCCCACACCCGTCCCCCGTCGGGCTTCCTCTCCATCCCTTCCTCTTCCCAGGGACCCAGCTTCCATTGGCCACCATAATCCCCTTCTACTAACATTTTAGGGGTATCAAACTATGGACACGCTACGGGGCCCTATCTCAGGCTCACCCTCCTCGTCCTCCTCTCGGGCGCCCGTGATTACACCGGCGACCAGCACGCCAACGGTTCCCACAGCCGGGTAACCTCGGCGCCCGGAAGCCTAGAGAGCGGCTCCTCCTTCGCTGTCTCACGCCCATCACCTCCAGCAACCAATCAGAAATGGCGCGCTCAGCCCAGAGCCCGCCCAGAGGGTGGGATTTCCAAACGCTCTTGTCTGAAAGAAGTAGCAAGCCTCAGGTTGGGGATCTGTCCAGAGTCTTAGCTCCGATTCTACAGACCCAGGCCTCACCCCACCTCTGTCACTAAGCACATTTTTTCTCATTTTTTTCGTGGGGAGAAAGGCGTAGATGAAGAAGGACTTGAAATAAATTCACTCACTCAATAAATATTTACTGAAAGCCTTCTGTATGCCAGACACAGTTCTAGGTGGTTGACCTACATTAGTGGACAAAAAGGATCACTGGCCTGGAGGAACTTAAATTCTGGAGGTGGGAGATGGAAAATAAACATTAAATACATAAATAAATTGAATAGGACACATACAGGCATACCTTACCTTACTGCACGTCACAGATACTACGTTTTTTACAAACTGAAGGTTGGTAACCCTGCATTGATTAAGTCCAACACACCATTTTTTCCAACCACATTTGCTCATTTTGTGTCTCTGAGTTGCACTTTGGTAATTCTCACAGTATTTCAAACTTTTTCATCATTATTATATTTGTTATGGTGATGTATGATCAGATTACAACTCACTGAAAGCTCAGATGATGGTTAGCATTTTTGAGCAATTTTTTAAAATTAAGGTATGTACATTTATAAAAAAAGTATGTACTTTTTTTAGATATAATGCAAATGCATACTTAATAGATTACAATATAGTGCATGAGGAAACCAGTGCATATAAAAGCTATATTTCTGGGGCGCCTGGGTGGCTCAGTTGATTAAGTGTCTGCCTTCAGTTCAGGTCATGATCCCAGAGTCCTGGGATGGAGCCCCATATAGGGCTCCTTGCTCAGCGGGGAGCCTGCTTCTCCCTTTCCTTCTACCACTCCCCCTGCTTATACTCTCACTCTCTCTGTCAAATAAATAAATAAAAATCTTTAAAAAAAAGTTTTATTTCTATTTGACTCACTTTATTGCAGTGATTGGAACAGAGCCCACAATTTGTCTGAGGTATGCCTGTACCTTTCTGCCCTGACTTCTTTCAGTTCTCCTCAAATTTGGGGCCATGCCCCAGTCTGGAATGGTAGCAAGGGAGATATGTGAATAGGAAGGCCCAGAGGAGGTTACTCCTCCTCCTGTGTTTCTGGGAGCTGCTTTACCTTACTAAGAAAAATCTAAATAATGCTTCTCTAAATCAATCAATCACAAGCACATGCAAAATAACCCATGGCTCCAGAATCACCATTGAATCAATTGAAGCCAAATGACCAAAATGCATGAATTTCTTTTGAGAAAACGGAATTGTCAAGGGAATTGTGGCTGATGATTATTAAAGGTACAGTTACCTTGCAGGCATTTGAATCTAGCTACCCTTATGATTAAGAATGTATGCAGGAAAACTGTAGTATTTATTTTTCTTCTTTGAATAGCTTGTATACATTACATCCCTTCATAACATAAGGCTCCATATGTGAATATTCCAGGTGGGCAGACTTGGTGAAGTGAGATGGATTTGCAATGGAAGCCATAAAGATTAATCATTTCACTTGTTCCCCCACTGAAAAGTGAGGATCCAGAGCCTGAAGAATCATATAACCTCAGTGCCAGAGTGGGGGTGGGGTGGGAAGCTGGACTGAATGTTATTCTTGGCAATATTTGAAAATAATGGCTAAAAAGAGTGCCTGGCTGATGTTATTTCTTTCTCTAAAATTCACTTTTATTTTTATCTTTTTTATTTATTTATTTATTTTTAGAGGGGGAGGTGGGCAGAGGGCTAGGGGGAGAGAGAATCTTAAGCAGGCTCCACATCCTGTACAGAGCCCAATTCAGGGCCTGATCTCACAACCCTGAGATCCTGACCTGAGCTGAAATCAGGAGTCCCTTATCTTTATTTTTTAAAGATTTATTTATTTTAGAGAGAGAGCACTAGCAGGAGGGGGAGAGGGAGAGGGAGAATCTCAAGCAGGCTCAATCTCTCATGACCCTGAGATCACGACCTGAGCTGAAACCAAGGTCAGATACCCATCTGACTGCGCCATCCATGTGCCCCTAAAATTCATTTTGAAAAAACAAGTTTCTCGATAGAATTAAAAAAACTATTGTCTACTACATATGAGACACTGTAGGCTATACAAAGATGAATGATATAATCTTCGTCTTCAAAGAGTTTTTTATTTAGTATAAGGGACAAATATGCATATACATAATGACAATAAAGTGCACAACATGCTAGTCAATCCCATGAACATCCATTGAGAGCTCATCATGACTCAGCCCTGTGCTACAACAAGAACAGAAAATACTTGAGAGTACAAAGGAGCAAAAAGATTCATTCTGACTGAGAAGATTGGGAAAGTGTTCTTGGAGGAAGCAGCACATTATCCAGGTTACACAACCACAACCAGTAAGTGATGGAGCTGGGATTTATTTCCAGGCAGTCTGAGTACAGAATGCACTCCCATAAATGTTATGCTCTACCACCTCCCAGTGCATGGAGCTTGGGTCAAGGTAATACCACTGAGAAGTAAGGAAGGAAGGGAGGAAGGGAGGAAGGGAGGAAGGAAGGAAGGAAGGATGGAAGGAAGGATGGATGGAGGAAGGAAGAAAGGAGGAAGGGAGGAGGAAGGGAGGAAGGGAAGAAAAAGAAAGAAAGGAAGGAAGGAAGGAATGAAGGAAGGAACGAAGGAAGAAAAGAAAGAAAGAAAGGGAAAAGAAAAGAGAGAGAGAAAAAGAAAGGGAGAGGAAGTGCAAGCAGTCAGGTGTGGCTAGACCAGGGGTTCTCAACCCCGGCTGCACATTAGAACACTGGGGGAAGCTTTTAAAAATACCAATACCCAGGTCTCACCCCCAGAAGTTGCTTTCCAGGGAGTCCTAAAGCTCAGCTAGGGTTGATATCCACTGGACTAGACTCTGGGGAGGCAGGGCTGGAAAGGTAGGCTGGACCTAATCTGGCAGATTGAAATACCATGTTAAATTATGTGTTTCAGCTTGAAAGGTAAAAGTAAAGAAGGTATAGGCAAAGAAGAAGCCACTGGGTAGGAGAATGATGGGCTCAGAGGTATTTAAGATAATTACCCTGGCAGCAGCGTAAAAAATGAGCTTGGGAGCAGATGTTGAAGGCAAGAATAGCAGTTAGGAGAGTGATGCTGTCCCAAAAGAAAAGTGAGGAAGAACTCACCTAGGGCAGTAGAAATGCAAAGGAACAGTCATATATGAGACATTGCAAAGTACATTAAACAGAGCCTGCTGACTAATTGGACAGAAGGGGTGACAAAGAGAGGGAGGAGTGCAAGATGACTGATGCTTTCAGCACAAAAGAGAACACCGGACAAGGGGCACCTGGGTGGCTCAGTTGGTTGGGCGTCTGCCTTTGGCTCAGGTCATGATTACAGGGTCCTGGGATTAAGCCCTGAGACCCACATCGGGCTCCCTGCTCAGCGGGGAGTCTGTTTCTCCCTCTGCCTTTGCCCCTCCACCCACTTGTGCTCTCTCAAATAAATAAATATCTTTTTTTTTTTTTAAACGGGAACACTGGACATGTAGATGGGGAAATGGGGAGATGATCATGAGTTTGTTTTCTGTCATATTGAGTTTGAGGTTCCTGAGGAACATTCATGTGGAGGTGCTAAATGGGCAGCTAGAAATTTGAGTCTGTAACTAAGGAGAGAGCTCTGAGTATCATTTAAACATAGGAGAGACCTGAAATTTCAGCATTTGGTTGAAATCATTAAGGAAGAGAATGTCTGGGACTGTGTGTATATGAGAAATAAGAGGGCTTTGGAAAACACCTAAATTTGGTGGGCAGGTGAGGAAAAGACATAAATGCCCGAGACCTGGAAGAAGATGGAGCAAAAACGTAAAGAAGAAACCAAGAAGGCACAGGAGCAAGTGAGAAGAGAGTTCCGAGGGAGTGAAAAATCAATGATGGCAAATGAGTAGGCTAAAGAAATAACAGCTTTTGTCTTTGGCCATTGGGAAGTCATCAACAGCCTGGCAGTTAAATAAAATGGAAAAGGTGGGAGCCAGACCACAGTGACTGGACACTGAGGAGCAGAGGAGGGAATGGGGACCCCAAATGCACAGTTGTCTATTAAGAAGGCTTGTGGAGAAGAGGAGAAATAAATGGGACCTTAAGATGAGAGGCAGCAGGTCACAGGAAATAAGTTTGTTTTGCAGGGGAAAGTTAAACATTTTAAAACCAAAGAGAAGGGGTGTGTGGATAGATACAACTTGAAGTGAACAAGAGGGAGGGATAAAGTGATGGAGTCAATTCCTGGAGGGTAAGGGAAGGGACTAATTCAACAGAACTCATGGAAAGAGGAAGATTCTTTTTCCTCGGATACAAGAGGGAAGGAATTCAAGATGCAGGGAGGCATTCTGGGGAATTCAGCCAGATTGGAGGGGAGCTGCAGGAGTTGATGACAGGCAGGCCAGATGCTGAGATAATTAGGACCTTGAGAGTGGGGGAAATGTCTGAAACTGCGTATATAGAGAAGGCGACAGAGTCAGCTAGGAAAGAAAACAAGGACTGCCCTGGAGGGCCCACCAAGGAATTTCTCTGGAACATGTAAAACTGTAATAATGACATGTTGAAGCATTAACACTGACTACTGCTGTCCACTTTATTTCCCATGTGCCTGAATCTTCTGAGTAGTTACAGGAAAAAAGTAAACTGCCTGTTCCAAACAGCTCACACAAACGAACTAAAGCATGAAGACAAACGCTCTTCTAATGTTAACAAGTTATAGAATATTATTTAGCGTTGAAAACCAGGTTATACAGATTATTTTCAATCTGGTAGGTAACTTTATTATCATTACACTTGGCTGAGTCACTCTCGGGCCCCACGAAGAGACGGCCAGAGTTACCACGTGAGAGTAAAACATTGTATCAAAATAATTAGATTGGCTATAAAAACTACCTCGGAAAGACACTGAGTAGCAAAACCTAGCCAAGTTGCTAAAATTTGACCGCAAGCTCCAAACTGTTGGCTAGGAAAAGCACGGAGGGACGGCCATACCTGGGGCCCGTACCAAGCAGCCGAGCGTGCTAAGAAAGGCTAGCAGCAGGCCCACTCCCGCTAAGTGGGCGGACACCGGAATCCTGCGGCAGGATGACTCCAAGGCACATCTAGGGGCGCCGTCTTTTGCCAGAGAAGGGCACACCCCAAGGTCTGCGAGCATCGTTCTCAGAAAAATACAAGCTCTTTGATGGAGCCCCAGAAAGCCTCTCCCACCCCCTCTCCCGTTCCCCAAGGGCAGGGCGGGACCGAGCTGCAGAGTTAGCGGGACACCGGGTCAAGTGACGCTCAAACTGACCACACCCCCCTCGCGGGCGTCTCCGGACCGCGTGCGGGCTGCGCCTGCGCGCGCTTCCGGGCGGCGTTCGCGGCTAAAGAAGGGGCTGGGCGCGCACGCGCTCCGTCTCCAGGCAACGAGAAAAACAGAGGCCCTCAGAGAACGCCTGGGCGGCGATCGATTGAGGTGGGGGGAGGTCTGGTCTGGAAAACTAAGTCCTGGGGTTTTCCCTGAACAGGAACCGTCCGCCAGAGCCTCAGGTACGCGGAAGGGGGGGGCAGACATGGGGTCAGCACCTCGACTTCCCAAGGGCCCCATGGACAGAAGAGCGAGGGCTTGTTCCCAAAGCGGAGTCCCCAGTGGGGGCGCCTCGGCTGACCCTGTGGGACAGTGCGTGACTTCGGCGTTCCGGATCTAAAAGCTGCGGCGGCCAGGTCAGGTGGCCTCCACCTCTCAGGTTACAGACCTTTCGCTGTCCGCGCCGCGGGGACTTCTTGGGTGAGGGTTTCACAGCCAGGCACCTGCTGCAGGCCACGAGCGGCCTTTGTGTTCTTTGGAGTCAAGCACGGTTCCAGCAGGAGGGAAGCTGGAGAGCTCTTTGTGCCAGTCACTTACCTCTAGGCCGCAGTTTGCTCACCTGTGAACCGATAGGGCTGGACTCAGAGTCCTAAGGTTCCTAAATGCCAGTCATGTAACTCTGAGCGAAACTTCAGTTTACGGGTGAAGAAACCAGCCAGGAAGGGAAAGTTGCTTGTCCTGTGTCACAGGCCTAAAACCTGACTTTCGATCCAGTAAATCTTTCCCCCAACTAGGGAGTCTGCTGTGTATGGCAGGAGTATCACTGTGTATGGCAGAGACTGGTACTGGAATAAAGCTAGGTGGCAGGAACACCCGTGTCACACTCGTTTTTCTATCCTTAGGACATAATAAGCACCCACAGGAAATAATGAGCATTCACCAAATGCTTATTGAAGGAAAGCTCTGGCAGACCCAGCACCACTGTCCCTAAAAAGTTCAAGAGAATATGTAGGTAGGACAAATGTAGAAACAGTTTTACTTTAGCAGTGGGGGGGAAACCTCAGACAAACTCCTCACATATATCTGGTTTAAATCTCCTCCAGGCTTCAGTCCAGTCCCTGAATGGCTGGCCTCCAGTTGGCACCACCTCTGCCTGTGGGCGTTATGCTTCCTTATAATAAAACAGAAGCTCCAGGGCTCCTCTCAGCTAAACAAAAGCCCTATGAAAAAGGTGACTCTCCTCAGCGGTCCTCCATGGGGCATCTGAGGAACAATTCCCGGCAGAAGCTTTTGAGCAACAAAGAGCTGACACTGGATAATCTCTACACTCACTCCAAGTCGAACACCTGCACAAAAGCCCGGAACTACTCCTATCCCCACTGTGTTGGAATCAGCCAGCAAGATTCAAGAAGCAATCCCCAGGGCCAAGCAAAGGGTTTGTTTTACTCATCAAGTCCTCAGTCCCGGTATTCCAAAGCAAATAATCAGGAATTCATCCCCTTCACAAAGAAGCGAGTTGGGGTAGACCGGGCATACCCCCTGAAACCCGTGTTCCATACGAAGTCTCATAGTACACGTGAGGCTGGCATTGATGGGGACCAGAATGTCTCTCCAAGACCCCCTGAACCAAGAGAGTTTCCATACAGCAGTTTTGATTCAAGGAACTGGGTGAATCCAGCTGTGGTTCGTGCTGTTGTTGCAAACCCCAACAGGACTGAGTGGGTGCAGATCCAAAGACTAGAAGCTGCAGGGGAGAGCTTACAGGAGGAAATCCGAAGAAAAGAGACCCTTCTAAGGGAAAAGCTGAAGAAGACAGAGGAGGAACTCAGAAGGATCCAGAAAGAAAAGGAACAGGCTAAGGAAAATGAAAAAAGAGAGCTACAGAGAATGACACTCCCCAGGAGGAGAGGTAAAGGTAATAGCAACACCACATACAAACCTGCCTTCTCCCCAGAATTCGGGTCTGAGGAGGTCTTCAGTAGAGACAGGGGGGAGGATGAAACTTGGGGACGGTCTCGAGAAAATTCTAGTCCATTTCAGCTCTCTGATTATGGAATACAGAAGCTCAAAAGGGAAAGACTGGTGGCAAGCAATTACAAAATCCGAGACCTAGTCTCAGAGCCATCAGAGGAGTGTCCTCAGTCTTCAGAAGGGCCTGGCCATGCTTTGCGGGGAGCCACCAGCAATCCTAGTTTGTCTAGGGTACCAGACTCCTCGGTTTCCAGCTGTTCCACTGAAGAGCCCGAACTTGGCGAATGTAGCCACTGTGGACGCAAGTTTCTGTTGCTCAGGCTGGAGAGACACTCCGACGTCTGCCGCAGGATGCAGGGTTCCAAGAGGAAAGTGTTTGACTCCTCCAGGGCCCGGGCCAAGGGCACAGAACTAGAGCAGTACTTGAACTGGAAGGGACCAACCTCAGTCAAGGTAACAAGGCAAGGGTCTTATGGATTTGACTTTGAGTGGGGATCATTGTAAAGGGGATGTTATATCAGTTTTCTTTAGAACAAATTCATGTGTCATATAGGGAGAAAGTGAGAATTAACATTTATTGATTACAACTGTGTGCCAGTCACTGTGATGGGAGCTTTTCATAAGATCTTCACCACAACCCTGTAAGGGTTTCGTTGTCTCTTATTCAATCAATTCAAAAATCAAGTCGCAGAGAGTTTAACTTGCTTAAGATCACAAACAGCTTTATTTTTTTATTTTTTTTTATTTTTATTTTTTTTTAAGATTTTATTTATTTGCGAGAGAGACAATGAGAGACAGAGAGCATGAGAGGGAGGAGGGTCAGAGGGAGAAGCAGACTCCCTGCTGAGCAGGGAGCCCGATGTGGGACTCGATCCCGGGACTCCAGGATCACGACCTGAGCCGAAGGCAGTCGCTTAACCAACTGAGCCACCCAGGCGCCCCACAAACAGCTTTAAATGGCAGAGTCAGCACATATGGGGAGCCTGGCTGGCTCAGTCAGTTAAGTGTCGGTTAAGCATCTGACTCTTGATGTTGGCTCAGGTCATGATCTTAGGGTCCTGGGATCGAGCCCCACGAGCCCCACATTGGGCTCCCGCATCAGGCCCCAGCCCTACATCAGGCTCTGTGCTCAGTGGGGAATTTGTTGGAGGATTCTCTCTCTCCCTCTGCCCCTCACTCCGCTTGTGTACTCTCTCTGAAATAAGTAAGTAAATCTTTAAAAAAATAATAATAAATGGCAGAGTCAGCATATAAATCTGGGTCAGAATGACTGCAAAATCTAGACTTAAAAAATATATGTCCTATTGATTATAAAAGTAATAAATGTTTACTGTAGAAAATTAAAAAGGTTTGAAAAATATAAAGAAAAAAATGATGCAGCACTTCACCCCTGGGAGAGAGTTCCTTGCTCTTTGCAATATACTCTGCCACCTCCCAAGATCGGGATTTGTTACAACTCCTATAACTGTATCTACCTTTTCAAGATTAGCTCAATTCCGATATACCTTCTTAGTAAATACATGAAACACAATTAAGTTTGCAATCCTTTTTCTCCCCATTTAGAGTGTAAACACCTTAAAGGTAAAGGATACTATTTTTGGTTAACATTCCAGCTGCAGAAAAACTAGGTTGTAAAGACTGTGAGACACTTGCATGGTAAGTTTAGGGGTACTTCACAGGCATATTTGGACAGTCAGATCTGGAGATTGTCTCATGAATAAGTCTACCACCCTGTCAACGTTATGCCCCTTGGCTTGTAAATGAGTGTTTCTCAAAGTGCAGTTTGCTGGCAAACATTTTTTATTTTAGTAGTTTTAGTGTGTATTAGAAAAATGTAACAAGATATGAAGCCCATGGTTTTTAGGAATCATGAACTTAAAGAAAAATATTAAGTAATTTATGGTTAGGGGGATAAAGTGAAAGTGGTATGCAAATGACCAAAGTTTGGGAAAGCCTAGATCACATGATCTCAAAGTCCCATCCAACTCTAATTTTCTTTTTTTTTTTTTTTTAAAGATTTTATTTATTTATTTGAGACAGAGAGAATGAGAGACAGAGAGCATGAATGAGAGGGAGGAGGGTCAGAGGGAGAAGCAGACTCCCTGCTGAGCAGGGAGCCCGATGCGGGACTCGATCCAGGGACTCCAGGATCATGACCTGAGCCGAAGGCAGTCGCTTAACCAACTGAGCCACCCAGGCGCCCCAACTCTAATTTTCTAACAAAATATGAGAGCATATTCTGTTTTCATTTATTTTTTTTTTTAAAGATTTTATTTATTTATTTGAGAGAGAGAGCAGGAGAGGGGGGAGGGTCAGAGGGAGAAGCAGACTCCTTGCCGAGCAGGGAGCCCCATGCGGGACTCGATCCTGGGACTCCAGGATCATGACCTGAGCTGAAGGCAGTCGCTTAACCAACTGAGCCACCCAGGCGCCCTCTGTTTTCATTTCTTTCCAATCGTCCCTTTGCTGCACTAGCACCTTTTGTCCGCTAAGCACTTTACAGTTTATGGGCTACAGTACTTGCTGGGGCCTTTAAAAACCCAAATTTATGTGGTGGCTGTTAGGAGAAGTTGATTGCGGTTATTTCTTTCAGTACAGTTTGGAAGATAAACACAAAAAAGTCCCTTCTGTGTTCAGAGATGATCTACCTGAAGTCCAGTTTCCAACAAGAATTTAACATTTTGCTCTTGCAGATAATGATATAATCACTGGTTCCTGTTCTTTCCTGTTTGCTTTCTGGTCAACCCAATAATCCACCGGGGTCTTCTCTATCCTACTATAGTGTGTTTCTGGCAGACCCCTGAAAGAATCTTGTGTTTCTTAAATTCCTAAATGCAGTAACGGTGAAGCAAAGGAATTGGATTTCTGAGATCAGACGCCTGAGCTTTGTGGAAACTAGTTTTGCGGGGGAATATGATGCATTGAGGACACCGAAGCAGAAAGGATCTGGATTGAGATGCACTCCCCTCCTTGGAATGTTCTAAGTCTTATTCCAAAGCTTTGTGCCTTTGGAAGCCAAGTGGTTGTGTCTCCCTGTTATTCCTCTAGTGTATTCACAAGAACAGGTGACTTTCCCTCTGTCCTTTAATTTTCACATAGCTTCCAGCAGACTCCTAGCTCTGGTCTCATTTGAGCACAGAGACCACATCTTTGTGCTTTGTGATTAATAAGTGTTAATTGAATAAGATTTCAATATGATGAATTAATAGTTCATTCAATATGATGAACTATCATATACTTTTTTTTAAAGGTAAGTTGGATTTTTTCTTTCTTTTTTTTTTAAAGATTTTATTTATTTGACAGAGAGAGACACAGCGAGAGAGGGAACACAAGCAGGGGGAGTGGGAGAGGGAGAAGCGGGCTTCCCACAGAGCAGGGAGCCCGATGCGGGGCTCGATCCCAGGACCCTGGGATCAGGACCTGAGCCGAAGGCAGATGCTTAACAAATGAGCCACCCAGGCGCCCCAACTATCATATACTTGAGGAATTTCCCCCTAATTCTTTTAAAAAGTTCTTGGATACCATCTCTAACACACAAATTCTCTTGCCTTCTTATTTCAGTAACACTCTCTCCTGAAGGATCCTTTTGCTTTGATAATATCTCTTCCTGTCATTCATCATGAATGATATCAGATCACCAAACAGCTACTTGCCTTCTTTTTTCTTTTTAAAATTCATTTTATATTAATTTAAATAATATTTGAATACATTTTAAAAATCATGTACTAAGTGACCTATAAGGGCAACGAGTAGGATCCTGCCTCACCCTTTTCCAGCCTAATCGGGCCCCCAGTGGCAGTCTTCAGTTCCTGATAGATGACTCTTCTGGTATGCGTTTCCATATTTCTCAGTAATATGCTTATTTTCTTGATTAATCAGTTTTGCACATTATCTGTTGACTTCCTCCTATGAATGCTTCCGGTTAAGCTCTCTTTCACATCTCCTCTCCTTTTACTTTTCTCCTTCCTTCTCCTTCCATTGTAGTGGAATCACAATTTTGGGTTAAACCAGTAGTCAGCTTTTACATTATAATAACCATGTAAATTTTGTTCACCGATGAGTGAACACATGTACCTGGAATTAACAGCTGACTCATGTTTTCATTTGCTTGGTTTCCTACATACCTGTCTTTAATTTTTTTTTAAATAATTTTTTTATTATGTTTTAATTTTTTTTTTTCCTAAATGATCCGTCTGATGTCAGGCACCTATTAGTGTTTTTGTAAATGCTCAAACACCTAATCCATTGGTTTGATTTTTTTTTTCTTATTCTGGAAACTTCCCTCCCATCACTCCTTTCTCCTCCTGCACCAGTCTGGACTGGTTATTCTGTAGGCCTGGTGCAGACCTATTGTTTCGGGACTTCTCTTTGCTTCTTTTCTGTCTTGGGTCCTGTTTCCAGCTTCTTAGGTCTTCCTTTTTCTTGTTTTAATCCTTGCTTTGCTGAAGCTTTCAAGAAACGTGCATGGGAAGCATTTTTTTTTTTTTTTTTTTTTTGGTCTCAGAATGAATGAAAATATCTATACAATAGCTTTATATTTGATGGATGATTTGACCAGGTATAGAATTCTAGGTAGAAAATTATTTTCTGTTAGAACTTTTAAGGGGTTTTCCCACTAGTTTTTAGCATCCAGTGTTACTGTTGAGAAATCTGATGCCATATTGCTTCCTGCTCCACTGTATGAAACCTCTTTCAGTGTTTCTCTTTTTCTGAAAGCTTACAGGCTTCTCTCTCTATTCTGAAATTCTGAAATTTTACAATGATTGTGTTGGATACTTGGTAGACTATTTCAATTTCAAGAGCAGTGACCTTAATTCTAGGAATGTTTATTGTATTATTTATTTAATAATTTCTTCTGTGTGCTTTTTTAATTCTTTTTGGAACTCCTTTTGGTCAGGTGTTGGACTTCCTGGATCGGCTTTCTAATTTCCTAATCTTTTCTACTTTCCATCTTGATCTTTTTTCCCATTCTGAGTAATTTTCTTGACATTTTACATTTCTATTTTTATTTTTAGCTATCACTGTTTTTTTTAATGGTCTTTTTTTTAAATAAAGATTTTCATTTATTTATTTGAGAGAGAAAGAGCGAGAGCAAGTGATCAGGGGGAGGAGCAGAGGGAGAGGGACAAGCACACTCCGCACTGAGCATGGAGCCCGACATGGGGCTCGATCCCATGACCCCGAGATCATGACTTGAGCTGAAATCAAGAGTCAGATGCTCAACCGACTGAGCCACCCAGGCGCCCCTTAGCTATCACAGTTTTAATTTATAATAGTTCTTTCTGGTTCTCTGGTTTTAAGTTTTCTTTTACCTGTCTTATCCCTGTTTCCTGAGAGAGAGCGAGAGAGAATTCATGTACCTGTTTTGGTTTCTCTCTTGTTAGAGCTTTACTCAAATATCTGATGATCCCAGGTTGTCCATTCATATTTAAGCTTAAGTGGGGCATGTTGACTAAAGGCCTTCATATTAGGGTTATCAAATAGTGAGCCTTTTCACTGGAGTCACTCAAGGTCAGCATCTAATGGCTTTTCTCTCGACTCCTTGGTGCATTCAGAGAACTCCTCTCTCCTATGAGGGTGCCAGTGTGTTTGATATCCTGGGAGCTGAGTGGGAGAAGGAGGCCAACAGTTCCATAATTCATCACGTATACTTGCACTTAATCCCAACTTTCAGCCTCAATATTACCCTGTTCTCCACTATGCCTGGACTTCCTGAGTCTGAAACCTGTCTGGTTCAGTTTCTCCAGAGAATACACCCCCGTCCTGTGAGAGTGTGGGAAGTGACAGACACTTGGATATGCAAGATGGGAGAGGGGCCCCAGGGATCCAATTTATTCTCAGCCCTGCACCTCTTCCCTCTCCACTGCCTGTACCTGTAAGCACCAAGCAGGCCCTTAGCTTAAGTGCCTCCACTCTGGCAAGTCAGCTCTGTTGCTCCCTTCCTGTTCTCTTTGATCTTATGGATGAACACCCTTTCCTTTTCCTTACTGTCATTCTGATGAAGACTCAGGAGATGTGGTAAACACCAAGTTGAATGATCAGTCTTCCTCACACTTACAGGCTGAACCTCCTCAGAAGAGCAACTGGAGACAGAAGCATGAGTCTTTCATCCGTACTCTCCGTCACGCTCGAGAGGTCCAGCAGGTCATTGCCAAAGGTGGAAACCCCTCAGACTTGCCTCCCATCCTGCCTGCAGAAAATCCAGATTATATTCAGTGTCCTCACTGTAGCCGCCACTTTGCTCCCAAGGTGGCCGAGCGGCACATTCCCAAGTGTAAGACCATTAAGAACCGGCCTCCACCTCCAAGGAAGCATTACAGTTGAGTGGACAACGGTTGGAAGCCTCAGAAGGCTCTGCTTCTCTTCAGCAAGAAATGGGAGTAGAATAATTTGATGCAAAACAGAACTAAAACGTTTACATCTCCCACATCTGCCTGCAGAGCTTAAATCAGTGAGGAGAGACCCACTGCTAAGCAGCGGGAGGCAAAAGGAAGCCTCAGCTTCCCACGAAATCACCGCCTCAGGCTGGTGTGCCTTGTTAGTGCCCTAAGAACTGATGGGCGAAGACTCAGGAGTAGTGAGCAGGCTACATTAAAGCTCTCTTCTCGCAAGGCTGACCTGTGGGTTGTGCTAAGTGCCTGTGTTTGCTGTGCCTTCCTGCCCTGCTCTGCATGTATGTGTGGTTCCTGTTCACTCTTCTTGCTCTTGCAAGACGTCGGTTCATGAGACTGAGTTGGTGTCAGAGGATCATGATTACCCAGGTGGTATCTCATAAAAGATAGTATGATTTTGCTGTAAGGCAAATGGAAATTCATCCTTGACCTCCGTGATGTATGGTCCTGGCCAAAAGCCAATACCAGTATGTAAAGTTAGGGCGCCCGTATATCCTGAACCCTCCTTGCGGTGTACCGTGCCATAAAGGGAACCTCATCTTTATGGGCTTTACATGGTAGGGCTGGGAGAGAGCATCCTGTATGCCTCAGTAGTTGCACTTGGCTAAAGGATTTCATATGTTCCCTCCCACCACCCCGCAAAAAAAAAGGAAGGAAGGAAGGAAGGAACTTCAGTTTCAGCTATTGCTGGCATTCTGCTTTGAAATCAGGTTGGGTGTATGGCTTTTTAAATGCGGCAGTAAAATCTACCATCAAAGCAAGCTGGGACATTGCCGTGTCACATGTCCCTGCCCATTATACCACAGTGAACTTCTCTTTTATTTTTTTGAAGATTTTATTTATTTATTTGACAGAGACAGCGAGAGCAGGAACACAAGCAGGGGGAGTGGGAGAGGGAGAAGCAGGCCTCCTGCTGAGCAGGGAGCCCGATGCGGGGCTCGATCCCAGGACCCTGGGATCATGACCTGAGCCGAAGGCAGACGCTTAACGACTGAGCCACCCAGGCGCCCCTGAACTTCTCTTTTAGAAAGTAAACTCTGATGAAAAAGATACCGGATCTTTTAAATTTTTTCTGTGCAGAATTGTGCATACTGCAGGTACTCTTCACAATTAGACCTTCAATCAATGGGTTTGGGGATTTAAAATTAACTAATAAAATGAGTAAGTCCTAGATTGGTCAGATGGGAGAAATGATAAGGTAATGCCTGTCGGCGGTAGTATCAGTTGAGATAGGATGAAGATAGAACAACAGATCTGAAATAACAGTAGGATTATTGTCCTGAGAGCATCACTCAAATTGTTAGTTTAAGGGGCGCCTGGGTGGCTCAGTTGTTAAGCGTCTGCCTTTGGCTCAGGTCATGATCCCAGGGTCCTGGGATTGAGCCCTGCATCGGGCTCCCTGCTGGGCTGGAATCCTGCTTCTCCCTCTCCCACTCCCCCTGCTCGTGTTCCTGCTCTCGCTGTGTCTCTCTCTGTCAAATAAATTTAAAAAAACTTAAAAAAAAAATTGTTAGTTTAAAATACTGGAGAAGGGGCGCCTGGGTGGCTCAGTCGTTAAGCGTCTGCCTTTGGCTCAGGTCGTGATCCCAGGGTCCTGGGATCGAGCCGTACATCGGGCTCCCTGCTCTGCTGGAAGCCTGCTTCTCCCTCTCCCACTCCCCCTGCTCGTGTTCCCTCTCTCACTGTGTCTCTCTGTCAAATAAATAAATAAATAATCTTAAAAAAAAAAAATTAAATACTGGAGGAAAAACACCCAACCTGATGTGGGCCAAGGTGACTAAGCAGACAATAAAACCATGTTCTACTAACAACAAATGACCACTCACTCTTGTTCCATTTCCTCTGCAGCTTCTGCTGAATGGTTGGGCTAATAGATCAGACCAATTTGAAATGTGAATTTAAGGCTTTAGCTGTGAAGCTACAGGGCTCTAGGCTGAAAAAAAAAATGTACATACTTAAAAATAGTACCTATTAAATTGCTTTATGCTCTTCTTAACTGTTGCAAAGAAAAAGAGGGATCACATAGTGGGGCCTTAGGTTGGCCACTTGAAGAAACCTCACATGCACACTGCATATTTAACCCAGTATATACACTCCCCAGGCAAGTCTAGTGAAGTACAAACTGTTAGGTTTCACACTTGATGGTAAAAGCAGTAGATGGCAAGACTGAGCTGTGGCCAAGCCCGCAAAGTGGTAGCCTATGGACTGCTTTGTCCTACAATTTGACAGAGATCTGACATTTAAAAACTGGGATATGGAGAATCTCTTGAAAAGCCGGAAGTTCTGGAAATACCAGGCCAGCAACCCTGCATAGCCCCAACCGCGTGCTCCTTCAGACGGGCTGACCTCGCCGATCACCACAGCCCCACCTGGCCCGCTGCACTTACTCACCTTTCCTGCCTGGCCCCACAGGCACTTGGGTTTGGGATCCTGGATGATGTGATTAAGTTCACAGGTCAGGGCCCTCTGGGGAGAACAAATATATGTGTGGGGAATGCCTTCTGTAGACACAGGAAGCAGTTACTCATTCTTATATTGCTGGAGAAGTAACGCAATAATCAATGCCTCAGTGTTCCCTCCAATCTTAATAATGCATAGGCCTTGATAAGATTAGGAATATTTATTAGTCTTTTGAATTTAGCTTGATCCGCTCTTTGGGAAGAGGTCAGAACCCTTTTTCTATCTAAGTTCCTTCCTGGATAGCAGAGGATGACAGTGGATAATGATGCTTGGTACTGTCCACGTGTGATACTTTATCCAAGAACCTTCAGTACAAGCAAAAGTTATAAATTTTAAAGTTCAAAAGATTAAGCAATGGGAAGAAAATCTCATGGTGAAACTCACTTCATATAAAAGTACATGCAGATGTGCTGAAATAGTACTTCTTAACAGCAGGGTATTTAATGCAGCATGGTACCTTTTGGCCAACATTTGCTTTTGGTCATTAATTTATCGTTCTTCATGACTATAAAGGAAGTAGCAGAGATGTGATACAGTGTTTTTCTCTCTAATGTTCCTGAGTCTGTGAGGTTTAGTGATCAGCATGTTTATTTCCATAGTTAATCATTGAAGTAATAAATGATTTTTGGTTTTGTGGCAGGAAGGAACATGTTTTGTAGTCCTGACGACGGCTAGCCCAGTCTGCAGGACACTAATGAATAATACTTCTTTGGAGGCCCAGGGATACTCATTTGAAAGAATTTATTTATAATACATCCTTGCTCCAGAGTTGTTCTTTCTATTATGGATGTTTCCAAATATATGGCAAATCAAATGAAATGTGAGTTTAAGGCCGCTTTTACTTTACACTTTAGTGAAATGCTCAGCCAAGAGAAGTGATAACTTGGCTGTGCTATGCCGGGGGGACCAAATACAGTTCACCCTCTTTGAGGGAAAACAGTTTTGTAAACACAGATACACATTATCACTTGAAAAAGCCCACTGTGATTGAGGAGGTGAGTACAAGAAATGCTCCTTCCTCTTTCAGTGGCTCATTTTTTTCCTCCCTCTGCACTTTAAGCACTGTATTTGAGAAGTTTGGGGGGGAAAAAGTTATAGCAGCACAAATGATTGTTAGCAAGAAAAAGAAGCTGGAAAAAAAAGCAAAGATTATCTGTGCACATGTCCCTTGTGTTGTTTCTGTTACAAGGTCTTTTATTTATTTAGATAAAGACTCATTGAATCAAAAGATTCACGAAGGCCTCGTATCTGGGTGTTTCATCCCCAGTAACTAAGGTCCATGCGCAGGCATAGCACTGATTGAGAGTTTAAATGTTTATTTAAAACAGAAATGCCAAACCACTCCACCCTCAACCTTTCAAACATCTGGCTAACAATGAGCTAGTTCTTCAGCAACAATGTCAGAGCAGAGGAGTAACTCAGGTTATACTATAACTCAAAAGCAATACTACTGGGAAACTGGAAACACCTAGCACTGCAGAAAGAAAAGCAGGACAAACTTCAAGAGAATTAGCTACAGAAAACCATTCAAAGGCATTTCTGCTGCCTTTCATTTTTATCAAATGCATGGCTGCCACCTTTGAACTGGTTTCTGTTTGCATAGCTATTTGGTGGGAAAAATCATATGGCTGTCCCAGGCACAATTGGGAAAGTGCAAATTGTCTCTAAGGCACAGAACTCAGATTCTCAGCCAGATTAACAGCAAACTAGACTTCCCGAGGGAACATGCTAGAGAAAATGAGCAGTGTTCCCCTGCTAGAGAATGGCTCCCCTCCGGAACAAGAGCAGTGCTCTCTCCTCCCTTCCATGCTCACATCCATCCCTGTCTCAGCAACATGCCCCTGTTCCTCAGTTCCACAGCAGAAGCAATACTCAGGATTAACACCCAAACTGAGCCTGCCTCTCAGGCCTGCTGAGATGGTATAAGGGATACAGGAACGTGAAAAGCCAGTCAGTCCTTAAAAAAATCAAAGGTGCATTTACATGATGAACCAAAACCCACTGCTGGGGTTTACAGCAAACCCCCAAGTCCCCAGAACTTGTAACTTTAATCCGGGGTTGGCCCCTTCCCTTATTTTAAGAAAAGGCTTTAGTGATTACGTTAGTACCATTGTACTAGGCTTCCCAGAATTGAGAAAACAATGGGAACATCAAACCAAAGAAAATCCCATTGAACAGAGTTGCCCATCCCCAGCCATGGGGTTTTCCCCAAGCATCAGCCTTTATCCCACCAGTTTTAGGGCAATGGCAAAATTTCCATTGCACAGGTCCTTCCAAAATATTAAAGAGATATCAAACATTCATTTTTTGGTTTGGGGAAAATGAAACAAAAATTAATTCAGCGGTTTCTAAGGAGGGAGAATGTGAGACTCATCAAGGCAACTCCTACGACCCAAAATACTAAAGGAACATTTCATAAGGTTAGGTGAAAACACAAAGCTCACATCCTTAAGTAAAAACCATCAAAAGCTTTGAGGACACTCTCTCTTTGGGAAAGCTAGCTTGCTCCTTGTCTATAAGGACATAATAATGACTATGGGATTAGAATGGAGCTCTCAGCCAAATTCCTTTCACTTGGCAGCTTCTACCTGTTCTGTGAGGCTTCAGGGACTACCAGGTTTTGGTGCTGGCTTTGGGCCACTCAAGTAGGAAAGATGATACAGATTCACTGATATAGCTTCATAAAACACCAAAAGGGGACAAATACTGACTAGACATACAGAAAGGGAGTGGTTGGGGCTGCTGAAGTCAAAGTTAGAACCCTAAAAGCCACGAAGGCAGAGGCATTCTAGACCTTCCTAAGATACCAAGTAGAGGCAGCTAAAGGAGGACCTCTCTCCCTCATGGTTTTCTCTTAAGGCCATTCCTATTGCCCCACTGATTCAATTTTCTAAGAGACACCTCACCTTTTTGAGGTACCTTACAAAGTCAGGAAATCCTACCTGTATCGGCCACAGACGGCAACCCCAGCTGTGTGACGAGCAGGGACCCTAGCCTTCTTTCTCTCCTCCTCACTGAAGACATTTTAATTGACCCTCAGAGGAAAAGCAATCTAAGCCCACTTTTCCTCCTAAAGCATTTAGCTGCGCAAAGTAACTGAACTTTCTGAAAACAAGCCCTAGATCGACTCCACCAGACATATTTTCCCAGACTCAGGGCTCCAGAGAAGCCTTTACCGCTTTACCACTCTCCAGATGACCCTGCCTGGGCCCCACCTGGTTCCAGCCCACTCGAGTTTCACACTTTTCTCTCCACCCAGAGGTGCAATGCCTGGTGCTGAATTCCCAAGGCAGCTTCCAAGTAATGGTGAAATGATAAATGGGATATAAGCTGCTACCAGCAAAATTAAGGTGAGCATTGTGTCTCCTCTTCGAAGGTGGGATCACCAGATGAGGTACAGAGCTGCTGTTGCTATGGCAGTCACTGAGGACAAAGCCAGGGCCACAGGGCCCTTCCATTCTCCAAAACAAAACCACTCCTAGATCCTATCTAATAGGCAATGCCACTCTCCAAGTGTACACGGAAAGTGCTTCAGAGCCTCCGCCTTGCACTCCTTGTCTGCAAGTGAACAAAGCCAGGAAAGCGCTCTCTGCATTCAGTAAGTGTGCTGTGAAGTTCTTTGGATCCCAGTTTCCTGGAGGCCATACAGGCTCAGGAGACTAGAGGCTGGGTCGACAGGAGTCTGTTCCCAGGAGGCACCAGGAATCTGAATCTAAGTCAGGCTTTGGATCCATTTCCATCTCTTCCTTTGCCGTCTGAGTTCCTCTGGAATGCATCCCCACCTGTCCAAACAAAAAACAATACTGTCAACAGTCACAGAGGTTCAGGACTAGGTTTCCAATGCTGACCTCTAAGGATCTGTAGCCACAGTTCTGTGACAAGCTCCTAATACTACTTTAGATAATACTTTAATACTACTACTTTAAATAAAATCCACACCTTTACACTTGCTGCAGGTAGGATGACCAACTGTTTGCTCAGGACTGTAGGATTTTCTGGAATGTAAACTCTCAATTTTATTTTGTTTTCTTAAAGATTTTATTTATTTATTTATTTATTCATTTGAGAGAGAGAGAGAGAGAGATCATGAGCAGGGGGGAAGGGTAGAGGGAGAAGCAGACTCCCCACTGAGCAGGGAACCTGATGCGGATTCATGCGACTCATGCCCTGAGCCAAAGGCAGACGCTTAACCGACTGAGCCACCCAAGCGCCCCAGAACTCTCAATTTTAAAACTAAGACAGCCCCAAGCCAAACAATCGTGTGTGCTATAGCTGCTTACCTCAAGTGAGTATATTACTTTCCAAAGTACTTTCATAGACATGATTTCATTTAATCCTCAAAACAACCATTCAAGGTAGATGGTGTTATTTTCCTCTTTTAGGTGAGAAAACAGGACTCATAGAAACCAAGTAATTTGTCCAGACACATAAAACTAGGAACTGGCAAAGCCAAGGGCTGAACCTTATTTCCCTTTCCTGGTTCACTCTAAATAGGGCAATATACTATGGCAATACTTTTAAAAACGATGCAAACGGAACGCCTGCGTGGCTCAGCTGGTTAAGCATCCGACTCTTGATTTTGGCTTAGGTCATGATCTCAGGGTCGTGGGATCGAGCACAGCATTGGGCTCTGCACTCAGCATGGAGTCTGCTTGAGATTCTCTCTCTCGGTCTCCCTCTGCCCCTTCCCCTTTGCTTGTGCTCTCTCTCTCTAAAACAACAATGCAAACAGCAACACCTGTGAAATGTTGTTACGAAAAATGCTTAATTCAAATATAATCAAGCCTTAAGTCTAACTTCCAGTTTATAGAAATGACAGGGTGACAAAAGAACAAGTTAGATAATGTCTGATAAAGAAAACAGAGGACAAATCCAGAATGTGGCCCATTTTGTTAAACAACTGACCCTGCTTCTTTAGCTAGTCAGTGCCATGAAAATTAAAAAAAGGTGATCGTAGTAGAGGGAAGTATTCTAGATAAAAAGAAACGAGACATAACAATGTAGTATAGAGACCTTAATTGGATTCTGATCTGATAAAAACAGTCATAAAGGACATTTTTGTGGGAAAACTTGGAAAATTCTGGATATTGGATGAAAACTGAGGTAATATTAGCATAAACTGTGTTATGTGTGATAATAGTATGGTGGTTATCTGGGAGAATAAATGTATTTTTGGGTGTGTGTAAAAACTATTTAGGGGGCCTATGTCATGACTTTTATAATTTATTTGAAAATGGTTTAGCAAAATAGTAACACACACACACACACATATACCCAGATATATTTTAAATACAGATATATATCCTCACATATTTTAAACACACATACACACACATTTAAAACAAGCAACATGTTAACAACTGATGAACCTAGATGGTGGTATGAGTGTTCACTGAACTGTAATGCTTAGTTTTTCATAATAAAAAGTAAAAGAAAAAATAGAGTAACAAAAAACAATGGAAGTCAGGTGATAAAGATAATTTAACGCAGGCACCTGAACAAGGCCCAGGGCTGCTGGGATTAATTACAAAAGTTACATCATCAAAATATAAGTACTTGCAAAGGAGTAAGTCTGTTTTAGTGTCTATTGGTGTTCTGTTTCTGTGATTTTTCAAAACAGAATTAGAGATTGAATTATTCTAATGCTCTCACCTGCTGCCCTCCTTCTAATTTCTTGTTCAGCTTCTGTAGTTGAGTAAAAATCTGGAGGTTTTCTTGCTGTAGCTTCTGTTGTTCAGCCAGACACTTTACCACCAACCCCTGCAATCTCTCAACCTCGCCCTGCAGAGTGCTGCACGCACAGGTAGGAGTTAATGGCGCTGCCTTCCCAGCACATGTCTCTGCAGAATTCAGCCGAGGTGGCTAAGGAGAGGAGGAAGAGGTCATAGGCGGTTCTGCCTGGATGCCACAGCTCCCCAACCCAACCTCCCTCTAAATGCTATCAGATTTTACTTTTAAAGTAACATGATAAACCATACAGAAACACAAAGTAAATGCAACAGGAGCAGAAAACGCTGGGATTACAACAGCACTTCGCTCTAACATAACAGGGCAAGAGAACTCTCAGTGCCTCAGGCTCTGTTAGGCTAAGGTAAAAGAACAATCCTCTGTTTTGGAGAACTTCTGCAAACAAATTTAAAGTGCACTGATATCATCCCATTGAAAATGCTGAAGTGGGGGAAGGCATGATTTGGCTTGGAACGAGTCTTTCTGATCACAGTTGAGAACACTGTGATCCAAAGGGTCAATATCCATGAAATGTAGTGGATCACACTTTAGAAGACATTTGAGAGGTGTTCAGTAAATAGTACTGCCAAAATAATTCAAGAAAGCTAATTGACAGAGGAATTAAAACATTCATCTTGAAGTTTCAAAGGTTTTATTACATCTTTTCTAGTCTGGATTTCTCTCCCTTCTACTGTACTTTGTTTATAGGAAGGGTCAGCAAATAATAGCCCCTGGCCAAATCCAGCCTACTGCTGCCTGTTTTTGTAAATGAAGTTTTATTGGAACACAATCATGCTCATTCATTACGTATTATCTATGGCTGCTTTTGTACAACAATGTCAAAGTTGAGTAGTTGCAGAAGGGACTGTATGGTCCATAAAGCCTAAAATAATTACTCTGTGGCCCTTTATAGAAAAAGCTTGATGACCCCTGGGGTTTGCATTTGATTGAGGCATTTACCACAATTTGATTTCTACCAAGGTTAGGCACACAATTGTGGCTCCCTCACTAGACTACAAGCATTATTTCTTACTCATATTGAGAGCCTCCAACCCACACTAGCAGTGTCAAAAAAACTGGATTTGAATTTTGGAACTTTAATTTTGGTACTTCTGAGGCAGAGAGAAAAGACAGACAGTCCTCTGGTGTAGAAAGCTGTTAGCCCATCAGGAATCTGAAAGGGTCAATACTTTTTTCCGAGGCAGACTCAGGTAAGCCTAGGGCTTTAAGCACTACTGAATAGACAGTATAATGAGTTGATATAGGGCAGTGGGAGACCGAGGAAGCTAGGGGAGATGGCGAGGCCAGAAGAAGTGTGGAGAGCTCTCTGCCTACTTAGTTGTGACTTAAAGGCAAAAAGTTCAGTTACCCAGGCTCCTACTGGGGGCTTGTGTTCCAAAGGAGCTTCAGAGGCCACTTTGAGTCCTTGTAGCTCTTCATAGGGCAGGGTATCTTTCTCAGATTCTGAAAAAGCTGCACTAAGGGGAGATGGGCTGTCAGGCATGGGGATGAATTCTGCATTTTCCAGCTCCTATGTATAAGAGAAAGAATCTCATCAGTTCTGTTTGAGCGGTTTATTTTCTTTCTCCCCAATTCCCATCTTGCTCCAGCTTTCCCTCTGTTGTGACATCAGCACCCTCTAGTGGAGCATGACAGTTGTGGGTTCAACGCAGCTCACTGTACCTGTCAAGAGCAGGCAATCCCTTCCTCAGATGAGTAACAGTGATTCGAATTCAAACTCAAATTCAAGAACACAGTTTGGAGTGTGTGGCACTTCTCCCCAACACACTTATTCTACACGGCCTATTCAGTGATCTGGGGAGCTCGAAGGTGATGACAGTGAGGCCAGCGGCCAGGCTGCTCAAGGCTGAGACTGAAACTTCCTCCATTCCTACTCCTACGTGGCTATCGAGTTTAGTTGTCTTATAAGGGCAGCTTTAAATCTCTAGGTTCTTTTTTTTTTGGTAAAAATTTAAAATTTCACAAACTACAAATGCTCAATATAGAAAATGAGAAAATACAGATGGGCAAAAGGACTAGCAATTCCATCACTCATAGATAAACACTGTTAAAATGAGGAATACTGCTTTCAGTCTTCATAGCAGACATTCTTCTATGCATTTATATTTTCTAAGAGAATGGGGTCCTGAGGCTAAGGTGTTCCAACTTTTTCTGCCCAGTCATATGTTGTAACCAACTTTCCATCCAAATAAATATACTCTAACATTTTTACTGTCTGCAATTCAACTCTCATAACCCATCTCTCTACTATAAAACATTCTGACTGCCCCAATATTCCACTTCTACAAACCACAGTACAAAATCTCTAAGCTTAACCTTTGCATACATGCATTACAAAAACTGCCTTCAAGGAAGGTTTTCTTAATTTACTTACATTCATGTAAGTACTACAGGTATGAGAACATTTTGTGTGTCTCCTTGTCAGGAAGAAAAAAGGATTAGAGATTTGGTAATTTTGTTCCAGGTGGAAATCAGAAGACTCAATGCCTGCTGTAGAATACTTGAATGGGGCACGGGACACAGAAAGATGCCGACAGCTCCTTTCTAATTGCTGCAAAGAGCCTAATGTTTTATCGAAGATACCTCTGCCAAAGGAATTACCTTTCGAAGCCAGCCAGGGCAGGAGCTGCTGGCCCCACTACTGATCCCCATGGCCTCCGTGGGACTGACTAAACCTTCCATTCCTCGGTCTGCTTCCATTGTTCCTCGGAAGCCTCCGCTCGGATCAGGAGTTTCAGATTCCTGCTGACTGTCCTCCTCTTCTCCCCCACCGCCGCCGCCTCCTGGGCTAGAGCTCTGAACCACTGACAGATACACAGCACAGAAAGAGAGAGCCTTGCTATGCAGCAAGAAAGATTTACGATCTTACAGCCCTGCTGACCCCTGGGGAGCTTCCTAGAGTCGCATGAAGTAATAGCAACAGTGTAAGTCAGATATTTGGGACTCAATTTTTAGCTTTTACACAACGTATTGAGTATCAGTATCTTCATAATGATAATTCATTTCTACATCCCAAACTTACTTATCTCTATGTTCACAGCAGATTATCAGTGTTCTAAAGCATTGCTGGACAATCACCCCAACCACAGCTAACTGAATCTACCACGCATACTTTGATACATCCAGACTCCGGCATTCTCCACCAAGGCTCAGCAAGGTTTCATATAAACACAAAGCTCTTTCACATCTGAGCCGAACACCTTTTAAAGCTGCCAGATAAACTCACCACTACCTTCCTTTCTGGAGAAGTCTTCAACCATTAAATTCATTAAGTTCTTTGATACCTACTTGTAAGAATTTTTAAACATGGCTGGGTCTTTCGCATCATGCCGCACATTCCAAGTAACTGTCACGAAATGAAGACTAGCTGATGTGTAGTCAGAAATGAAACTGAATTTTAGTATGGGCCAAAAATATATATATTTAAGAAAGTAGATTTGCCAAAGCTAAAAAAATAATTGTATGGTATATTCTAAAGTTAAACGTAAAGGACCGTCATCATCACCGGCTCCAGCGGCTTACAGACGGGCTGCCACACTGATCCCACTGAAGCGGCAGAACCACAGATGCCAACAAAAGCTCTGAAGCTTGTTTTGTTTTAAATGGCTTTTAAAAATTAGGATACATTTGAAATATACATAAGACTACTTTTAACATACGTGTAAGTTTTGCTACCTAACAAAATAAACAAAAACATAAACCTACCACTAGAAGAACTAGAATTGTACTTTCCAATATGGTAGTCACTGGCCATATATGGCAATTTAAATTTAAAGAAAATAAAAAGTTCAGTTCCTTCAGTAGCTACTTTTCAAGTGTTGGATAGCACAGACATAAAACATTTCCACTGTTGCGGAAAGATTTATGGGACAGTGCTGAACTAAAACATTACCTGTATCGCATCTGCCTTGTGAACTCCTTCCTTCTCTGGCCTCCTACCTAAACGTAACTACTGATTTAATTCTGTATTTATCATTTCTTCTTTAAAAAAAAAAGTCATCACATATTCATGTATCCTTAAGCAATATATTAATTTAGCTTGTTTTTTGACTTTATATAAAAAGGCACAGAGTCTGCTGCAACTTGCTTTTTACATTTCACATTAGGGAACTATTTGTAGATGTTCATTTCTACTCTTCTATAATATTCCATTGGATGATTAGAACACACTCAACCAACAAATATATACTGAACATTCACCATTTGCCGGGCACTCTTCTAGGCAATGTGGATAAAACTAATGAATTAAAAAAGACAAAAACCCCTGCCCTTATGGAGTTTACATTTTCCAGCCAATAGATATGTGCTTTTAATCTTATTTTTTCCATTAAATACTGTTCCACCAAAACAAAGCTGTAAGAGAACAGCTGTGTTTAGCAAAAAGATTGTCATTTGTGACAGATATTAACATGCACAGATAAATGCTGAGCAAGAGATTACTAAAGGAAACTAATAAAAGGTATGATGTATGTGTGTGTAACTAGAGTACAAGTCCAGATCAGATATTTACCTTTCTTTTTCGAGGATTAAACTGCTTTTATTCTGGGTCTTTATCTGCTTTGATTCTATAAACTATCAGAATACAGGTTCTGAGATACCAAAGAGTAAAGGTACTTTAGAGCAAATGGAAAACCAAAAAGGAACACAGATTTAGTTTCCTGGCATAGTCCCAAATAACAGAGAACCATGCAGAAAGCAGCCAAAGGAAAACTATCAGAGAGCTCTGGGCTGATTTTTCTAACCACACTGAAAGTTTAGCCAACTTTTAATTCCAAGGGCCTGTTTTGAAGGACTATTTCTATAGACTGGAATAACCCTGTGAATATGGTGGAAGTAAAGAGCAGACAGAACTCATAGCCCCTAGCATGGTAAGGAAAGGAACAATACACAAGCCACATTACAATATTGGGCAAGCCACTTAATTACTTCCATATGCTTGGTTGGCAAAGATGTACTCTCCCTCTGACCACAATGTAATAAAAGTCATAACTTATTGTGAAATCCACCAAAATATGATCCTCTCTCTTGATCACCGTATTCCTCATTTCCCAAAGATATTTCCTATTTCCCTTTTTTGGAGACTACATGGAATCCAACCCAAAGACCCAAAGTGCGAAAAACCACTGGTACCTGAGACATTGCTACTTACCAGTTCTGATGGATAAGCCGCTGCTATTGGAACGGATGGTCTTAGAATTCAATACTTTCTCTGAGGAAAAATATTCAGTAGGTAAGCATTGTAAACAGCTATAGGCAGGAAAAGTGAGAAGACTAGAATAGGGGGTTAATCTACAAGATAACAGCTATCCCTCACTCCAGGTAACTTTATAATTACTTACTATTCTAGATTTTAAAGCACCACTATATTCACTATGTAGTGTAGCAATTCTCCACTTTAACTATTCTTTGGAATTACCTGAGAAGCTTTAAATAGTAACAACACCTAGGTCCCACCCCAGAGATTCTGATTTAATTGGTCAGGACAGTGGATTTCTAAAAGCTCCGTGGGTGATTCTAATGTGCAGCTAAGGTTGTGAACCACTGATCTAAAAGAATGGACTTGGAAACCCTCACACAGGCTTTTATTTTTATTTTTTTAAAGACTTTATTTATTTATTTGACAGAGAGAGACACAGCGAGAGAGGAAACACAAGCAGGGGGAGTGGGAGAGGGAGAAGCAGGCTTCCAACCGAGCAGGGAGCCCGACGCGGGGCTCAATCCCAGGACCCCGGGATCATGACCTGAGCCGAAGGCAGACACTTAACAACTGAGCCACCCAGGCGCCCTTCACACAGGCTTTTATAATTCAGTTCATAACAGAGTAATCTTTATGCAGAAAACAGTTATGATTTAGTTTCTTTTTAAAGGTATCCTGAATGTTTCTCACAAAAGTATGAACACAGACAACCAATTAATTAGTGGACAACTAGAGATAACAATTCTATAGCAAAGGAGGCAGAGCCCAAAGTTACCATGTTAAAAAATGGTCAGAAGGTGGCAAACAACAAAGCTCAGGAAATGACAGTGTTCTGTCCCACCACTAGGTAAGGTCACCATTACTACACTTATAGGAACAGCCTCTTTTCTTCAGGACACTTCTGTTTCTAAGAACGTGACCATCAGAATCTTAGGTGTGAGTCTACCCTCTGTCAAATCCACCCCAACCCTCACGTATGAAACCCTTACCAACGATGAGAATGGTGTGCCAACCACGGCAAGATAGGTCCGGGACGTGATGCAAAGATCCAAAAATAGGCCGAGGCCATGAAGTGCAGATATCAGAGCCATGTGGTCTCTCTGTGGGGGTCATTGCCAGGCGACCATTACCACCATTGCCCCAGGCAAAAATGTGATTATCTAGGAAAAAAATCAAACAGTTTAATAGAAAACTAATTCCCCTACTCTTTGGGTTCCCCATCTTTATGTCCTAGAGTTAGAAAGATTTCCCACTATGTACAAAACAAGGAAAAGCTGTTTATTTCCCTAAATAAAACCTAAACAATTCCTGATGCCAACCTGGTAAAAACTACCACTTCTCCTATGTACTGCCATCCATCCACCCATCCACTCACTCAACAACTTTTTTTGGTCATTCACTCAGATATAAGTAAATATCTGGGCATCTACTTCATGACATGCACTGCTGGAGGTGTAGGAATAAAGCAGTGAACAAAACAAAGTCACTACCCTTGTGGAACTTACATTCTAGTTGGAGGAGACTGGTCAATCAACCATCTAATACTTCTGGTAGTCATAAATGTTATGAAGGAAGATAAATGGTAAAGAAAAGTGGAAATAAAGAATAACAGTGGGGTATCATTATTTTAGATAGAGTAGTCAGAGAGGTACTTGTTGACACTTGAGCAGAGACCTGCTTGAAGTGAGAAAGAGCGATGTGGATAGCTAGGGGATGAGTTTTCCAGGCAGAGAAAACAACAGCAAGTGCAAAGGTCCTATGTGGGTAACATGAGTATCATGAACAAGGAATATGAAGGCCCCTGCAGCTGGAGCAAAATAAAGGAGAAGACAGTGGTCAGAGAAGAGGTCAGGAGACAGATGCCGTCCTGGTCATGTAGGGCCATGCAGCCCATTGTAATGACTTTGGTTTTTACTGACTGAGATAGGAATCCATTAGAAGTTCTGAGGAGTAGGGGCGCCTGGGTGGCTCAGTCGTTAAGCGCCTGCCTTCGGCTCAGGTCATGATCCCAGTGTTCTGGGATCGAGCCCCGCATCGGGCTCCCCGCTCGGCGGGAAGCCTGCCTCTCCCCCCTCCACTCCCCCTGCCTGTGCTCCTCTCTCACTGTGTCTCTCTCTGTCAAATAAATAGATAAAATCTTTAAAAAAAAAAAAAAGAAGTTCTGAGGAGTAGGGGCACCTGGGTGGCTCAGTCGGTTAACCAACTCTTGGTTTCGGATCATAAGATCATGCCCTGTGTCAGGCTGTGCACTTAGCGTGGAGCATGCTTGAGATTCTCTACCTCTCCCTCTGCCCCTCCCCCGCTTATGCGTACCTCTCTTGCGCATGCACACTCTCTAATAAATAAATACAATTAAAAAAAAAAAGAAATTCTGAGGAGTAGTATTTAGGTATTTAAAAGGATCCATCAGCCTACCATGAGGAGAATCAATTGCAGGGGACCAAGGGTGGTAGCAGGAGACCAGTTCTAGTAGTGAAGATGGTGGGAAGTGGGTCAGATATACTATGAAGATAATCAATAGGATATGCTGATGGATGGGATGTAGGGTATAGAATGAAGCTGCCATTTAGTGACATAGGAAAGCTGTAGGAGGAACAGATTTGGGCAGAAAATCAAAAGTCTGATTTTGACTATAGTAAGTTTGTCTGAGATGCCTATAACATCTTATGCAAATCAGAACACTTTTTAATGAAAAGGGGTACTATTAATGATAAAGCCTGGACAATAGGCATGAATGAGGACTGACTTGGGAAAATTGAGCTCTAAAGCCACCCTACCTTTAGACATCTAAGTCCAGGGGCTGATGAATAACCGAACCTGGAGTTCAGGGGTGGTGATATAAGGCTATATCAGTGAATAGGGGGAATTTAAGGTAATACTCACTTAATGGAGACAAGGCAAGAAAGAAGGATTGAGTACTGGGCATTCCAGGGTTTGGAGGGGTCAGAGACTGCTATCAATGGCACCCGATGTATCTGCCTGTGCTAGATTGTTTATATGACTGTCTCCCCTACCCTAGACTGTGAACTCCTTAAGGACAGGGGCTTTCTGAGACCCTCTTTTATATTCCCAGAGCCTAAAAGAGGACCTGGAGTACAACAGGTACTCAGTTTATGTTGGTTGTGTGAATAGGATGATAAGAGTACAGTTCAGAGATGTAGAGAAACATTTATTAGGAGGTAATATGCCCAACCATGGAATTCAATGCTACATTCCTCATTCTGAAGTTAACCTTGTGAAGGACACAGATGTACTGAAAAAACATCACCTCCTCGAGGCCCTGTCAGGAAGTGCTACTGGACTTGCAGCACTTACTTAATCCTCAGTGACATCCTCACTCTGTCTTTGTAGGTAACATTTCCATTTATCTCCATTAAATTTATTTCCATTTTAGTCTGACCTTAACATTTAGTCTGACCTTAACAGCTTGCTCCCTAAAATCCCTCATTTTGGGACCAGTGGGGAAGGTTAACATGCCACCCCAAAAGCTGGTTCACTTAAATAAATATGGTAATAGATCACTTATCTGACACTGTCCCTGGATCCCTCATGTGTATACAACAGGCACACACCAAAAGGAAACAAAGACACCTTAGATCATGAGCAACAAAAAGAGCTGAAATGAGTCAAAAGATGAAATGTGATTTGTTGTTACCAGTCACAAGAAAGAAGTGGCTACAACAATCAAAAAAGTTCAGAAGGGGGGCGCGGGCGCCCAGGTGGCTCAGTTGGTTAGCATCTGCCTTTGGCTCAGGTCATGATCCCAGGGTCCTGGGATCGAGCGTGCTTCTCCCTCTCCCTCTGCCGCTCCCCCTGCTTGTCAAATAAATTAAAAAAATCCTAAAAAAAAAAAGTTCAGAAGGTGATACAGGAAAGAGAGAAAAGAAAAAAAGAAAGCAGGAGAGAGGGAAGGGAATAAAGACTCGCTCAAGTGGTAGTAAAGAAGAAGTGTGGTGAAAGGAGCAAGAAGATGCTGTGAGATGCAAGAAAGAGCAATGAGAGGAAAGAGAAGAAAATTTAGTTATGCCAATTCCAATTGTGGAAGCCAAGAGACACACAGTATTCAGCCCTTCAAGCCTTAGCAGTCCCTGAGGACATCACTGCAGTGTGGCTGACCCCGGCCAAGGAGCAAGGTTACATTATGTCATTCTCTCCAGCCACCCAGCGAACATTTATTGAAACCAACATGGTGCGGGGCCAGGTATATATAGAAATATTTAATAATTCTTAAAACATTTAACCAAAAAAGTTAAAGTAAAAAAAGTAGAGACTTAGAATATTAACTTTGCCATTATCTAGAAATGTTTTTTTGTAAAAGCAATCACTACGTTGAACACATGAGAAGTTAATGAAAGCTCCATCTGCATAACAATTGGACACCAATTTAGCGTAAATAAAAATAAACGTACGATGCAGCTATATAAATAACCAGTCCACCTCCTTCCCAGGCAAACACTAAAATACAGCTATCGTCCAGAAAGCTTGGAATGGTGTGTACAGACTCACCATCTGTGGCAGCGATGGTAAACTCATCACCGCAGGAAACCCTGATCACTTGCTTCCCACCTAGGGGTCCTCCCAACAGGTTGATTCCTAGACGCTTCTTGTAATTCCCAACGCCCAGCTGTCCACACTTGTTGCAGCCAAAGGTCAGCAGCCGGCCTCGCTCTAAGAGAGAATAAAAACAAATAACCAGGCACAAATGGGGCATGGAACAGAGGGAAAATGCAGCCAAAGTAGAGTTCCATGGACTAGCTTCTGGTTGTTAAGAGTATACAAATAGAAAGCTAGCCACACAATCTTGCACCTAGGGCAGCTAGGGTATCTAAATCAATGACCAATTTGACTCAGGAAGTGACTCAATATCATATTTTCTCTCTACTACTGTATTTTATTTTTATTTTATTTACTTATTTTAAGATTTTATTTATTTGTCAGAGAGGGAGAGAACAAGGAGGGGGTACAGCAGGCAGAGGGAGAAGCAGGCTCCCTGCTGAGCAGGGAGCCCAATGTGGGACTTGATCCCAGGACTCTGGGATCATGACCTGAGCCCAAGGCAGACGCTTACCAACTGAGCCACCCCGGCGTCCCTCTAATACTGTATTTTAAATGTGGAAAATGGGTACTACCTAACTTAGTAAACTCATAAGTGGTACTAATTAAAAGCAGTAGTTGTCTGGAATTATGGGCATGGCATTCTCATTAAGGGATGTAGTGACCGTGCATTTATAATGATTACCAAAAAAAACATTTACTTGAATGCCTAATTTGTTAATGAGATAATACTGGATGCCGGGGGGAAAACAGGAGAATGTATATGTTTTTTTTTTTTTTTTTTTTTGAGAATGTATATATTGTTAAGAAGAGCTAATACTTGCGGCACCTGGCTAGTTCAGTCAGTGGACCATGCAACTCTTGATCTTAGGGTTGTGGGTTCAAGCCCCACATTGGGTACGGAGATTACTTAAATATAAAATCTTAAGGAAAAAAAAAAAAAAAGGAAGAGCTAACACTTGAGAGAATAAAAAGCATGAGCTACTGAGGCCTGTGTATAAGGTTGTAAATCAACTCACCATCAATAGCAGCTGTGTGAGTCTTGCCTGGGGCAATTGTACGGATCTTATAAAAGGACAGTTGTTTGGCCAAGGTAAAGGAGGTTATGTAGGGAACTTCATGGTATGCCTGGAACAAGGTAAAACACAAAGCAAAGACTCATGAGGTAAAAATGAAGGGGTAGTAGGCTGACAATGTTGTCATGGTGACCAAAAGGGCTTTTAAGCTAATTTGTTATTAAGAAGGAGGTGCCAGCTAGCTTTACATCCAATAGAATACAAGACGAAATAAGCTCAGTACGTAATCAGAGAATTTAATTAGTGTATGAGGCAGGACTTTCTGACAACAAAAGTTTTAGATACCTAATCTAAGAGTATACAAAACGTGAACTCTGTATCGCAGAAAGTATCTACATGAGGATAGAGCCATTTACATTCGTCTTGGTTATAGATACTGCAAACCTAACAAAGGCAGGGCAAAGAACTAAAATCTTGAGGACTCTCCAGCCCATAACGCAACCAGTTTACTGTGATCTAATTTTATCTACAAGGCAGTGTTCTCAACATGTTAAAACCCATGTTCCCTTTAGATTAGCATTAAAAAATTCCTCTCATGTACGTTTAAAATTTCACAACAAACCCAATGTTATAATAAAAACCCAAATCAAGTAATGGTAATTCTAAATATGCCTTTTCAAACTATGTAGACACCCTTCCCAGACTTGCTCCAAATTGGTATTCTCCCAGTTGAGAATCATTACTTTAGAGATGGCTTAAAAATTCTTTTTTTTAAAAGATTTTATTTATTTACGAGAGAAAGAGAGAGAGAGACAGGAGACAGACAAGACAGCCAGACAGAGTGGGAGAAGGAGCAGAGGGAGAGGGACAAGCCCAACTCGGTGCTCCATCTCAGAACCCTGAGGATCATGACCTAAGCCGAAACCAATAGATGCTTAACGACTGAGCCACCCAAGCGCCCCGCTTGAAAATTCTTATTCACTGAGTCAGGAAACTTTTGTTTCTCTTTTTATTTTAAGTAGGCAAAATGCCCAATGTGGGGCTTGAACTCATGACCCTGAGATTAAGAGTTGCATGCTCCACCAGTTGAGCCAGCTAGGCGCCCTTGGAAACTTTTGTCTCTTAATTTGATTCTTTAGAACATAACAAAACTCATCATATTAACACAAAGAGGAAACGAAGACTTAATATCAGCAGTGAATTTCATGACATCCTTGAAGGAAGTGAATGGTAATTACATTCACTAAGCCTGTACAGGATCAGTGATTTGGGAGCAATAAATCTAAAAAAACTCTTCAAGGAGATGATGCATGAAAACATTTCTTTTTTTTTTTTTTTTTTATAAAGATTTTATTTATTTATTTGAGACAGAGAGAATGAGAGAGAGAGAGAGAGCACATGAGAGGGGGGAGGGTCAGAGGGAGAAGCAGACTCCCTGCCGAGCAGGGAGCCCGATGCGGGACTCGATCCCGGGACTCCAGGATCATGACCTGAGCCGAAGGCAGTCGCTTAACCAACTGAGCCACCCAGGCGCCCCGAAAACATTTCTTTTAATGTTAATTTTCTTGTACCTACTTCAGTGATAGGGTAGAACCTGAATTCCATCACTTGGTTCTTTGTAATCAATTTATTTATTGAGGCATAATACATTATAAAATATTGTATAGCTTGAAAATTTTTCTGTATGCTTATGTGTAAAACCACCACCCAGATCAAAATAGAGACCATTTCTATGATCCTAGGATCCCTTCTGTTAATGCCCATACCCCTTTTCCCAGAAGGAACCACTACTTTGACTTCTGCCATAAAAAACTCCACATAATTGGAATCACATAGTGTGTACTCTTACGTGGCTGGCTTCTTTTGCTGAACATAATAATGTCTGTAAAATCTTTACTCTTAGGTCAAATTCCATGATCACTAACCAATGGCATTCCCAAAGAAATTCCAACCTAAGAGATGTTCTCACAGTGTGGTTAGGGCACCAAAGAGGGTACTTACTTCATGGTTGATGATTCCAGACATGCACTGATTCAGACCCAGCTTGTTGAACTCATTGAGTCCACAGGCCAGCACTTTGCCTGACTGAGTCAGCAGAAATGTCCCATCACAGCCACACTGAACTGCAACAATAATCAAGGCCTTGGGAACATCCACCTGTGTGAAAAAAAATCAGAAAAAAATAAAAATCCCCAAACATAACTTGCATTAGGAAAAAACCCTTAAATTCTTTCAAAAGTGATGTCCTGCATTTAGGAGAACTGCCCACAGTAAAGACTGCTATATCCTCTTCAGATTTTTCCAGCAGCTTAAAGACTACGGTTTTCAACAAGAAGCTCAGGTTTGATAATAAAATAAAAGAAGGCAATGCCAGGTTGGCTAAACAGACAGCCCTGTCAAAGTCTGTTTTAGAGCAGGTCCTACTTAGAAAGACTTCTCAGAAAACACTGGGAAAGGAGAAGCTTCAACCCATCGCTGATTTTGTCCTCTGAGATGGTAGGCCCCACGACAGCTATAGAAGGAACTCAGTAGCCCTAAAGGGTCTTAGTCTGGTCATATTACAAGTGAGGTGACAGAGTACTGAGATAGCAGCCAGGACTTCCAACTGCTCACATCCCTCTAAGCTAACTAAACAGGGCTGGGAATGGTAAGGGGACAGGATGGAAGTCTGTGAAATCTGAAAACTCAAACCTCAGTGTTTCTACTACAGCCATCCCCCACAAATAATACAAGTTAACTTTTTTTTTTTTAAAGATTTATTTATTTATTTGAGAGAGCGAGAATGAGAGAGAGAGAGAGAGTCAGAGGGAGAAGCAGGCTCCTCGCTGAGCAGGGAGCCCGATGCGGGACTCGATCCCGGGACTCCAGGATCATGACCTGAGCTGAAGGCAGTCGCTTAACCAACTGAGCCACCCAGGCGCCCAATACAAGTTAACTTTTTAAACGTAAACAAACATAGTTAACAGTGAATGGTATAGCTGATTACAGTCAACCTTCCCGTGGGCAGGAGAGCCAGATGACCACGCTCTCCTGCAGCTGCTTTCAGCTCCCGAGCTAGCTCCTGCAGGGCTCAGAGTAATTAGATATTCTGTTTCATACAACATGACCCCTAAATACAAACAAACACATATTTCATCTGGTGTTCAACTGTGGAAATCAGAGGGGAAAATGGCTGCATTGGGTAAAGAGATAATATATTGCTTTCCAGTGTCTTCCCAAGGAATTTTCTGGGGTGTATTTAGCTGATGTGACTTTTTCATGGTACATGCCGATTTCAGCTCTCATTCCTGAGGAAAATGTGACTCCAGAGTGTACACAATGGCTGTATCCTCTCTCTCGACTACTTATGATTTAGTCAGATGACAAGGCCACATAGTGCTAAATCAGGAATTCTGGATTGTCAGTCTCCCAGATAGAAAATATTTCAGAAATAAACACCTTGACATGAGGAGTCAGAGAAAGAGGAGTCTGTGTTATTACTGAAGTCTGTGTGACCTAGTTTAGGAAGAAGCTGCTTCTGAGTTTACCTTTTGGGGTGTATAATAATCCTCTTCTGAATCCAAGCCCAGTCGTCCTGAGACACACATAAGAAAGAAAACCATTAAAATGAGGTCCTCCTTCCCAATGAAAATGTTCTGTAACATTCTCTCTTACTGAATCAACACTTCTCAAGTACAGGCTAGCTACATGATGTGTTTAGAGACATAGAAGCTTGAAGTCAAGTTGGCTCCTGGGAATAAACGGACAGAAACAAGGCTATACCTACCATACTCGCCACAGCCCCAAGAATAGACTTCTTTGTTTCGTGTCAAAACCACCACATGATTATCTCCACAGGAGGCCTGCTCCACTGGATTGTTCAGGAAGAAGTTCAGCTGCATGGGTTCTAATACTTCAGGCCCAGCAACCTTGTCTAACCCCATGCAGCCATAATAATCAGATCCAAAGGCATAGAGCTGACCCTCATCTGCAAAAGGAAGGAAGGCATAACCCATCAAAAGAATGACTTTGTCCAATCAGAAAGCTGGGCAGGGATAGAATGAGACTATCCCAGCCAGGGATCTCATATCAAATGATTACATCAGAGAAATCCAAAGGACACACTGTGCAAGTCTAGAGTTGCTTTTATTTAGGGGGTCACGGGTACTATTACAACAATTTTTAAAAAGTGGTAGTCATGTTGAAATTTTACTGTGGCCATCTCTATTTTCTAGAGAAAAGGAAAAGTAAGTAAGGGCAAGACGAAAACTAAACTTTAGCACTGGGTATGTATGGAAGTGATGAATCACTGAATTCTACTCCTGAAACCAACACTGCACTGTATAGTAACTAACTAGAATTTAAATAAAAATTTGAGAAAATTTTGAGGAAAAAAATGTAAACGGCTTAAAAAAAACTAAACTTTAGCTCTTTTTTTTTTTTTAAAGATTTTATTTATCTGACAGCTCACAAGCAGGGGGAGCAGCAGGGAGAGGGAGAGAGAGAGAGAGAGAGAAAGCAGACTCCTCACCAAGCAGGGAGCCCAATGCAGGACTCAATCCCAGGATCCTGGGATCATGACCTGAGTCAAAGGCAGGCGCTTAACCAACTGAGCCACGCAGGCACCCAAACTTTAGCTCTTGATTCCTGTATTTGGTGTTATCCATATCTGATGAGGTGGTAACATTACGTTCCCCCCCCCACTGGAACATACAACGTATTTCTCCTGATCCCACCTCTTCTCTGTTATCCACGTGCCTTTCCTTGCTTATCACCCACCCTAATACTACAGCAAATTGGGGATGTTGTTATTAATGTGTATATCTGCTGTCTTCGGTTCTTCAAATACTATCTTTTGCTATAAAATCCCAACTGAAACTGCACAGCATTAAGTACAAAACCCCATTTAATTGCACTGGGACGCTTTCTGTTGATGGCTTACCTGTCACACAGACAGTGAAATCATCACCACATGACACCTGACGGATAGCTTTGCCTTGCAACTTTTCCACATGCTTTGGCTGTCGGTAGGAGGCTTTGTCTCCATGGCCCAGCTGACCATGGAGTTTAGTACCCCCTTGCATGTTCTGTGAAATAAAGAGGTCTTGTGAAGCTTTAACTTTTCATGTCAAAAGCTAATCTTCAATATAACTTCTTATCAAAAAACCATAGGAAAAAATCAGCTGGAAATTTAGAAATGAAAAAAAATCAGTAAGGAAATTCAACCTTTTAATGATAGGTAGTTTATACTACCCCTGCCAATAGGTAAAGATTTAAAAAGCATCCAGATTGATATCCCTCAAGACTTAAAAGAACACATTCTCAATTCTGTCTTTCTCCTTCAAGTCTAAGGTGAACTTTTATATTTAATTATGGGTGTTGGTGAAAAAAAATTCTTTATGTAGTCTGATTTGACTGTTTTCTACAGGAGTATAGCCTCTTGGAAATCCTTACTAGAAGTTTTTCAAATTTTGGTCATAGTTTCCCTGAAATATGGAACCATTATAAAGAATCTGGCTGCATCAAAGAGGCTGCTATATAGCACTGAGAATAGGTCTAAATGATGTTGCAACAGTTTTATAGAGAAAAGTAATTCTCTTCAACTGTAAGTCCTTATATAAATGGTTTTTGTGTTTTTTTTAAGATTTTATTTATTTATTTCAGAGAGAGAGAATGAGAGAGAGCACATGAGAGGGGGGAGGGGCAGAGGGAGAAGCAGACACCCTGCCGAGCAGGGAGCCTGATGCGGGACTCGATCTCGGGACTCCAGGATCATGGCCTGAGCCGAAGGCAGTCGCTTAACCAACTGAGCCACCCAGGCGCCCTAAATGTTTTTTAAGGGACAATAATTTCATTCCATCTGTGGCAGCCCCCCAGGGGCTAGTTGTGTAAGGGACAGGGTTTTAAGGAAGTAACAGTTAATGTTCTATAACAGAGGTCAAATCCTTCATTCATTCTTTCAATCTATCAATAACTGAGCATCTATTCTGTCACACACTGGGGACAAAGCCTGTCCTTGTGGAGACGTTATCTGAGACTACTGGAAAAAATGAGCTCTCTCAGGAAGAAAAGGAAGAGTGAGAAGAACTGAGAGCCTAACACAAGGCCGGGTAAAGGAAAAGCACCAAGTGAGAAGGCACAAAGAGACAGGAGAAAAGCCAAGAGAAGATGCCCTCATTGGGAGCCAAAGGTTCAAGGAGGGAGAGATCAACTACATCAAATGCCGCCAGGAGGTCAAGAAAGCAAGAACAACATAGTATCTGTGTTTTAAAAAATATTTTATTTATTTGAGAGAGAGAGTGCACAAGCGGGGGTGGGGGGGGGCGGGGAGCAGAGGGAGAGGGAAAAGCAGATTCCCCACAGGGAGCCCGACATGGGGCTTGATCCCAGGACCCTGCGATCATGACCTGAGCTGAAGACAGACGCTTAATCGACTGAGCCACCCAGGTGCCCCCAAAGTATCTGTTTTATGTTTACAATTTATAGGTCATTTTATTAAGAGTAGTTTCAATCAAGTGGCAGGGATGGAAGCTGCACTGTAGGTGAATGAGGAGTGAGTGGGAGATAAGAAAAGAGATAGCAAATACAGGCAATTTGTTCCAGAAGCTGAGAGACAGGGTGAAATCTAGAAGGGAACAAAGGAAAATTCTACTGAAGATATGCCTAGCTATCTTCAATCACTGATACAGGTCTTAGAATTTTCCTATGTGGTACACTGCTTCATTTGTTTATAAAATTATTTCACAGATACTAGCTGCTCTGAAACTCACGGTAATAGAACAGAGTAATTAAGTGACTTTCCGAAATCACCCAGCTGTAAATTAGAGTCCAGTCTCCCGAGTCCAAACCTCGGGCTCTTTTCATTCTTTCTTTCCTTCTTTCTCTCTTTCATTCATTCATTCAAAAAACATTTACAAAAGACCTAATATGTACCAGGTACTGGGGAAAGATACTCAGTGAACTAAACAGACAAAATCCCTGCTCTCCTAAGAGCTTACATTCCCTCACCCCATGCTGCCATGACCGCAGCCCACGTTCAACCAACAAAATACTTAGACAGCCTCGGCCCAGTAAACAATTAGGCTTATATCACTGTTCTAAGGTACTTAGCTTTCACTTACCACCCAGGTGTACAGTTCCTTCTCCACTGTGACCACAGCAAAGTGAGTATTCCCTGCACACACCTGCCGGGCACTACAGCCACTCTTGATGACATCCAGTTTCTGGGGAGTGGATTTTCCACCACCCCAAACATAGACTTCACTGGTTCGTGATGTTACCACAGCAATGGGTGCTTCAGTCACAGTGCTTGACCTGTCAACAACCCCCAGAAAAAAGGCACATTTAACATAAAAAACTATATCAAAGAAAAATGCTTCCAGTCTGTTCCCAGAGAAGAACTGCCAATTATGGTATGAGAAAGTATGTTCTTTCTCGACAACTTATTTCAACCCTCTATCATAGAGGCCTTGCAATTCCTGCCTCCAGGCTTCATCACAGCTCAGCCAGATCAGATTCCAGTCTGGTCCATAACACCTACACTTTTCAACTTCTCAACATTCATCATGGTAATGATGTTCACTTCAGCATGAGGATGAAATTATAGCCTTCTGTTTTCTCAGAAATGATTATCTGACATTTATGAAGATGTTGGCTTCTCAAAGGATGCCAAAGGCTACTTACTGGGATCAAACAATGCATGGACCAAAGAAAGAAAGACCCCCTGATGGTAATTTAAGAGATATCACTTTTTATGAGTCTCCTAGGCATTACCTTGGTCTTTTTGTAGGTGCATTAAGCAGTGTGACTTTTTCCTCCATCTCTCTACCAAAAGAAAAGCAAAGATACATGAGTGAAGGAATAGGTTCCTACATTGTACCAGTGTCTCTTTAATACATTTCACAGATTTAATCCTCTATAAATCATATGCCTCCTCAAACATGACAATACTTTTGGAAAAGTAACTCAATACTATTCAAACAGTTTACGGGCCTGGCTTTGGACAAATCATTAGATATGACGGGGCCAGCAGTTTGGGGCCATTTGTTTTCTTTCGCCAAGAAACATTCCAAGCTGGAACAGAGAACCTAGAGAACCTCTGTTGCACATTTTAAATACCTGCTGATCTCTCCATCCAGGCTGCCCACTGACTTCCCAACTCACCATCTCTAAACCTCAGCTCATTCTCTTTCTCCCATACAGCTTTTCTTTCTGACTCTCCTATTTCTGCAACTGGCACTTCCCATTCTCCCAGTGGACTAAGCTTAAAACCTCAGTCACCTTTGACTCAGCTGTCTCCCTCTCTTCAATATTTGAGTCCTACAGATTCTACCTATACAACGCCCTTTACATTCACCTCTCCTCTCCAGGCTTGCCACGTTAGCTCTGGGCAGCTCTGCTTCCCACCTAGACTGCAGTAGCACTGCCTAATAGGTCTGACTCACCACACTGCCAATCCACTTTACCAGTCCTATACTGATTTAACACTGAGATTAGTTTGCTAAATGAGTCTTCCTTAGGCATGCCCCTTATCACATGAACTGCCCTCTCATAAACATCCACTACTGTACTATAGCTTGAATTAAGCACAGACCCCTTTGTCTAGCATTCAAGATACCTACCTATCTTTCCAGCCTTCTTTCCTTCTACTTACTCCCCATATTCTAGCCCAGGGTTCTCGTTCTGTCTAAAACACTTATAGCTGAATTCCTGGGGTGGTACTTAGGCATCAGTAGTTTTTGAAAGCTCTTGAGGTGTTGCTATCGAGAGCCCCAGGTCTAGAACCACTAATCTAGTGAAGTAGGACTTACTGTTTCCTGAATATTTTCCACAGTTTGCTATGTCTGTGTTTTATCTAGAAAGCTCTCTGTCTTATGTTTTTTCATCAAGTACAAAGTTCTAATGAAATACTGTGTATAAATCTATAATTATCTCGATAAAAATTGCAATTAAAAATTATCAATGGAAATATTTGAAAAGAAATTAAAATAGTGATTATACTGTTGGGAAATAAGCCAGATAAAGTTAAATATGTTTAACCAGTAGCAAAGGGCGATACTGCTGGAATATGTGCCGAACATAAGTGAAAGGTCACGGTGCTGTTTCTGGAGTATTACATGTAATTCTAGACATTAAAACATTGGCTAGACCTTAACTGGAGGAGAACCAGAAAAGATTAATTAAATGACACAACAAAATAAAGGTACTGACCAAATGACAAAGATTATGGAATTAAATATATACTTAATGTATCTAAGGGCAAGACTTGAAAAAAGAGCAGAGCAAAGTTTTGACTACTGGGAAGATACAGAAACAAAGAACTGGTAGGGGAGGAAGAAGGACAGTAAGACAAAAACAGTATAACAGGATGAGAATAATAAAGGGGTGCCTGGCTGGCTCAGTCAGACGAGAATGCCACTCTTGATCGCAGGGTCATGAGTTCGAACCCCATAATGCGTGTAGAGATTACTTAAAAAAAAGAATAACAAAGAATACATCTTCCTTTAAGTTTGGGTTTGAAGCCTCCTATAGGACGTGAGGGATAAAGGACCTCCCTCCTATCTCTAGAGACCTCTAACACAGAAAAAATCTCAGGAAGTAACATGTCAACAATCATGCAACCTTGATTTCTGAAGTAGACTCCTCCAACTGCAACATACCATCTAAACGAATGCACTGAAACAAAGGCCCACTTTAAATCCATACTACTATCTGATAATTCTTGTGCCAAGCCCTGGGCTGAGCACTTTATATGCATTCCCTCCTTTAATCCTTACCCTACCTGACTTTATAGAGGAGAAAACTAAAAACCAGAGATGTTGAATAACTTGACAAAGAAAATACTAGAACTCATACAAACCTAAGGATGTCTGAGTCCAGAGCCCTCCTCTCTTAATTACTACACTCTAATGCCCTAACTCAGATTAAAACTCACAGACGAGGGGAGTGCAGAGCTCTAGGCTCTCATCAGTATAAATTCAGAACAAAACAGCACAGGCTAAGGAGATGAGAGTCAGGAGCTCCTCCCCAGCAGCAAAAGCAGAGATGCTGGTAGAAAATGGTACCAGAGCAGCCAAGTCAGGAAACACTGCCCTCTCTTGTGGTCCTCTCATCAGGCCTTTAACAGTCAACCAACCATAGAAAGACAAAGAATGGACTTCTCTGTACTTTACCTCCTGCGTTTCTTGAGAAGGGGGCGATCCAAAAGTTCATCTGCTGTGGGTCTCTGCTCAGGATCCTAAAAAGTACAAACTGGGTTAGTTTTAATTTAAAGGAAAAGGGCAAAATGGGGTCTAAAGAGGTATTTTACTTCCTCTTAAAAGGCTGTATGCTAATTACTCAAAGATCACTGTATATTATCCTTTTGTTTCAAAAAACAATTTCTTATGTCACATTCCATGTTTGATGCATATCATCTCACTGTCAACAACACGTGTACACGAATGACAATGCACCTTCCTTATTTGTTCAGTTACGGCACTGCTTCTCAAACTGCAATATATATGGCACAAAAGAATCTCTCAGAGTGCTTGTTATAAAGATTTCTGGGCTTTATCTACAGAGATTCTAATCCAGTTGGTCCGGGGTGGGACTCAGGAATCTTCATTTTTTATTTGTAAAACTCTTCCATCCCCTAGCATTTCTAATACCTATGGTTCAAGAACCATATTTTGAATAATACCAATCTAGAGCGACACAGAATATATATACAGAACTATATATATTCTGCACACTAGGAACTCTAAATTATCTCTGACTATAATTTTGTAAAATCAATCTACGAAAATTAATCTTGATCATAAAAAATGGAGCACAATTTAGAAGGTAAAATCATTTCACAAATTGATAAAGTAAGAATAAAGCAGAATAAAGCTTAAGGATTTGTTGCCTGAAACATACAACTATCATTAATTGCCAATGCCTATTCTTCTGGGTATAGCCAGCCACAAATATATCCTACCCTGGGGAAGTGAATGTGGCTTTGTGCAGGTTCATCTATGCATACCATACTCCAAATACTATGGTGAGAAGGGAAAACCCTAAACTGAAATCAACATGTAAGTCACACTTACCTGGTCAAGACACGCGTGGACCATTTGAATCAGTTCCAAAGAGTACTGGCTAGAATCAACTTCCATGGCCCGGATTCCTTGTACAATCTTCACACACAAGTTGAGTGGATTCTATGACAAAATGATTATTCTTGGTTATATAAAGATTACAACCTACTAGTAGGGGCTCTGAAATGTCTATTTTTTTTTTAAAGAAATGGCAATAGTTTTGCATTAGGTCTGATTTCTTTTATAACTATTAGTATGCATCAGCAAGAAATGGCTAGGGATACACTGTTGCTATCAGAAGGAATGAAGCCAAATGGCCAACAAGGAGATATGACTATGGGGCCAATAGTATAATACTCAGAGTACATTATAATCTGATCCTTCAACTGAATCTCCCCAAAAAAGGCAAGCAAGATTAGCCATGCTTCCCAGCTTTAAGTACCTCCTTTGCCAAGTAATCTGCCTCCTAATTTATATACCCTAAAAATGGTTATTCAGGGGATACTCTGCTGCAACAGATAAGGCAGTAAATAATAAGATGACAATGTCAATAATATTATAATAATAATACCATTAACTCCTTTATTGAGAGACCACAGTGTGCTAGGTAGGCACCCTTGCAAACCCCCTGTAAGGAGGTTATTATGATTACCAATGCAGAGATGTAAAGTAACTTGCCCAAGCTACACAGATAGTAAAAAATGGCGTCATAACTCCAACCAAAGTCTGTCTTGACTCTAAAACTCATTTTCCTTCCACTATATTACTTAGAACAGTTAGATGATATACCAGAATAAACTTCAGAATTAGGAAAACTCTAAATAGGTCTCATGAAAGGCCAATGAATTTGCATTATCTTACATTTGGATTTTTCATATACATTATCACAGCATCTCTATGAGAAAGACATATATTTTTTCCTTGTTATAGATAATGAAATAGAGGACCAAAGAAATTCTGAAACGATTTGCTTAAGTTCTCACACATGGTTTGTAGAGGACATTGGATGTGAATCCACTTTTGCTACTCAGATTGGTCCATGGACTAGCAGCATCAGTATCATGTGGGAGCTTGTTAGAAATGCAGAATATTGGGACCCACTCCAGACTTACTAAAAAAAAGAGTCTGCATTTTAACAAGGTGCCCAGGTGACTTCCTATGTGTATGAAAGTTGGAGAAGCACTGCTTTACACTGGGCTTTACTTAGGAAGAAAAGAAAAAACACTAAAAGGATTTGGTGTCCATTACAATAACAACCTCTAATATAAGAGTCAGTGTATAATTTTTTATAAAAAGATCAAAACACTTTAATGAGTATTACATAATTTGCCTTAGCTTTTAAAAAAAAAAAAAATGATGTAGCCTAAGCATAAGAAATGAAATGGCTTATCCAAACAGCAGCATCACATAGTGGATCCTAGAGCCAATTTCAAAATTATAGTCAATAAACTCAAGTACAATGCTCAAAGCACTTGAGTAAGATTATTTCAGTGGGGAACTGAAGTTAAAGATAAATCTGGTATACACCATTTTAATAATATGCTATACCAAGCCACTGCCTGAATACTTTGTTTTTTTGCCTACAGCTGATTTCTGATGAAGAAATCAGAAACTCAGGGATAAAGGAATTTGATTTTCTCAACCAAGTCATACCATTTGCAAGGACAAGGCGGGGATAATACAACTTACTGTAGCATCAAATGTTCTCTTTAATGTAAGCAGTTCAAAAATGACACAGCCTACTGCCCAGATATCAGACTTGAAATTGTATTTTACTCCTTGGCAGAGCTCTGGAGACATGTAATATGGAGTTCCCACAAGCTGAACAACAAAGAAAACAATCAAAGAATAACTTCATTTCTGAGGTAACTCTATTAATATTTCAACAACTGAAGTAAATTTCTCACAAACTAGTGATAACAACTATAAAATATTCATCAGCATATCCCAAAAGCTTTTTATGAGATGATGGGGAGAAATCTTTTATCTTATCAAATTTCTTGGATGAATTATAAAGGATAAAGGCACTGTGGTAATTTGGAGAGGCACAACAGTGATTCCTAGATCACAAAGGCTTTAGGCCCACTGAAGACTTCATACAGATAAAGACATACTTAGTAAAAGTTCACCAATGGAAAAAAAAAAAACAAAAACAAAAAAACTGGCAGGGAGGAGATGATAAGTAAATAAAGGGGTCAAAAGTTCTAACCGAAGTGCATAGTACTGAAACTCTGTAAATGGCTGTTTGACCTCTGTAATAGTAACACAACTAGGGAAATTTCTTTCAAATTTGAAAAAGATCTTCTGCCTTGAGGAATGAGTTTGGAAATCAAAATGTCCTGAAGGGAGGTTGTGCCTCTCCCCAGATGAAATGATGAGTACCCCAGAAGTTCTAATAAAACTGATAGCCATCTTTAACCAGCAAAGCAAAGCAATTTTTAGATGGATTGTATGGCATTTATAAATCTTCATATCATTCCTTCTTTACATTTAACTGGCTAAAAAAAGTCAAGTCTTGGTTTTACCAGATTATACTTGATGAGAAAAATCCATATAAGGACATGATTGCTTCCTCAGAAGCTCAATATGGCACCATCATACAAGCAGACTGAGTTCCTGAAGCAGACTCCCAACCCTGGCTATTAGCATGTCTCTAAATTGCTTACAGGCATATCTTGACATTATCAAAAAATACCAACGGGGGGCGCCTGGGTGGCTCAGATGGTTAAGCGTCTGCCTTTGGCTCAGGTCATGATCCCAGGGTCCTGGGATCGAGCCCCACATCAGGCCCCTGGCTCAACAGGGAGCCTGCTTCTCCCTCTCCCTCTGCCTTTCTCCCTGCTCATGCTCTCTCTCTCCCTCTCTGTATCTCTGTGTCTCAAGTGAATAAATAAAATCTTTAAAAAAAAAAAAAATACCAACGGGACAAAATTAATTTTATTAACTTACATTTTCAAGTTCTTTCAAGGACAGAGCACTGTGAAACCAGAAGAGTAATAATTGGGTTTTATAATTCCTAAAAGGATGAAATCACTATCCTTAAAGATCAACTTATGTCTACTCTTTACCAATGGTCTTTCTTAGGATCAGGTGAGAAGGGAGCCCTGCAGTTGGGATGGCGTATGATATTAACACCAGATTGTTCTCTGCGCCTCAGCCTTTATTTGTAGTACAGGGCTTCTGAACCAGAAAAATTCAGAGGAAACACAAAAAGAGATGTCCAACATCCTAAGCTCAAACACTAAATAAGAGATAAATTGAAATCTACTAAAGATCCTAGGCCAGAAAAAATGGTAGAGCATTTTCCTGTTTTTATTTTTTTTATTATTTTTTTAATAAAGATTTTTATTTATTTATTTGAGGGAGACTGAGAGTGAGAGAGAGAGCAAGAGAGCGAGAGAGAACATGCAGGGAGGAGGGGCAGAGGGAGAGGGAGAAGCAGACCCCCCACTGAGCAGGGAGCCCAACGTGGGACTCGGTCCCAGACCAGGACCCGATCTGAAGGCAGACACCCAACTGACTGAGTCACCCAGGCGCCCCCTTTTCCTGTTTTTAGAAAGTGTTGGAAAGGGCTGTGAGGTCAGAGCTGTGATGAGGACAATGACTCCTGAAAGAACATCTGAGCATGTAAATGCCTATTAGTAAGCACAGGAAAAAGACTCCTGAAGACTTGCTTTATAAGTACGGAGAACTTGCAAGGACTACTGAGAAAAGTGTGTGAGATGTGGAGTGGTGTACGGTTATATCTCATAGTACTGGAAAAGAAAAGAAAAAAAAATTACCACAAGGGCAACACATACTTACCGTCTCAGCCATGGAATACTCAGAATTAAGTTTCTTGGCTAGGCCATAATCTCCAAGTTTTATTAGGTTTGCCTTGGTCAGAAAAATATTTAATGTCTTTATATCTCTGGAAAAAAAGATACTGTGTATTAAACTCCTATAGACAATTGTTTTGTTTCATCCCCAACTCCAACCAGAATTAGTACAGAATAAAATGAGTGGTTACCACTGCTCACACTGTTATGGGATCCCAAACAGTGGTCACCACTTTCCCATGTACTTTAACATTGAAAAGGGGATTTGGGGGAGTGGAGGCAGAGAATTAACTTCGTTCTCCAGGGCTTCATAGCACAAGGATGTCTCCTGTACCACTGATGATGTTAGGAAAAATTGAGAGGGCCAGATGGAAAACACAGCCCCACGTAATCCTGTAATTCCTGTAAGGTGCAATGCCTCTTCAATTACCATTTATGCCTTGAATTAGTTGGTGTTAAAGCTTCAAATCTGTTAATGCAAGGGAAGGGGCTGCACATCCCAGCAGCAGCATGACTAGGCTGTGTAGCTCACCTAAATAAACCACTAGCTATTTTTCTAAAGATGAGCTGGTCCTATATAACAAATAAACTGTGCCTGGTTCACACTCTGGCTTCCTTAAGATGTGAAAAAAACAGAATACTCTTTGTAACTTTTGAAAAGAAAATAATATGCAACTGTAGTAGCCATTCAATAGCTATTGAGAAGCACATGTTAACTGAATAAACAAACCAACAAAAAAAGAAATACTGGTGAATCAACATTAATCTCTAGCAATTATCAATGACTCACTTAAGAAGGGTATAATGTGGAAATGTTCTAATAGCTCTTTCCTATACAGAAAGCTATTTTTCCCCAAAGATCTGGTAAAACTGTACAAAATAGCTTTTTATCTAAATCAAGACTAATTATAAAATTAAAAATACTTGCCAATTATTATTGCTCATAGAAAACATTTACCATGAATTGCAACCAATCTAATACCACTTCTCTTAGTGGCTTCTAGAGTTTACTGATGAATTAATGAATTGAACTCTTAAAATATCTCTCAAAGAAGTAACTGAGCAGTACTTGGTTACTGAGACTCTTCCTAGATCACAAACATAATTTAACTTCAGGAAGTGAAGGTAACACCCCTCATTACTCACTCTTTCCTTCCTAAATTATATTAACGGAAAAGCCTCAACTGCTTAACCAAAAAAATAGTAGTGCTGATGGGAGGTACCCAAGGTGGGGTTTAGATTGGTGGGGAGGAATCCATCCTGTTTTTTTTTTTTAAGTAGGCCCCACACATACCCAGTGTGGAGCCCAACGCGGGGCTTGAACTCATGACCCTGAGATCAAGACCTGAGCTGAAATCAAGAGTTGGACTCTTAACCGACTGAGCCACCCAGGTGCCCCTCCATCCCATATTCTTTCACTCATTACCTATGAAGGATTCCAGCTTTATGGATACAGCTCACTGCTGAAACAATCTGAAATAGGTACCACACCACCATCTACAGAAAAAAAAATTATATTTGGACTGGAAACAAAAAAATTCCACTTAAATAAAGACACACACTAAAACAAACAAAACAAAGGAAGCTGCAACCAGAGGTTATGATTCAACATGACCTGACATCTCTTGCTTGGAGGTTGAGTAGGCAAAGAAAAGTGGTAGGGGTAAAAATAAAAAGCAGATCATCATAAAACAGTTCCAATGCCATTATAAAATATAATATGGTGAAGCAGAGTTGTGGAAAGAAATCCAAGAATGCAAAGGTATAGAAAACTGGGCATACCAGTCTGCAGTAATAGAACCGGGAAAGAAAGCCCATAGAGAATCATGATGTGGAGATAAAGCGTTTAGGAAGCAGCTATAGACAGCTTCCTTGTTAGAGGTTTCCTTTCTCAGGAATAGCAACCAGAACCTGGAAGGAGTCTGAACAAAAGGAAAAAAACACTCTTCATTGTTGGAAGAGTAAATACAGGCCTAGAATGCAAGAATCACAATACAATTCTAGCTTCCTTCCACAGAAGCATGAATTACCTCTTCCTCAAACAACTTGTCCTTCTGACGAAGGATTTTGTCATACAGGTTCCCTCCTGCAATTAAACAAGAGACAGGTGTGAACTGCTTCATAAAGATCAAAGCTTGGCACCTGTGGCTACTAGGGTTTTAACAGGTTTTAACTGCTTCTTCCCCAAAGGAATCCCCTTCTTCTCTCTTGGCTCTTTATAAAACTCTCCCCATCCTTCGAGGACTGTATCCAAAGTCGGCTTCAAAGATTCCCCTCCCTAACAAATGAGGCTCAATGCAAAAATAGGAAGTATGACATTTTTAGAAAAGAGAAGAATAAAGGCCATTCCTGTATTATCCCAATTAGCAAAATACCTTGAATGTCTTCATAATCAGAAGATTTTCTTTTCTAGAACTCCTTTTAAAGGAATCTGCAATATTTTTGTAACAACTCTCTGGTGTGACTATTAGAACATTTGGGCTATACCTATGATGCAATGTTTTGTACGTACAGGGGTATCTCATCGACAACTTCCTTTCTTTACTACTTCACACTGAAAAGGTTTCCCATAATTTAGGGGACACCCTAGACTGTTTCCAATCATTACTCCTTTTACTAACTCCTTTCTGCAGAATAAGTCTGAACGTGCTTCTCCCTTTCCTTTATCAAGTAACAGACTGCAAATGATCACCATTCATTTTACTTTTTTTTTTTTTTAAGATTTTATTTATTTATTCATGAGAGACAGAGAGAGAGAGGCAGAGGGAGAAGCAGGCTCCCAAGGAGCAGAGAGCCCGATGCGGGACTCGATCCCAGGACCCTGGGATCATGACCTGAGCCGAAGGCAGACGCTCAACCATCTGAGCCACCCAGGCGCCCCATTCATTTTACTTCTTACCTAAAACTATAACTCACACCTTAGTTCTGGCTCAGTTTCACAGCTTCTTTTCCTCTGCAATTTAGTAACTCAGTGTTTCAACAAATTTACCATTTGCTCTAGTCCCTCCTAACCACAAAGGAAGTTAACTGCTTGAGGCTTCTGCTACTTTAGAAATCTCTAATATAATCTTGTACATTTAGGGTTGATCAGAACCAGCAACAATCATGGTACACAAGAGACAAGACAAAAAGAAGTCTAACAGCTTTCTCTTAGAGATTTAAGTGAAGTATATGCTGGGACTTCTTTAGCATGTAGCTTAAGAAAGGGCTTTGAGGGTTCTCCTATGTAATAAGGATAACAGCTAGTATAGTATGTATTAAAGATTTGCTACACACCAAGTACTATGCTAGGGGGTTTACATATTCATTTAATACAACAACCCTAGGAGACAGGTACTGTTATTAATAAACCCATATTAAGATGAGGAAGCTGAGGCACAGAGGTTTCTTGTGCAAAGTTACAGAGTTAAGGAGTAGTAGAGCTTGGGATATGGGTTTAGAATATATTCCTAGCAACTGAGCTAATACTGCTATCTTACAAGCAAAATGGTCCAAAGAAATCAGAGACCAGATAAATTAAGGCCATGCTTTACTATGCGTCATTTTCATTCAACTATGAATGAAAATTGAACCGCTTTTTTGAACCACTTTTCAATTGGATAGTTTTGGCTGAGTCAATATAAGTATCACTTGTAAGATTTCATTAAATATTACATCAAGCAGTGCCAAGCCACACTGTCTCTAGCGCCTAATTAGATGTCTAACATTAATGCCTAACTAAAGTCAATTCATGTGAAAAAACTTTGAAAAGTGAATGTAGGGCGCCTGGGTGGCTCAGTTGGTTAAGCGACTGCCTTCGGCTCAGGTCATGATCCTGGAGTCCCAGGATCGAGTCCCGCATCGGGCTCCCTGCTCGGCAGGGAGTCTGCTTCTCCCTCTGACCCTCCTCCCTCTCATGCTCTCTGTCTCTCATTCTGTCTCTCTCAAATAAATAAATAAAATCTTTAAAAAAAAAGTGAATGTAAAATTCAACTGAAAAAATAATTTGAAGATGGAACTGTAAGCATTAAGAGAAAATTTGAGTATGCAGGGGAAAATCCCTCCCCTTATTTTGTAAATCACTTCAAAATTCTCCAAGAACTATTCTCTTAAACTATATGAGCTATTTCTCTTAAACTCTAGAAATCCATTTAAAGTTTTTAATCAACGTATATGCCTCTTATTTTCTTCTCCCCTTCAAGGTAAGTATAAGCACAACAATGTCTTGCCAGAGGAGGTCCCACTGAATTCTACCTTACCATTACAATATTCCAGCTCAATCAGCAGAGTGGTATTGTCCATGAAGTGATTGTAGTAGGCAATAATATTGTCATGCTGCAGCAGAGCCAGAATAACAATCTCATTCAAGGCATCACGACGTTCCTTCTCCGACAGTCGGGTCAAATCAACTTCCTTCCACACAACCAGTGAGTCATCCTACAACACAGTAAGAGAGGTATTGTACTTTCCTCTAGCCTGGCAGAGAATGAATCCACACCTTGATCTGTAAGCCTAGAAAGAAAACTTCCTAGATGGGCAGAGACTGACTTCTTTTATTTTTTCCTTTAAAGAAAATGGGAACAGAATTTAAAGGTTCTTTATACAATTGAGCATTATAATTTACTACAGGACTGGGGAAAGTGAAGCACTAAGATCCTGTTACATTGTTGCTACAGTTAATTTACATGATGTCAATTCCAGGTAAAAATACGAGCTAGAGGAGCTCTCAAAAGATTCTATTGACAGACATCATGACAAAGGGCTAGTCATGATAAACACTGTAGTAGGGCTAGAATACTGGAGACCTGGAGAGAGTAGTTATCTAGAACTGACCATAGTTTCTTGTAAAATGGAAATATTAAACTTACCTCTAATTTTATAAATTTAGATTTCTCTAGTAATTTCTGTTTACGCTTTCTAGATAGGAATAAGTGATGCCTAAGGGCTTAGAGTTCACTTCCCTCACCTGCCCTATTTTGCAACTCTGTATCTCCTGTAACTTTTACATGTCACCTGTTTTCCTCTATCCCAGACAATTTATCTGCAGCTCCCAATATTCACTCTCTTTTGTAACACCCAAATTCTTTACTGATACTGCTCTCCATCCAGGCCAGGAGCATCCCCACCTAAATCACTCTCCCTATCCTTTAGAATGATTCTGCCAGGCCTTTAAAAAACTTTTTGGGGGGATACCCTGATAAACCTTCTACTGTGCATTTTTATTCAGTGCAACCATTCCTTCGTTTTCAGAACTCATACACTGATATGATATTTGTGCATCCTTTCTCATTTATATACACATACAACTTAAATGCTATTTTCTTACCAAGAGGGTTAACTTGTCTTCCCAGTGAAATATAACCTTCTGGAGGGAAAGGGCTGCTTCTAATCAAACCTTTGTTAATTCACAAACCTAATAAACATTTGGTGATATGGATAATGCTATGCCAATTTTGGGAAGTGTAATCAAATTTAACATAAACCAACCTCAGTAATCAAGTTCAACATGATGGAAAGGCATGGGCGAGATGTGAAACTCTGTTCTAGCCCAAGATTTACTTCTAATTTAAGTGTCAAGTGATTTAAATATACTGTCTTAGTTTCTTTAATTATAAAACAGAAATAGCAATGCTCATCTCCTCTTTTTCATACTATGAGTACAAGTAAGAAAAACAGATACTAACAATAACCCTAAAATCATACATTAATGTTGCCTTAAGATAAACACTTGAAGATTTTTTCTTGCAACCCCCCCTCCTCCATCTTTTAGCCTTAGAAATATGCTGACTTGGAACACACCCCAGAACTGCAGATGGATCACTTATGGATGAATCATCATCATCCAAAGTCTTCAAGTTTAAGACATTAGGGATCAAATCCAACTGATGGTTAGTTTTTGGAAGTAGAGTCACCACTACAGGGTTTCAGATCAGTATATGTTCTGAACTTGGGGGTCAGTGATCCACGAATCTCTCCAAAGGATCTGTATATATGCAATAGGGGATGGGGGAGGGAGGGATTACGTTTACATCAGGTTTTCAAAGGAGTCCTTCCTTGCCTCCCGCCAACCCAAGTTAAGAAACAGTGGCTTAGAATATATCAAAAAGGTATTTCCCATGCATAAACAGTGCCGGATAAACACTGATGAAGAAAGCAACGACGACCCAATGATCTTCTAGAAAAATCTCCAATTAAGTAAGTGTTCATACCTGAATTTAAAGATAACGGCAAAGACTGCGAAGTTGCCACTGACGTGGGAATTTTGAAGCTATGCCCCTCCTCTCCACCCCGACCTTGGAGAGTTATACACGAGAGGAAGGAAGTTTTGACAACACTTCACATTCGTATGCCACTTTAATTCACAGTTTGCAAAGTACCTTCGTTCGAGTCTCAAAATGAAACTTAAAAAATAAAGATTACTTTTAGGGTAGTTATCATTAACCCCAATTTACAGATGGGGAACCTAAAGCTCAGAGAAGGCTCAATGCCTTGCTCAGTTCCCCGGGTTCGACAGAAACGACCAGTCAGTAAAACCAGTGATCTAACAATTCCCAGTGCAGGTGAGCTGGAAGAATGGAGTAGACCCTGAGACATACACCCTGCGGCCACGCAAACCTAAGTGAGGACGAGGCGCAAGCCGCAGGCAAAGCCGGGACCGGGTCGGGTCTGGGAAGCGGGGCGGCGAAGGAGGGGCTGGGGCGGCCGGAGCCAGGGGCCGCTACCTCTGTGCGGCGGTACAGCGTGGCCTCCCCGAAGGCGCCGCGGCCCAGGATGCGGATGGGGATGTAGTGCAGCTCCTCCTGCTCCGCCGCGCCGCCGCCGGCTCGCTGCCCCGGGCCGGCGCTGGGCCCCGGGCCCGAGTCCCCGCCACCCCCGGACTCGCTCCCAAAGTCCGAGTTGATGGAATCGCAGTGTCGCTCGTACTCGCCCAGCACCGACATGATGACGGCTGCGGGACCGGCCTGCGTGTCCCCAGCGGCGCTGGCCGCACTACGACTCTCTCGCTTCAGTCGCCGGCCCGCGGCTCCGACAGCTCCGCAACCCAGCGAGGCTCCATGGTGGCTCCTTCCCCCTGACCCGGAAACAGTTCCTGGTGCTTCCGGCCCGGCGGGCTTTCCTCCGCCTTCGCTGGCCCACTTGCTTGGTCTCGCGGCCCCGGCTTCCCTCCCTCCGGGCGGGCGGCGCTTCACGGTCGCTGGGGTGCACGGCATGGAACCGAAGGCCTCTGGCCGCGGCAAGGGAGTCGCCGACCGGTCTGTAGACCCCATCCGCAATCCCTGGCCAGGTTCCAAACAGCTTCGAGGTCCAGAAGTCGCGCAGTCGCATCTTGGCGCCAGGCCTATCTAAAGGGCAGTGGTTCCACGTTGGACAGTGCTCTTTGTTTAGTGAGATACTGAAGGTACTATAGTAAGCAGAAATATTTGCCTCCTGTCATCTTAGTCAGTGGGCCCAGTTATTGCTCCCAGAACCACCCTAGGTTCCCTCTTCTATACAACTCCAAAAACAAAATATTTTAAGTCAATTCTCCTGACACTCTTTTTCCAGATTTGACATTTTCCTTTCATGTATCTTTCCAAATCTTTGATCGTCTCATCTCAGGCAACATTCTTTGAGTACAAGTGCCAGTGTATTTGAGGGTGGGAAAGCTACAATAAGACTCTCCTTACCAGCAAGTCACTAAGAGAATTGTAATACAGTGAAAAAACATGTTCCATCAGCTACTGACCTTGGGCAACTTTACATCTCCAAGCTTCTTTTTAAATCTGTAAAGCTGTAGGAATATGACCAACATCACAGAGATTAACAGCTAACTTTTATTAAGTGTTATGTTCCTGACACTATGCTAAAGGTTTTCTTTCCTTGAGTCATCCCACTTAATCCTATTATTCTCATTCTACAGAAGGAACTGAGATAACCCAGGTTAAGTAACCTGCTCAATGTTACACAGCTAGTAAGGGGAGCTGGGAGTAATCTGGATCCACATCATTCAGAGAGCATGTTCTGGGACTAAGAGAAAGTCATGTAGCTGAAGGCCAGGGTGTATGTGGGGTAGAAGCAAGAGAAGACAGGGCCTCAACTGTTGTGTTTGGCTTTCCTGTGGGCAAAAAAAAAAAAAAAAATTATTCAAGATTTTTAAGCAGGCGAGTATATTATTAGTGACAGCATGTCCTAATTTGCTGGGGAAGTCCCAGTTCATGCCTTTCCCCCAGGCATAACTAACAGAGCTTTATTTTGCTGAAGTCCGGGTCAGACAATAAACAATACAGTCACTTTACATAAGACCAAAGTTATATTTTACAAAGAACTGATAACAATGTGGAGGACAAAGACCAGAGGCAGGGAGACCAGTTAAGAGGCAATTTATATTCTAAGAAGAGAAGAGGCACTGAAGTATTTATCAGTGTGAGTAGAAAGGAAGTCCAGATTTGAGAAATCCATCTGAAGAACATTTTTTTTTTTTAACTTTTTAAAAAGATTTTATTTATGGGGCGCCTGGGTGGCTCAGTCATTCAGCATCTGCCTTCGGCTTGGGTCCTGATCCCGGGGTCCTGGGATCTAGCCCCACATCAGGCTCCCTGCTTGGCGGGAGGCCTTCTCCCTCTCCCGCGCCCCCTTGCTTGTGTTTCTGCTCTATCTCTCTGTGTCAAATAAATAAATAAAATCTTTAAAAAAAAAAGTTTTATTTATTTACCTGAAAGAGATAGGGGGAGAAAGCACGAGTGGGGTAGAGGGGAGAGGGAGAAGCAGTCTCCCTGCTGAGTAAGGAGCCTGATGCAGGGCTTGATTCCAGGACCCCAGGATCATGACCTGAGCCCAAGGCAGACGCTTAACGGACTGAGCCACCCAGGCACCCCCCATCTGAGGAACATTTAGAACTTTGTGATCAGCTGGGATGTGGTTGATGAGGTAAATGTGAGTCCAGGAGATTCACTCTGTGATTTTTAATGAGGTGGATAGTGATAGCAAGGAGAGGATAAAGACACCTGGTAGAATGGGTTAGGGGAGTTGTGAAGGATGAGTTCACACTCCTATGACCTCTCTACAGCTTGACCCTTGTAAAGTATGATATCCTACACTCTGCATAACATTCCACATTGGCTCTGAATAGGAGAGCACACGGGGACTTCTGTCTCCCTCGATCTGGATCTAATACTTCTATTAGTATACTAGCCTTTATAATGATGGTCTGCTTATACCATACTTGTACATTATGAAGCCTCTTTTCCACATCCAAAGCAATCCAAAGTAACGCAGCTCTCCCACTAGATCACATCACTTCTTTGCAATGCTTATCTGTAAAATACTGATGTCTTGTTATGTTCTTTATTGACTATCTCCATTCATTAGAATGTAAACGTCACAAGAGCCTGGATTTTGTACTCATTTACAACTATGCATCAGTGCCTAGAAAAATACTCGATATTATAGGCTTAAAAATTATTTGATGAATAAACATCAGGTTATTATCACCTACATATAGAACATTGTTAAAACCTAAATGCAAGGGGCGCCTGGGTGGCTCAGTCGTTAAGCGTCTGCCTTCAGCTCAGGTCATGATCCCAGGGTCCTGGGATCGAGTCCCACATCAGGCTCCCTGCTCCGCGGGAGGCCTGCTTCTCCCTCTCCCACTCCCCCTGCTTGTGTTCCTGCTCTCGCTATGTCTCTCTCTGTTAAATAAATAAAATCTTTAAAAAAATAAAAATAAAAAAAAATAAAAAAACCTAAATGCAAGCCTGATTGATAACTCCTATCATATTTTATTTTGTTGGTTTCATTCCAGTATGCCAGATTATACAGATATTTTTACATTTTTCAATTAATTCATTCAACAAACACTGAGTGCCAACTTGTGCCAGGTGCTGAGTTACAGCAGAAAACAAAATAACGTGGTTCCTACTCTCATGGAGCTTACAGTCCATATAACAAATCAGTGCTATAGTAAGTATAAGCTTCTAGAAAGGTATTTAGGAGGATCATCTTTCCAAGCCAACTTGCTGGGTTGGTGAAGTCTTCCTGGAGAAATAAGCAAAATGTCAAGTCAGTGATGGCTAACCAAAGTAGGAAGATCATTCTGGATAGAGGCCATTTCATCTACCTCCGCCTATTCATTACAAGGCACTTTGAGGATAGGTATTGCTTTTTATCTGAGTCTTCTCCAGAGTTTAGCTCAGCATATTAAAAAGAATGTGTGTTCAATAAATGTGTGTTTTTTTTCAGTTAAAAGAATGGAAAAAATAATTAAATTCAAAAGTAAATAGGTTTCAGCCACAGCTTATTTTTTCTGGCATCTCTGCCATGAGGAATGATAGTTTTCTGTAGCTTGGTTAGCCTGGTATTATAAATTGTTTTAGTTATAATGCACAGATACAAGCTTAACAGACAAATGTCCTGTTCTCTCAGAGAATACAGAACAGAAACACTCATGCTCAGTTCTTCATTATACTGGATATATATGAAACATCTGGCCTTTGAATATTCAAGTCCACAAATACTGAACATTCTAAAGGTATAACTGATTTCAAAATGCCTTTGGACAAAAATGGGTATTTCCATGTTATATTTTAACAAGGAAATAGTTAGGATGCTATATAGCAGCAGTTCCCAGTTGTGAATGACAGATCCTTGGGTCCATAGAGTCACTGTAAAGATTAAAAAATCTACCAAAGTACCAAGCAAAGTCTGTACCTTCACTTTCCAATATGGTAGCCTCTAGCTACATGCAGCTATTAAACACTTGAATTGTGGCTAGTCTGAATGGAGATGTGTTGTAGCTGTAAAATGCACACTGGACTTCGAAGACTTTATATGGGGGTAAAAAAGTAAAATATTCGTGGGGTGCCTGGGTGGTTCAGTCGGTTGGGTGTCTGACTTCAGCTGGGGTCATGGTCTTGGGGCCTGCTTCTCCCTCTGACCCTCCCACTGCTCATGCTCTCTCTCGCTCTCTCTCTCATAAATAAAATCTTAAAAAAAAGTAAAATAGTCATTAATCATTTTTATATTGACTACATGTTGAAATGCTATTTTGGATATGTAAGGCTCTATTATTAAAACTAATTTTGCCTGTTTCTTTTTACTTTATGGTGGTACTAGAAAATTTAAAACTACACATGGGGTTTATGTTATGTGGGATACCACTACAGCAGACTGAATAATAATATGCAGAACACATACTACCATTTAACAAGTATATGATACTGTTGAGACTATTAAGTTCATTTAAAAGTTTTGCTGAATTCATTCATTGTTTATGTTCTCTAAAAGTAAATCATCAGTGAGAATTAAGACAATTAAAAAAAATTTTTTTTTAAAGATTTTATTTGACAGAGACACAGCGAGAGAGAGAACACAAGAAGGGGGAGTGGGAAAGGGAGAAGCAGGCTTCCTGCAGAGCAGGGAGCCCGATGCGGGGCTTGATCCCAGGACCCCGGGATCATGACCTGAGCCAAAGGCAGATGCCTAATGACTGAGCCACCCAGGCGCCCCAAGACATTTTTGATATTAAATAGTTATACTCAATTTGTGAATCCCTACTTTATAGACTTTATAGATTCACCAACAAATTTTGTTTTTTGGGGGAATGGGGGTTGAGGATAAATAAGATGCCAGCCTGTGAATGTGCAAAGCACTTCAGGTTGACTCTTGGAAAGGAGCTTTATGAAAAATATTCAACTGTAAGTAAAAGGAAGGAGAAAAATGGCCCTAACCTGCTGCGTTGGGTTTTAAAGATTTTATTTATTTTTCAACAAAGAGAGAGAGACAGTGAGAGAGGGAACACAAGCAGGGGGAGTGGGAGAGGGAGAAGCAGGCTTCCCGCTGAGCAGGGAGCCCGATGTGGAACTTGATCCCAGGACTCTGGGATCATGACCTGAGCTGAAGGCAGACGCTTAACGACTGAGCCACCCAGGCGCCCATGGGTTGGGTTTTATACAGATATGATGGGCAAAAAAACAAGTCCTGAGAGGTTCTGAATTGGGAGGGGAATTTTAAGAATGGGGGGTAAGGGAGAGGACACTCTAGGACTAATTCCAATAGCAGTTTCCAAAAGAAGCTACAGAAAATGCTTGGCTTACATAACCCTATTTTGCCTTTCTGAAGATGTTAATTATTATGATTATGTTTATATACACATATTATATAGCTTACATACTTACAAAATATAATAAAATTGTATTAGCTCAAATAAACTTTATCCATCTGTAGTAAATTACATACAACCTTTTCTCTAATTTATCATGGATAATTTGCCATACTTTAAAACTGAAGAATATGGAAGAATTATTGCCAATTCAGACAAAGAGATACTCAAGAGGAACAGAAAAATACACCTAAAATGGTTTCTGCTAGCATTTATTTGAGAAAATTTACACAAAAATCCCCAGTCCAACATTTACAAGTGAATCTGTAGAAATCCCACATGCCTCTTTCCATTAAACAAACAGGAAAATGGCTTATGACAGGAGTTTATGACGATGATATAACAGCACTTAAACTGTATCATTCCTATCTATATTATATAGACTGTGTTGAAAAGGCTCAAAATGGAGGAAAGCAGATAAAATCCCCATTTTTAAAGCTGATTTACTCTTGCACTAGCCTTCTATCAAAGACAAATAATTTTTACTTTTTCGATAAAATCAAGGTGTAATTATCAATGAACTTTAAACTGAAAGCACAAATGTCTGAGTTGGTATTTTCGTCATGAAAGTAAAAGGGAAGGACATGGAAAAAATCCCAGTTTCACAAAGTCACATTCAGGAACAAAAACATCAGTAAAATAAAATATTCTCCTCTATCTTCTTCTTTGCCATTTTGTCAAAACAGAAGAATATAACCAAGTTAAGAACTGTCATTGCTTCTGAAAAAGGGGAAAGGCACCAGTCAGAAATATGAAAGTTTCTTATTAGGCTAATGGTACAGAACAAAATTTGACCTTTAGATCCCTAAAAATGGATCTGACCCACAAATTTGGTTATTCTCTTCCCTACTGGGATGTATCCTCCGTCATCTACTATATGTAATACCATAGGTGGACTTTCTCAACATCCACTGTCCTTATGTTGAGGATTTGGTCGCCAGTCTCAGAAGCCGTACCTATCAATTCCTACCAGCAGATGGCAATGTTGCACAAATTAATGAAAGAACCACTCGGCCAGGCCGGAGGAATTCACACAAGGTGGGGGGGGGGGGTTGGGGGTTCAGAGTAGCTGGAACATTAACAGAACAGCCTGAGATTTTAACAACATAACTCACTCCCTCTTCTACTTTTGTACCTTACCCTGGTCATCACAGCAGTGTTCTCTGTTAATTCTAATACATCTGCTTCTTAACTGCAAGCTATATGCCCTAAGTCCTGTAATTCTTGCCACTGCACTTAGACAAAGCCCTGTAACAGTCAGCAGGGGTTAAAAGAGATTACAGAAAGGACAGACTCCTATCCACTTTCCTGGGCGAAATGGAGTAATTTTCAAGTGACAGTATTTTTCCTGTTCACAAACATGGTCATTTGTATCCATACCTTTGCTTACTTAATGGCCTTTAGGCACCTTATATTCCCACAGCAGTTCTTGGCTTTGCTTTTGCAACATTCATTTTCAAGTATTTACTCTATTCATAATCCTCCCAGATGTGTTTTTTTTAATACCCCATGTCTTAATTTGCTAGATGGAACACATAAAGGACAGGAATTAAGTCGGTGACTGGCCACATAAGAAGAGTTGGTAAATTTTACCTGTATTTTCCTTGCTAGAAGTTATATTAAAAATTCAAGCAACCACATATCTGACAAAGGACTTGCATCTAGGATATATAAGGAACTCTCGAAACTTAGTAGAAAAAACAAGCTAATTAGAAAGTGGGCAAAAAGGAGAGGAATAGATACTTCATTGAGGAAGATATATAGATGATAAATAAGCACATGAAAAGATGTTCAGCATCATTTGCCATTAGGAAAAAGCAAATTAAAACCATAATGAGGCATTACTAGACACACCTATGAGAATGACTAAAATAAAAAATAAAAACAATAGCAGATACTGGTGAGGATTCCGAGAAATTGGATTGGTCACACGTTGCTGGTGGGAAGGTAAAATGGCAGTCACTCCGGGAAAAGAGTAGGACAGTTTCTTAGAAAAATAAACACGTGCTTACCATACAACCCAGCAGTTGCCCTCTTGGGCATTTATCCCAGAGAAATGAGAATTTATGTTCACATAAAAACCTGTACATCAATGTTCACAACAGCTTTAGCAGAAATGGCCAAAAACTGACAATGACGCCAATGTCCCTCAATGGGGAATGGTTAAACAAACTGTGATACATCCATACCATGAAATACTACTGAGCAATAAAAAGAAGCAAGCCATTGATAACATGTAACAACACGGATGGATTTCGAGGGAATTATGCTGAGTTTTGAAAGCCAATCTCAAAAAAGGTTACATACTATATGATTCCATTTATAAAACATTCTTGAAATGACAAAAGTAGAGATGGAGAACAGATTAGTGGTTGCCAGAAATTGGGACTTTGGGGAAAAGAAGGGAGGTGGCTGTGGTTATAAAAAGGTAGTAGTACAGGGATACGAGAATTGAGACTGTTCTGCATCTTGCGGTCGTGATCACACAAATCTACACTGGATAAAACTGCATAGAACTAAACACACATAAATACACAAAAGAGGTTCAGGCAGCTGAGCACAAATATTTTAATTCTATAAAATGAAGTCCTCTTTAAGAGTTATATACAGTTCAATGCTCATTTCTATGAGGTGTCCCATCTATCACCCTTTGAAGAGACATAAATTTATGAAAGGATATTACCAGAAGCTACCTAAACATTTCAGCTAAGGGTCAAGAGAAAGTGAAGTGTGTTTTCACAAAGAAATCCAAAGAGGACAATCAGAATGAAACAAGTTCAACATGGTCATACAAACCTTGGTAAAGGAACTAAAGTGGAAGCCCAAGCTGGTGAGCTAGTAGGAAAAGGAAAGAAAACATGGTTCAAACAGATCACAAGAGGAAACCCAGTACAAATGCTGACTTTGGCATTATCTAGGTAACCCCTATTTTTTGTCATAGGTGACTCTAATAATAGTCCTATTGTTGCAAAACCAGTCCAAATGCTACCAAGTTAAAAAGAAGTCCCTCATTGACTTGTTGGGTGTAGGTGGTAACCCCTGTCCTCCCACACCAAAAGAGATCAGTTCTGGCAAGAAAGCTTCAATGTGCCTTGATGGTGCTGTTAGTAGGATGCCTTAGGTCAGACATGTCCCAGTGATGTTCAGCTGGCTGAGATACAAGGTGGGAGGAGACTGGGCCTTATTACTCAATCAACTTCTTGGCCTTGAAGAAGCGACGCAGGTAGAAGACCTGCCAGGTGGCTAGTCCAATGAGGCAGAACATTGAAAAGATGCTGAAGTACAGGACCCGAGTGTTTGTTGACTCTAAAAAAACAAAAGTGTTATAAGACAATGAAATGAGGCTCAGCAGGCTATACAGTGGCCAGGGGGAAAAGGCAATTAATAAACTTCACTCAGTCTCTAGGCCTGACAGTAGGATTTTGGATTGTTTTTTCTTAAAAGTTCACTGTTCTATATATAAATGTTAAAAATTACAAAGATTAGTACTATCAGTTTGATACACAATAAACTGAGAATATAGTCAACTGCCTATCACAGAAATTTCTATTCCCTTGAACATCTAACAAAGCTCATTTACCTGGAGAAACAACAACACTGAAGTGATCATCCCATCATCCCATTCCACTATCCCCATTTGGCAAAACTGAGAAAAGAGCTCTGTCTCCTTTATGAAGAAACAAGAGCTGCCTTCCCCTCACCATTGGTATCTCGCATCTCCTCCTCTCGCTTCTTCATGTAGGCAAAATCATTTACGATGGATTCTGAAAGGTCTTCTAAGCGTCGGAGCTCCACCTCTAAAGGTTTGAGCTTCTCAACCTTGGCAATCTGGAAAAGAAAGGAATTATGAACCTACTCCTTGAAAAAACTGCTCTGGTCTAGAACACAAGGCAACAGATGAGTCTTTTAAAAGTTTCACCAAACCCGAAGCACCTGACTGGCTCAGTTGATAGAGCATGTGACTCTTTATCTCAGGGTTGCGGGTTTGGGCCCCACGTTGGGTGTAGAGATTACCTAAAAATAAAATCTTAAAAAAAAAAAAAAAAAGTTTCACCAAACTTAAAACCTCTTCTGTTATCACTCTAACATATTCTAAAATCTGGGCTTCTGCCCTTCCCCACAAACTGTTCATGTGTTTCCATCTCAGAATTTTTTGATACTTTGATTAAAACCTCCTTGGAAATACTGTAATATAGTAGGCTATAAAGTAAAATATGTTATTTTCCTAAGATTTCTAATTTGATTTGATTTATTATTATTTTTAAAGATTTTATTTATTTATTTGACAGAGAGAGAGAAAGAGAGATAGCAAGAGCAGGAACACAAGCAGGGGGAGTGTGAGAGGGAGAAGCAGGCTTCCAGTGGAGCAGAGAGCCTGATGTGGGGCTCGATCCCAGGACCCTGGGATCATGACCCGAGCCGAAAGGCAGACGCTTAACGACTGAGCCACCCAGGAGCCCCTAGGTTTCTGATTTTAATAAAGCACTTTACTTTGCCCTTCTACTCATGTCCAAGAAAGAAACAATATTATCAGCATAATAAGTGTTAGAGTCATAGTCAGACGTGATTTTAAAAGAAAACCCTCTAAATTCCCAATCGACAATGCACAGGAATGAGGGAGTATATGACTGTAACATTAAGATAATAACTCAAACTATAAAATTAGAGAATTCTGCTTTGCTCCTTTAAATCCCACAACAGCTTTAGGGTTTATATCAGAGCTCTAGAGCCCAGATGAAGCCTAGCTTTGCTAAAAACAAAACAAAACAAAACCACTGCTTTTTTTGTTTTTAGAATTACATAGCCAGTTACCAAAAGAAATCTTCGAGGACTTCCTTGTATGCTAAGGAATGAAGGATGTGAGAAAGAAATGAACTGTTTTCCTTTCTCAACCCAGACCACTGTGAAACCTCCAAGAGTGTCTAGTAACTAAAGGCAGATATGACAAAAGCAAAGATTTCATTAGCCTATTTTTGGTTTTTTCCTATCAATCTTATATTATGATTTACTTTTAAAATGAGAATATACCACCAGAGTTTTCTAGATCTTAAAACTCATATACCAGTTGCTCTTAAATCTTTCCTTAAGAATTCATCAAAAATTCTTTTTCTAAGGAGCGCCTGGTGGCTCAGTCGGTTACACATCTGCCTTCGGCTCAGGTCATGATCCTGGGGTCCTAGGATCGAGCCCCGCATTGGGCTCCCTGCTCAGTGGGGATCCTACTTCTCCCTTTCCCTCTGCCCCCCTGCTCATGCTATCTCAAATAAATAAAATCTTTAAAAAAAATTCTTTTTCAATAACTACCTCTTTACTCTCTATTTATTGTATGTTCTCTATAGAACGCCCTTTTTCTTCTCTTTTGTCCAATTCACCTTCTTTGTTCTTTTTCAGCTAATGTTAACAGCAGTTAACGTGGGATGAACAGGAAGAGTTTAAGAGTGTTCTTATGTTCTCTTTGCTCATCTATATTCCTCACTGAACATGTGAAATTATTTAAAATAAAAGTTATTTGGGGTGCCTGGGTGGCTCAGATGGTTAAGCATCTGCCTTCGGCTCAGGTCGTGATCTCCAGATCCTGGGATCGAGCCCCACGTCGGGCTCCCAGCTCAGCGGGGAGCCTGCTTGTCCCTCTCCCTCTACCTCTCCCCCTGCTTGTGCTCTCTCTGCCTCTCTCTCTCTCAAATGAATAAATAAAGTCTTAAAAAAATAAAAGTTACTTAAAATAAAACTAGAAATTGCTGTTAGGATGGGGATATAAAAAGTAAGTTTATATTTAAATAAGGTACATAAAATGTACCTTATGAATTTGCAATGATCCACCTAAGTTTTCTTTCACTGGATGTATATTTTCTTACATTTGTAAAATGTTGGCTAGAGTTAATGGCATGACTAACAGCTACAAACAGAATGAAGCTAATTGACTATAACATTTAACTAATGGTTAGTTAATGCATTTAGCTAACTCTCCTAGCTTAATGCTCAAATGCCAGATTTTGCCATTACTCTAGACTATATACCTGTTGGTTGATTTCGTATAGAGCCACAGAGCAAAGAAATTCCCCAGGGAAAAGATATCAATACAAGACATATATAATAAGCTCAACTTTAGTCTGTTTAACATTTTCCCTCCTGGTTTACACTTTCATCTCTGAAGCTTCCTGAATGAGATAGTATAAAAACAATGGCATGAAACTTCTTTAGTGATAAATGATTTAAGGCTCTCTAAATAGAAACTTGCAAAAAAACCTGGAAGTGAAACTATGGCCATGCCCCTGCCAGCTGAAAAAATATATAGTTTTTAAGATTTTATTTGACTGAGAGAAAGAGAAAGAGAGAGCAAGCACAAGCAGGGTGAGCCACAGAGGGAGAGGGAGAGGGAGAAGTTGGCGTCCCGCTGAGCAGGGAGCCTTACTCGGGGACTCGATCCCAGAACCCTGGGATCATGACCTGAGCCGAAGGCAGAAGCTTAACCAACTGAGCTACCCAGGTGCCCCTGAAAATATTCTTTTAAAAAATTACTTTGAAGACTACTTCTAACCCTCCCCATCTTTTTTGTTAAATGACAACAGGCCAAATGCCTAAAACCTGAAAAGCCCTAAAACCTGAAAAACCAAAGAAATTTAGTATTGAGGATGGCCTTATACATGCTTGGGGGAGGGTTGTTGGTAATAGCAAATATAAGGCTCAAAAATTAGGGAGGAGTTCAACTGAGGAAGAGGATGAAGAAGGCAGTATAATGAATTAGACCTATCAGTATATATCCATAATGTGTATGTATTTTATACCTTATAATCTTACTTAATCCTCATAACCCTATATAAGGTGAATATTATTATCCCTAAATTTTTCAGATCAGGAAATTAAGATTCAAAGTGTTAAATAACCCTTGCCCAAGTTCTGAGCTTGGTGGATCGGAGATTGGAATCCAAGTCTGAGTTTATATTTTATTCTGAAGGTACTAAAACGTTGATGAAGGAAACTAGTAAACTACACTATTTTTTTTTCTGGATCAAAGGTGAAATGATCAAGCTATATTAGGCCACAAGGATCTGGGTAAGTTGTCCAGTTTATTAGTCAAACTTCCCTGGTTTCATACTGCTATTACTCTATTTTTTACAGACTAACAGAGTAAAAATTTTAAGGAAATTATCATCACTATTCTCAGGAAGACCCTCTTCGCTTGCCCAGGACTAAGTATTCAATGAGTTTATCACCAAGACTTTTATCATAGTCAGTACAAAAAGATGACAAGAACAACTGTATCAAAATCCCCACTGACTGCTGTTCTGCTCTTCTGAACGTCTGATTTAGTGTTCACAATGTCTGTAAGAATGTGAAATTAGGGGTGCCTGGGTGGTTCAGTCGTCAGGCATCTGCCTTCGGCTCAGGTCATGATCCCAGGGTCCTGGGACTGAGCCCCGCATCGGGCTGCCTGCTCCGCAGGAAGCCTGCTTCTCCCTCTCCCTCTCCCACTCCCCCTTCTTGTGTTCTCTCTCTCTCGCTGTGTCTCTGTCAAATAAATAAACAAAATCTTAAAAAAATAAGGGAAATTATAAATGTTTCAGGACAGCAGGCCGTTATTCCAGTCTATTTCTCTCTTCTCAGGCTGGAAGGATGACATGTATTTTGCCAACAGCTTGATAAAAGCAAAGCCTGCTTGACAATGTTATGTACCATAGGTTCTCCACTAGAGGGTAGCATTCCCCCTGTAAGCTGCATTTTAGCCATTCAATAAAGACTATTAGAGCTACAAGGGACTTCATTTTACAAATGAAACTGAAGATTCCATAGTTTTCAAGTCCTTTGGGTGGAAGACCAGGACTAGCAGAACCATGGTCTCTTGAATCCCTACCCAAGGTCACCAAAGCATTTATTCAGCATCAGAACGGCAAAGCTCTGCTGCTTTGTAAAATGCAAGCAAAACCGTACCTTTGACTTCCAAAAGTATATTCACTCAGTGTATCCAACCCCTACCTATCTTTCAAGCCTTAACCATGAAGCTTTCTTTAACAACTTCTGTCCACACCGACTCCCTTTCCTAAAGTCCTACAGCACTTAGACTGTGCCACATAATTAACAATCATACATTGTCATATTCACATTGTTTTGATTTTTATCTTTTATCCCCACACTAGTTCGGCCCTTGAACTCAAAGAAATTAATACAATGTAAACTTTGTATAGCATGCCCATTCAATGCCTTCTTCAGAGGAGCCAACTTTCTCATATGAGATAATAAGTGTTGTTGGTCCCCTAAAGCAAGGCTTCCTTAGAGCACTCTGTATCTATTTTCACCCACTGCCCAGGAGAAAGTCCTCCCTACCACACTATCACTCTCATCTGTGGTGGAAGGGACTGCTTGGAAAAGCTACAAGTCAGAAAGCCTTTCCCTGCACATGTACAACACCTCAAAAAAATTGTGAAATTACCCTTCTTAAGCCATATCCGAATCTTCCGCCCCCTAGTGATGATTTAAACCTAGAATTCAGAGTCATATGTAACTGCACCTAGGAAAGGTTTTAACTCTGAAAAACTGCTTCTTAAAACATACATGTAAAACCGACCTGTAGAGAATCGCTAGATTGTTTTCCTTGGTGGAGCACTGAGACTTAAGAGAAGCTGCTTGTGGTAAGCCAAATTCAGTCAAATTGCTGTTACCTCCACACTCCCCACCATAGCCCCCCAAATTTTAGAAGCACAGCGGTAACAGTGCAGATCGTCTAGTCTACACAATCAAGATAAAGAAGGCAGACCTATAGCCAAGGACAAGTTTACTTGTGTGGGGACATATGTGAATCACAAGCCTCTTCATAGAAGCTCAAAAGGTCAAGAATGTACCAAAATAAGGCCAGATAATACTGCCAATCTTAGGGGCTATATGAAATTTAGCATGATTCTATTTACTCTGTCATAGTCAGTTTCCAGAAAGGGTAGGAGAAGGAAGCCAAAATCTACTGAACTAACCAACAATGTGTCAGGTGCCTTGCCCGTTATTTCATTTTACTCATGTCGAGAAAGGATTTTGGATCTAGTATGCAGAACCAGAGTTCCTCCTTCCTGAGGGCATTCAAAAAAGTAGAACTTTTGGAAAGTCTTAAGCTGTTGTTCCAACAAGGGCAACTGTGTTTCTGGTATACATGCTGATAGCAAATGACATACTAATAGAACCCACAGGCACAAGAGGATTTTAGTTGTACTGAAAATGCTGACCTCCACATCAAGAAGGGACATATACAGCCCCCGAGTTTGAGGATGTGTCAGATAGCTCCTTCTTCGTGGGACAGTTACTGCCTTCATTTCCCCAACTGCAGGATTAGACAATTAATCCTCACAAGCAGCTGCTCTGGTACCACAGACCACAAAAAAGATGCCGCCCCCCCCCCCACCATGGGCAAAAGACAGTGGTAAAAGGTCCTTAAAATTCAACAGAGGGGATCAAAAGTGCTTTATTTCTGAGGACATAAGCATTCTGAACTCTTTAAAGAATTCAAACTACAAGACTCTATGCTTCTTTACAATAGGACAACCATTCTAGCTTCTAAATACCATCTTACATTTGTATTGTTTACATAGCAATTCCACATGCACTAATTAAGTAAATCCTCTCTAACAATTTAGTAGGCATTGTAGTACTCTGCCCAGCTACTGAAACACTGACTACTATTCAATTTTACAAAACCACAAGGGATTTCAGAATCATGAAGCCCGCAACTGTGAGGAAGATACTTCGGATATGAAAAAACTTGAAGAAAATGTGCCACCTCCCCAAAGCCAAATGCTGATACCAATAGGCCCAAATCCTCTGGAGATAAAAACTCTCTATTACCTCAAGGGCCTGAAATTAAATGCCTCAAAACCTCTACATACGCTCAGTGCTCGCTGGTAATTAACCAGAGAACAAGTGCTTCTATTATTCATGTTCTTGTCACAGGCATTTGCTGAGAGACAAGTAACAGCTATTTCTAAGCAAGATTCATGGGAGCCTAGCCATTGACTGAGGAAACAGCTGCCTTTGGCCTGTGTTGAAACCACTTCTCTGTCTCAGTTTGCTCTGCCTTTTTTGGGGGGCGGTGGTGGGGTTGGTGGTAAGATCGCCAAAGAGAGTAGTAGCAGCAGTTACTTGGTTAAGAAACAGAATTTAGAGCTGTGTTGTAACCATGTGCGTAACGACATGCTTAGGACGTGCCAGACTTCCAAAGCAGGAAGCAGGCAAAGGAAGTGCTGTGGTTTCCTTTCTGCAAGGGATTCCCCTCGTGGGTTAAGCAAAAGGTCAGGAAAGATAAAGGCCCTTCCCCAATGTCAACAAAGTCCAAGGATGGTAGAAATTCCAGGAGGAATAGGAGTTCTAACATGCTCTGTGACAGAGATGTCCACATCATTTTCTATATAAACTCACAATAATGCCCTCTGTTTTAAAGGGAAAAATTATGTCTAATGTCTAATCAAATGCCTTATTATTTAACAAATGGCAGCCATCGTATCAGGAGGAAAGAGTTACAACAGGTAAAATTTCTATTGTAACAATGCATGCTGGCTTCGAGAGTGGTCTCAAGTTGAGGATACTGCAGCAGTCATCGAAAACTGAAAATCACCTTACCTATTTTTCTACCTCAGAATAACTGCAACATTTTTCTCTTTTATACCTTAAAATAGCATTTTAACATACATTACCTTATATAAATATAATTAAGATTCTTCTCAACCATCAAAGCTTAAAAGGATTATTTCAATTTACTCTTCAGTTCATCAAGTAAAGAGGCTCTCTTGCTTTCTTTTAAAAACCAGCTTAGAGGGCGCCTGGGTGGCTCAGTCGTTAAGCATCTGCCTTCGGCTCAGGTCATGATCCCAGGGTCCTGGGATCGAGTCCCACATCGGGCTCCCTGCTCGGCAGGAAGCCTGTTTCTCCCCCTCCCACTCCCCCTGCTTGTGTTCCTGCTCTCGCTGTCTCTCTCTCTGTCAAATAAATAAATAAAATCTTTAAAAAAAAAAAAACAACCCAGCTTAGACACAGAAACAAGCAATTCAAAGTCTCTACCAGGAACTGTCTTCCATTCACTACCTCTACCATATCCCTCGCTCTTGTTGATCACCTATAAATAACTCAGTCTGATGTTATTCTATTGGATATCTGAACTAAGAAACAGAGGAAAGACTTAAAGAGCTGCAATTGTTGTACGACTACTTCCTGTTGCAGAATTAGCCGGTCACTTCCAATCTTCTTCCATTTTAGGACATTTCCTTCCCAGGTCCTGACCAAAGATGGAGCAACTTTCTATGGGTCCATCAGTCCTAGAAAATTCTCTTAAATCACTTAAATCAACTTTCCTTTATTTTGTTTACATTTTTTTTTTATGTTTTATTTATTCATGAGAGTCAGAGAGAGAGCGAGAGAGGCAGAGGCAGAGGGAGAAGCAGGCTCCCCGCCTAGCAGGGAGCCCGATGCAGGACTCGATCCCAGGACCCTAGGATCATGACCTGAGCCGAAGGCAGACGCTTAACCATCTGAGCCACCCAGGAGCCCTTTTTTTTTTTTTTTTTAAAGATTTTATTTATTTGACAGAGACACAGTGAGAGAGGGAACACAAGCAGGGGGAGTGGGAGAGGGAGAAACAGGCTTCCTGCCGGGCAGGCAGCCTGATGTGGGACTCGATCCCAGGACCCTGGGGATCATGACCTGAGCCGAAGGCAGACATTTAAGGACTGAGCCACCCAGGTGCCCTTGTTTACATTCTTTAAAAACCATTTACATTTCCTGTCCCCCACCTCTTCTTCATACCTTCAGGTACTGTTGTAAGAAGACTCTGATCTGGGTAAAAATACTCTTACCTTTCTGTAAAGATCAATCCTCCAGTCTTGAATAGTTCTTGTGGTTTTGGGTTTTTTTGTTTTTGTTTTTGCTTTTGTAAGATTTTATTTATTTGAAAGAGAGAAAGAGAGAGAAAGTGCACATACAAGCAGGGGGGAGGAGGAGGAAGAGAGGGAGAAGCAGACTCCCCACTGAGCTTAGGAAGCCCAACATGGGGCTCGATCCCAGGACCCTGAGATCATGACCTGAGTCGAAGGCAGACGCTTAACCAACTGAGCCACCCAGGTGCCCCTACACACTAACATGTCTGTGGGATAGCTGGTTCGGTCATTTGGCCGAAGGCACAGTCAGAATTATCGTTCAAGACTGTTAACACAACTTTTTGTATCAGTAAGATTGTAGCTGGTTGTCACATGACTGCTGAGAAAACAAAAGCCTTCTGGACAAAGCACAGCCAGATGGCCTGCCTAGGTCACAGAAACCTCCTAGCACAGCACACTACCGGCTGTTACAGCAGGACATACCTCTTCGTAATTTTTCGCCTCCACTCCGTGCTTCATGTCTAGAATCACGAGTTGATCAGGTATCCGCCCTGTTCCTGAGAAAGAAATCAAATGATTCATTGTGTAGAATATTTAAAATTCTGGGAAATCACCCACCCACCCTCCCTCTCTCTAACCCCTACCCTCTCAATAGAGGGAAACAGCCACAACTCCTCCCCCTACTCAGCTGCAGAAAATTCCTGGCTCTGGCTAAAATCACAAGCATTCCAGACAAAGCCTCTATCTGTGTGGGGTGCCGGAAAGCAACGAGAACATGCTGCTGGCAAACATCTCTGAGCAGGCAGGACACAAGACACTGCAGCTTGGTACTACAGAGGGACAGAACAGCAGAAGAGACAACATACAGGCTTACGGGATTAGGAAATAACACTCAAGTCAACACAGTATAAAACTGAGTGGCATATAGACCAATAGGTAGTGGGCACCAACTAAGATCGAAAAGGTACATTTCCACATCTGAAAAGGGTGCCCTGTCAAATTTTGGAAAAAAAAAAAAAGGATTATTGGGTATATGCTAAGCTTGGATTTACTTAATATAAACATGAGTACTGAAAACAACACAGGATTTAGCTAATATTCCACTTTAATTCAAACATTTTGGTCAATGTAAGGCCATTTCAGTAGGTTAATACAATGTTATAGGACCACAAAACACTTAAAAGAAAAGAAAGAAAAACACTTGTAAAGAAGAGTACAGTTTTCAGGGATGCTACTTAGAAAGAGAAATGCCTATTTGGAATAGTAGGGCCAACAGAGCTAGGCTTATATCAGAAAAGGTAAACTGGGGGCGCCTGGGTGGCTCAGTCGTTAAGCGTCTGCCTTCGGCTCAGGTCATGATCCCAGGGTCCTGGGATGGAGCCCCGCATCGGGCTCCCTGCTCGGCGGGAAGCCTGCTTCTCCCTCTCCCACCTCCCCTGCTTATGTTCCCTCTCTCGCTGTGTCTCTCTCTGTCAAATAAATGGATAAAATCTTTAAAAAAAAAAAAAGAAAAGGTAAACTGATTCAGCTTGATCAAAAAAGAATTTAACCTTAAATCATCAAGTAGGAGAGAGAGAAAGACACAGGAATCCCAGAAAATTGCTCAGCCCCAATCCCCTGGAATTTACCTAATTATTTATGAAATAAAAAACTGCCTGCATGGGGGACGTCTGAGTGGCTCAGTCGGTTAAGTGTCTGCCTTCGGCTCAGGTCGTGATCTCAGGGTCCTGAGATCGAGTCCCACATGAGGCTCCTTGCTCAGTGGGGAGCCTGCTGCTTCTCCCTCTGCCTGCCACTCCCCATGCTTCTGCTCTTTCTCTCTGACAAACAAACAAACTGCCTGCATGGAATTAGGAGTTTAAGGAAACCGTGCCACTTAAGCCTTGGAGTTCTTCAAAGTACAAGCCAGAGAGAATGGTACTACACTCCCCGCTGCCTGAACACTGGAGGTTTCTGAAATGGACTGAAGTCAATTCAATAACTACTCAGTGAGAACTCACTAGGTGACTGAATTACAATCTCTGCCTTCAAATAATTCAGTAGGATCTAAGACAAACATTCATAACAGCTACGATGAAAATGCAAAGCATTAAAAACCTTAAGAGAAAAAAACCAGTTCAAATAATCCCAGCTATGGAGTAAAGGTTAGAGAAGGGAAGGGTTAACTTGTGGACAGACTTCACTAAAGAGAGAGCACCTGAGGGCAAGGACAAAGTACTCTAGGCAAAGGGCACAGCACAGGCAAAGGCTCAAATATTGAAATGAGTACAGCATGTTTAAAAGACAGTAAAGAGGGGCACCTGGGTGGCTCAGTCATTAAGCGTCTGCCTTGGGCTCAGGTCATGATCCCAGGGTCCTGGGATCGAGCCCCGCGTTGGGCTCCCTGCTCCGCGGGAAGCCTGCTTCTCCCTCTCCCACTCACCCTACTTGTGTTCCCTCTCTCATGCTGTCTCTCTGTCAAATAAATAAATAAAATCTTTAAAAAAATAAAAGACAGTACAGAAGTTCTTCTGGATAGATTAGAAAGATCAACTTGAAAGCAACAGAGGGGCGCCTGGCTGGCTTAGTTGGTGCAACATGTGGCTCTTGGTCTTGGGGTTGTGAGTTCGAGGCCCATGTTGGGGCTTAAAAATTTACTTAAAAAAAAAAAAATCTTAAAAAAAATGCACATCAGGGGCGCCTGGGTGGCTCAGCTGGTTAAGCATCTGCCTTCGGCTCCGGTCATGATCCCAGGATCCTGGGATGGAGTCCCACATCGGGCTCTTTGTTCAGTGGGGAGCCTGCTTCTCCATCTGTCTGCCGCTCCCCCTACTTGTGCTCCCTCTGTCTCTAACAAATAAATAAATAAGAACCTTGGGGCACCTGTGAGGCTCAGTCATTAAGCGTCTGCCTTCGGCTCAGGTTATGATCCTGGAGTCCTGGGAACGAGCCCTGAATTGGGCTCCCTGCTCAGCAGGAGGCCTGCTTCTCCCTCTCCTGCTCCCCCTATTTATGTTCCCTCTCTCACTGTCTCTCTCTGTCAAATAAATAAAATCTTTGAAAAATAAATAAATTGGTAAACAAATATCTTTTAAAAATGTAAATTAAAAAAAAAGAGAGAGAGAAAGCAACAGAAATAAGACTAGGTAGGACTAAGAAACTAAGTCACAGATGCCTTCTGAGCATTAAACCAGTAAGTCTCCAAAACAAAACAAAAAAAGCGGCACCCAGAGAGGGAGGTCTCTTTTCCCAAATCCAATGTGTAATCCTGATCACGGCATTGGCCCATAAGAGATGCAGTGCAGATTTCTGCTTCTCCTTCCTCATTTAAAAAATTATGAAACTGAATCAGCTCACAGCCCACCTGGCCCAAATGATCAAGATATTCTCTTCTTAACAGACTCTTCCCACCATCTCTCTGTTGCCATAGCACAGCATTAGCATTATTCAAACACAAGTGAAACCACAAAACCACAGACCTCTGGCTATTCTCAGTCTAGACCATACAGTTTCTTGCACAGACCAGCTAGCCTATCCCCTTAGCTGACATCATGGCCCTAAAGGGTCCCTTTTGTTAAAAACAAAACAAAATTTTAAAAAACACCAAACTTCTCTGCATTTCTCTGTCAAATGGACAATTTTTTAAAAGGTGCTCCAAAGACTACAAGGTATCGCATTTCCATATCAAGATAAATGAAACCAGAAATTGAGTGCTGACTATACTGTGTGTATACATTTATACACACACACACACACACACACACACATTTAGGGGGGGCAGGGGCAGAGGGAGAGGGAGAGAATCTTAAGCAGGCTCCACGTCTAGCACGGAGCCCAACGCAGGGCTCAATCCCAGGACTCTGAGATCACGACCTGAGCCAACATCAAGAGTCAGCCACTTGACCAATTGAGCCACCCAAGCACCCCAACACAATCCATGATTTAAAAGATTAGAGTTCAGGGGCGCCTGGGTGACTCAGTCGTTAAGCATCTACCTTAGGCTCAGGTCATGATCCCAGGGTCCTAGGATCGAGCCCCGCATCGGGCTTCCTGCTCGGCGGGAGGCCTGCTTCTCCCTCTCCCACTTGCCCTGCTTGTGTTCCCTCTCTCACGCTGTCTCTCTCTCAAATAAATAAATAAAATCTTTAAAAAAAAAATAAAAGATTAGAGTTCAGATTTGTGTGGTGACAGATACAGAAGATATTTTGAAAGAAGTATCGGTGTAACTTGATGATAGGCTGAAAAAGGCAAAAAGAATTTCAAAATGTGAGCCCAAGTAACTGGAAGGATAGTGGTAACACTGATAAGAGAGGGGAATTAGTTTGAAAGGGAGGCTTGTGAACACAGTCTTAGACATCTTGGTTTTGAGGTAAGAGTGGCACAACCATGTGGAAATGTCTAGAATATAGTTGAGACATCCTGGAACTGGAACTGGCACTGGTGGGAGCAGAGAGAAGGGTATCAGTCATGAAATCACCATTAAAATCCTTTAATTTT